>NC_052151.1:164600041-165231429 GCF_902713615.1 Scyliorhinus canicula | reverse complement strand
GAGAGGCCTCCCAGCGGCGGGACTTCGGCCCATCCGGGCCGGAGAAACGCCGCAGGGGCCTCGCCGATCGGAGTGACGTGATTCCCGCCACCGCCACTTCCCGGGTGGCGGAGAATCTCTGCCACGGCGGGAGCGGGATTTTCGGCAGCCCCAGGCGATTCTCAGACCCTGCTGGGGCGGATAATTTTGCCCATTATGTCAGAGGTCTTGGGGTGAAGGTGGACCTGATTCGAGAAGTGGTGATCTTTGGAGTGTCAGAGGACCCGGGCGTCCAGGGGGCGAGAGAGGCCGACGGCTTGGCCTTTGCCTCCCTGGTAGCCTAGTAAGACAGATCTTATTGGAATGGTGGGACTCGGGACCTCTGAAACTGGGAAAAGGTAGGGGGGTTGGGGAGTGGGAGGCGGGATGTTAAGTATTTATTTGTTTTGAGTATTTGCACTCCTGTTCACTTGCTTTTTTATGGTGTGACATCTGGAACACAATCAACATCTTCTAGCTTAATATATTGTATATATAATCTCCCAAATACATATTGATTGTAATTGACAGTTATGATCGTAACTGTGCCAATTGTTTCCATAAGTAGTAGGCTGAGAATAATGTCGCAGGACCAGTCGCCTGGAGGCCTGACCTAATGATTCAAAAAAGATGGGTTCAAGTCTCACCAGGGCAGTTTGCCAATTTAGATTCAGTTGTAACAAATCTGGTTATAAAAAGTCTGATGTCAGCAAAAGTGACATCGAATCTGTTCAGTTTGTCGTACTGGCCAACCGAGTCAAAGTCGATCATTGTCACAAAACTGCTCTCCCAATACTTTCTCAAGGACAACTAGGGGTGAGCAATAAATGCCAGCTTTGACAGCAACGCTCACTTCCAGGGTAAATAAATGTGGCTTAAATTAGTACTGGAGATTGTCAGCTTTCACCTCAAGGGTACTAAATTTGCATTCAGAACTGCATAATATACTTTGAAAAGCAATGTGCAGGAGAAGAGAATGTAGAGGCAGTGCATGTTTTGATCAATTACAGCACAGCCTACAGAATGGCTGTTTAAAAATACCCTTTTCTTCAGTGTTGAACAAAGCGTAAAATAAAATTGCAACCAATCATGCTTAATAATATTTAGTTCTACTTGAAATGCCTCCTTACAATGCAACTCAACATTTGAAAGCTCTTAACAATTGAGAGTAAGGTCAAAAGTAGCCGTACAATGATAACTAGGGGGAAAAAATGATGAAAGGGGTCTTCAAAACATGAGGCTAACAAGAGGATTTAAAGGTGGGAAGATGGGTAGCGAGATGGAGGATGGGAGTGTTCCAGAGTATGGGGAAATAATAGGGGGAGGTTACACTCCATTGATCAACTGGGTTAGTAATCCATGTATTAAATGCATTTGCAAGTTTTTGTTTGCTTCGTCTCTTCATGTTTCCCTCACTGGGGATTAGCAGCCGATGGGCGTTCTTGTTGCATGTTGCACAAGCGAGACAGCAAGTGACGGCAGGATCACAAAATCCTCGTCCAGTGTTTGTCTCCATGCAGTTCTCATCTGGGGCTTCAGGACAGAAATCAAGAGCGGGTCTTCAGATGAATTTTCTCTTCCCCTGCTTGGGGACACATTTTGTTGTTCCACTGCTACTTGGCAGCAGCAGAAATGAGTTACCTCCAAATGGCTCCACACCCACCCAAAAGGTGCACTCTGTGGTTCAGTCTCACAACTGAAACATAATTTTACCTCCACCAAATATTTACCTTCAAAAATTCCAGAAAGGCGGGTTTGGTGGCACAGACTTTCTTAATAATTCCCATAGCGGTGCTAAAATTGTTCACGTATTCACTGTATGCATCAAGCACCATCGACTTGGAAAACTGCAACAGAAACAAAATTACAGCTTTGAAAATCCAATACTTTAAGTTGAAGGAACTCGGCACTCAGAATTCCAAATTTTACTTGATAAATGAAAGCTAAGTTTGTTTATCCTCCAACTCAGGAGGATTCATTTTCATCATCGAACAGTTCTTTTATGCATTCGACTGAATCTGGGTTGAAGAAAATGTTCCTGATGAGTTTGCGGATGAACGGATAGAGTTTTCAGCACAAACAACATTTTCATTTTGAAAGGCCTACTTAAAAAGGAGCAAAGTTCAAGTTGAGATTTTTGCAGACGTTTGCATGAGCAAGCATTGAGTTTTCTTTTCAATCATTTCACCAAAATGTCCATTCTTTTTTGCTGACTAAACAGATCCTGCAATTGTTTGTCAGCTATGGGGTCATAAAGCCACAAATCTGAATAATGCCATTGTAATGTCTCAACCTGCAGGAACTTTGAACTTCAAACAATCTGCTTGAAATAATTGATCCAATCATATTGTCTACACGGGTTAGAAGTTAAAATGTGTCACGCTTAATGATCAACTTTCATTTATGATTCTGTTTTTAAATCACTTTGACTTCCATTTCAGTTTCCTCACATTTTGTTCTGACTGTTTAAGGATCTGTCCTGTAATGTTCAACTTCCCAAACATCCAATAAAAAACAGAGCATTGATATTTAGCAGTGTTGTCAGGCTTTTTTTACCCATCAGTATCTATGGTCTCTCCACATCGTGGAAGAATCAAGAAAATTTGCCCATTCACCCAGCTATTTAAGTCAACAACACGGTTCAAAGTATGTGCATTTTATTAAATACTATTTTGTACTGATTTCATTATAACACCACTTTTAAAATTTAATACAGAACAAAATAAATATTATTTAAAGGAGGGCAGATCTTCCAAGATATATTTTACTAACAATTATATGTTTTATATAACCTTCTTTACATTGATACTGTTGTGACCGAAATATATCACTAACTTCATTCTATAAACTCATGTGCAATAACAAAGCAAGACCGTTGATCTGTGTAGCCCACTTATCCAATGAATGATATTGGCACAGAATTAATAAACTTGAGTTTCATTTATATTGAAATCAGAAATAGGACGTAGCCATTGGCAAGGCCAACATTAACTGCCCTTCCCTAAATGCCCTTCAGGTTGTGGTGTACCGCAGGCTTTGTAAATGTACTCCCACAGTGCTGAGAGGGAGGGAGTTCCAGGATTTTGATTTTGACCCAGTGATGAAGAAGGAATGGGGACTACAGATGCGATTCAACTAATTGGGAACACTAGTCCCACAGTGAGTGCGTTTAGCCACGTGTTTCACAGCGCTAGTCGTGCTGTGCAGAATCCCCGACAGTGCAGAAGAGGCCATTCGGTCCATCGAGTCTGTACCGATCCCTGTCACACCCTATCCCTGCAATCCCATAACCTAACCGTCATATCGCTGGACACTATGGGGAAATTTAGCATGGTCAATCTACCTACCCCATACATCTTTGGACTGTGGGAGGAAACCAGATCACCCAGGGGAAACGCATGCAGACATGGGGAGAATGTACAAACTCAACACAGACAGTGACCGAAAGACAGAATTGAACCCGGGTCCCTGGCACTGTAAGGCAGTAGTGCTAACCACAGTGCTGCTGTGGGGAATGCGCATAGCCCCATTTTGCACCCTGAGGCGCTCCGCTCACTGGAACCCCCCAGTGTAGCGAGAGATCGGGACGCTATTTTTTAATGGCATCCTGACCTCTAAGGCCTGCAAAGTGACCCCCGACCTGAACACACTATGGTAGGGTTCCGTCCCTGGCCCCCCAGCACCCCCATTGGGCACCCGAAGCCCCATCGCCCACACTTGGTAGTGCCAACCTGGAAACCTGGCCATGCCAGCTGGCAGTGCCACCCGAGGACCTTGGCAGGATGAGGATGGCACCCAGGTGACACTACCAAGGTGCCAGCCTGACACCGTCAGGGTGCCCAGGTGGCACCAGCCATTCTAGGGCAACCCCCGCCCCAAGAGCATGCAACTGTAAACCTCAGATCCCCTGGGAGACCCCCTACAAGTGCCATTCCGTCTGGTCCACGTTTGTGGAGACAGTGCTGAATGGCACTCACCTGAGGTGTCGGAGGCAAAAGCGATGAATTCGAAAGCTTCCAGACCTGTATTCACCCAAACTTGGTCATTTCTTTGATGTTTGGGAAGTTACTCACTGCTCAGTCCCAAACTTCAAATTTGATTCTGCACTGGGACCTGAACTCGTCAGCCAGAGTGGCTCCTCTGTGATAGGGGCACCCTTGTGAAAGGGTGCCCCAATCTCAAAGTGAGATTTAGGGTGCCCCACAAACCTCACCATGGATATTATGACCCCCTGCAGACATGTGCAACACCCCTAACCCTCAAACCCTAAGGGGCAACCTCCCCCATCAATACAATTAAGCGTGAGCTCCCCCACCCACCACCCAGGCGTAAGGGTGACCCTGCCCCACACCCATCCATCCTTGTGCGCATCGTCTTCCCACCAACCCCAAGTGAGTATACCTCGCTAAGGTGTCACTGAGGGCCTCACCTTTAGGGACTCCCCCCTTTCAAGTCCCGCCTCCCTTTCAGGACACCCACTTCAAACTTCATGGTGCCCCTTCACCCCCACTTTCATGGGCATGGCCTCCCTGGTTGGCACTGCCATGGTGCTTAGGTGCCGGGGGAGTGCCAAAGCACTTCTCTTCCCTGTCCCTGACCACCAGGAGGGCTCCAATGGCCTCCGAGACCCCCAGAGTGGCTATTACACCTGATCTCCGCTTGTGGAGACCAGTACCAATTGGCACCCGGGTGAGGCCTCACCAGTATGTCCAGTAACTCCATTGGAGCCGGCAGAATGTGGGCAAGAGAATGGGGGAGGAGCAGAAAATCCCACCCCATAACAATGTAGTTTCATTCAAAGACTTACTGAGGCAACAAAGACATCTCCAATCATTTCAACTGAATCCCACTCCATCACACGACTAGCTAAGGCAATCTGGAACAAGGAATGGCACTGAAGAATCTGCTTTATACGGTAAAACACCATTTTTAATTTCCTTTCACTTAATAGTTTTGGATCCATTTCTGAAAGAGGTTTCTCGTACTGCTGTGGAGAGAGAAAATCAAAATCAAACACTTTATCCAAACAATTTCAAATCCTTATATGTATGCAGTACCACACGCCCTATTGGCCTCGACCTCTGCCGGCATATTTTCAGGTGGGGGGTGGGGTGTCATGGAATCACATAAAATAGGATGTGTGGCTAGCCAAATACCTACCCAGCACCTCTGAGCTGTGCCAAAAATATGGTGGGCAGATAAGATGTCCGCCTGACAACTGCCATTAGGTCTATTAAGGCCCTTGACTGGCCAATAAATGGCCACTTATATTATAATCCCAAACCAGTTCCCAAAGTGACTAGAATATTGGACAGAAACCCCAATATTTTATTTTAATTTTGTAAAACTTTGAGGAAACAATACCTTTGCTCCAGGTGTAATTGCATAAAGAAATAGGGATATAGCATATTTAAACAAACTTTATTATTAACACAGATTTTAAATGCCTTCAACATCACACCAACAAATAACTTAGTTACCCCTGAAACAATGCGACTCAGTACGGTAAATACAATACCCTTAACTTCTATCTTTATTCCTACTTAAACAACAAAAAACAGTCTCGTTCTCAATTCACTATTAAACATCTACTGGGACTCAGGAACACTTGTTTTACAGAGATGTTCTTTGAGAAAGAGAGATCTCTTGTCACTGCACTAAAGAAAAGATCTGGGGCGAGATTCTCTGACCCTCCGCCGGGTCGGAGAATCGCTGGGTGGGAGCGGCATGAATCCCGCCTCTGCCGACTGACGAATTCTCCGGCGCCGGGATTTTGGCGGGGCCGGGAATCGTGGCGTGCTGGTCGGCGGCGGCTGCTGGTAGCGTCCCCCCCCCCCCGGTGATTCTCAGGCCCTGTTTCGGCAGGTGCCGCCAGCGTAAATCACAACAGGTCCTTACCGGCAGGACCTGGCTCCACGGGCGGCCTGCAGAGTCCTCGGAGCGGCCAGAGGGGGTCTATTCCCGGGGGGTGCCTCCACGGTGGCCTGGCCCACAATCGGGCCCACCAATCCGCGGGTGGGCCTCTTTCCCTCCGCATCGGCCGCTGTCAACCTCTGCCATGACCGGTGCGGAGAAGAACCCTGCTGCGCATATGCTGGGATGACGCCAGCACACACTGGCGCTCCCGCGCACGCGGCAACTGCCGGCAGAGGCCCTTTGGTGCCGGTTGGCGTGGCACCAAGCCTTTCTGCGCTGGCAAGCGTGGCGCCAAACACCCCGGCGCCGGACTAGCCCCAGAGGATTCCACACATTCTGGGCGGCCCAGCGCCGGAGTGGTTCACGCCACTCTTCAGTGCCGGAGTGTGCCCGTCCCACTGGTTTGCGGAGAATCCCGTCCCTGACTCCTGTCAGACCCATGCAGAAACTCTGTTTGTATTTCTTCTGATGTCTCAGCTGGATTGTTCACCTTTCCAACCACACTTCTCTTCTGCCTGCAGGTATGCCTTTTGATTGAACTGCAGAGGGCAAACTGCTTGACTTCTGGTGACAGCCTGAGCTAGAACTCCATTGACCTGCTTTCGCTGCAAAATGCCTGATAACTCAGCTCCACCCAGTAATTACATCATCTTACCAAGCTGAAATCTAATTAACTCCGCAGGGAATTGCTTAAATCCAAACAAAATTGCATGGGCCCAAGACTTTAATGGTGGTTTAATTGCATCCATGGCTCCAAAAGCTTTGTTGTCTTTCAAACGAAGATTTAAAACAAAAACATGATTGCAGCAATCACACACACCCAAACTCAGGCTTTTAACCCTGACTGCACCAAATACCTATAATACAATACATCGGAAATTCCAACATTCATCACACCTCCCCCTTTAGAAAAAATGAACGAGCAATATGAAAAGATGGCTTCATCTTTCAAAGCCATTCAACGCTAAACATTTCTCACTATTAAACTCGATAAGTTATACATCGTTTAATATTTCAAAAAGGCAAACGTAAAAATGAGTATAGCCCATTCCAATCTTTCTTTTCCACCTTTGAATATTCCAATCTTCTCACACTTCAAAATCACGATAAAGCATCAACAATCACTTTTTCTCTTCCTGCTGTACGTTTGATTTTTAAGTTAAATGGTCGTAAGCAATAAATTCTATCTGAACAGTCTTGCATTTCGATCATTAAACTTTTCCAAAAACATTAATGGATTATGGATTGTATATATAAGGGTCTGCAATGAACTGTTCACAATATAAATGTCAAAATGTTATAACGCCAAACTAAACTTAATGTCTCCTTCGTGATGGTTGAATATTTCTTTTGATGAATATTTAGTTTAAGAAAAATAACCAACCGGCTTTTCAATTCCATCACCATCTTCCTGCAGCAGTACAGCACCAATGCCCATATCACTCTTATTAATTGCCACCTTAAATTGCTTGACATAATTAGATGTCATCAAAACTGGTGTGGTGGTTAACACAGTCTTCAGATGATTAAATGCCTCCTGACATTCCGACATCCACTGAAGCTTCCTGTGCTTTTCCTGAAGTTTTCTCATTGGAGCAATCACACTGCTGAAATTTGGCATGCATTTCTGAGAGCAATCATTCATGTCCAGAAATCTCCAAACTTCTCTCCTTGTTGATGCTATTGGAAACTCTCCAATAGCTTTTGTTTTCACATTCAATGGAGACCGTCTGATCATGTCCAATTGTATGGCCTAAGAACGTGACTTGAGCTTTCGCAAATTCAATTTTAGTCAACTTTACCACCAATCCAGCCTCCTGTAGTCGATCAAATAATTCCTTTAAATGTTCTAAATGCTGCTTCCACGTTTGACTGAACTCCACCAAATCATCAATGTTAACTGCACAATTGTTTAGTCCAGGAATGACCTTGTTGGTTAATCATTGGGATGTTGCTGGTGGGTTCTTTATTCCAAATGGCATGACTTAAAACTGATACAAAACATTTGGGGTCACAAAAGCCAAAACTCCCTTCACCATGTCTGATAAATCAAGTTTGGTAATAAAACTCGCTTGTCCCACCTTTTCAACACAGTCTTCTAAACGAGAAATAGTACATGAATCTGACTTTGTAACTGCGTTGACTTTTCTATCGTCCACACACAATCGTTGTGTTCCATCCGGTTTTGGTATCATCACACCAGGTGAGCTCCAATCACTGCAGCTCGCTTTGATGATCTCATTCTTAAGCATGCTGACAATCCTTTTTGTACCTGTGATAATTTTAGTGGATTGAACCTGCATTGATGTTGTTTAATGGGAATAGCATTTCTGACATCTACATCATGGATAATTACTTTTGTACATCCCAATCTATTCCCACATACAGCTCTATGTTACTGCAATAACTCTTTAGATTACTTTGAATTTCCTCTGGAAGGTATCTCAGTAATTTATCCCAATGTCTTATTACTTCTTCATTGTCCAATCTAATTTGAGGAATGTCAAATTCAGAATCATCTGGATTTGTCTCTTCCCCCGAGTTACAACGACTAACACCTTTTTTCCTTCTCTATCAAAATAACTTTTGTGCATATTAACATGGCACACTCTGAGATTTCTTTCTATCTGGTGAAATAATTCACCTCACTCAATTTCCTTTCATTTTATAAGGTCCACTGAATTGTGATTTTAATGGTTCACCCTCCATTGGTAACAATACTTTCTCCCCACTAACAAAACTACAAACTTTTGAATTCTTGTCAGTCTCTTTTTTCATCACGTGTGACAATTTTAAATGTATCCTAGCCAACTTCCAGAGCCCTAGTTAATCTCTCCCTAAAGTTTGACACATAGTCCAACAACATAGTCTCCGAACACCGACTCACAAATTTCTCTTTGATCCGTTTAAGTGGTCCTCTTATCTCATGACCAAAAATCTATTTGAAGAGAGTGAATTTAGTTGATTTATTAGGTGCATCCATAATTGCAAATAGCACAAATGGAATTCTTTTATCCTAATCAGCTGGATAATCCTGACTATAGGCCCTCCGCATGGTCTTTAAAATTTTATGGCCATTTTTCTAACCTGCCTTGTGATTATGGATGGTACGCAGTTGAGTTAAATTTGTTTTATTCTGAAGCTATCTATAACTTCCTTGAATAACTTCGACATAAAATTGGATCCCTGATCTGATCGTAGTCCATATCTAATAAAGTTTTTAGTTAACTCCTCTACAACCCTCTTAGCTGTAATGTTCGTTCAATGGAATGGCCTCCGGAAATCTAGAAGACACATCCATTATGGTCAACAAATACAGCTTCCCACTAGTTGTTTGAGGCAGGAGTCTGACACAATCAATTAAGACCCCAGTTAAAGGTTCTTCAAATTCTGGAATGTGTGTTGAAGGTGCTGGTTCGATTACTGCTTGAGGTTTTCCGATTACCGGGCATGTGTGACATGTACAGCAAAATTCCACAACATCCATATGCAGTCCAGGCCAATAAAAATGTTTTTGTATTTTTGCTCAAGTTTTCCTTACTGCTAAATAACCTTCTACTGCTCTACCCGCAAAACCTCCTTTCTGTAATACCATCTGATCAACTTCTGCCCATTTCTCATCTGCTTAAATATGCAATGGTCTACATTTTCTCATTAATACATTATTTCTAATCTAATAGCACTCTGGTATACACTGAGATTCTATTTCCATATACACTTTCTAATACAACTGCTTTAAGTCTGAAGCTTTCTGTTGTAATTCAACCAACTTTCTTGAACTAAAGGGCCGGGATTCTCCCTTCTGTGGACTAAGTCCCCATGCCGGTGGGAAAACCGGCGCCAACCACACCAGCGTCAACAACCCCGAAAGTAACTTTCGGGGGCTAGGCGGACGCCGGAGGGGTTGGCGCCGCTCCAGCCGGCGCCGAAGGTCCGACACGATCTTCACATGCGCGGAACAGCCGGCGTGATCTCGCGCATGCGCAGAACGGCTGGCGTATTTCCACGCATGCGTGGGGGGTTCTCATCTCCGCGCTGGCCCCCGGGCAGTATGGCGGAGTCCTACAGGGGCCCAGCGCAGAGGAAATAAGTCCCCCCATGGAGCAAGACTGCCCACAGATCGGTAGGCCGCAATCGCGGGCCAGGCCACCGTGGGGTTCCCCCCCGCGCCACCCCGAGGACCGACCCGCACACTTACCTGCCAGGTCCCGCCATGTGTGAGGTGAGTAATTCACGCCGGCGGGATTGGCCAAAACCCTACAGTCATCGCACTTCAGGGCTTGTTTTTGCCTCTGCAGCAATATAAGTATGGCTGGGGAAGATGGAATGAAGTAAGCCAGCCTGCTCAGGTTAAAAGGCAGGAAGGACAGGGTTCCTTTAGGGGGTAGGCACCCCTTTCAAGAGGGTAGCTTCCCCATTTTTATTTGTCATAACCAGAATCACTGACAGAAGTCAGTGTGTAAATTGTGATAATCCACTCCCAAGCCTCTCACGATGCATATTGTTTGAAACATTGCGAAGATACATGTAAGTAATTTTCAAGCAGTAATATTAGCCAGATACTCGGAGGCTTTTGAAATGACTCTTGCCGACTCATCCCATATTTTTGAGAACACTGCTTCATAATCATTCCTAGGTTCAAGTTTGGTAGCACAAAAGTATTGTGAAAAACAGATAGCTGAGAGGCTCCAAAAGGTTTAAAAATGCATATGTTTTAAGAGGGAACAAAATTGGGGTTGTCATGGTGCCCACGGTGGCCTGGCCCGCGATCAGAGCCTACCGATCTACGGGCAGGCTTGTTCCATGGGGGGACTTATTTGCTCTGCGCTGGACGCCTGTAGGACTCTGCCATATTGCCCGGGGGCCGGCGCGGAGAAGAGAACCCCCCGGCGCATGCGCGTAAATACGCAAGCCGGTCTGCACATGTGCGGAAATAAGCCAGCCGTTCTGCGCATGCGCAAGATCATGCTGGCTGTTCCGCACATGTGCGGATCGTGCCGGACCTTCGGCGCCGGCTGCAGAGAGTTCCTTACTTTCGGGGCTGTTGACGCTGGAGTGGTTGGCGCTGGTTTTCCCGCCGGCGTGGGGACTTAGTCCCCAGAAGAGAGAATCCTGGCCCTTAGTTCAAGAAAGTTCGTTGAATTACCTAACAGAAACAAAACCCAACAGGGGGAACTGAGTTTTCTTTGTGCTCCAACTTACCTCCAGAATTCGCTTTAATGCATCCATGTAATTCTTCTCACTTTCAACAACTGAACCAAGAATATATCGTCGGACAACCTGTTTCAAAAATAAACTCTCAAGTTATACAGAATTTACTAAATGGATTTATAGAACATACAGTGCAGGAGGCCATTCAGCCCATCAAGTTTGCACTGACCCACTTAAGCCCTCACCCCGTAACCCAATAACCCCTCCTTACCTTTTTTGGTCACACTAAAGGCAATTTATCATGGCCAATCCACCTAATCTGCACATCTTTGGACTGTGGGAGGAAACCGGAGCACCCGGAGGAAACCCACGCAGATACAGGGAGAACGTGCAGGCTCCGCACAGACATTGACCCAGCGGCGGATCAAACCTGGGACCCTGGCGCTGTGAAGCCACAGTGCTAATCACTTGTGCTACCGTGCTGCCCAACATTACTAAAGAATGTAATTCATTGTAGACTTGCATTCTAATTTTGTAACACAAATGGAATTATCATAATAATTGAACTGTTCTAAAAGGTTAAACTCGCCCACCAACAAGGGCCGGAATTCTACGGATGCTGCGCTTCACTTTTCCCACTGGCAGCGCACCCCCGCCCACGGGTTTCCCAGCGGCGTGGGTTGACTCCAATGGGAAAACCCATTGACAAGCAGCGGGAAGACAGAATCCCGCTGCCAGCAAACGGCTCGTGGTGGAGAAGCACGTGGCCGGGATGCCGGAGAATCCAGCCCAAGACCCAGCCCAGTTCAACACTAGGAAAAAACTTAGATCTAAAAACAAATGCAAATGGTGGAGCTCTGAAGCAATGACTGGATCACTCATGAGACACCAATTGGCAGTAAATTCAGAAATTTCAAACAACAGGTGGTTTCAATTTCAAAAGTTAATTCTTAAAACAGAGAACGTTAAGTTACCTTTCTGAGGTCTTATGCCATGGTGGGTAGCATCCCTGCCTCTGAACCAGAAGCCCTGGGTTCAGGTTCCACTCCAGGACTTGATGGTCAAGGATGGTGCACTCATAACGTGGCCAAACAAGTTGAGTATCAACTTTGAATCCTTCCAACTAATGCTAATGGCAGGTGGTAAGAGCAGGAGATTTTCCTGGTCACCATATGATAGAAAGAAACTGGAGCCTCGGCCATTGCTATCCATACTTTCAGACCACAACATGCATGTGTAAGCGTATGTTGTCACAGCAACTTAGTCACCTCTGAGGGCTGGATGGTCATTTTGGTGCTGAGTACAGGGTTCGATCCCTGTTCTGACTGGGGAGAAATCAGGAACTGCCTCCTTGCCCTAGTCACGGTGGAAGTCGTAATGTAATGGGTTAGATCTGCCTTTGGGCAGAGAACGCAAGAAATTACCTGTCATAGGTATGATTTATCTAAGTCTTCTATTGAAGTTGACAAGACATTACAGGTGGATAGTGAGGACATTGCAGAACTGCTTACATACCTAAATTTCAATGCAACACCTGAGGCTACATGGCTCTGAATGTTTACAAATCAATAAAAGGACTTTCGAAAAAAGTTCATGTCCAGAAGGAAAAGGATTTTAAAAATCAATAAGTTTAAATAAAAAAACTATATAATATTAAAATTTCTTTCTTTCCCCAAACAAACAAAATATTTTCATTTGGCTACCCTTCTAACTTTCTCCTTCCATTTTCCTCTTTTTCCTGTGAATGATTTCGAACTTTTGAGTATTTTTTAATGCGTTAGGATCGAAATGGGCCTCAACTGGCTGCACTGTACACAGACATTTTGTGCTTTAACATAAAGCAGAGGAGCACAGCAAGAAAATCTGCTTCATTCTGCAGGGTGCTATCAGCACCTTAATTTATTCAGTCAATCACAGATCACTAACACAAAGCTTGGCAACTATGCCCCACAAGGTGAACTTACGATGCACTTCCTACATGCTGTTATTTTCTTTACATGCTGGTGCTTAGAGTTTATCCTGGGAAATCACCCAAGATCACAAACATGTACCTGCTGCTGTGTCAAACCCTCGGGCATGGGTGTCATTACTGGCTCTGGATGCTTGCAGTCAACATCGATAAAGAGATTCAGTTCTTCTTCTTCATCCAGACACCCAAATCCGTGATCTGAAGAACAAAACGTGCAAATATAGGTGAGTGATGTTATAAGACACAAGACCCTGTGGAAATTTGATGGGATAGATACTGGAACAGTGTTTCCACTTGTAGGAGAAAATAGAACCCGGGGACACACTTCAAGAATAAGATGGAGATGAGGAGAAATCTTTTTCTCTCAGTGGATCATTCTCTTCCCCGGAGAGCAGTGGAGGCTGGGTCATTGAATTTATTCAAGGCAGAGTTGGATAGATTACTGATAGCCAAGAGAGTCAAGGGTCATGGGGGGGGTGGGGGCAGACAGAAAAGTAGAGTTGAAATCACAGCCAGATTGGCTATGATCCTATCGAATGGCAGAGCAGCTTGAAGGGCTGAATGGCCCACTCCTGCTCCTAAATCCTGTAACTCACCAGATTCTGGATTGATTTGACAGAGGGTTTGTCTATGGGTGCTCCATGTTAGTGCCTCTGCACATGCAGTAGTGAGTAACCTATCTGACTTCTGGAAAAATTAGACTTCTCTCATTGAAATTTTCATTGCCAAAGGGTTAAATTTAAAGCTGAAAAAGTTGTGGGTTTCTAGGATTGCCATTTCTTTTCGCTTCTCAAGAAAGTTATGACAGTTTTTTCAACTTCATTAAGTGAGAGATTAGCTCTACAGGAATTATAGCAGCAGAGATATTTTGTTTGCCTGATTTGCAAGGAGCAAAGTAAATCCCATTTCTCAGCACCAAGTATTAATATTAATAACTTGTGGGTCAGCTGCAAACTGTGTCACGAAGGAAACACTATCCCTGCAATGTGTCTCACCTCCTTTGTCAGATGAGCTGCCATTTATTTATTTATTTATTTTAAAAAAATATAAAAATTTAGAGTTCCCAATTCATTTTTTCCAATTAGGAGGCAATTTAGCGTGGCCAATCCACCTACCCTGCACATCTTTTTGAGTTGTGGGGGTGAAACCCACGCAAACACGGGGAGAACGTGCAAACTCCACATGGGCAGTGACCCAGAGCCGGGATCGAACCTGGGACCTCGGCGCCGTGAGGCAACAGGGCTAACCCACTGCGCCACCGGGCTGCCCTTGAGCTGCCATTTATTGGATGAGTTTTAACATTTCCATTGCCTGCAAGAGTCATTCTCCAGTCGATCACAGGCACCACATTAAGCACTGCTTCTATTTTTGGCCATATTAACAAGTTGGTACAGGAATATTCTACTAGGAGGAGGGTAGTTGGTTTTGAGACTGAGATGCTGAGGGAACTCTACAAAAGAAAAAAGCGATGAGGTACACTTACTCAATAAATATATATTTTTTTTAAATCAGGTTTGTCTATCCCGCAATACCAGCCACTGCTAGAAATCCTATGGATTTCCTTACACAGACCTGCTCCTCTCAATGGTGGCCCCAGTTTCTCACCTTGCATTGTGTACGACCTCCGCAAAGCCATCCGAGATGCCAAGAGAGAATATCAAACTAAGCTAGAGTCACAGACAGACTCTCGGCGGTTGTGGCAAGGACTAAACAACATAACGGGCTACAAAGCGAAGCCGAGCAGTATCTCTGGCAGCAGCGCACCCCTCCCCGATGAACTTAATGCATTCTATGCTCGGTTTGAGCAGGTAACCAACAATCCGCTGTCGAGTGCCCCAGCAGCCCATAATTCACCCATAGCCACCATCACAGTTTCCGAAGTCAGATCGGCCTTCCTGAAAGTGAACCCATGGAAGGCGATGGGCCCGGACGGGATCCCTGGTCGTGCACTCAGAGCCTGCACATACCAGCTGGCAGAGGTATTCACAGACATCTTTAACCTATCCCTACTCCACTCCGAGGTCCCCACCTGCTTCAAGAAGACCACCATCATACAGAACCAGGCAACATGCCTCAATGACTCCAGCCCGGTGGCCCTGACGTCAGTTGTAATGCAATGCTTCGAGAGGCTGATCATGAAGCGCATCACCTCCATACTCCCGGAACGCCTTGACCCACTTCAATTCGCATACCGTCGCAACCGGTCCACATCAGACGCCATTTCTCTGGCCCTACACTCATCCCTAGAGCATCTCGAAAACAAGGACTCCTACATCAGACTCCTATTTATTGACTACAGCTCCGCCTTCAACACCATAATCCCAGCCAAGCTCATATCAAAGCTCCAAAACCTAGGACTTGGCTCTCCACTCTGCAACTGGATCCTTGACTTTCTGACCAACAGACCACAGTCAGTAAGAATGAACACCAACACCTCCTCCACAATAGTCCTCAATACCGGTGCCCCGCAAGGCTGTGTACTTAGCCCCCTACTCTACTCCCTGTACACACACGACTGCGTGGCAAAACTTGGTTCCAACTCCATCTACAAGTTTGCTAACGATACGACCATAGTGGGCCGGATCTCGAATAACGACGAGTCCGAATACAGGAGGGAGATAGAGAACCTAGTGGAGTGGTGTAACAACAACAATCTCTCCCTCAATGCCAGCAAAACTAACGAGCTGGTCATTGACTTCAGGAAGCAAAGTACTGTACACACCCCTGTCAGCATCAACGGAGCCGAGGTGGAGATGGTTAGCAGTTTCAAATTCCTAGGGGTGCACATCACCAAAAATCTATCCTGGTCCACTCACGTCGACGCTATCACCAAGAAAGCACAACAGCGCCTATACTTCCTCAGGAAACTAAGGAAATTCGGCATGTCCACATTAACCCTTACCAACTTTTACATATGCACTATAGAAAGCATCCTATCGGGCTGCATCACAGCCTGGTATGGCAACTGCTCGGCCCAGGACCGCAAGGAACTTCAGAGAGTCGTGAATACCGCCCAGTCCATCACACGAACCTGCCTCCCATCCATTGATTCCATCTACACCTCCCGCTGCCGGGGGAAAGCGGGCAGCATAATCAAGGATCCCTCCCACCCGGCTTATTCACTTTTCCAACTTCTTCCATCGGGCAGGAGATTCAGAAGTCTGAGAACACGCACGAACAGACTCCAAAACAGCTTCTTCCCCACTGTCACCAGACTCCTAAATGACCCTCTTATTGACTGACCTCATTAACACTACACCCTGTATGCTTCAACCGATGCCAATGCTTATGTAGTTACATTGTATATCTTGTGTTGCCCTATTATGCATTCTCATGTATTTTCTTGAAGTTTGTTTAATTCCCTTTTCTTCCATGTACTGAATGATCTGTTGAGCTGCTTGCAGAAAAATACTTTTCACTGTACCTCGGTACATGTGACAATAAACAAATCCAATCCAATCCAATCTATCTTACCTGGATGAAGTGGGCTAAGCAAGTAGTATGCTCCTAAAATTCATCAGTGTTACAAGTTTCTTTCTGCTGGGTGACAATTCTCAATATGCAGATTAAATGTGTCACTTTCTGTTGAGCTGAGATTAGGTTTAAATCATCTCAGTCAGTGGCCCACTTCTTGTGCTTTAAAAGCTACATTTCAGAATGTCTTATTAGATACATCAATGTCACCCCCACTCTCCAAAGGTGCAGACCTTCTGATTAAAGCTTGCAGCATCTTCAGTGCTATTTAACAGACAAATCCCATAATAAAGTGGATCAGTAGCCAATATTTACCTTCCCCCTTGAAATAAAGACCATATGATACAGGAGTAGAATTAGGATATTCGGCCCATCGAGTCTGCTCTGCCATTCAATCTGATATGTTTCTCATCCCCATTCTCCTGCCTTCTCCCCTAACCCCTGATCCCCTTATTAATCAAGAACCTATCTATCTCTGTCTTAAAGACACTCAGTGATTTGGACTCCACAGCCTTCTGCGGGCAACAGGTTCCACTGTTTTACCACCCTCTAGCTGGAGAAATTCTTCCACTGCCCCTTCAGTCTGAGGCTATACCCTCGGATTCTAGTCTCTCCTACTAGTGGAAACATCGTCTCCATGTCCACTCTATCTAGGCCTCTCAGTATTCCGTATGTTTCAATACGATTCCCCCCCCCCCCATATCTTTCTAAACCCCATTGAGTGCTCAACTGCTCCTCATATGACAAGATCTTCATTCCCAGGATCATTCTTGTGAACCTCCTCTGGACCTACTCCAAGTTCAGCACATCCTTCCTTAGATACGGGATCCAAAGCTGCTCACAATATTCCAAATTGAGTCTGATCAGAGCCTTACACATCCTCAGCAGTACATTCCCTGCTCTTGTATCCTAGTCCTCGCAAAATAACATTGCATTTGCCTTCCTAACTGCCAATTGAACCTGCATGTTAACCTTAAGAGAATCTTAAACTAAGACGCCTCAGTCGTTTTGTGCTTCAGATTCCCAAAATCCATCCCCATCGAGAAAATAGTCTATGCCTCTACACTTCCTACCAAAGTGTATAACCTCACACTTTCCCACCTCTGTCACTTCTTTGCCCGCTCTCCTAGCCTATCCAAGTCCTTCTGCAGCCTCCCCATTCCTTCAACTTGTTTCATCTGCAAACTTAGCAAGAATGCCCTCAGTTCCTTCTTCCAGATGGTTAATGTATATCATGAATAATTGTGGTCCCAACACCATGGCTGCCATCCTGAAAAATACCCCTTTATCCGCACTCTCTGCCAGTCAGCCAATCCTCTAACCATGCCAGTACATGGCCCCTAACAACTTGGGCTCTTATCTTATTTATCAGCCTCCTGTATGGCACCTTGTCAAAGGCCTTCTGGAAATCCAAATAGATCACGTTCACTGGCTCTCCTTTGTCGAATTTTCCTGTTACCTCCTCAAAGAATTCCAACACATTTGTCAGACATGACCTCCCCGTGACGAAGCCGTGCTGACTCAGCCCTATTTTAACACTTACTTCCAAGTATTCCTCAATCTCATCCTTAATAACGGACTCTAAAATCTTACCAAAGACTGAAGCCAGGCTAACCGGCCTATAATTTCCCATCTTCTGCCTCCTCTCTTCTTAAATAGGGGTCATATTAGCCATTTTCCAGTTCTCTGGACCCTCCCTGCCACCAATGATTCCTGAAAGATCATCACCAATGCCTCCACAATCTCCCCAGCTCTCTCCTTCAGAACTCTGGGGTGTAGTCCATCCAGCCCGGGAGATTTATCCACCTTCAGACCTTTCAGTTTTCCGAGCACCTTCTCCTTAGTGATGGTCACTACACTCACCTCTGCCCCCTGACTCTCTCGAAGCTCTGTTATGCCACTGTTTTCTTCCGTATAAAGTTTCTCTACCATTTCTTTGTTCACCATTACTACGTCTCCAGCCTCATTTTCCTGTGGTTTAATATCCATTCTTGCCTCTCACTTACCTTTTAAATATCAATAAAACACTTGCAATCTTCTTTCATGTTACGAGCTAGCTTACACTCATATTTCATCTTTCCCCCCTTATTGCTTTTTCAGTCGCCCTCTAATCCACGCCATATTGTATGCTTTTTCTTTTGCTTTTATGCTATCACTGACTTCCCTTCTCTGCCACAGATGCTTTGTCCTCCCCTCGGCATGTTTCCTCCTCCTTCGAATGAATTTCTGTTATGCCTCCCTAATAACCCCCAAGAACTCCTGCCATTGCTGTTCCACTGTCTTCCCTGCAGGGCTCCCTTTCCAATCAACTATGGCCAGCTCCTCCCTCGTGTCTTTGTAGTGACCTTTACTCAATTGCAATACTGTTACATCTGATTCCAGCATCTCCTTCTCAAACTGTAAGGTAAATTCTATCATACTGGGTCACTACCCTCTAAGGGTTCCTCCACCTTAAGTTTTCTAATCTAGTCTGCCTCATTACACATCACCAAATCTAGAATTGCTTGTTCCCTAGTGGGCTCTACCACAAGCTGCTCCTAAAATCCATCTCGTAGACATTCCACACATTCCTTTTCTTGGGATCTGCTACCAACCTGATTTTCCCAGTCCACCTGCATATTGAAGTCCCGCATGATCATTGTAATATTGTCTTTCTTATATATCTTTTCTATCTCCTGATTTATTTTCTGCCCCAAATCCTGACTACTGCTACATAAATCCCATCAGGGTCTTTTTACCTTTGCGATTCCTCCTCAACTCTACCCAAACAGATTCTATACCTTCTGACCCTATATCGCTTCTTGCTATCAATTTAACTTTATTCCTTACTAGCAAGGCAATCCCACCCCCTCTGCCCATCTTGGGTGTTTAGATCCCAGCCCTGATCCCCTGGCTGCCACATCTCTGTGATGCCCACAACATCGTACCCAGCAATGTGTACTACAAGCTCATTTACCTTGTTTTGTATACTGTGTGCATTTAGGTACAACGCCCTCAGTCCTGTGTTGATGGTTCCCCCGATTAAAGTGAACCAGCAGCCACTAATTAACAACACACCTTCTCCCCTATCCTACAATAAAGTGGATAAACGTACCCATGCCTCCGAAAAGGCATTGTTTAACACCCCAACTCCAGAAAGAGACAAAATGGACAAGCCCGCACTCCGAAAAGGGAATGCAAAACCATTTCAAGGAAAGAGAGATCTAACAAAATGAAAACTGTGTGAAACTAGATGTGGAAACTGCACTGAATAAAAGTTAATTCCCACTGCTCTGGTGAAGGTAACATTAACGAGCCATTAGATATTTTTGAATTCTAATTTATAATTGTCGACTGTGCTCCCTGGGTTGAAATCGGATATCAAAACTAAACACCAGCCCGTGATTAAGCCTCAAATAATAGGCAATCAGGTGGGGCCATTCATATTTTCATCCTTACTTTGTTACAGATGGGCAAGTTTTAAAGGAAATCAACGGTGAAAAATTAAATTGATGCAGAGCACCTGAAACACTTTTTAGGTTGTCGTTAGGGTTACTTATTGCACCACTTAAGAAGCTGGCCTGCTGGTCTCAATGAGAAGAGAGTGGGGCCGAATCACACAAGACAGAAAGGTCACCGGCTCAAGTCACAATCTGTGATTTCCACCAGGTCAATGGTGGGTGCACAACACGTGAACTCAGTGGAGGGCGAGAACAATCCAAGGTTCATGATACTCATTACTCGTCGGTGACTCTTGCTCGACTGCAGAAGTGTGTTTGGGGCAAGGGACAGTACATTGAATAGCAAAACATTCAGCACATTTATGGCATTCTATAATTTAAAAATAAATTTTATTACTAAGTTTTGCTCAAAGCTTTTGAAAAAGCTGCCTTCTTGGCAGAGACGACAAAAGTGATCATGTATTTTCCCTTTGCTCTGCAACATGTCCACTTCGCTCACTCACCTTGATACCTGTGTCTAATGAACGAACGTCCCCTTTTAAGAACGGCAGCTTTGGTCTTTTCTAATCCATCTTTCGTACCATCCTTTGCTGCTTTCATTAACTGTTGCATCTGGAAGTTAACAACATATTTAACATGCTTCGAAAGTATGAGAAAATGTTACATTTGAACTTCAGAAGTCAGAAAAGTCTAAGCAACCGCAGACCCCACTGACTCACTGCAAATCTCTGATGTATAACTGGGCTGCAGGGATCAAGAAGGATGCTGGTTCAATCGGCTATCTGAGTGCTGATGTTATTCTTTGTCAAGCCTGCAGTAAAGGTGCTACAATTGGCCTAATTTCACTCCTGAAAGCCCACAGGCGGACAAGGCTTATATCACCCAGGATTGTACTAACATTCAACAATAACGTGCACAAATAGCGTCTTTTTAAAAAATAAATTTAGAGTACCCAATAATTTTTTCCAATTAAGGGGCAATTTAACGTGGCCAATCCACCTAACCTGCACATCTTTGGGTTGTGGGGGCGAAACCCACTCAGACACAGGGAGAATGTGCAAACTCCACACGGACAGTGACCCAGGGCCGGGATTCGACCCCAGGTCCTCAGCGCCGTAGGCAGCAATGCTAACCACTGTGCCACCGTGCTGCCCCACATATAGCGTCTTTTAATGTTTCAAGGCACATTATCAAAACAAACTTGATATCCAGTCACCTCAGGAGTTGTAGAGCAGATTTTCTTTTTATTTGTCCATGGGATGTGGGTGTCACTGGCTGGGCCAGTATTTATTGCCCATCCCTGAGAGCATTTCAGAGCCAACCACGTTTCTGTCGGTCTAGAGTCACATATAGGCCAAACCAGGTCAGGACGACAGATTTCCTTCCCTAAAGGACATTAGTGAACCAGATGGGTTTTTATGACAATCGACAATGATTTCATGGTCACCTTTTAGACTTTTAGTTCCAAACTTTTGTTTATTGAATTCAAATTTCACTATCTGCCATGGTGGGATTTGAACCCGGGTCCCCAGAGCATGACTCTGGGTCCCTGTATGACTAGTCCAGTGACAAAACCATCACACCACTGCCACCCCTCAAAGAGGTAGGTTAAAGAGGCAGATTTTAAGGAGCATGGGTAGAATGCGCATTTGCAGCTGAAGGCATGGGTAGAATGATTAAAAATCACAGTTGTGCCAGAGGTCAGAATTGGAAGGAAAGGAGCTCCCAGAAGGTTGGGGAGCTGGAGCAGGTTACGGAGCTAGGCGGGGATGAAGCCACAAGAGCAATCTGAAAACAAGGATGGGATTTTCAAATTGAGGCATTGCCCAACGGGGTAACAATGTCGGGGTAACATGCACAAGGGAAGTGGATAAATGGAACTTGGTGCAAGTTTGGATACAGACAGGCAAGTTTTGGATGACTTCAAATTTACAGAAGGTTGAATGTGAGGTGCCAGCCAGGACAGCAATAAAATAGTTAAACCACAAGTTAACAAAGGTATGGATAAGGGTTTCAGCAGCAGTTATGCTCAGGCAGGGGTTGAGGCAGGTGATAGCACAGTGTTGATTTAGGCAGTCCTATGATAGGGTAGGATTTTAAGGATGGCGATCAGCATGTAATGTGCAACTGCCGACTCTCAAACTCCCACTGCCATTTAGCACTCACTTGACTTCGTTCCACCCTTGGAAAGATATCCCATCCGTGAGAGCTGTCGGCCAATCACAACCCGGCCAGACACAGCGCTGCAGTGGCCAGAAGAGGTACTGCAGCGCTCTGCTTGGGACTAAGTGCCATGACAGTTGCAAAGGTAAATTCTGGGGTAAATTCTGGTTGGAGGATAGGTGATACTGAGGAATGGAGAGGGGGTGATCGGAGGGGGCGATTGTAGCATCGGGGGTAAGCCAGGGTGGAGGATGTGCCAGAGCTCCAATGTCCCAACTCTGAGGGAGGCCTTCAAAGTAAGATGCCTCCATCCCCCCTCCTTTCCTGCCGAGATGGGGGAAAGTTTTATTGTTAGTTGCCCACCCTGCTCACCTGCCAATCTAAAAATTGAGGCTGGGTGGGATAAGGCCCTTAAGCAGCCATTAAGTGGCCACTTAAGGGCCTAAATAGGTGAAAGGGTGGGCTTCCCGCTGGAAGTCCTGCCCATCAAAGCATGAAATGCACCTGGATTTGGACGGGTGCGTAAAAATCTCACTGATTCAATTTTCCATCCCCACTGTGTGTCCCCTCCCGCCTCAGAAGCAACTTGGGTGTCGCACAAAAGTCTGCCCATTAGATCACAAACTCATCTGGAGTCAAATGCAAAGCTTGGATTGTGAGCAGGGTTGTTTAGCCAAAGTGAGTTGCCAGGTGAAGGATGGAAGCTGATGCTAGGGAACAGTTTGTAGTGGGATTCCAAGACAATAGCTTTGGCCTCCCCAATTATCAAGACATTTTATCAGGTACTGGATGTCAGACAAGCAGACAAAGGTAAGGTGGTAAAATCATAAGAAATCGGTGCAGAAGTAGGCCATTTGGCTCCTCGAGCCTAGACTGCAATTTAATAAGATCATGCCTGATCTGTTTGCGGCCTTTGCTCCACTGTGCTGCCTGCCCCCCATGAAGCTGGACTTCCTTTGAGATCAAAACTCTGTCAGCTCACCTTGAATAGTTCAATGCTCGCTGGGGAAGAGAATCCCAAAACACAAATGACCGTCGGTCAGAGAAAAAAAACTCATCTGTTTCTTACTTGGAGACACTTTATTCTCTCAATGGCTTTGAAGTAGTCAGCTGTGAAACTAATCACCATGTTTATAAACATCAAGCTATGATTGCCGGCTCCTGGATAGCATCAAATGGAGTTAAGTGCTTTCTGTTAGTTTCACAGCTGGCTACTTCAAAGACACTCAAGCGTGAAGTGACATGAATGAAGCAATGCAAACAGCTAGATGTGTGGAAGCTGTCAATCACAGCCTAGTAAAATCAATTTCACAGAGAAATGAATGGATAGCTTGCAGATCAAGGATCTGAGGATGTTTAAACCTAGCTGACTGGTTTTCTCGTTCCAGGAATTGACAGGTGCTGCTTCCTCTGCCTGAGCCAGCAGGTGTATTGCACAGGTGAGTTTCGAAGCGGTGATTTTCTTCACTACCTGCGTTTGGACTTCTCTCCAGGTTTTCTGGCAGGCTTCCAAGCAGGGGGTCTCTCTTTCGGGGGGCTTCCAGGCAGGGGTTTCTCTTCTGGGGAACTTCCAGACAGACAGAGGTCTGTCTCGAGGGTTTCAAGGTAGTGGTCACTATTATCGGGGGTGTCTCTTTAATTAGAGGTCTCTGGTGGGGGTCTACTTAATTAGCGGATCTCTCGTGGGGAGACTATGGGGGGGGTGTCTTGTAGAGGTGGGGTGGGCAGGTCTTGCATTGTGGGGGGACAGGTGGTCCTCCGATGGACTTTGGGGGAAACATTCACGGCACAGCCTGTCAATGCCATGTTGTAAAGACCTGCATTAATTCTTGCCCATGTGATTCCTGACACAGGGGACCGGAGAATCACGA
Organism: Scyliorhinus canicula; assembly: GCF_902713615.1. NCBI lineage: Eukaryota > Metazoa > Chordata > Chondrichthyes > Carcharhiniformes > Scyliorhinidae > Scyliorhinus > Scyliorhinus canicula. The sequence continues at coordinate 165,207,427 of NC_052151.1, read as the reverse complement.
GGATTCAGAGAATATGGTGCCAGGCCACTTATACCCACTTCCAAATGGGTCTTAATGATTCATTTGCATCCTCCCGCTAGAGCTGGGTGCGAACTTCGATCCCAACGCCAGGGAGAGCGTGGCATCGGAACGGGATCAGCAGCTGGCATCGATCGTATTTTCTGCCCAACGCTGGTATGTCTGCCGCTTGCCACCAGAAGCAGAGTTCTCGATGCGGCGGAGAATCCAGCCAATGTCTCGTGGGCTCTACTCAGAACCCAAATGGGCTGTATGTAGCCCCCGCCTTGCAGGTTGCGCACTACTGCTTTACATCATACTCACAACTTGCTTTCTACCTATCTTTGTATTATAACCAAATTTAACAATAATAATCAGTCCCTTAATCCAAGTCGTTAATATACATCATAAATCCCGGACGAGCCCTTTGATGTTGTTCTAGGGGCTGGTTTAGCTCACTCGGCTAAATCTCTAGCTTTTAAAGCAGACCAAGCAAGCCAGCAGCACGGTTCGATTCTCGTACCAGCCTCCCCGGACAGGCGCCGGAATGTGGCGACTAGGGGCTTTTCACAGTAACTTCATTGAAGCCTACTTGTGACAATAAGCGATTTTCATTTCATTCATTTTCAAATAGATGCAAAATCAGCATTGATCCCTGCGGCACTCCACTAGTTACAGTTTGCCGAAATAAAAATTACCCATTTATCCCAACTCTGTTTCCGGTTAGTTAGCCAATTCTCTATCCATGCTAATATATCACTCCCAACACCATGTGTTCTCATGTGGCACCTTATCGAATGCCTTTTGGAAATCCAAATACATGGTAGGCAGAATTCCCTGGTCACTGCAATTCAATTTTTCCGACGACAGCACACACCCGCCAGCAGGTTTTGTGGTGACGTGGGATGGTTACAATGGGAAATCCTATTGACAAGTGGCGGGAAGATAGAATCCCGCCACCAGCGAACGGGGTGCAGCCGAGAAACATGCAGCAAGCAGGCCGGAGAACCTCGTCCAGCATCTACTCGTTCCCCTTTATCTACCCTCTTGTTACATTCTCAAACAACTCTAATAAATTTGTCAAACACAATTTCCCTTTCACAAAACTATGCTGACTCTGCCTAGTTTTTAAATGTTCTGCTACGAGTTCCTTAATAAATGACTCTGGCATTACCCAATGACAGGTGTTAGGCTAACTGACTACAGATTCCTCTTTTCTTGAATAGAGGTGTTAAATTTGCAGTTTATAATCCATTGAAACCTTTCTAGAAACAAGGGAATTTTGGAAGATAACAACAAACACATCTGCTATCTCTGCAGCCACTTCTTTTAAGACCCTAGTATGCAGGCCAGCAAGTGCAGGTAACCATCGGCCTTTACTCATATTAAATTTCTCAGTAATTTGTTTCTAATGATTGTTTTAAGTTCCTCCCTCCCATTTTTCTCTGGATTTTTTATTATTCTTGGGATACTTTTTGTGTCTTCACCCATGAAGTCATATGCAAAATACTTCGTTAATACCTCTATAATTACCTTGCTTCCCATTAATAATTACCCAGTATCATCCTCTATGGGACCAATGATTACTTCAGCAACTCTTTTCCTTTTTATATACTTGTAGGCAGCTTTATTGTCCGCTTTTATATTTCTTGCTAGTTTTCACTCATACTCTATTTTCTCCCTCTTTATTATTGTTTTAGTCATCCTTTGGTTTCTAAACGTTTCCAAGCCTTCTGGCCGACCAATCACCTTTGCAACGTTGAGCAGCTTCTCTTTAAATTTGACACCATCCTGAGCTAACTTGGTTAACTAAGGATGGTGGTCCATTTTTCTAAAGTCTTTCTTTATCAATGTAATATATCTTTGTGAAGAGATATGAAATGTCTCCTTAAATGTCTGGCATGCTTCTCTATCACCTTACCATTGAACCCTATTTTCCCTGTCGACTTTAGCCAGCTGCGTTCCTACCTTTGTAGTTGCCTTTGTTTAGGTTTAAGACACTAGTTTTAGATCTACATTTGTCACTGTCAATCTGAAAAAATTTAGAGACAATGGACTGGTTTAAACAGCTGGGGTCCTCAGCATACATGAGAAACTCTTGTTTTTTTAGATGTTCGCATTGGGGTCAGTGTGTAAACAAGAAGTAGGTGTGGCCCGAGGATTGTTCCTCAGAGTTTACTAGAAGTAACATGTGGGAAAGATGGGTATGGATTAGGGATATGACAGTACATTCTAAGATTTCAGAGGAAAGAAGTGTTAGAGGAATCAAGTGTTTGCCTCCTGAAGAGGTTTATCTTGTCGCAAAAACTGACATTTTCATCACTTCCTCATAAAAAACTCAACTTCAAGCTTTCTGTACCGGCACACTATCAATTTATTTCCAAACTCTCTTCCTCTCTAAAGATTTTTATATGTGTCATTGCCTGAACATCTGTGCTGATAATCGATCAGGGCATTCTATAAATGCAATGTAATGGTCCCAAACAACATTACAAATGACATTTTCTGTAACTGTGAATATGTTACTTTATCCCTCCTCCGCATCTTTGCAGCCTTTGACCACATTAGGTGTTCCCCTTTTCCCACCCATGGATTAATCCTAGACTCCCTCCTCTTCCTCATCTGCATCTTGCCCCGTTCGCAACCTCATCCATATGAGGCTAGTTTCCATGTGAACATTGAAGACACTGAGTTTTACTTGTCTACCTTCAATGGCAAACTTCCCACTGCATTTGTGTTTGATAGACTACAAACTTACAATGGTCAGCTGGGCCATGGGATCAAGCAAAAAGCAGAAGATTGGAAGGAAGAAAATGAACAAGAGAAAATAAAGATTTAAACCAAATTTGTAGTCATTGTGGGGTGGGTGGGGAGAGGAAGAAATATGTTCTCACTTGCAGGGGGTAGATGCAGATGTAAAGGCTAGCACTTATTATTCATACCTACTATTTCAGCACAATTTATCAAGATGGTAAATTCACCCTTCTGGCGCAGAAGCCATTGTGGAAAATGAAGCTTTGCGCAAGTCAGCAATCTAAATGTAAGGATTTAGAGCTCTGCTTCAGACTCTGCATTTGACCAGGACTCAGTTATCAAAGGCATTTATCCCAGTTGTGGGAACTGCGAAATGCATTTGCATTTTATGGGACAACTAAGTTCCACATATTGAGTGAAAACCATGTGCTTGAAGATTAGATTCTTAGCTTTTTATCATGTAAGATTGATACCCTCTATCATCGCTACATGAAATAAACTGAATAATGAGTACCTCAGTCACAGTATTTTGTCAAATGTTGGATGTCACACTTTAGGCCAGAGAGAGGGCAGAGGAGATGGTCCAGATGGTAACAAGTTTGAGGGACTTCAGTTATGTGGAGGGAATGGGAGAAATTGGGGCTGTTCTCCCTCGAGCAGAGAGGGTTAAGGGAGGTGTTCAAAATCATGGTGGATTTTGATGAAGCAAATAAGGCAAAAAAATGTTCCCAATGGTAGGAAGATTGGTAACCAGTGAAGACATTTAAAAAATGGAAAAAATAGCTGGATGAGATATGAGAAGACAAACACTGCAGATACTGGGAAAACAAAAAAAAAACTGAAAATGCTGGAAATATTCAGGAAGTCTATGAACAGAGGAACAGTAAATATTTCAGGTTGATGACGTTTCATTAGAAATGGGAACAATTAGAGATGCAGCAGGATCTAGCAAGCACAGGATCATGGAGGGGAGTGAAGAACAGACAGAAAGGTCTGTGATAAGTTGGAAAGCAGGAGAAAAATTATGGAGCAGATTTTCACGGAGTCGGGGAGACTCTGGGGACATTTAAAAATGGCAGTTGGCACCTGGATCTGAAAGTCTCTCTCCCATTTCTAAAAGATCCTATTTTTGCGCAGTGGGGGATAGAGTTCAGCAGGCCATTTGAACTGAGTGCTAAGGTCAATAGACCACAATTTCCCTGGAACAGAAACCTTATTTCATAGAGTGGGAGTTATGAACCTTTAGAGGAGGCATAAATTTTCTTGAAGGGTGGATAAAGTCTGTAGAACTTTATTTGTAGAACTTCAAGATATTTAAATGGACAACCCTTTAAAAAGTCAAAGGAACTGCCTGTCTCTTATGGCGAGAGTTAAAAAGAGATTGTTCTTGCAGTTTCAATATCTGTTTGCTGGCATAATCCTAAATCCATCATAGCATTAGTAATACTTGGCTGCATCCACAATCTATCATTATTAAGGTGGGGAGGGGGTCGCAAGTTCGCAGTTGGATCGACAATTTACAGAGGTTATTAAAGCATTAGCTTTGATATGAAGTTATGAATACAGGTGCTTTTTTTTAATAAAGGATTCAGTACTTGAAGGAATATTAATGCATTGCATAGGCATTCATGAATGGGAGTCTTTTTATATAGTGAACACTGCAATATTTAGATTATGTTACTTTCAACATGGCTCCTGAATGGTGGCCTGAGCTAGATACTAAGTGAGTTGGGACAGAGGGTATAAGTACAAGGGTGTTGGGTAGGGGACAGTTATAGGCATGAGTTGACATAGGGGCTATACGGGGATTGGTGGAGGAGATTGGTGGAGGCATCCATTGGTATTAAGTTGGCACAGTGGCAATAAAGGGCCATGTGGCTGGGTGAGGTTAGCATGATTTAGCATGTATGGAAATGGGAGTGTATGGGAGGTGGGAAGGGTGAGGGCTAGAGCACTGTGCATAACAAAGCAACTGGGATGTACCTGTAAAGAAATGAAAAATGCATCCAGAGGGCATATAATAAGAATCAATTATTACCAACAGCTGCCATCCAAAATAGATGGGACACAGGTTGTAATCTGCAATTGTTGAACTCAATGTTGTGTCTGTCTGGAAACATTGAAAGTTCATCATCAAAGGATGAAGCACTGTTACTCAAACGTGCACTGTGCTCCACTGAGATACTCCATCTCCTGCTCCCACCCCTGTCATACCTTTCAGAGCCACAGTTGGATTCCTTCAGTCCTCACCTACCCCCTCACCAGCCTCCACATTCAAAGAATCAACCTCTATCATTTCCAACACCTCTAGCACCATGCCACCACCATGCAGAATTTTCCTTCCCCCAACCCCTCGTCTAGCATTCTGTTGGGGCCATTCAACTCCTCAATCACCCCCAACACCTCTCAATCCTATGGCGTCTTCCCATACAAGTGCATAAGATGCAATATCTGCCCTTCTTACTTCTTCGCTTCTTGCCATCCAAGGCCCCAAACACTCCTTCTGGTTGAAAAAGTGATTTACTTAAAATACTTTCAATTTGGGAAACTGCATTCGCGGTTTATGAAACATAGCTTCAATGACCGCTTTGTGAAACCTCTCTAGCATTTGAGTTTGTCTGTCCCATTCCCACTCTGATGCTGGTTGTCGAGGTCCAAATTTTTCTAATGAAGCTCAATGTAAGCTCATCAAACAGTATCTCACTCTTGCTTAGACACTTTACAGCAATCAGATTCAACCCTCAATTCAAAATTTCAGATGAAAAGCGTTGCCCTGATTTTTTCTCTCAAATGTCAGATGTTAGTGATGATTCTGTTTTATGGGATGAATTGAACAGCTCTTTCAAAGATCCAGTAAGATACATCAGACCAAATGGCCTCCCTTTGGTTCTGTAAGGTTCTATGGATCCCTTTTTTATTAGATGTCATTTAATTTTACATTAATACACAAAACCAAAATTCACAGCAGATTAAAAAACTACCTAGAAAAATCCAAATTGCAGTAGAAAGCTGGTCCTTTGTGTTCAAACTATTCGCATCACCACTTCACGCACAAGGACATATTATATGAACTAACTGTGTTGCCATGGAATCAGTCATTCGGAATTAACAACTGATGGTTAACAGACAATGGAGAAAAATATCACGTATAGCTGGACATCTGATGCTCATAATTCATGATGGGGGTGGAAGTAGGTTGGAGTGCTGAGTGCCATTTAAAAAAAAGGAACTGTTAATAACTAGTGCCTCCACATCGCAAGTCACTTTAGACTTCTGGTTTACATGAGAAATGTTCACACAGTTCACAAACACGTGGCAGGCTGGTTCAAAACCAGATCGTTTGCAAATATAAATTCAGTACTCTGTAATTTTGTCCATGTACAAACATGCAACAGGAGAAGACAGTTCAGGGTCTGTCTACTTTAAAATAATTAATCTTAATGGCTTTCCCTCTGATAAACAAAGTAATTTTAATTCAAATGCCTCTTATGTTTTACACTTGCAAAGGAAACCAGTGCAAGTACATTCGCAGAAACTCTCAGCACTCACACTTACTTAAATCTGTTCTCAAAAGGCTGTACAGTGATTTATTTTCCAATATTTTGCAGCAATTAAACATTTGGCTTCTGATTTAAAGTATTAGATGACAAGGTATAGCAGCACGCCAGACGCACTCAACAGATGTTCAGAGACTGCAACAACAAATTTTCATGTACTGTAGAATTTATGCTGCCCACTCCCACCTTTTAAATATTCCACAATAGGGTATTATTAGGCCTGTACAAAAAAACACAAAGCATATGTGTTTTGTGGCCAACAGATGTCTATCATAAGGTATATAATTAACAGTGCAAGGCTTTGTTCATTATCTCCTCCTCAACAAACTTGCAATGTGACTCAAATTAATCACAGATTGCAGCATTTGAAATATTCCACTGCAGAGTGACACCTACTTGCACCCATGGGATTCATTTGCACACAAGTTCAGTGTTAAAATCATAACTCCAACAGAGAAATGCTGAACCCTTTTTTAGCTGCTACTAGTAAAGATTATCGACAGCCACATGTTGTATCAGATACAAGTGACAGAGAAACCAATCTACACTGTGAAAGCTCCATATAACAAGAGAGAAAAGACTCATCTGACTACAAAGGAGAAGAAAACAATTCTCAAATACCTCGTTGAAAATGCAAGGTAAATGTGGAAACACAGGTTAAATTAAATCACAAGATGGATAAGTATTGTAGTGTGTTCTGAGAATATGAAAAAGGATGGTCATTTGAATTATTCACACAGGAACTTTACTGTACATTTTATCAGCAATGACATTTTTATTAATTACTAATGTCATTGTTCTGTTGGGATTTTAGACTCACTGAATTTGAATAAAAATTGAATTCCTGTGCTAATTTGTGCTAAACATTTCATATGTGAGGCACCGAGATGAGCCTCATTGACTTCATCTACGATTTGTGAATGACCAGGGGGTGGAACGACTATCCTAGGCGCCCAAATAATGCAATGATCCTTCACACTCAGCACATCCTTGCATTCTATATTTGGTCTCAGTTCCTCATCAACTGTAACAGAAGTCCAATTCTGTAGTAGGAATCTTCACACCTGGGACAAAACAGGATCACTGTCCGTCCACTATTTAATCTGTTTAGTATTGAAAGTCATTCCAGAAAAACAAAGTCTCCAGAGGAAATACCGTCTTGGTTGGTATGTCCATAAAGGAAGACGGCTCAGTGTGTCTGCATTGGCATTGTTCTTCCCTGCCTTGTACACGATGCTGTGCTGCTCAGCTGACAACGCGAGTGCCCAACATTGTCATCTCGCTGAGGCAACAGGAGGAATGCCCCTGGCACGTGTCCTTTGGAGGCCCTGGGGCCAGAGGGTCCCAGGCTACTTGCCAGCCCTGCCATGCCACCATGTTCCAGACGGCGACTCTGAGAAGCGTAGTTTTCAATCGGGCGGGGTATTCGGAGGGGGGTATTCAGAGGGGTAGATGGGATTGGTGGCTACTGTCACATCCCTGTAGAGACGCTCCGGGTTGGCATCCAACACTCGCTCCTTTCGATCGGTGCCCATAGGGCCCTGGTGGTCACCTTGGACAGAAGGGTAGCTGATTTGAGCTTCGGTGTCCCTGCATTATCTCGCTGTACCAGCCCTGGCGGCTCCCCAAAATCTGCACCATGGTGTTGATGCCCTCATCAATGGCAGTGAACAAGCACAGGGGTGATGGTAAATGGGACATGGGTACAGGTTAGGATAGAGGCAACTGAGTTTTGCATAACCTGTAGTTTAGAGGGTAGAATATGGTAAGCAGCCAGGAACTCATCAGAATATTTAACTAGAGGTAATAATGGCATGAATTAGGATTTTAGCAGAAGATGAACTGAGGTAGGAGCAAAATCAGGCAATGTAGTGGAGGTGGAAATAGGCAGTCTTGGTGATGGCTCAGATGTGTGGTGGGAAGCTCACATCCGCTTCAAATATGGCACCAAGTTTGGAAATAGTCAGGCTTAGTTTCCAGCTGTTGTCATAGAGAGAGACTGAGTCGGTAGCTGAGGAACAGAGTTTAGAACGGTGAACGAAGGCAATGACTTCACTCTTTCCAATATTTAATTGGAGGAAATTTCTGCTTCAGGTAAGTAGTATGATAATTTTAAAACAGTGGAGGAGTGGGGTAAGGTTGTGCTAAGATTGAGCTGGATGTCATCAGGGCATTAGTGAAAACTAACACTGTATTTTTGGATGATGTTGCCGATGGGCAAAACAAAGAAGAGAGACCGGGATCAATCCTTAGCAGACACCCAAGGTAACAATGCAGGAGAAGGAGGTGAAACAAGCCAGGGTCCCAGGTTCGATTCCCGGCTTAGGTCACTCTGTGCGGAGTCTGCACATTCTCCCTGCGTGGGTTTCCTCCGGTTGCTCCGGCTTAATCCCACAAGTCCAGTAAGACGTGCTGCTAGGTAATTTGGACATTCTGAATTCTCCTTCCGTGTACCCGAATAGGCGGCAGAATGTGGCTTTTTGGAGTGAGGAGGCAAGTTACCCTCCTCAAAGTTCCCAGGGTCTGACCTGCTCTTGCAGCCACAATATTTATGTGACTCAGTTCTGTTTCTGTGTATAATTCTGTGCAGCTTTTGATATTATACACCTTTTAATAACTTTGAATTATTTAATTTATCTTCTTAAACATCAAATTCGATCTTGAGTTGCATAACAGGAGCTTTCCTTCACATCCTGTGCTATAGAATTGTTGTACTGAGAAGCCAGTCACATAACACTGGTGAGTTCACTATAGAGATGAGTGGGCATGTTGTGGAGCAGTAATGGTGGGAAATAGTTGCAGAACTGACAGTAATGAACAGAATCAGTAGAAAGCAGTGATAAAGGGAAGGTAATTCAGAAATTTGTATTCTCGAAGTTCCAACTTGAGAAATAAAATCAGATCAGTGATACGCAGTTCACCCTCATGGTACAACTGATAATGTACGGCTGATTCGCAAAATAAAAGTCAGAAACAAGTTTAATGACTTAAGTAACTGTTAGCTTGACTCAGAAATGTTACAATTTCAGAATGAAGGTAGATTAGAATAATTCTTTTTTCGTTGTCTCTATTTGAGGGAGCTAAAGTTTTTTTAAAATTAAGATTTTGTTTCCATTCACATTAAGGGGGAGAAAATTGTAGAAGGTAAATATTGGCCTGAGTTAAGTTATGGTAGTGATGATGAAATCACCAGCAAACACCATCATTCCTTCACCAAAACTAGCAGCAATTTTAAGGATCCGGACACGTGCAGAATAATGCAGAAATTCAGATGCTGCAGTCAGCAACTCTTTACTCCACTATCAGGTAAGCTGTACAGACATTGTTACAGACTTTGCCTCCTTTGGAATCATGAATTAACACAAAATTCCATTCTAACACTGGTAATTTGTGCTGTAAAAAACCTGGAAAACGTTGCGCCTTGTTGAATAAGGTGTAACTGGGTTTTTACAGCTTACTAACGTTATAATTACTGCTAAACATCCTTACTGACTCAAAGCCGATTTTACATATGTGGAATGTCACATTTCTCCACAATGATTAAAAGTCTCTCTTTTTTAAGTTTTCTTTCAAAAATAAGCGTTTGGCTTTATTTAAGCTTCTGCATTAATTTTGTGATCTGAAATTTTAAGTTCAAAGCAAAGGATTTAAACAGCTTTTAATTGCTTGGTTCGCTATGTGTGAATAATTTGATCGGATGCCCACCTGTCAGCACTGCTGCTGTACGCCAAGACAATCTCTTAACTTGGCGCCACATTTAAACTGCCACCGGAAAAAAGGGAAATCAATGCTTCAGAGATGGCTACTTTGGTATGAGCAGCTTTCTTCCAAGTGAGAACGCTTGTTGACTGCAAAAATCCAGGCCATTATTCCATTTAAATGCCCCTCTCATTTGTCAGTACTGATAACTTAATGGAAACAATTAAACATTCAGCTTATACAGAACACATGTCAGACATGATTTATTGCAGGAACCTCGAGTGACATTTACTTCCAACACTCTGGGTTAAGTATGTGTTGGTGTTTTCAGCTATCCACACCTTGGATGATTGAGCAATAGGGAAACGATACAGTGAAAACAGATAATTTAGCAACCATACAACAACACTCATAAGAGAACTACCAACGGGGATGCATTGAGAAAATTAAAGTATTAAGCCATTCAGCTCATCATGGCTGTTTTACCATTCAATGAGACCATAAGTGATCAATATCCTATCTCCACTTCCATGCCTTGGCTGATAATCCAAAGAGACCCCAGGAATCTGCAATAGTGAATGTCCATTACTCCGGTGACGAGAAACTCCTTTGGCTCGGAATTCCCCTCCTGTGCATATTTCGGGGATATTCTTCCACCACTGCCAACACTCCTTTCTCCTCTCACATCTTCTTGGGATAATTCAGAAGTACTGGGAAAAGGAAATCTGATCTCTTCTGACTGCCTGTGAGATGTGTGTTCAACACTGTTTGAAATCAGTTAGGTTTAGCATTTGGAGCATTTTTCCTCTGTGTCTGAGGTCGGAACATGGAAAACAACAGGTGGGATAACTGCCTCTGATTGCTATGAGAGGAGCCTATTTGAGATATGTGTGTGTGAGAGAGGGAGCGCGCGCTCGCGCGAGAGAGAGAGAGAGAGAGAACATACAAAAAAAGCATGGAAGAACAAAAGGTTCGTGAAAGCAAGTTCAAGCATGAGAAAGACAGGAAATGGCTCAAGAGAACGGGAGAGGCAAATACAAACTGTGCGCGCAGATGTCCAGTGAGGGACTTCCGGTTGCGGCTATGCGGACCTAAGCCGCACGTTCGGCAGCTCCCGCCAGGAACGGACTTTTGGGCTCTTTTTAGGGCCCCCAGCGGTACTTGATCGACGGTTCCCGACGTGGGAAGGTGTCTGCAGCGGATCCCCAGTGTTCTATGGTCTGGACCAGGAGTGGGGCCAGCAAAATAGCGGTGGCAGCGCCTAGGAGAAAGTGGGGGAAGAAAAACAAGATGGCGGCCGGCGGAGGCCTCGAGGAATGGAGGCAGTGGGCGCAGGAGCAGCAGGAGACTCTCCAGAGCTGTTTTCAGGAGCTAAAAGTAGAGCTGCTAGACTCGCTGAAGGCTACCATGGACAAGCTGCTGGCGACGCAGACAGCCCAGGGGGGGCAATCCGGGAGCTCCGACAACAAGCCTCCGAAAGAGAGGATGAGGCCGCGGCCCTCGCGGTAAAGGTGGAGATGCATGAGGCGCTCCATAAGAAGTGGCAGGAGCGGTTCGAGGAGATGGAGAACCGGTCGAGGTGGAAAAATTTGCAGATCCTGGGCCTCACGGAGAGGCTGAAGGGGTCAGACCTGGGGGCCTATGTGGTCGTCTTGCTGAACTCGCTGATGGGAGCTGAGTCCTTCTAGGGGCCCCTAGAGCTGGAGGGGGCCCACAGAATACTGGCCAGGAGGCCCAAGCCGAATGAGCCACCACAGGCGGTGCTGGTGCGGTTCCACCAGTTCGTTGACCGAGAGTGCGTGCTTAGGTAGGCCAAGAAGGAGCGGAGTAGCATGTGGGAGAACACGGTAGTGCGGATTTACCAGGACTGGAGTGCGGAGGTGGCTAAGCGGAGGGCCGGGTACAACCGGACGAAGGCGGTGCTCCACAGAAAGAGTGTGAAGTTTGGCATGTTACAGCCGACGCGTCTGTGGGTCACCTACAAGGACCGGCACGTTTACTTTGAGTCCCCGGAGGAGGTGTGGGCCGTTGTGCAGGCCGAGAAGTTGGACTCTAACTGAGGGTCAGGGGTTTGTAAATAACTGTTAACTTTTGGTGGGGGGGGGTTCTCTGTTTCATGCTGTTTTATGCTGGTTGTGTGTTGTTTCTAGGGCGGGTGAGGTGCTGTCTTTTTGCGTGGGTTCGGTGGATGAGCTCGGGTTGGGGGGTAGACTTGGAGTGTGGGGAGCTGGTGGTGGGGGACGACAAGGGGAGCTACCCTAGAGGAGGCGGGGTCGGTCAGGCGGAAAGCGTGGGCTTGTCTTTTGTTTCCCGCGCTGCGGGTGGATGGGGGCGGGGTCGGAGCTGAGAAGCGCAGGCTTTTTTCCCGCGCGAGAGCGGGAGGGGGAAGAGGAGGGTCTGCTGATGGGCATGGGGGAGGAGAAGTAGCCCCACGTTGGGAGGGGTCGGAGGTGTGGAGAGAGTCGCCGGGGTCAGGAGAAGTTAGCTGGCTCACGGGAGTGCTGTGGAGGGAGTAACACGGCTGGGAGGGGTGGGGGTACCGGGTTGCTGCTGAAGTGGCCAGGAAGGAGCTGGAGTATGCAGGGGGGGCCGGGGTGGGGGTTTGCCGCCGCGGGGAACGGGCCGGCCAGGGCGCTGGCCTGGGGCGGGCAGGGGATTGGTTATGGCTAGTCGGCAGGGGAGGGGGGCAGGGAGCCCTCTGATAACTTGGAATGTGAGGGGGCTGAATGGGCCGGTCAAACGGGCTCGGGTGTTGACACACCTGAAGGGGCTGAAGGTGGACGTGGCTATGCTCCAGGAGACGCACCTGAAGGTGACGGACCAGGTTAGACTGAGAAACGGATGGGTAGGCCGAGTGTTTCATTCAGGGCTGGATGCAAAAAATCGGGGGGTGGCGATCCTGGTGGGAAAAAGGGTGTCGTTTGAGGCGTCAACGGTGGTGGCTGACAGTGGCGGGAGGTATGTGATGGTGAGTGGCAAGTTGCAGGGGGGGCGGGTGATGCTGGTGAATGTCTATGCCTCGAACTGGGACGATGCAGGTTTTATGCGGCGCATGTTGGGCCGCATTCCGGATCTGGAGACGGGGAGCCTGATATTGGGGGGGGACTTTAACACAGTGCTGGATCCCCCATTGGATTGATCCATGTCCAGGACGGGCAGGAGGCCCGCGGCGGCTAAGGTGTGGAGGGGGTTTATGGACCAGATGGGAGGGGTGGATCCTTAGAGGTTCACGAGGCCGAGGGCCAGGGAGTATTCATTTTTCTCCCACGTGCATAAAGCCTATTCCCGGATCGATTTTTTTGTTCTGAGCAGGAGGCTGATTTTGAGGGTGGAGGGTGCCGAGTATTCGGCCATAGTCATTTCGGATCATGCCCCGCACTGGGTGGACCTCGAGCTGGGGGAGGAGAGAGACCAGCGCCCGCTCTGGCGCCTGGAGGTGGGGCTGCTGGCGGATGAGCAGGTGGGCCCGCGGGTGTATCAAGAGGTACTTAGAGGCCAATGATAATGGGGAGGTCCGGGTGGGGACGGTTCGGGAGGCACTGAAGGAGGTGATTAGAGGGGAGTTGATTTCCATCCGAGCCCATAGGGAGAGGGGAGAGCAAAGAGAGAGGGAGAGGTTGGTGGGGGAGATGGTGAGGGTGGACAGGAGATATGCGGTAGGCTCCGGAGGAGGGATTGCTGGGGGAGCGGAGCAATCTTCAGGCCAAGTTCGACTTACTGACCACCAGAAAGGCGGAAGCTCAGTGGAGGAAGGCACAGGGAGCGGTGTACGACTATGGGGAGAAGGCGAGTAGGATGCTGGCGCATCAGCTCCGTAAGCAGGACGCGGCCAGGGAGATTACTGGAGTGAAGGATAGGGGAGGAAATGTGGTACTAAGTGGGGTGGACATTAATGGGGTCTTCAGGGACTTTTATGGGGAATTGTACCGGCCTGAACCCCCGGTGGGGGGGGAGAGATGGGGCGCTTTTTGGACAGGCTGAGATTTCCGAAGGTGGAGGAGGGGCAGGTGGAGGGGCTGGGGGCGTTGATTGAGCTGGTTACTGGGATAGGCAGCATGCAGTCGGGGAAGGCGCCGGAGCCGGATGGGTTTCCTGTCGAATTTTATAAAATGTTCGCAGACCTGCTGGGCCCCCTGTTGGTTAGGACCTTTAACAAGGCAAGGGAGTGGGGGGTTTTGTCCCGGACTATGTCACAGGCGCAGATTTCCTTGATCCTTAAACGGGACAAGGACCCCCTGCAGTGTGGATCATACAGGCCGATCTCGCTGTTAAATGTGGATGCCAAGCTGTTGGTGAAGATCTTGGCCACAAGGATAGAGGACTGTGTGCCGGGGGTCATTCATGAGGACTAGACGGGGTTTGTGAAGGGGAGGCAGCTGAACACCAATATACGTAGGCTACTGAATGTTATAATGATGCCGGCGGTAGAAGGGGAGACGGAGATAGTGGTGGCATTAGACGCGGAGAAGGCCTTTGATAGTGTTGAGTGGGGGTACTTGTGGGAGGTGCTGGAAAGGTTTGGGTTCGGGGAGGGGTTTGTCAGTTGGGTGAGGCTGTTATATGAGGCCCAGATGGCGAACGTAGCCACGAATAGGAGGAGATCGGAGTACTTTTGGTTGCACCGGGGGACAAGACAGGGGTGTCCCCTGTCCCCGTTGCTCTTTGTGTTGGCAATTGAGCCCCTGGCCATGGCGTTGAGGGAGTCGAGGAATTGGAGGGGTCTGGTGCGGGGTGGGGAGGAGCACCGAGTGTCATTATACGCAGATGACTTGTTGCTATATGTGGCGGACCCAGTGGGGGGAATGCCAGAGGTGATGACGATCCTTAGGGAATTTGGGGGCTTTTCTGGGTACAAGCTCAACCTGTGTAAGAGTGAGTTGTTCGTCGTGCACCCGGGGGATCAGGAGGAGGGGATTGGTAGGCTCCACTGAAAAGGGCAGGGAGGAGCTTTAGGTACCTGGGAGTCCAGCTGGCTAGGAGCTAGGGGGCCCTACACAAACTGAACCTCGCAAGGCTGGTGGAGCAAATGGAGGAGGGGTTTAAAAGATGGGACACGTTGCCGCTGCCGCTGACGGGCAGGGTGCAGTCAGTCAAGATGACGGTGCTCCCGATGTTTTTGTTCCTGTTCCAGTGCCTTTCCATCCTTATCCCGAAGGCCTTTTTTAGGAGGGTCAACAGGAGTATTTGCATGGGCGCATGGGACTCCGAGGGTGAGAAGGGTGTTTTTGGAGCGGGGCAGGGATAGGGAGGGGCTGGCGCTGCCCAACCTCTGTGGGTACTATTGGGCTGCCAACGCACCGATGGTGCGTAAGTGGGTAATGGACGGGGAAGGGGCAGCATGGAAGAGGATGGAGGTGGCGTCCTGCGTGGACACGAGCCTGGAGGCGCTGGTAACGGCGCCGTTGCCGCTCCCTCCAACGAGGTATACCACGAGCCCGTCTACCCTCAAAATCTGGGGGCAATGGAGACGGCATAGGGGGGAGGTGGGGGGCTCGATGGAGTCCTCGATACGGGGGAACCACCGGTTTGTTCCAGGGAGCATTGATGGCGGGTTTCTTAGCTGGCACAGGGTAGGTATTCGGAGGTTGACTTCCTGGCAGAACGGTAGCAAAATAGGCCGGCAGCAGCAGCAACCCGGGGTGTGGGTGGGGGGGGGGGGGGGGTTGTTTCGGTGAAGGGGAGAAATGTGTACATGTGTTTATTGAATATGCCGGGTGCTAATCTATTTCTTCTTTTTGTAGTTGCTTGGGGGGAGGGGGGGGGGGGGGGGTTGGTTTTGGGGGTTATTGTGGTTTTTTTCTTTTTTGTTGTTAATACTGTTTTCTTGTTGATATTTTCTGTTTTTGATATTTTGTGAAAACCTCAATAAAAATTATTTAAAATTAAAAAAAGATGTCCAGTGAGGATAAAGTTAGAGCCCTTTATGCCAACCACATACCACTAAGATTCATATTTGAACTAGTCACCAGACAAAAGCCGGTGCTCATAGAACATAGACAGCAGCACTCATAAGAGAACTACCAGCGGGAATATAATGAGAAAATAAAATAACAAATTACTGTGTTTGTTTCCCAGGTTGCACAAGGGACTGCCAGGTCATACATCAATACCTAACAATAGGTGGACGGCAATTATGATTGGATGAATGCTGAGATTTGTCCCAAATAGGTCCCTTGGATATGTTGTCAACGGTATTGCTTTAAGCAGAAGGTGGAGGAAGGAAGAGGTGTTTCTCATCCACATGGCAGAGAGGGGATAGAGTTGCAGTGCAAAACAAGTTGGAATGCAATCTGAACTTCTTTCCATTACAGCAGGGGTGGGCAAACTTTTCCGTGCAAGGGCCACATTCAGAAATTCACAATTTTACAGGGCCGCATAGTATATTAAGTAAAATAATTAATATTTAAAATAGCCAAAATAAAAGGTTTTTAAAGAAAAAAAAAGCAATTAATTTTTATTAATTAATATTTTAAAGTAGAAACTTCACATGAAACACATGTTGTGCCGAGCAATGATCACCCTACTCAAGTCAACGTATCCACCCTATACCAGTAACCCAACAGCCGCCCCGCCGCCCCCCCCCCCCATTAACCTTAAAATTAAAAAAAAAGATTTTTTTTTTTTTGATGACTTGATCTTGGTGGGCCGCATAAAGACCTTTGGCAGGCCGCATGCGGCCCGCGGGCCATAGTTTGCCCACCCCTGCATTACAGTTTGATTTCAGGCCAAAAGTAAAGACTGATTTTGTTCAGTGAAATGGGGCAAATAATTTTAAGGAAGCGGACACCTGGGAGCATCAATCAAAATACAGTAATGATCAATGCAAAATAAAAAAGTAAAGATATAAAAAAAAGTAAAGATGTCAGGAAATTTCCCAGCTTCAAGTGAAAGTACCTTACACAATTTTTGCTCCATGGGATTTGCCTAGACTGAGGCCATTCATCCAGTGTACACACATTGAACTCTACGGTAACAGTTATGGAAAATCTTTTAAAAAAGTAATTCAAAATTTTCTTTAAACATCTGCTGTTGCTATGACACTTTTGTCAATTAACTGGACCTTTAAAACTGCAAGCACTTGACACTTCTTTATGTTGTGTAAATAAGCAGTGAGCAATTGACAAAATAGATCCAAGAGAAAAAAATTGTCAATTTCCAGAGTGCCAAGACATCCATTAGTCTATTGAAACAGATGCACAGAATGGGAAACCTGTTTAATTGACAGCTTTTTCTCAGACCTTTAAAGATTCAAGATTAAATTTGAGAGATTTTGGACAGAGAGCTACTGACAGCTTTCCCACTTAAATCTCAATTATTGCAAACAATATGTTTCTATCTATTCTGCTCCAACCCATTACTATTTGAAGCATGTATTCACAAATCAATGCTGACAAATATAAGAGATTTTTTGAAGAAGTAACCACTTGAAAAGTTAAAAGACATACCGAAGATTCTGCAATTATGGATTTTCAGAAGATACGCAATGTGTGGCATAGGACACCTTATCCAAAAATTTAGCGAGACAAAATGTTACAGCATGAGAAGAATGTTAACTGACGGAAAGGAGAAAAAGGCGTAGAGTTAATGGTGTAGATCAGATTGGTGAAGAATTGTCCATTAGGGTCTACCCCTCGATCTGATAAAAACTGGATAGTAGGCACATAGGGCGCGATTCTCCGAAATGGAGACAAAGTCCCAACGCCGGAGTGAAAACTGGAGTGTTTCACTCCGGCGTCGGAGCCCACTCCCAGCCCCCTATTCTCCCGCCGCCAGGAGCGGTGTTGCATATTTTACATGCGCTGGGCCTTGGCGGCGTGTAAAAGGCGGCGCCGTGTAAATGACGCGGCAGGCATCGCGTAAGTCACCCGTGCATGCGCGGTTGCCGTCCTCCCCGAGGCCGCCCCACAAGATGGCGGATGGATCTTGCGGGTCGGTGGAGGAAAGGAGGTCCTCCTTTACAGAGGTCGGCCCACCGATCGGTGGGCCCCGATCGCGGGCCAGACCCCATCGGAGGCCTCCCCAGTGCAGGAACCCCCCTCTCCCCCCTGTCACAGGCCTCCCCCCCAGCATTCCCGCGCATTTCCCGCCAGCAGCAACCAGGTGTCGATGGCGCCGGAGGGAACCAGTCGTGTTGGGGCAGCCGCTCGGCCCAATCGGGCTGGAGACTCGCCGCTCGCCTTTTGCAAACGGCGATTCTCGGAGCGGCCAGTCGTTATTCTCGCCGCTGGTTGGGGGGGGGGGGGGGGGGGGGGGGAATCATGTGCAGGTGCCGGAGCGGCATGGCGGGACTCGCGCGGCGCCCCAGCGATTCTCCCACCCAGCGTGGGGGGCAGAATTCCGCCCATAACATCCATGTGATCGGTGTGAATGTTCGTTTTTATCTTTTGAGAAGCTTCAAGCGATTTGATCCAAAAGTATGAATATTTCACAAAATATACCAATAATCCAAGGCCACAGTGTATTCAGCACTGTGTTTACCAGCGCAGTAATTTTTATCAGCAACACACAATTTAATAGAAATGTTTCTTTAGCTTTATAGTCACATTTTTAGTCAGCTTAATTTTTTTTTAGCTAGAACTAGTTTTCCAGTTTTATAAACTTAACTGCTTTTGCTCAAGCATCAACATTTGTATCAAATCAGCCTTATGGGTGAGATCCAGATCACACCGAGTGGAAGACGTTGGGTAACGCACGATTGGCCCAGCGCCTGGCGGCGGAGGAGGTGCCTGATGCCAGTGAGGATGCCCGACGCCGGTGTGATGCGCTGAGGGGGCCTGTAGCATTTTGGAGATCTTTAAGGAGCCGGACTTTGCTGACGGATTTAGGCCCCACACCTCTCAATGCCGGTGCAAATCCCCTCCAAACCTCCTCCAAAAATATGGATAAGCGCGAGAATATTGCTATGGAAATCGTGCTGGAACAGTTGCTGCGATTTGCACCGATATTTGCATCCAGAATTACACTTTGCATTTTGGGGGAAAATTCCACCCATTGTCTCCTCATTATTAAAACCAAAATAAATTGCTTCCCACTTTCCTGCATTAAATTTCACCTGCCGCTCGCCCACCCATAACACCATCCTGTCCTTGTCCTCTTGATGTCTATCACTACCCTTCTCACAATTCACAATGCTTCCAAGTTTTATATCACCTGCAGAGTTTGAAATTGCGCTACTTAACAGTAATTTAAAATTCACAGCAGAAAGTTACATTTTGTGCCTAAGTATTCCTTTTAACAAAGTGCGAATAGTTAATATCAATCAAGCTCTCTGGCCCAGAAAGGGAAGTATTTAAATTGTTGAGTCTCATTCCTGCATTTAGTAAATTCTTGGGCTGGATTCTCCCATTTCCCAGCAATGTGTTTCTCGGAGGGGCACCATTCACTGGCAGCAGGATTTTTGGTTCCAGCCGTTTGTCAATGGGATTTCCCATTGTAGCCATCCCATACTGCTGGAAAACCCACGGGCATGGAGTGCCGTGTCAGCCAGAACAGAGAATCCCGACGGCGGAGAATTCCCACCAAGATTTAAATTTGAACTTTTTTTCTTATTTTCTTTTACTGTCTCCTGTTTCTTTGGCGGTCTATCTTCCTCTGTACTGGACTACTTCACCCTCCTTCTCCATTGTCCCTCTGTTTCTTTATCAATTTTAAAATCTTATTGGTTTGGGAGTGTTGCTTCCACTGGTCACGAAGGTTCCACAGGTGCCATTGCCCTCAGCTGGCAACGTACAATGCAAAAAAAACTTTTGAGTGGAAAGGTATAGGAAAAGTCGAACTAATAATAGTGCATGCTGAAAGATGTCCCATTTTAGCAAGAAACCTTTGGGCTATTATGGTTCATACAAACATTAGGTACAAGAGGTAATACCAGAAATACCACTTAGGAAAATTTCAAACATTTTGCATACAACGCAAAGGAGTGGACAGGTTTATCAGGGATCTAATAACCACTCAGAAGGGTGAGGAAATGATGGGCACGTGATGTACACTGATGTTTTGAGCCTTGAAACTAACTTTTGACTCATCCTAGAGCTTCTCTTGATGGGAACGCAGATTGGAGAAGTGGCTACAAATTTGCTGAAAACAATTTCCCAGCTACTAAAATAAAGTATGCACAATTAGCAGAGCTCAAATCAAATACATTAACTTTCAGGCCCAATTTTCACTTTCACTGTGTGAATCCCTAAAATCTCAATTTTTAGTGCAATGATGTGTGTGATGGAGACATTTGGTGAAATATATTTCCATTCTGCTGAACATTTGTACAGCATTCAATTTTTCCAGTCGTGAAACTAAATGCATTTGTTTTGGCCATATTTGATTTACCCCAACTTTTATCTATATATACATTTTAGAATACTATACATTGTAGATTATTGTACATCATTAATGTAAAGTAGTCTCTCATATGAATTTCTCTAACTACTTCTGGAACAATTCCTTGTAAGGAATTAATCCCACATATTAAATCCATTATAATATTTCTCATTGCTCAATACAGTAGTTCACTTGATCCATTGTCATCCTTAGCCGAAAAGCCTAATTTTCTCTCTTCCTTGTTTATTGCTTTCCCCTCAACACAGAAGCTTTCTTGTCTTTCAGTATTCAGCACTGAGGAAGGGTTACCCTCAAATGTTAACATCCCTTTTCTCTTCATAGATACTGAGGGATTTGATACAGAATTCCAAAATGTTCTATTTTCATTTCACAGTTTCAGTGTTGTCAATTTTTTTTCGTTCTTTTTGTCCTGGCTTGTTATTGCTTTAAGGCTACAAATGGCTTCCCTCAGTTATTACACAC
This sequence comes from Scyliorhinus canicula, assembly GCF_902713615.1. Lineage (NCBI taxonomy): Eukaryota > Metazoa > Chordata > Chondrichthyes > Carcharhiniformes > Scyliorhinidae > Scyliorhinus > Scyliorhinus canicula. Next base: position 165,186,620 of record NC_052151.1, on the reverse strand, counting down.
TGTCTGTATATCTACAAGTACCAATGGTTAGTGTCAATCCGTCAACGTAATCTGTTGTTTTCCCTTCCTTTGTTATTCTTGAGAATTGAGCTGGTGAGTGCAAGATGAAAAACATAACAAGAAAATGTATCCTTTTCTAGCAGTATTCAAAAAACACTGATAATCATCCAGTTTTTACCTGCACAAAGAAAAGGAATCTGTGGAATCTACCGAATAATATCAAAGGAGTGGGATTCCCTCCATCCAGAACCGTTCTTAATCAGAAATTACATTGTGACTTTTGTGCAACAGCTCAAACTACCCCCACCAGATACAAAGCACTGAAAAAACTCAACACCGGTTCTTTCATGAACTATCAACTAGCAATTTTGCAAAAAACTTAATTTGGTTTTGAGATACACTTGCAATTTTATCCATGGAACGGTCAATCTGGCTGAGATTTTCCAACGGTAACAATGTTATAAACTTGTGTTCAACGCTGGTGTTCAATTCCAACACTATTTCCCTATATAAGAAAGTACCTTCCGCTCTTGTTTCTGTTTCAGTTGCTGAAGTTCCACACTTCCAACAGCATTTGCCAGTTCTTTCATCTTCTTCTCATAGTGCTCTTTTAAACGGCTTAGGTCCTGCGAAAGCTAAAATCAAAGAAGCTGATTCAGTCATATACAGGTTGGGAACCTCTGGATAAATTTATCTTGTTATTTAAAAGCAAAATACTGAAATCCCGAAAATGATGCGCATTACTTATATGTCAGACATGGTTCACTTGATAGCACCCTCAGCTCTGTGCCAGGAAGCTGTGGGTTCAAATGGAGTCCAGAGCTTTGAGGGCGCAATCTAGGCTGTCGCTCCAATGCATTACTGAGGGAACAGCAAGTTCTCATCTTTCAGGTGAGACACGGCACTGAAGGTCTGGTCTATGCTTTCACATGGGCCTAAAAATCTAATTTCCCGACTTTAAAGAAGAGCAGAGTACTTCTTCACGGTGCCCTCAGCCAATCCCACTAAAATAGATTATCTGGTCATTAACCCAGTCTGTTTGTGGGAGTTTGCTGTGTGAAAACTGGCTATGTTTCCTACATTAAAACACTTCAAAAGTATGCCAGTGGGTCCTAAGATTGTGAAATGCAATATATAAATGCAGCTTCCTTCTTTCTAATACTTATTAAGTCAATTTATAATCATAGTTAACTGAAGAAAAAAAGATTCGTAACATCACAAAGTGTAGTTTTATGGAGCAATCTGTGACAATTTTACATCTAATGGTCCAAATATATTATAGTGTGTAGAAAATAGCTTAAAGAGAAAATTACCATTTGGAGGGTTTGGCCAAGACCAAATTGAAGTGATTTTTCGCACAGAGGAAATAGGTTTACATCTCCTCAGTCAGTTAGCTGAAAATCCGACAGATCAACTCTAACAGCTGGAAAACAGCTGCTCAGTGTGACTGAATAAGTCAATGATTAATAATAATGGCTTAAAACAAGTTTTGTCTGGCTCCTAAAGAAAAGGTTTACTGGCAACAACATACACTTTAGTGCTGGGTGAGTACGTCAGAGTTGCAGAATTATTGTCATTCTCTAGGTTTGTGTTCAGCAACAACCGGTGCTGATCGATAAAATAAAGTTAGGAAGATGACCTGTGCTCAACAGATGGCTAACATTGGAAGTGATGGTGCAGAACAGAAGGGCATCTACGGAGCCAAGTAAGATATTTTAAGATAGTTGAGTACATCCAAAGAAAGGTGTAATAACTTAAATCAGAAATGTTTTAAAAGCTGTGTTACTGTTAACAGTCACCGGCTGAAGGAGCAGCAGCTGAACATTTGTGCAGCAGTTTGCAGAAGGTATGTTGCAAACATCCAGCAGGGGGCAGATTTTGTTTTAAAAAGGCCCATTTATGTTTTATGTGTTCATGTTGTCTAAACATTGCTGGCAAGGCCAATATTTACTGCCCATTCCAAGCTGCCCTTGAGAAAATAAGTAGAAATCACAATATAATGGATTTTGATTAACTGCACTAACAATTTTCACACATTTTCAGGATCTGTTACTACTATATTCCTCCTTCTCAGCTACATACCTCCAAAGAGGAATTGGCACGGCAACCTGCTTTTTTACATATACCAAAACTGTGTCACCCAGTTGCTAAGAGGTATATAAAGATGCTCAATAACAATCCTGCCTGCCAAGCTCTCCTACTTCTTGAACAAGAAATAATGCCCCCCACAATGGTGAGTTATGATGGTGGCCGGAGGTGGTGGGCATTTAATCATGTGAGAGGGTGGTGGGTGGGGCCCCTGCCATTTTCCAGGTTAAATCCTTAGAGGGAAGGCCCGTGGGAAGCCTTCCCACCTTGTCTCTAATTGAGGCCTTTAAGTGGACAATTAATAACCACTTAAGGGCCTAATCCCATTGTGCTGATATTTACCCAGTGGCAGCTGGGGGAACTCCTCATGTGGCAAACCCTAAAAGCAAATCTTGCCAAGTTTACGTACTGGTTCCGGAGTGGGCACCTTCATTTAAAAGCACTCAGCATCTGATCAAGGGAGCTGGCATCGAGAAAGGGGGGCCGATTGAAAGCAAACCCTGGCCTTTGCTACTGCCTCTGCCCCATTCCCTCACAATCCACCTCCCTTTTTAAAAAATAAATTTAGATTACCCAATTTTTTTTTTCCCCCCATTAAAGGCCAATTTAGCATGGCCAATCCACCTAACCTGTACATCTTTGGGTTGAGACACGGGGAAAATGTGCAAACTCCACACAGACAGTGACCCAGGGCTGGGATTGAACTTGGGCCCTCAGTGCTGTGAGGTAACATGCCACCATGCCACCCTCCACCTCCCATCATAAATTACCTTGTCCCAATCAATGGGTGATCCTCGGATGGGTGTAGTGTCGGCAGGAGCCACAGCTTCCTCGATGGTGTAGCCAAGTAATGAAGAGGTACTGTCCTTTGGTTGGCCGGTAGCTCTCCAGGTCACCTGGGGTGCTTGATCCCAGGGAAGGCCCGCCATTGCTCTGTTAAATGCCTGAGTGACACTTAATTTGTTGGGCCTTCCTGCAGAGAGATGACGGAGGAGCTCTTGCTGGCTCTCCAGCCAGCAGGCAAGACATCTAACACTTCCATTAAATACCACCCCCTAGGGAGTGACATTGCATTTTGTTCAGTTGCACCACTGACATTTAGAATTCAACGATCAGCAACTTTTCATTGCTGCTATGTGCTTTCCTAAGGGCTGTCTTGAGGACTACTTTACATTGGATAGATGGGAAAAGAATAATTTAATGTTTGAGCCATCACTTTGCAATCGTAGAATCCCTACAGTGCAGAAGGAGGCTATTCGGCCCATCGAGTCTGCACCAATCCTCTGAAAGAGCACCCCAATCCAGGCACAATCCCCCACCCTATTCTTGTGACCCCAACTAGGGGCAATTTAACATATCCAATCCACCTAACGTGTACATCCTTGGACCCCGGGCAGGCGGAATTGGAGCACCCGGAGGAAACCCATGCAGACATGGGAAGAATGTGCAAACTCCACACATTCAGTCATCCAAGGTCGGAATCAAACCTGGGTCCCTGGCGCTGTGAGGCAGCAGTGCTAACCACAGTGCCAAAAACAAGAGGATATCATGATATAATTTTTTTTTTCAGGATATGCTATCATATGAAATTAATGATTTAACAAATTCATAATCTCCTCCATTCCACCAAGGTCCACTGATTATCTGCAGATTTTCCAGCCATTTGCATGGATTCCGGGAGTCTCACAACTCCAATGGTTCCCAAGCTGGTTACAGCTCACTGTCCCTTAATGTGTGAAGCTTTGCGATGCACATGCATTTCCCGGTCAGTCATTGCAAAGCTAAAACAGAAGGATGTTTAATCTGAGGAAAATAATTATTCATCTTTCTCTAAGATGCCAAATGGAAACATTCTTTACCAGGTTCTTCCACCTCGTGCTTCTTAACCCTTTGTGGTTTCAACGCTTAAAATGATGATCATAGTGTGCATATGTAGTACATACGTGTATCTTGTTCTTGTGAGATTTGCCTTGGAGGAAGGAGTTGGGAATTCCATTTTCATTTTTAGGTTCTCCGTCACTTTGCTCATCATAGCTCTCAAACTCACTGGAGCTCCAACCATAATCCAAAGAGCTTGTCGCAGCCTCATCTCCATGTTCCACATCATCGTAAATGAGTTCTTCTGGATCTGGCAACAAGGTACCAGTTACAGATGTTTACTCAAGTGTAATTTCAAACCCTTCTTCTAACCATGCGATTCAAACAAAACTTATACCGATAACAGTGGAAGGCTCAAAAAACTGACACTGGTAGATTTCCGTATTCTTTCAGAGTTACAATATTTACATATTTACAGTGAATGCACATATCTGTACTGTAGACATTACCCACATATGTAATAAAGAAATGACATTGATCGTTGAACTTTAATTTCAAAATATATATTACCTATCATTATGTAAATTGCAGTAGACCTTTTACATTACCTCAGCAGACAGTGCATAGTCTTCAGTATCTTCCTTTACCCATAGATTGAAATAGAATGGTCAATGCAGAGAAAAATAAATCCACATTAACCAGAACTTACCCGTTACTGAAGCATCAGAATTTTCTCTTGGCACATCATCGTAAATCACTTCATCTTGCCCTGTGAGGCATGACAGAAGTTTTTCAGATAATTTGTACATCATTTTAAAGAGAGGGAAAGAAAAACTGAGATTGAGAAAAATTAGAATCGTCAAAATCTGAAGAAATGAGATTCTGCACTTGTAAAAGTTACTTTTCAGTGCCAGGGACGTTGTTTGGCAACAATACAAATTTACTTACACTGGAATGGACTTGTCCTAAAATTGTTCTGCCGTCTTTAGTGGGCACCTCGGGGGTAAATTGTGCTATTTTATGCCATTCAATGCAATTTGATACTAACTCGGCGAGATACTGTTATGGTGAGGCTGCTGGAGAAGTAGGGAAACTCAGATAGCTACTTCCTCATTTCTACCAGTAACTGTGGGTTTCTGGAAATTGGTCTAATTTGCACTTTAATGACAGTACGCACCAATAGACTCACCATTATTCTTATTGCCTGAATCCGATCCTAGTAGTTAATGTTCTGTGAAAAGTGTAGGCGATGGTGTTTAAATGGGAGAAGTTCTGGATAATAATTTTTACTGCAACATACTTAAACAACTGAGAAGCTGAACAAGGGATAACAATGCTAATGCCAATTTTAATACAGCAAAATTTCAAAATGTGACACTTGGGGGAAGGTGGACTAAGCTACAGTAAATTAATAATAATCGTTTATTGTCACAAGTAGGCTTCAATGAAGTTACTGTGAAAAGCCCCTAGTCGCCACATTCAGGCTCCTGTTCAGAGGAATTGAACCCGCGCTGCTGACATTGTTCTGCATTACAAGCCAGCTGTTTAGCCCACTGTGCTAAACCAGCCCCTGCCACTAGTAATAATTATTACAATACAGAAGATAATCGGAATAGTGTTTTAAAATATTACAAAAGAAATAGCAATTATAATTGTACCCCAAAAAGTGGATATTATCTGGCACGCATGCCCAGTCTGAAAGAACAGTTGAAGGTTGAGCATCCCTCATTTGAAATGCTTGGGACCAAAAGTGTCTCGGATTTCGGAATTTTGGAATAGCTGTAAAATTATATAATGCGGTAGCTCATCCAGCAGGTCTTCCACATTTCAGAAACCTTCAAGCCAGTTTATGAAACTTTTGTTTAGCTTCAAGAGTTATCTCGGCTAGAAACACACACACAAACATTGAAAGACCTGCCTTGCTTGCTGTGTGTGTGGTTTTTTTTTTGCTTCTTATCCTGTTTGAAGTTGAGCGGCTCTGGGTTTCAGTGGACTGATATTTCTACTGCAGACAGAAGCAGCCATGTGATCCCCTGCTGTCAGGACAGGCGCTTTCCAAAGCCAATTGAAAGAGGTAGAGAGAACTCGGGCCCCGCGTCCACAGCCATGCGCACCGCTCTCATGGTGTATTGCCTTCAGTACGTCGGTGCCCCCTCACCTGCCAGAGCCTTTGGGCAGCACGTCTCCAGAATCCCCTCTCACCAGGTGGACCAAGTCTTTGCCTCACTTCTTGGCGGCCATCTCTTCTGCACCTTCCTGGACAGGGAGAAAGGCGTGGACGTGTTGGATTTCAAGTTCGCCTGTAACGGGTTCAGGCAGATGGACCTCCGATATCCCAAGACACTGAGAGTGGCTAAAGCAATCCACAAGCACTATGTGGAGAATAGCACCGTGTCCAGGCAGCTGAAATCCGCCACAAAATCTTACATCAAAGACAGCATCAAGAAACATCAAATTGATTCAGCAATGTTTAACCAAGCCAAAACAAGTGTGGATTTCAGAGCTTTTCGAGTTTCGGATAAGGGGTGCTCAACCATAAGGGGTGCTCAATCTGTAGTAACCTTCGATAGGGAAGTGATAAGAAAAGGTGCAAGTAGGGGAAAGAACAGGCGAGTAGGACTAACGAGATTGTTCTTTCGAAGAGCCAACATGGGCATGATGGGCCAAATGGCCACCTTCTGTGCTGTATGTTTCTAAAAAGAAAGTACATCAAATTTAAACTCAGTGATTGAAGGAGTATTAATGATAATACATCTTACAAAGGCCAATGTTTTGGAAAAGGGAGGCAAATATAAAAATCAATTTTAAACTAATTACTAATGGCATAAAGAAGACGAAGATCTCATTGGTGATAAACAGTGTGCAAGTCAATGACCTCATTCTTGCTCGGTAGCCAAATGGTAACTATCAACATCGCTGTCTTTTTGCAAATTTGGAGCGAGTGGCAATTTTCTGTGGAGTGTGTAAATAGTTGCGCAACCCCAGCCCCCAAACAATAAAAGAGATGCCGCGTTGTTTTAACTACAAAACACAACTAGTCTACTTTTCTTTGTTGAATGTTCTCCACATCTTCTTTTAGAACCTCACTAATTTGCACATTAGCTTCACTCAGTTAGAATTCATGCCCAGGTTCTCTACTGCTGCAGCTCAGCATACTCAGTTATCATGAGCTGCTGCACCATGCTGCTGCTGCATTATCTGCTGCACCATCGTTCATGGTGACACATGGCCAAATACTTTGTCCTAATCCTGCCAAAGCCAACAATGTGTTGAAGAGAATATGTTCAACATTTTATTTGCAATTCACTGCCCAAAGTGGGAGATGCACTTACATACAAGAGATATAATGGAAATTGAAAATCTATGATGTTCTAATCAGCAAATCATTCTTTTTTCTTGGTACATACCCTCGAGCCATGCCGTATTTGCTGGATCTGAAGCCCATTTAGTAAAGGCATCTTCTGTGTCCAAAGCAAGGTAATCGGCACTATAATAAAATGGAATAAAACAATTTGTAACACACAGTGCATTGTTAATGAATACATGCGTACAAACTCAAACAAGACAGGTAGTTACTGCAACCACAAGTCTTCATTTTTCTTGAGATTGGAGAGCATCCAATTGTTACTGGCTCTTTGAATAAAATACCAGACTTTGACCTTTACAAAATAATGCAGTTTATATTGTAAGGACAACTTGCAAAACTACTTAACATTGAATCAGTAAAGCACAATTGTCCACAGCGGCATGGTGGCACAGTCATTAGCACTACTGCCTCACAGCACCAGAGACCCGGGTTCATTTCCGGTCTTGGGTGACTGTTGGAGTTTGCACTTTCTCCGCTTGTCTGCATGGATTTCCTCCGGGTGCGCCGGTTTCCTCCCGAATTTCTAGTCTTCCACTTGTAACAATATCTGATTTATAGAATTAACAGCAATGCAGAAAATGGGAGAAATTGTAATGCAGAACATGATTGTTGAGCCAGGAGCTTGACCAATCACCCAAAATGAAAATTCAGCCCACCAGAAAAGAAACATAATGACACATTTCTCTCAGAGATACAGGGAAGCAAAGAATTAATGAAAAAGGACTTTTGGTGGCGTGGGCGCGCAAGGCGGCCGCAGCGCGAAGGGCGGCGATTTCCGGGAAATCCCCGAGTTTCAACGCACCCCCCGACTATCGTCGGCCTTTGGGGCCGTCACGAGCAGCCAGCGGGGCCGGTTTAAAAACCGGTGAACGCGCGGGTGTTGGGGCGCCGGGGACTGAGGTCCTGGGCCCAGCGCGGCGTCGGAGCCAGAGCAGCGGGGGCGGAGCTACGAGGAGGCAGGCCCGAGTCCAGGACACCATGTAAGTACGGTGTCCCACAACGGATGGCTCCCACCTAGGAGGAAGAAAGATGGCTGGAACCTGGTCCCAGGGGTGTTCTGGATGAATGCAGAGGGGAAAGGAAGAGAGCTGTAAGATTTAAAGAAATTTAAAGAAGTTTGGTGAAGTATTTTTGTTTCCTCCCCATTGTCTTTAAAAAAGAATAATTCAGATTGATGAAGGACAGAAGGGTGGAGGGAGAGAGAGGAGAAGAGAAAGAAAGTGAAAAACAATAAGCTGCTAAAGGATGCGTAAAGCAGCGTCGAAGAAAGGAGGAAACGCGGGGTCGCCGCTGAAGGAGAAGACGAATAAAAGTGGTGATAGGATGGCGGAAGCCGAACTGCAAAGCGGGGCCACACTATTTACGGTGGAGAAGATGACCGAGGTGATGGCGGGGGAGCTGGAAAAACAGTTTGCGAGGCACATGGAGGCCTGGAAAAAGGAGACAGCGGCCGCATTGAAGTTACTGGTGGAGGAGGCAATTGCCCCGATAATTGCCCCGTTGAAGGTGGCGGTGGCAATGGCATTGGCAGAGGTGAGAGAGCAGGGCGAGAAGATGAAAGAAGTGGAGGAAGCCATGTCACGACACAGCGACCAGGTCACCTCGATGGGAGGTGAGTTGCGGAGGGCTGTGGAGATTAATAGAGGTCTCCGAGCAAAGCTGGAAGACTTGGAAAACCACTCAAGGCGGCACAATTTGAGAATTGTGGGCTTGCCCGAAGGGACAGAGCTCCCAAGGCCAACACAATACTTCACTAAGAAGTTGGCGGAGCTGATGGGGGAGGGTCAGAGCCCCTCCCAGTACGAGTTAGACCGAGCCCATCGGTCATTAAGGCCGAAGCCCAAAGTGAACGAGCCGCCAAGGGCAGTAATTATCTGCTTCCATAAGTTTTGCATGAAGGAGAAGGTATTAAACTGGACGAAGCAGAAGCGGGAGATACTATGGGATAGTACTACGGTCCGGATCTACCAGGACTTGACGGTGGAGTTGGCAAAAAGGCGAGTGGCGTTTGGGCGAGTGAAGGCGACGTTGTACAAGAAGGGGGTTAGGTTTGGTATGGTGTACCCAGCGAGGTTGAAGGTAACGTATAACGGCAAAGATTTTAATTTTGAGACAGCGGATACGGCTGAGGCGTTCGTGAAGGCGGAAGGCTTGGGACAGACATGAAGAGCGGAGCTGGAAGAGAGACTGTGGACTGTGTTTGAACAGCCGGAAAATGTATAAATGTTATAACTTTCTTTTTACGGATTTGTATTGTAATCTACTTCTCTTTGTATTGTTATAGAGTTTAGTTAATGTGAGTTGATGGGCGCTCTGTGTTGCGACGGTAAATGTTATGTTAGTGAATTGTATGGGTTGGATTGTTGGGTTTGGGTTTTTATTTCTCTGGGACTGGGTGGAAGGGGATGATATGTCTTGGCGGCGGGGAGCCACCCGCACTAGCTAGCTAAAGTCAGTCAACTAGTGAACAGAGGTGAGAGGAGGGCTGCGGACATTGGAGCCTGGATAGCAGGCGTCAATGGGCCTACGATGCGAGCGAGGGGGGGGGGTTGGATGCTGGGGGATGTTGTTTCTGGGGGAAAGGTAGGGGGGTTTTCGGGAGGGGGGAAGGGGTTCGATGTTAACAATGGACAGGGGCGGGTCAGGCTTATGGGGCAGGGCCCGACGGTATGTTGATGGTGGATAAGAAAGGTGGGGGGGGGTGAGAGACCCCCAGTAAGGATAGTTACATGGAACGTGAGAGGGCTAGGAGGTCCGGTCAAGGGTGCTTGCGCATCTTAAAATTCTGAAAACCGACGTGGCAATGCTGCAGGAGACTCACTTGAGGGTGAATGACCAGGTGAAACTTAAAAGGGGTTGGGTTAGCTCTGGATTTGATGGAAGGGCTCGAGGGGTAGCAGTGTTGGTCAGCAAAAGGGTACGCTTCCAGATGGAGAAGGTGGTGGCAGATCAGGGGGGTGGATATGTGATTGTGGCCGGGGCGCTGGACGGGAGATTAGTGACGCTGGTAAGTGTATATGGTCCCAACTAGGACGATGCGGGATTTGCGAGGAAGGTGTTTGGAGCCATTCCTGACTTGGACACACGTGAGCTGATTGTGGGGGTGGGGACTGGAACCTGGTGCAGGAGCCAAGGTTGGACAGATCGCGGCCGCGCTCGCTGGTCCCATCAGGGGGGGCAAAGGCGCTATCTGGGCTAATGGTGGAAATGGGAGGGGTGGACCCTTGGAGGTTCCTGCACCCAGGGGAACGGGAGTACTCGTTTTTCTCAGCAGTCCATAGAGTATACTCACGGATTGACTTTTGTGTGGTGGGAAAGGCTTTGCTGGAGCCAAGGGGTCGGAATACTCTGCAATTGCTGTGTCAGATCACGCGCCACATTGGGTGGATATGGTGCTGGAGAAGCGGGTAGTGCAGAGGCCGGGGTGGAAACTGGATGTGGGGCTTTTGGGGAACCAAGTATTCTGTGATAAAATTGAAAAGGTAATTAAGGAATATGTAAGATTCAACTGTATGTGTGAGGTGTCAATGGCAGTCGTCTGGGAGATTCTAAAGGCAGTAGTGAGGGGTGAGGTAATTTTGTTTAAGGCCAGGGTGGACAAAGAGGAGAGGTTGGAGCGGCAGAGGCTAATAGATGAGATGTTGGAGGCAGATAGGAGTTATGCGGAGGATGGGGACCCAGCGATGCTGGGAAAGAGGAAGGAACTACAGGCAAGCTTCAACCGACTATCTACCAGGAAGGCGGTGCGCCAACTGAGGCGAGGGATGGGTGCAGTTTATGAACATGGAGACAAGGCGGGGAATATGTTAGCAAGTCAGGTCCGGAGGGAGGCAGCAGCAAGGGAAATTCTTCAGGTAAGAGATAGGGCCGGGAAGTTGGTGGTGGCTCCGGAGATGATTAACAAGGTTTTTGAGGAATTCTACGAGAGGTTGTACAGGTCAGAGCCACCCGGGGGAGACCATGAGATGCTGGAATTCCTAGATGGGTTGGAGTACCCGAGGCTAGGGGAGGGAGACAAGGCTACATTAGAAGGAGCAATAGTGGAGCAGGAGATAAAAGACGTGATTGGGAGGATGCAGTCGGGGAAGGTGGCAGGGCCGGATGGGTTTCCGGTGGAATATTATAAAAAATTTAAGGATAAGTTGGCACCCCTGATGGTAGGGATGTTTGAAGAGGCGATAGGGAAGGGAATGCTGCCGCAAACCTTGGAGCAGGCATCGATTTCACTGTTGCTTAAAAAGGATAAGGATCCGACGGAGTTTGGGTCGTATAGGCCCATTTCACTTCTTAATGTGGACGCAAAGGTATTGGCAAAGGTACAGGTGGGTAGGCTTGAGGGGTGCCTCCCGAAGATGATAGGTGAGGATCAGACAGGGTTCGTGAAAGGGAGGCAGCTGTTTTCGAATATTAGGAGGGTCTTGAACGTCGTTATGGCACCGGCGGAAGGGAAGGAAACAGAGGTGGTTGTGGCATTGGATGCCGAGAAGGCGTTTGACCGGGTGGAATGGGGGTACCTGATGGCAGTGCTGGAGCGGTTTGGGATTGGACCAAGATTTGTGAACTGAGTAAAGTTATTATATAAGGAGCCGAAGGAGAGTGTCCGCACGAACAATATCAGTTCGAGATACTTCTCTCTCCACCGTGGGACGAGGCAGGGATGTCCTATGTCCCCCCTGCTGTTTGCGCTTGCGATTGAGCCATTGGCCATCGCATTAAGAAGTTCGGGAGCATGGAAAGGAATAGTGAGGCGGGGGATAGAGCATAGGGTGTCCTTGTATGCCGATGACTTGCTGCTGTATGTGTTGGAGCCGAGTGCGTCGATAGGAGGAATATTGGAGTTGCTGCAGGTCTTTGGGTCTTTCTCTGGGTACAAGCTGAACTTGGACAAGAGTGAGTATTTTGTTGTGTCTCAACCGGGGGTGGGGGCAGGGGTGGTGGAGCTGCCATTCCGTAGGGCAGGGACTCACTTTAGGTATTTGGGGGTGCAGGTTGCCCGGGAGTGGGGAAGGCTTTGCAGATACAACATCACTAGTTTGGTGGGGAGAGTGAAAGCCGACCTGGCGAGGTGGGATGGTCTCCCTCTGTCACTGGCGGGTCGGGTGCTTGCGGTTAAAATGAATGTGTTGCCGCAATTTCTGTTTATTTTTCAATGCCTACCGATTTTCCTGCCAAAGTCTTTTTTCAGGGAGATTGAGGGAAGGTGGCCAGAACGAGGAAGGTGCTGCTACAGAGGGGAAGGCAGGCAGGGGGTTTGGGTCTCCCGAACCTGATGTACTACCACTGGGCGGCGAATGTGAAGAAGGAGCGGAGCTGGGTCAGAGGGGTTGATTCTCAGTGGGTCAGAATGGAGGAGGGTTCGTGCAGGGGTCGGGGCTGAAGGCACTAGCAACGGCCCCGATCCCGATAGCTCCGGGGAAATACTCAGGGAGTCCGGTAGTAATAGCTTCACTGAAAATCTGGACGCGGTTTGCCAACACTTCAGGTTGGCGGCAGGGTCAAGGGAAATGCCGATCCGGGAGAACCACAGATTTGAGCCAGGGAGGTGGGACGGAAGCTTTCGGACATGGGAAGAGAAGGGGATTAAGACTCTAAAAGATTTGTTTCCTCAGGGTCGATTTGCAGGATTGAGGGAGCTGGAAGTGAAGTATGGGCTGGAGCAGGGAGAAGTGTTTAGGTATATGCAGGTTCGGGACTTTGCCAGGAAGGAGATACAGAGCTTCCCGGAGGAACCGGCCTCCACGTTGTTGGAGGAGCTGCTGGCGGCAAGTGGACTGGAGAAGGGGACAGCGTCAGCGGTATATGGAGCTATGTTGGAAAAGGATAAGGCACCACTGGAGGAGATCAAAGTGAAGTGGGAGGAAGAATTGGGAGAGGTTATAGAGGAGGGGGTCTGGAGTGAGGTGCACCGGAGAGTGAATGCCTCCACCTCGTTTGCGAGGTTGGGGCTGATACAGCCGAAGGTGGTGTACAGGGCACACCTCACGAGGGCAAGGATGAGCCGATTCTTTGAAGGGGTAGAAGATGTGTGTGAACGTTGGGGGGGCTGTGTATGTTGAAGATGGCTATGGGTAATCCCGGATTCCTTTTTTTCTCTTTGTCATTTGTTTATGTTAACATACAGGCTGATGTCTGGGCATGGTGGGAGGATGGGATCGTTGTTACTGTTATGGGGTTTGAGATATTTGTTGTTGGTTATTGATTGTTGTTGGGTGTAAATTCAGGAGAAAAATTGTGAAAAAGGAGAATAAAAATATATTTTTTTAAAAGAATTAATTAAAAAGGAGTTTTTGACATCCTCACATAGACATGCAGCAAGCAATCCGTTTCGGTAAGACAAAAAAGAAATAGGGGCAGAGAATGAATTTGACGACGGGAAAGAAACAGACATAAGTTACTGCCAAGTTTCATGAGGAACCTTATTTACAACTGTGAAAACGTCTTCTCAACTACTTAGGGCAAAGGAATGTCATGAGTGAGCAAGTGAGGCCAGAACTTCCGTGGAGTAGCATTCAGTCAGATTGCTACTCCACTCGTATTAGTTTACATGAAATGCAGCTGCACCTACCTTATCCGGCCTTCCAAATCAGGCCAGGAGACAAAACTGTAGTACAGCTGCTCAGGAATCCTCTAAGTCAAGGTAATAGAGTCAGGGAAAGTGAAGCATCCTTTAAGGCACTAGCTGGCATAAAGCAGGTAAATTTGAAAGTTCCAGCCACTTTGAGAAGTCAGGGAGTAGGTGGGTAGGTTGGTCTATGGGTGTGGGAGGGTCAGTGGGGGGAGGGGGGGGGGGATAGTGGGTGGTTGGGAGGGTAGTCAGTGGTCCTGAGGGGGTAATTGGAGGGGAAAGAGGAGAGGTGAGGGTCAGTTATAGTTACCACCGGAAGTGGCTAATGTAACACGACTGTTTAAGAAGGGAGGGAGGCAGAAGAAGGTAAATTATAGGCCAGTTAGCCTGACTTCAGTCATTGGTAAGATTTTAGAGTCCATTATTAAAGATGAGATTGCGGAGTACTTGGAAGTGCATGGTAAAATAGGACTGAGTCAGCACAGCATCGTCAAGAGGAGGTTATGACTGACAAATGATTTCTTTGAGGAAGTAACAAGGAAGGTAGACAAAGGAGAGCCAGTGAATGTGATTTATTTAGATTTCTAGAAGGTCTTTGACAAGGTGCCGCATAGGAGACTGTTAAATAAGTTAAGAGCCCATGGTATAAAGGGTAAAATCCTGGCATGGATAGAGGATTGGCTGACTGGCAGAGACAGAGAGTGGGGATAAAGGTATCTTTTTCAGGATGGCAGCCGGTGACTAGTGGTGTGCCTCAGGGGTCTGTGCTGGGACCACAACTTTTCACAATATACATTAATGATCCGGAAGAAGGAACTGAAGGCACTGTTGCTAAGTTTGCAGATGATAACAAAGATCTGTATAGAGACCAATAGTATTGAGGAAGCAGGAGGGCTGCAGAAGGACTTTGAAAGGCTAAGAGAGTGGGCAAATAAGTGGCAGATGGAATACAATGTTGAAAAGTGTGTGGTCATGCACTTTGGAAGGAGAAATGGAGGCATAGACTATTTTCTAAATGGGGAAATGGTTAGGAAATCAGAAGCACAAAGGGACTTGGGAGTCCTTGTTTACGATTCTCTTAAGGTTAACGTGCAGGTTCAGCCGGCAGTTAAGAATGCAAATACAATGTTAGCATTCATGTTGAGGGCTAGTATACAAGCCCAGGGATGTACTTCTGAGGCTATACAAGGCTCTGGTCAGATCCCATTTGGAGTATTGTGAGCAGTTTTGGGCCCCGTATCTAAGGAAGGATGTGCTGGCCTTGGAAAGGTGCCAGAGGAAGTTCACAAGAATGATCCCTGGAATGAAGAGCTTGTCATATGAGGAATGGTTGAGGACTCTATACTTGTTGGAATTTAGGAAGATGAGGGGGGATCTTATTGAAACTTACAGGATACTGCGAGGCCTGGATAGACTG
Source organism: Scyliorhinus canicula (assembly GCF_902713615.1). Classification (NCBI taxonomy): domain Eukaryota; kingdom Metazoa; phylum Chordata; class Chondrichthyes; order Carcharhiniformes; family Scyliorhinidae; genus Scyliorhinus; species Scyliorhinus canicula. The sequence continues at coordinate 165,171,365 of NC_052151.1, read as the reverse complement.
GACATGGAGAGGATGTTTCCACTTGGAGGAAAAACTAGAAGCAGAGGACACAATCTCAGACTAAAGGGACGATCCTTTAAAACAGAGATGAGGAGGAATTTCTTCAGCCAGAGGGTGGTGAATCTGTGGAACTCTTTGCCGCAGAAGGCTGTGGAGGCCAAATCACTGAGTGTCTTTAAGATAGAAATAGATAGGTTTTTGATCAATAAGGGGGGTCAGTGTTATGGGGAGAAGGCAAGAGAATGTGGATGAGAAAATTATCAGCCATGATTGAATGGCGGAGCAGACACGATGGGCAGAGTGGCCTAATTCTACTCCTATGTTTTATGGTTAGGGTTATCGAGGAGGTAGAAGAGGTTTTAATTGTTCTAACTTTTCCTGAGTAACTAATGCTGTAAGTCAGTCAGAATCACTTGAAGGCGGCGATTTAAATCACGGTATCAGATGGTTTACATTCAAGGTAACTGCCCAACTGAAATTTGAACTTCTTAGTTTGAACTTGCCACGCAATCCTTACATGGGGACTTCCAGATGGTCCCACAGTGCATTTTGGGGGCATCTTCCCCAGAGATCAGGAGTTATGGATCATAACCTGTAACTATTAACAACTATGCATACAGCTGCATTAAAAAATCTTTACATACGCGTGCACCCCTTGTGCATCATATTTCAGACATCACACCCCGTCCAATGACAAAGAAACTAAGAAATAATTTCCAATCTGTAACAATAACTTGCCTTTAATGATGTAACATGTGGCAAGGCACTTCACAGGAATGTTATCAAACAAAATTTGACATTAAGCCACACAACACGTTATTAGGGCAGATGAACAAAAGATTGGTCAAAGAATTAGGTTTTAAGAAGTGGCATAGAGGGAGAAAGAGATGCAGAGTGGTGGAGAGGTTTGGCGATGGAATTCTGGACCTTAAAGGCCCAGCAACTGAAGCCACAACTGGCCATGATTGATTGGTGATAATTGAGGATCGCACGAGACTAGAATTAGAAGGGCAGAGATCACTCAGAGGGTGAAGTGCTGAAGAAGTTACAGAGATGGGGAGGAGCCAGAGCCTGGAGCAATTTAAAAACAAAGATGAAAATATTAACATTGAGGAAGTGGATCAAGTAAATAAATCTGTGCAGGAGTACAGCCCACTTAAACCAGAATGTCCTACTTGACCTTTCCATGAACAAAACATTATTCCAACCTCCAGCCTGAACAGTGATTAACCTTTAAAAGAAAGAAAGCTGGTGTCTAATTAGCAGTTAAACTTGCAGTCCTGTCGGGTCACATACTTGCAAGTTAGTAGAATAGTGCAAGAATCCTAGCTTGAACAATTCAGAAATTGGACACTGACACAATGAGGAGTTTAACAAAGAACATATTCCCTGGTGAAAATGCACACGTTCTAAATGACTTACTCAAGAATATAAAATATTCAAACTTACCCAACTGGCTGGCTGTTTGACTGAGCAAGACTGGTATCAGAATCTTCACTTTTAAATGATACTGAAAACATAACGGAAATAATATTATCACAAAGCCCTCTTCAACTTAATACCTGTAAATCTAGGGGTGTTAAATGCGAAAGAATATATTTGATAGAGTCAAATTAACGATAAATAAGATTTCCACTTTTAGGAAGCTTGGCCGGGATTTTCCAATCCAGCAGCCAGGTTCTGACGGCGGCGTAAACCACTCCGGCGTCAACGGTCCGCGATTGTCAGGTATGCAGCCCTTCCTAGGTGGCTAGGTCGGCGGCGAAGTGGCCTCCGCTGCTCCAGCCGGCGCGAGTCTGCGCATACACGTGGGTTCCTGTCTCCGTGCCGGCCCCTGGGCAATATGGTGGAGCCCTACAGGGGCCCGGCGCGGAGGAATATAGGCCCCCACGGAACCAGCCCGCCCACCGATCGGTTGGTCCCGATCACGGGACAGGCCACCGTGGAGCCCCCCCCCCCCCCCCCCCACCCCCGGGGGTTGGATCCCCCGCCCCCCCCACCAGGACGGCCCCCGCAGACAGAACCTCTAGGTCCCGCCATATGTGACCCACGCCGGCGGGACTCGGCCAAACTCAGCAGGCACTCGGCCCTTTGAAACACCAGGGGGAGGGGGGGGCTTTCAATGGCCCCCGAGCGGCGCGGCGGCGATCCTGTGGGCGCCCGAGAATTGGCGGGCCAGCGTCGGGGTGGCATGGCACGATTCTCGCCCCCCCCCCGGGATTCTCCGACCCTCCCGGCCCTTGTGCCTTTTCAAAGAGTGGATTTCCCACATTTTCTAATTCCTTCTTTTCCCTTCTTACCCCAACCCACCCCCCTTACATATCTTGAAAAATTTGGACTGAAATCTGAAATAAATTTGTTGGATTATATTAAAATAATCCAAAGAAGCCAAAAAGCTACGCAATGATTACGTGGAGTTGTTTTGAAGGTTCTCGACCTTGTCAACTTTCAATCTCTCAATCCCATTTTATCTGAATGTCCTGCCATTGGTTTGCAAACATTCCAAACTGTCCCAGTTTACATTTACACATCCTTGTGCATGGGTTCAGAAGATAATTACAGAGATGAGAGGTTAAGGGATTATGGTGAATTAGTCGGTGGAGGGGAAAAAAAACTAATCAGTTCGAATAGTTGAGAATAAACCTTCGCTCTTCCTAAAATGGCTTAGTCCTTATAAATACAACCCACATACAGAAAAGTAATAAATTACAGTTCACAAATCTTATTGTCATTTGTTACAATGTAGTCTCCTCACCTTCCTCATCGACAGAAACATTCCTTATTAAAGTAACAGGTGCTGAATATGTGGGAACCAGCAATGGTATATTGGATGGTACAGCATATCCACATGGAACTGGTACACAATATCCAGGAGGGAGCGTATGACCCGTTGCCTGATTGTCAAGGAGGCTTTGTTCTGCCCTTGGTAATTCAACTTGGTCATCCTCCTGGAGAGGTGTGATATCTACAACTGAATATGGATTCACTTTTGCAAGCGGTGTTTCAGTTGCAACTTGTGTGGGTGAAGGCAGCAAACTGGCATCTGCAAAGGCAAACACTTCTTTCAAAAAAAAAATCAACCTGGCTCAGTTTTTTGCCACGTTATTTTTGAACTAACGTTTTCCTTAAACACAAACTAAAATATTTACAATCCAGCTAAGAGCATTGTAAAATCCTGTGGCTGGATTGTCCATGATCACGCCTAAAATCCGAGGGAATAGCGGGGCAGAATTAGAGAATATCTGAGCAATGTGGCCAGCCCCCACCTCAAGTGTCTATCTTGCAGCAGGACCGTCATTGGCCACTCCGTCCCTGCCAACTGCTGTGATGATTTCAGCACTGTTCTCAAAGCTGTCAATGGCATCTACAATAAGCCAAAGAGACTGAACAGCTTTTCCATTGCTTTTGTAGACAATTGCCTACATTTTGCTCTATAACTCCACAACCAACTGCAGAGATGGGGAAACCTGCTCGGTGGAAATTGAGAATCCGGCTTCCTGTTACATATTCAGTAAAGTAGAATTTTAATTGTTCATTGTGTATTTGCAAATATAGAGGTCTTTTTTATTCATTCATGGAGATGTGGGCATCCCTGAGCATTTATTGCCCACCCCTGAGAGTATTTAAGGGGCAGCAACATTGCTGTGGAGATAGAGTCACACATAGATCAGACCAGGTAAGAACGACAAGACTTTGGATATTAGTGAACCAGATGGGTTTTTATGTCAATCTACAATGATTTAATGGTCATCTTCAGATTCGAACCTGGGTCCTGAGAGCCCTGGATTACTGGGCTACCAGTCCAGTGACAGTACTACTACACCACTGCCTCCCTTGTCCCAGGTGATATTATAACTGGATGGAAAGATGCCAGAATGGAACCCTGGCTCAAAAGATGGCAACGTTTACTTTCTCTGAAGAAAACTTGGAGGAACAGAGCCACTGTACTGTTAATTAGTTTTAACAAGGAAAAATACATTTATTAAGCATGAAACGTTTGATGATAATGCAATACATCTTTACTCCCCACTTAGGCTGGAACGGTCTCAGTAACTCATAGTCCCTTTAAACACAAAGGCTGGCTTTGGGCAGACACACTCCACCCTGAAAAGTGAATTTTCCAGCATAAGTCTTCAACCTGCCAATCTCTGTGAAGGAATACATCATTGAACTCTGATGCTGGACTCTTGACTCATTCAAAACAATCATTCTTTATTCTATAGTCATTTCCCTGTAATTCTTTCTTTCTCTACCCCCCTCTTTTGTTGGCTGAGTGAAAATGGAGGCTGCATTGCCATCCCATCATGTTTGAGTGTGTATGAATAAACCACCCCTCTGAGTTTACCCAATCCGGAATTTGCTGCAGGGTTATTGATAGAAATTGGATCACAACAAAACTGAGGGGTTGGAAAATAGGCCACCTCTTAAAAAGGAAATCAAAACTCACATATCTTTCTGATCACAAGCGGGTGGGGGGAGGGAAGAGGAGAATTCAGGGCTGTTTAAATTAATCCCATTCTTGTCTGTAACATCTATCTACCCCATATACGGCCCAATTAGATCATCATTTATTATTCTATTTCCAAGAGAAAATCTATTTCCAGGAGAGTACAAGTCTAATCTCCACTATCTGTCCTCAGAATTTAACTTTTTCAGACCCAGTATCAAAATCTAGGAAATCTACACTGCACACCTAATAATAATAATAATAATCTTATATTGTCACAAGTATGAAGTTACTGTGAAAAGCCCCTAGTCGCCACATTCCGGCACCTGTTCGGGTAAGCTGGACTAATATATATTTGAGGTGTGGAACAGTTCAATAGCTTTATACAATTGTAGGATATTTTGAAACAGATTAGTCATTATTATGATCTGCACCCAGTCTAATTTAAACGTATTTCTATTACCTTGTGCCACTGGATTAGCGTCTTGATCAAAATCATTTTTATTTTGAGGCAAATTAGTTTCCGCTATTTCATAATATCCATGGTTCTCAGGCAATGCATCTGAAGTAGCATTTTCCTGTATCGAGTTTTGCGTTGTGCAATGTTCCATCTCATTTATAAATACAGGCACAGGGTCAGAGGTAGGCTCTCTATCTGCTTCTGGAATCTCATCACTGTCAAAATCAAATAATTTACCCTCCTCTTCGTCATCATCAACGTACGGAAGCTCATTTTCTAGCACTGGAAGAAAATAGAAATAATGCAATTAGGAGACAGTTTTCGTTTCCATTTCAAACAATATGCAATACTGTGACCCTATTATATATCTATATTTATATTGTGGTTGAAGACACATGTTTATTAAGATGTGACTCGTTTAAAGATACTTTTTTAAGTTAAAAAGAAATCAAAATCAGAGAAATTCTGATTTTGGCCATTAAGCCAGGCTCCAACAGTACATGGAACACAATTACGTAAATTAGAGATAGTTGGTGGAATTCTCCACTCCCTCCTAACCAGCGGGATCTTCCGGTCGACCCCGACCACGGGTTCCCCCAATGGTGTCCGTGGTGAGGGATGAAAATCACCATTGACAACGGCTGGACCAGAAGGTCCTGCCAGGATCCGACGGTGAGCTGCCTCTGCTGCGGCTAAAACCGGCAAGATGTGGGGGGCAGGGGTGGGGGCTGGAAAATTCAGCCCGATGATGAAGTGTTACCCAGGTTGAGTTTTTTAGAGTCTTCACTACGACAGAGAAGTTGCCGATTGTTCAATCGAAGGAGACAATTCCTGAATCAATTACGTTTTGGAGGAACATGGCAAAAGCATATTTCTGGAAGTTTGTTTGTTTGTTTATTGTCACGTGTATCAAGGTACACTGAAAAGTATTTTTCTGCGAGCAGCTCAAACAGATCATTTAGTACATGAAAATACATAAAAGGGCAACACAAGGTCCACAATGTAAATACATAGACACCGGCATCGGTTAAAGCATACAGGTGTGTAGTATTAATCAGGTCAGTCCATAAGAGGGTCTTTTAGGAATCTGGTAACAGCAGGGAAGAAGCTGTTTTTGAATCTGTTTGTGCGTGTTCTCAGACTTCTGTATCTCCTGCCCGATGGAAGAAGTTGGAAGAGTGAGTAAGCAGGGTGGGAGGGATCTTTGATTATGCTACCCGCTTTTCCAAGGCAGTGGGAGGTGTAGATAGAGTCAGTGGATGGGAGGCATGTTCGTGTGATGGGGTGGGCTGTGTTCACGACTCTCTGAAGTTTCTTGCGGTCTTGGGCCGAGCAGGTGCCATACCAGCCTGTAATGCAGCCAGATAGGATGCTTATGGTGCATCTGTAAAAGTTGGTAAGAGTCAGTGTGGACATGCCAAATTTCCTTAGTTTTCTGAGGAAGTATAGGCACTGTTGTGCTTTCTTGGTGGGAGCGTCGATGTGGGTGGACCAGGACAGGTTTTTTGTGATGTGCACTCCTCGGAATTTGAAGATATTAACCATCTCTACCTCGGCCCCGTCGATTCAGGCAGGGGTACGTTCAATAATTTGCTTCCTGAAGTCAATGACCAGCTCTTTAGTTTTGCTGGCATCGAGGGATAGATTGTTGTAATCCACAGCAAAACATCTCTTAAACTCCAGAGATTTTTACTTCCATCAAATACTTTCCTCAATCTTGCTTCTCCCTCTTTTATTTATACTTTATCATCTCTGATCTAAATTGTTGACTTTACTGCAGACTAGTGTTCCCTTCTGAATTTTACTTCTTTGGACATCCTTATTTGAACACATAATAACCAGAACAACTTAGCACCTCTCCTCATTTGAACTTCAGCATGTTATCACTCGCAGTTCATTTAACATCACTGCTGCTTGTGGTACCCTTAAAAAAATCTTTAATCCATTTTCAAATAGATTAAGCAAACACTGGAATATTTGCTGCATAGAGATGTCATGGAGAAACTGTATTGAGAGAGGAAAGAGAGAACATTAAACTAACAATAGAGCAGATATGTTCAATATCTTTTTAAACACTTAATTCCAATTTTCTATCTGTAGCTGCAGCCGACCCACAAGAAAAACAGAAACCTTAATGGGGTTGCGTTGCCTGTCTACAGATGATTCTCGTTGCCAGAAATATTATTAACTATACCTTCGCGGGGCTACAGGTTCGTTACGGGGGTTCGATGGCTAGCTAAGGCCCAAAACCAAACTAAATAAACATGTTGAGGGGGGGGGGGGGGGGGGGGGGGGGCGCAGTTACTACTACGAAGATGCTTACCTGTAAATATGTATGTTAATTTTTGCGTGTTTGTTTTTTTTTTCTCTCCTAACAATTTGTAATTTGTTCAATATAAAATATGAAAACTGAATAAAAACATTTATAAAAAAAAAACTATACCTTCGCGATGCTAGATTGAGATATACAACTGTTTGAAAAATATTCTAAATGCATGCTAAATAGGTTATTCTGAAAGAAGCAATGCTCTAATGCTAAAGATTAAATGGGCCTATTTTTACTTTTCACATTTAAAGCTATAAATGTTTACAGCATCAGTTTCAGAAAAAGGCCACAGGCAGCAGATGTGTTAACAAATCAGAGGATTCCTGATAAATAGAGCATTTATAGTTACACCAGACATTTTTTTAAAATTTAGAGTACCCAATTCAATTTTTTCCAATTAAAGGGCAATTTGGCATGGCCAATCCACCTAGCCTGCACATCTTTTGGGTTGTGGGGGCGAAACTCACGCAAACACGGGGAGAATGTGCAAACTCCACACGGACGGTGACCCAGAGCCGGGATCAAACCTGGGACCTCGGTGTCGTGAGGCAGCAGTGCTAACCCACTGTGCCACCCGCAGTTATACCAGACTTAAATATAAATTGGCAATGCAAATATGTACACATATTGCCTTCTACTGTTCAAAAATTCTGCTGACTGGATGCAATTCTCTCACATTACTAGTTCTTGAAAATTCGAAAATTACGAAGTTGAATAAGGAGGATAAATCAGGTGAATCAATCAGCAATGAATCCTGTAACTTTAAAAGCAGCTTCCTTCCTTACAGCCTCTGCCATCAAGAACAAGAGAAGTAATGATTGGGAACACCATCACCAGTGAATTCCCCTGACTGGGAAATATATGCGCGTTTCATTAGGTATTCTGGACTGTCTTGTTTGGCACTATTGTGGCTGTACCAGCATCTCAGAACTGTAGTGGTTCAAGGGGACGGTTCACTGTCACCTTCTCAGGGCAGTTTGGGATGAGTGACAAGTCCGACCTTACCACCCACGTCCTGAGAACAAATGACCATAAATGCAAGGGGATTAAATCCATAGAACGCATACAATGAAGAGACACCAGGTCAAAGCCAGGGATGGAAACTACAGATATAAGGAGAGAACTGAGACATGTGACTATTTGCACAAGAGTGGAGAAGGCTTGAAGATTTAATAAAAGTATTTAAAAATACATAAGGGCTTTGATAGTGAGCTGGGAAAGAAACATTGCCTCAAGTTGGCAGAGTTCAGAGATCATCTATTTAAAATTATCCCAAAGACAATGGGAAGAGAGGCAAAAGGATCTTTTAAAAATGTAGACGGCCATTGGACCATGGAGTGCTTTGCTATAGGGTGTAGGCGAGACAGAGGCCATGACCTCATTTCACTGAGGAAAATATTTGAAGATGGTGAAGGTACTGTGAGGCTATGAGGAAGGTGAATGGCAATGGGATTACCTTTGGATTGCTGTACAAAACAACACATAAACAATGGTCTGAATTAACTATCATTAAATTCTATGGTTAAGTCAACTGATTCAAGTTTATTTTAATCCAGAAAGCGAGACCATTAGTTGCGAAAAATGGGTTGCTTATTTGACCTAGCACTAAAATTTAAGGCAGCATCCACCTAATCAATTACAGCAGCAAGACAAAGGTGACTAAGGTGATCTCTCACAAATAATTTCATTGTGGGATTTTTGAAAAACATCAGATAATGAACATCTCAACATCAGCAATTAGGCAGTTAAGGCGATAAATAGAACGTTGGTACCCAAGTCTTAATGACTCAGTGCTGCAATCACATTCCTTTGTTTTCCCTCTCTTTAACATTCCCCATACCTACACATTTCATATATAATATATTGTGGTGAATCACAGTCCGTGTAATTCACACTGTTATTATATATGATGTACTGTGTCTCTGTAAGCTCGGTATACGAGCAGTTGCGCGGCTCTGCCCATGGGGGGAGATGAGGAGTTTGTACTGGGCCCCACCCTTGGCTCCGCCCATGGCTTCACCCATGGCTCCTCCCACTAACCGGAAGTATAAAGCTTGGCAGTCGTGAGCCTGCCTGCCAGTTCATCTCGTCGCAGGCAGGCTCTGTTGTAAGACTATTAAAACCACTGTTCACTTCCAACCACGTGTCATGTGAATTGATGGTCACATCATAGATAGACATTCTTCTTCTGCTCAGGCAGTGCCTCAGATTCAAATATGACTTGCTTTCACACTAAAAGTAAGTTCTCAGGTGACTGGAAAGTCCAATGTCACAGTCTCTGTCACAGGTGGAGCAGACGTTGATTGGAGGAGCAGGTGTGTGGGGTGCCCAGGTTACCACACGCTCCTTTCGCTGTAGCTTCAGCTTGACCTCAGCGATTAAACTCAAGGTGTTCACCTTCTTCCTGGAGGCATTTCCTCCACTTGGAGTGGTCTTGGGCCAGGGATTCCCAGGTGTTAGTGAGGATATTGCACCTTTTTCACAGAAGCTTTGAAGGTGTCCTTGAAGCATTTTCTCTGCCCTCCTGGGGCTCAGCTCCGGGAGTCTGATGTCAAGCATGGAGATGATGTGCCCTGCCCAGAGGAACTGGTTGAACATGGTCAATGTTGCATTGCTGGGATGTTGGCCTGAGCGAGAACACTGGCATTGGTGCGCCTCACCAGCCAATGAATTTGCAGGATCAGGATTTATATAAACATTTTATAAATATATACAGAAAAGAACTCTCTCTTCCTCTGTCAGCATCCTTAAAAAAAAAATCAGAAATGTAACCACCAGGCCTTGGTTAGTACAGAACCACGATATCATGACTCACAAAGACATCAGGCTGGGTTCTCCATCCCAGGATGCCCGGATCACTTTCGCCGATGGGACCGAGAATCAGGCATCGGGGTAAAATCGGAGTCAGCGCCCTGACCGCCACTGGTGGCGGGAACTGTTAAAGGGCGCAACCTAATGGAAAAGTTTCCAAGTGTCAATTGTAGCGGGTTTTGCTGGGAGTTTCCCACCGGCTAGTTCACCACCGCTATCTAACCTCACATGGGGCGCAATTAAACAGCCACGTTGTGCAGCGTGTCACAGCGCAATATGGCCGATAGAAGTTGAGATAGCCCGCTCCCGGGGGCTACCCGACTCGTAATGCCTCGCGAGATCTAATGCAACCTTGCGAGACATTGTGATGTGAATCTGCCCATTTGTGAGTGGAATCACTTTTTTCCAATTAAGGGGCAATGTTGAATGGACAGACAACCTACCCTGAACATCTTTGGGAAACGGGAGTGAGTGAGACCCATGCAGACACGGGGAGAATGTGCAAACTCCACATGGACGTCACCCAGGGCTGGGATTGAACCCGGGTCCTCAATGCCATGAGGCAGCAGTGCTAACCACTGTGCCACCCTGCTGTTCTTTGGACGAGATCACGTTTTGGTAAATCTACATATTAGAGCGATACAGCTAGTCTCACTTTAGTATGCAGTTTCCCGAGGCAGCCAAGATTTGGGATCTATCTCCTTCGTCTTGGAGACCACGGACAAATGCGGTTCAGTCCTGGTCTCCACAAATAGGGACCGGACGGAATGACACACGTGGGGGCTTCCTAGGGTATCGGAGGCAAAGGTGCTTGCCCTCTGGGCTGGGTGGCACCCTGGCATTGCTGATGCCACCTGTGGGCACTGATTGTACAAAGGTGCCCAGGCTGGCACTGCCAGGGTGCCAGGCTGGCATTTTTCATGCAGCGGCGACCGTGCTCTGTGCGGGGGTTGGGGAGGGGTGCCTGGGCACCCCCTCATATTGAGCTGGGGCTTGGGAGGGGATTGGGGGGGGGGGGGGGGGGGGGGTGTCAGGTGCTCCAGAGATTGGACGCCATTTCTTGCTACACTGAGGAGTTCCGGCGAGCAGAGCTCCTCAGTGTAGATAACAGGGCTATGTATTGCCTCAGTCGCACGTTCCCTACTGAGGCTCCCAATCTGTCTAACCCCACATTAAATAGCAGGGTATTTCTTGGCGCTGTGCCCGGGAAACATGCAGCTAAACGTGCACGCTGTGGGATTTTGTTCCCATTAAGTTAAATCATGCCTGTGCCACTTTTGTGGACAATGGGGTTTTTCTCACTGGTTTAGGCCACACTTAGGGGGTGATTTAATGGCTGTGTTGCTCTTAAGCATGAACACGACGAGGCTGTTAGATCATGTGAAAGGCCAAAACTGTGGCGGGCACTGAAAGGTTTGCAATCTAACTGGTCCACTCCCATTGGTGAAATCAGTAACGTGCCAGAGCATGGTGAGAATCCAATAATCACCACTCAAGGCCAATCTCCATAAAATTAATGGAAGCGACACCCCTATCTAATAACCTCCCGTGATCTAACTGCCTCTCCAGCAAGTGGTCACACAGGCACTGATTAGCACAACTTTTTAAAAACGTGAAGCTGCAGAAGGGCTGCTGTGGGACCTGAGGAGGTGAGTGGCCACCTTCGCTCCTGGGCAATGAGTCCAGGGGCACTGGGTTTTTGCCCTGATGCTCGTGGGGGTGGATCTCAAGTCTCGGTCTTGATCGGGGTGTACCGGCATCAGTGTTGGAGGGGGGGGGTGTGTGTGTGTGTGCGCAGAGCCTGGGGGGGGCAGGAGGGGACAGGTCTGAGTTGTGGAGGATGAGTGTCTCAATGCCCGCGGGTCCGCCATGCTGCCCCCTAGATAATATGTTCCCATTCTGGGGGCAACACTAGCCCATGCCAATCTGCTTCACCAACCATCCATAACTCCTGCTGACCACAGAGGCCTCTGGCCATGCGGCTGAAGGCTATTGTAATAGGGATTTGGCAATCTTAGTGTGATGCTAACAATTGTACACAAAGACTCGAGACATGCACAATCGAGGCTTTATTGCTGCGTGATGCTATTTCTACAGCTGCAGCCGGAGGAATAGTATCACACAGCAATAAATTGTGGCGCTCCCTGTGGGCGGAGCAAGCTTGCAGGGGCTTACCGGAGGAACCTGTATTACATGTACAGACATACATCCCCTACTGCAAGTACGCATATCTACAGTGATTATATCACCACATTCACCCCCTGTTAAAAATGAGACCGGCGGGGGTGACGTGCAACTATAATACAAAGGATGATATATTTACAAAAGGGTTCAAACAAGGAAAACCAAGTGTCCATCCGGTTAGCAGGTTACAGGTTGAGCCGAATCGGCGGTCGAACGTTCCGCTGTGATCGGCGTAGCTGTGGTGGCGAAGCCGGCCCAGGCGATGGTGCAGGTGCTGGCGGTGTTGGTGCTGGCTGCGGGATGACTCCGAGAGCGAGCCAAAATCTTCCGTGTCCTCCAGTGTGGGCAGGGGGACGAGGGATGGACCTGGTGGGGATGAAAACGGGGGCGTCGGGAAAAAGGAGGCTGGCACGGGGGGAGGGGGGGGGAAGGGGCGTGGGCATGGGATCGGCAACTGAGGGAGCCAGGTCCCGGAGCGAGACTGTGTCCTGGCGGCCGTCGGGGAACTCTACGTAGGCATACTGAGGGTTGGCGTGGAGAAGGCGCATTTTGTCCACCAGGGGTTCCGCCTTGTGGTGCCGGACATGCCTACGGAGAAGGACTGGGCCCGGAGTCGTGAGCCAAGTCGGGAGCGACACCCCAGATGTAGACTTCCGAGGGAAGGCAAAAACACGTTCATGCGGTGTACCGTTAGTTGCGGTGCACAGTAGTGACCGAATGGAATGGAGCGCGTCAGGGAGGACCTGCTGCCAGCGAGCGGCTGGGATATTCCTGGACCGTAGGGCCAGCTGGACGGCCCTCCATACCGTCCCGTTCTCACTCTCTACCTGCACATTTCCCCGGGGGTTGTAGCTGGTCGTCCTGCTGGAGGCGATACCCCTGCTGAGCAGGAAAGACGCAGCTCATCGCTCATGAATGAGGATCCCCTGTCACTGTGGATGTAGTCGGGGAAACCGAACAGAGCGAAATGGAATCCAGGGCCTTGATGACGTGGCAGACGTCATATCCGGGCATGGGATGGCGAAGGGGAACCTAGAAAATTCATCGACCAGACTAAGGATGTAGGTGTTGCGGTGGGTGGAGGGGAGGGACACTTTGAAATCCACGCTGAGGCGTTCAAAGGGGCGGGAGGCTTTCACCAGGTGCGTGCGATCTGGCCGGTAGAAGTGCGGCTTGCACTCGGCAGAGACCTGGCAGTCTCTGGTGACTGTCCGTACGTCCTCGACAGAGTAGGGCAGATTGCGGGCTTTGATTAGATGGTACAAGCGAGTGACCCCCGGATGACAAAGGCTCTCGTGCAAGGCACGGAGCAGGTTCACTTGTGCGCTGGCACATGTACCTCGGGAGAGAGCGTCTGGGGGCTCGTTGAGTTTGCCGGGGCGATACAAGATCTCATAATTAAAGGTGGAGAGCTCGATTCTCCACCGCAAGATTTTGTCATTCTTGATCTTGCCCGGCTGCGTGTTGTTGAACATGAAGGCTACCGACCGTTGGTCAGTGAGGAGAGTGAATCTCCTGCCGGCCAGGTAATGCCTCCAGTGACGCACCGCTTCACCGATTCCCTGTGCCTCCTTTTCAACAGAGGAATGTCGAATTTCGGAGGCGTGGAGGGTGCGGGAAAAGAATGCCACGGGTCTGCCTGCCTGATTCAGTGTGGCGGCAAGGGCGACATCTGAAGCGTCGCTTTCTACTTGAAAAGGCAGTGCCTCATCTACTGCGTACATTCCTGCCTTGGCTATGTCAGATTGAATGCGGGCGAAGGCCTGTTGTGCCTCGGCCATGAGGGGAAAATGTGTGGACTGGATAAGTGAGCGGGCCTTATCCACGTATTGTGGGCAGGGCCGGCTCAAGGTACCGGCAACTCGGGCAGTCGCCCCGGGGCGCCATGTGCTAGGGGCGCCGCGTAAAAGACTCGGGTCCCGCGCATGCGCAGTTGGGCCGGTGCCAACCAGCGCATGCGCGGTGGCCGCCCCCCACAAACATGGCGGATGGATCCAGGCTCACCGGTGGTCACTCCGCCCGCCCCCCCCCCTCGGGCCCCCTCCGCCCCCCCCCCTCCAGACGCCCCCCCCCCGGGCCTCCCCCCCGGCCCCGCCCCCCCGCAGGGCGCCAAAGTTCAGCTTGCCCGGGGCGCCAGCAACCCTAGGGCCGGCGCTGATTGTGGGACACACTGGGCGTAATAAGAAAAGAACCCCAGGCAGCGTTTGAGGGCCTTGGGGCAGTGGGGGAGTGGAAGCTCCATGAGGGGGCGCATGCGGTCGGGGTCGGGCCCCAGTAGTCCGTTTTGGACTACGTAGCCGAGGATGGCTAAGCGGTCTGTGCGGAACACGCACTGCTCCTTGTTGTACGTGAGATTAAGGAGAGATGCGGTGTGGAGGAATTTAGAAAGGTTGGCGTCATGGTCCTGCTGGTCATGGCCGCAGATGGTGACATTGTCGAGTTACGGGAAGGTGTCTTGCAGTCCATACCGGTCAACCATTCGGTCCATTTCTCGTTGAAATACCGAGACTCCGAAGGGAACCCTAAGAAATTGGTACAGACGACCGTCTACCTCGAAAGCAGTGTAGGGACGTTCCGATTTACGGATGGGGAGCTGGTGGTAGGCGGATTTCAGGTCAATAGTAGAGAAGACCCGGTACTGTGCAATCTGATTGACCATATCAGAAATGCGGGGGAGAGGGTACGCGTCGAGCTGCGTGTACCGGTTGATGGTCTGGCTGTAGTCCACGACCATCCTGTGCTTCTCCCCGGTCTTAACCACTACCACCTGGGCTCTCCAAGGACTATTGCTGGCCTCGATGATACCCTCCCGAAGCAGCCACTGGACTTCGGACCCGATGAAGGCCTTGTCCTGGGTGCTGTACTGTCTGCTCCTGGTGGCGACGGGCTTGCAATCTGCGGTCAGATTGGCAAAGAGGGAGGGAGGCTCGACCTTGAGGGCCGCGAGGCCACAAGCGGTGAGGGGAGGTAGGGGTCCGCCGAAATTGAGGGTTAGGCTCTGGAGATTGCATTGGAAATCCAGGCCTAGTAAGAGTGACGCGCAGAGGTTGGGGAGAATGTACAGACGGAAACGGTCAAATTCCACGCCCTGTACAGTAAGTTTAACCAGGCAGAAACCCCGGATCGGGACAGAGTGGGACCCGGAGGCGAGAGAGATCTGCCGGTTGGCGGGATGGACCACAAGGGAATATCGCCTTACCGTGTCCGGGTGGACGAAGCTCTCGGTGCTCCCGGAGTCGATGAGGCAGGAGGTCACGTGGCAGTTGACCAGCACCGTTGTGGAAGAGGGTGCCAGGTTGCGAGGACGCGACTGGTCGAGCGTAACGGAGGCGAGTAGCGGGCGATCGGCAGTCGAGTCTGATGAGTCCGACGAGGAGCGGTAGCGACCCGTGTCCCGTGGCCCCGTCCTGGGGAGGACAAAATGGCGGCGTCTGGAGTAACTGTGTGGGGAAAGATGGCGGCGGACAAGATGGTGGCGCCCATGGAACGCACATGGTGGTGGGGGATGAAGATGGCGGCACCCATGGAGCGCACGTGGCGGGGGCGGCGAAAGATGGTGGCGCCCACTGATCGCACGTGGGGTCGGGGGAAACAGACGGCAGGGCCCATTGTGTGATCGGCTGAGGCGAAGGGGGGAACGGGGGCGCGATAGCGGCAACCGTCCGGGACTGACACACCGCTGCTAAATGGCCTTTCTTGCCACAAGCTTTGCAGGTCGTGGTGCAGGCCGGGCAGCGTTCGTGGGGGTGCTTCTGCTGACTGCAGAAGTAACAGCGGGGACCCCCAGGGAGCGCGGTACATCAAGCAGCGCAGGCGTAGTGCGCGGGGCGGCTGCTGGGGAGGCCGGTTGCAGGGTCCACGAGGGGTAGGACGGGTGGCCCGGGGGGCCGTTTGCGGGGTCCACGAGAGGTAGGACGGGTGGGCCGAGTGGCTAGCGGAGTAAGAGCGCGCACTACGGGAGGCGGCGTCATTGAAAGCGCCAGAGTCTTTGTGGCCGCGAGGTCGAGGGTGACCCCTTCCAGCAGTCGTTGTTGGATGGGGTCCGATGCAATGCCTGTAACGAAGGCATCGCGCATGAGTAAGTCAGAGTGTTCCGTGGCTGTGAGGGCCCGGCAGTCGCAGTCTCGTACCAGGGGTATAAGGGCCCTCCAAAAGTCCTCAATCAACTCACCCGGCTGCTGGACGCGGGTAGAGAGTAGATGTCTCGCAAACAGGGTGTTCATCGACTGTGCATAGTTCTCCTTGAGCAGTTCCATAGCTCTGGTGTAGTCAGGCGCATCTCGAATTAGCGGAAAGACACTGGAGCTAAGTTTTGAGTACAGGAGTTGTCTTTTTTGAGCCTCCGTCAGGGGAGGGTTCGCTGAAGAGATGTAGGCTTCGAAGACTGCAAGCCAGTGAACTAAGTCTTTCCTGTCGTGAGGCGACTGCGGATCCAGCTGCAGACGGTCAGGCTTGATCCTGATGTCCATGGTGTACGGAAAATCACACAGCAATAAATTGTGACGCTATCAATTGCACACAAAGACTCGAGACATGTACAATCGAGGCTTTATTGCTGTGTGATGCTATTCCTCCGGCTGCAGCTGTAGAATAGGATCTCAGTGACTCACACGCATATTTATACACAAGCTCCCTGTGGGCGGAACTAGCCAGCAGGGACTTACCGGAGGAACCTGTATTACAGGTACAGCCATACATCCCCTACTGCAAGTACGCATATCTACAGTGATTATATCACCACTTAGTAAAGTAAACACTTCACAGCTGTCTTGGATTCCCGTGGGTTGGCATGCCATGTAACGGGAATTATTGCCTAGTATCCCAATCAGACCACGATGCCTGGATGTTGTGCCTGAACACTGCGGGAGGCAACACCACAGACGAAAGAACCAACATCTTAACACCCAGGTGCTGGGACATGTACCGGGGACATTTTGGCTGCCAGAGGGTGGGTGGCTGCACCTGGGAGGGGACGAACGTCCAGTCCAGGTAATGTTACGTGTGGGTGTCTGGGGTACAGGATCCGGCTGGGGGTTGCTTGGGCTGGGCGCATCGGATGGCAGGGGGTGGGGAAAGGGAGGGGAGGGGAATGGAAATTGCCACCATGGAGAGCACCGCTGGTTGCCAGTCTCACACCCTCTTCTAATCCGAACAGATATTACACGGAATGGACAGTGTCTTGGGCACCGCAGAGTTGCCCTCATGGTGCTGCTGGCAGGAGAGGCAGCCAGACGCCGGAGAAGGCAGCGGCAGCAGTACCGTCAGAGGCCCAAGGCGGCCACCCATCTCCAGGGCCCCACTCCACACCCTGAGGACCTGGCCACCCATCAGGCCAGCGAGGGACCTAGAGGGGGAGGCCCGCGATGGCCCAAGATGTACAGGTGTTGCTGGTCATTCGAACCGATGACAGACAACATGTGCCATAGGAGGCTCCACCTCAACAAGGAGATGGTGCGGCATCTGTGCCATGTTCTCGTGGACTTGGCACCACATGGAGGATTAGGATACTCCCTCCCAGTGGCCATCAAGGTCACCGCAACCGTGAACATTTAGGCCTCAGGATCATTCTAGGGCTCAAACGGTTGCCAGGGAGCCGGTGCCAACCCACCCTTGCAGCCTGGTGGAGGTCGTTAATCTTCTTACGGCACTGTGTGCCAGTCCTCCTGGTGACGCTCCCTGAGCTTATTGCCGCTGTCACTCCCTCCTACGCGGCACTAGCTGCCTTGTGGCTGACCCTCCGAGCCCCTCGGGATTACAGGGCATCCCATCTGATCTAGACTGCGTCCAACAATCTGGCCAGGTCGGCAGCCCCAGATCGTGGGGTTGGTCTCCTCAGTGGCATGGCTGCGAGCTGTGTGGGGGCGGTTTAAGTGCTGCTCTCCCTTGTTAGTGGGGGGCTGTCGACCGCGAACCAAATCAACCGGTGGGACAATCATTTGTGCCGTGAAGGCCGTGGGGCCTCGTTAAGTGGACCAATTAACGTTTTATAGCGGTGACTGCCACTCAGGGCTGAGCGATAGCAAGCTGGCAACGGTTTCCGCTCACTGCCACACTTAGAAACTTTTCCATTAAATCGCAACCTTAGAATTACTTTCAGCACTGGGTAGTTGACTCGAAGATCGGGCTACCATTTTGAAAGGGTGCCCCGTTCTCTAAGTGAGCTTGTGGGTATTCCCCACACACAACCCCCCCCCCCCCCCCCCCCCCCCCAACCATGGGGCATATCATCCTCAAACATATGGGCACTACTCTACATCCCCCCTCCCCCCACCCCCCAAAGTGATAACAGCCCACAATGGGGTCGCTGAGGGCCCATCTCTTTAGGCTTCCCATGCCCTCTTCGGCCCACCCTTCCAGGACACCCGTCATTCGCAGTGCCAGAGTGCCCACATTCTAGGGTTAAAACCTACTTAAGCGCTCGCGGCCTGGGTCTGCTCATTGTGGGCCGGATTCTGGGTGCGATGCCTCTCTGGACTTTGCTAGATCCCACGAGGCTTCCCATCGGGAAGCACACGAGATGCTTCTGCCGGCATCTACCGGTTGGTGGTCTCAGTTAGGTGTGACGTGGCTGGTAGATCGTGCCCCTAATACTTTCCTTTTGGGCCTCTTTTAAATTGCATTGTTTACCCCACGGGTACGTGTGCACTGACAATCTCACATATTTGAGGAAAAACATTTAAAGTGTGTCTGACATTAGGGCAAAAAAGGTATCTTCTACAAACATATTAAATTATGGAGGGAAGGGGGAGAAAAAATCTCGAGTAAATGTGTGCGGCACGGTGGCAAAGCGGTTAGCAGCTTCAGGGTCCCAGGTTCAATTCCGGCCTCGGATGACTGTGTGGAGTTTGCACTTTCTCCCCGCATCTGCGTGGGTTTCCCCCGGATGCTCCGCTTTCCTCCCACAGTCCAAAGATGTGCAGGTTAGGTGGATTGGCCGTGCTAAATTGCCCCTTTGTGTCCAAGAGGTTGGGTGGAGTTGCTGGGTTACAGGGATGGGGTGGAGGCGTGGGCTTAAGTTTAAGTGGGATGCTCTTTCCAGGGGCGGTGCAGACTTGATGGGCCGAATGGCCTCCTTCTGCATTGTAAATTATATAGTTCTACTGAGAGAAGAACGATAGTTAGAGAATTATAACTAATTTTGCATCAGAAAACAAGACGCTTACAACCGGGAAGAACAAAGTCACTTGCACCATAAGCATGTTTTGTTAAGTGACAGATAAATAGCAATATATTCATTATATATTTCCGAAATTCACTAGAGTCTGGGGTGGTCCCGGTGGATTGGAAATTAGCAAACGTGACGCCACTGTTTAAAAAAGGAGGTAGGCAGAAAGCAGGAAATTATAGGCCAGTGAGTTTAACTTCGGTAATAGGGAAGATGCTGGAATCTATCATCAAGGAAGAAATTGCGAGGCATCTGGATAGAAATTGTCCCATTGGGCAGACGCAGCATGGGTTCGTTAAAGGCAGGTCATGCCTAACTAATTTAGTGGAATTTTTTGAGGACATTACCAGTGCAGTAGATAACGGGGAGCCGATGGATGTGGTATATCTGGATTTCCAGAAAGCCTTTGACAAGGTGCCACACAAAAGGTTGCTGCATAAGATAAAGTTGCATGGCATTAAGGGTAAAGTAGTAGCATGGATAGAGGATTGGTTAATTAATAGAAAGCAAAGAGTTGGGATAAATGGGTGTTTCTCTGGTTGGCAATCAGTAGCTAGTGGTGTCCCTCAGGGATCCGTGTTGGGCCCACAATTGTTCACAATTTACATTGATGATTTGGAGTTGGGGACCAAGGGCAATGTGTCCAAGTTTGCAGATGACACTAAGATGAGTGGTAAAGCGAAAAGTGCAGAGGATACTGGAAGTCTGCAGAGGGATTTGGATAGGTTAAGTGAATGGGCTCGGGTCTGGCAGATGGAATACAATGTTGACAAATGTGAGGTTATCCATTTTGGTAGGAATAACAGCAAACGGGATTATTATTTAAACGATAAAATATTAAAGCATGCCGCTGTTCAGAGAGACTTGGGTGTGCTAGTGCATGAGTCACAGAAGGTTGGTTTACAAGTGCAACAGGTGATTAAGAAGGCAAATGGAATTTTGTCCTTCATTGCTAGAGGGATGGAGTTTAAGACTAGGGAGGTTATGTTGCAATTGTATAAGGTGTTAGTGCGGCCACACCTGTAGTATTGTGTTCAGTTTTGGTCTCCTTACTTGAGAAAGGACGTACTGGCGCTGGAGGGTGTGCAGAGGAGATTCACTAGGTTAATCCCAGAGCTGAAGGGGTTGGATTATGAGGAGAGGTTGAGTAGACTGGGACTGTACTCGTTGGAATTTAGAAGGATGAGGAGGGATCTTATAGAAACATTTAAAATTATGAAGGGAATAGATAGGATAGATGCGGGCAGGTTGTTTCCACTGGCGGGTGACAGCAGAACTAGGGGGCATAGCCTCAAAATAAGGGGAAGTAGATTTAGGACTGAGTTTAGGAGGAACTTCTTCACCCAAAGGGTTGTGAATCTATGGAATTCCTTGCCCAGTGAAGCAGTTGAGGCTCCTTCATTACATGTTTTTAAGGTAAAGATAGATAGTTTTTTGAAGAATAAAGGGATTAAGGGTTATGGTGTTCGGGCCGGAAAGTGGAGCTGAGTCCACAAAAGATCAGCCATGATCTAATTGAATGGCGGAGCAGGCTCGAGGGGCCAGATGGCCTACTCCTGCTCCTAGTTCTTATGTTCTTATATTTCTGAGGTTTATCATCTTTCAGTCTGAGTAAAATGTGTAGTTTTTTTGTTCCAAAATTGAGTCAGTCATGTCATGCACTAATCCAGTAAATTTATTGTTCCCTTATTTCTGCTATAGTGGAGGCATGGTCAACATCAGAGATCGCATTCCAGGTTTCTGATTGGCACAAGCAATGCCACAGCTGATCTTCCGGCTTAATTTAAGACGTGTAATTGAGTTCAGAAGTCTTTGACCATGAAATGAGGATTGAAGCCTAAATCAAAAGTCTTGGCATCTCTGCTTGAAATTCATTGCAACTTTAATCAAGTCATCCACAAATGTTCACTATGGAGAATGGGCATTTATTATCAATTTGTGGAAGGAAAAAGTAATTTGCTTGCCAGAAAGAGAGAGAGAGAGAGAGAGAGAGAGACAACACGTGGATATCCTAAATTAATTGCTTGCGCTGATATAGTGACAGCTTTTCCTAGAAGAGTCGGAAAGTCCATAATCGACATTTAAATAAACGTCACCTCCTGGCAACTGTTGTTGCCAAGTCTGGGTTCAGTGCCAAGAAAGTTTCAAACAGCTATGTCAAATATTTGTACCTTTAAATTAAGAGTTAAATCTTCAGTTTGTTTAGTGCCAACATAATGCCCATTTTATTATGTAAAGCAGCACAAACTATTTACCTAGTAAAGACCAGTCCAACTGAGGCCATTAAAAGCACATCCATTCAGTGCTTGGAAGGCAACACGAGCTGCAAGTATTTGCCATGATATGCAGACACACATAATGATATACAGACAAGCAGCTAATGGACACAGAGAACAGGACATGACCAATAAGCAGGCAGGACACTCAGGGATGGGATCGACAATTAAAGACATGAGGCACTCACACTCCGAGAGTCAGTCAAGGGTGTTGTTACAATCTCACACCTCCACCACGTGTCTAAGAGCTAGTCTGGTTCAGTCAGACAGAGTAACCACACTTAAGTTAGCAGAGAGTCGAAATCACAGAGAACTGTGCTAATTGTGCTATTAGTTCAATAAACCTGATCGAACTAATGTCAAGGTCTGGAGTGTCTTTCTGATCTAAGCTGCATCCTGTTGCAGCAAGTGTTAGACCAGTGGACCTAACACGACATGATACCAGGAGACTACTAATTTAAGGTGGCTTACCTCGGTCTGTTCCGTGACGACCAGCAAATGTGTCCCGGCACCATGGAGAAGATTCAGGTTACTCACCAGCTCAAGACCTCCGGCAATCTCAGTGACAACTGGCGGATATTCAAGCAATAGTTTCTGCTGGACATCGAAGCCCCAGACCTCGAGGGTGCGTCTGATGCAAGAGAGATCGCGCTTCTCCCCTCAACAGTGGGTGATCAAGCCATCCAACTCTTCAACTCGTTTAACTTCACCGAAGGCCAGGACAAGACAAAGCTTCAGACCATCCTGGACAAGTTCGATAGTCACTGTGAAGTGGACACCGATGAAATCTTCGAGCGCTACATATACAAACAACGTCTTCAAGGTAAAGATGAATCTTGCAATGCCTTCTTAACTAGCCTCCGCCAGTTAGCGCTGTCCTGCAACTTTGGTGATATTGCTGACTCCATGATCAGAGACTAAATCGTGTTTGGAGTTCACTCTGATCCTCAGAGAGCAGCTACTGAAATCAAGCATATGACCCTGCCAGTCGCGATTGAAACATGCACAGTGCATGAGCACGCACAAAAAAATCGGTATTCCCATTACAAATCGGCTAAAAATGAGGAACTTGCCTCCCACGGGGCAGAGCGTGTGCAGGCCATCTCCCGGATGCAGCGCCTCAGCATTGAAGACAGCGGCCATCTCGCGCGCTTTTCCCAGAGCCCCACGCATGCGCGATGCAAATGGGATAACAAAGCGGCCGATACCCACACTGTGCAGGTGCAGACGTCTGCCGACTGCACTGCGCATGTGCGACGACGTACACTGCGTCACGACACTGACGTCATGACGTGCCCGAACCGTGGCAACACCCATTTAAAGGGACACTGCCCTGCAAGAAGCAGGCAACGTTTAAACTGCTGGAAGCCTGGACACTATGCAGCCTTGTGTAGGTCTGCACCACCAGTCAGAGGCCAGCGCTCCCAATTCCGACCACGGCACATCCAGAATGTGCAATGACGATTACAGGATTCTGATCCTGGCAGTACAACGGATCCAGAGGACGAGTGCCTGGAGTCCGCCTACCGAGTGTGCATCATTGCCACACGTGAACATGCCACACCTAACTCATCTCGCATTCAGTCCATTCTCGCTATGGATTCGGAGGACGAATGGCATGCGGTGATGGAGGTCAACCACTGCTCCATCCAGTTCAAGCTGGACACAGGTGCTTCTGCCAACCTCCTCTCACAGGCAAACTTTAAATGTATCAAGAAGCCCCCCAAGGTCCTTCCAGCAGCCTGCCAGCTCCTGGACTATAACAGTAATACCATCACGGCACTGAGGTCCTGCCACCTACTCGTCTCCAACCGGAGTACCCATGCACGGCTAAGGTTTGAAATTGTCAAGCCGGACAGGGCTTCCCTACTCGGCGCGCTTGCCTGCAAAAAGCTAAAGCGGGTTTCGACAATAATACCCTCCAACATGGATCTTCAAGCTGGCATTGACGACATTCTCACTCAGTATCCAGACGTGTTTGACGGGATGGGCACTTTGCCATATCGGTACAAGATTCTGCTGTGACCTGATGCCAAGCCAGTGGTCCATGCACCACGCCAGGTCCCGGCTCCGCTGAAGGAGCACCTGAAGGAACAGCTCAAGAAGCTGCAGCAGCAGGGGATCATTTCCAGGGTAACTGAACCAACTGACTGGGTCAGCTCGATGGTGGTGGTTAAAACACCCTCTGGAGACCTGCGCATCTGCATTAATCCCAAGGATCTCAACCAGAATATAATGCATGAACACTACCCCATCCCGAAGTGGGAGGAACTCACCAGTGAGATGGAACATACACAGGTTTTCACGAAGTTAGATGCGTCACATGAATTCTGGCAAATCCAGCTGGATGAGCCCAGCAGAAGGCTCTGCACCATCAACACACCATTTGGCAGGTACTGCTATAACCGTATGCTGCAAGGCATCGTCTCGGCATCGGAGATCTTTCATCACATCATGGAGCAGATGATGGAGGGCATCGAAGGGGTTCATGTGTACGTGGATGACGTCATCATATGGTCCACAACCCCTGAGGAGCATGTTTCCCATCTCCAGCAGGTATTCCGTCATGTCCACGCCCATGGCCTGAAGCTGAACAGGGCCAAATGTTGCTTTGGCATGTCGACACTCAAGCTGCTAGGAGACCAGATCTCTCAGCTGGCCGTGTGCTCCAACACAGACAAGGTCAAGGCCATCGCAGCCATGAAGGTCCCGGAAGACAAGAAGGCGGTATTGCGCTTCCTGGGCATGGCCAATTTTCTGGGCAAGTACATCCCAAACATGGCCTCACACACCAGAGCCCTACGAAATCTAGTGAAGAAGTCCACTGCCTTCGAGTGGAAGGCGGCCCATCAGGCAGAGTGGTTGGAGTTGAAAGCCAAGCTCATCACTGCACCCGTATTGGCATTTTTCAACCCAGACAGGGAAACGGAAATCTCAACAGATGCGAACCAGGATGGCATCGGTGCGGTCCTGCTGCAACGCGATGACACTTCATTCTGGGCACCAGTTGCCTATGCATCAAGGGCAATGATGCCCACCGAACAAGGGTATGCACAAATCGAGAAGGAATGCCTGGGCCTTCTCACTGGCATTCTCAAGTTTCACGACTATGTCTACGGCAAGTCGAGACAGATCACAGGCCCTTGGGTCCACATTATCCACAAGGACCTTAATGATATGACGGCTCGGTTGCAGCGCATCCTCCTCAAACTCAGAAGGTACATCTAGAGAGTCAGTCAAGGGTGTTGTTACAATTTCACACCTCCACCACGTGGCTAAGAGCTAGTCTGGTTCAGTCAGACAGAGCAACCACGCTTAAGTTAGCAGAAAGTCGAACTCACAGAGAACTGTGCTGACTGTGCTATTAGTTCAATAAACCTGATCAAACTAACGTCAATGTCTGGAGTATCTTTCTGATCTAAGCTGCATCCAGTTGCAGCCAGTGTTAGACCAGTGTACCTAACACAACAGTATTTTTCTCCCAAAGAGGGCTGCGAGGAAATCCCAATTCATACACTATGTTCATCAGCACTCAGAAACAACCTTTTTGACCAGGACTATGCTTTGCTGAAGGCTGAGTATGCTTTACAACTCCCACACAAGAGCCTCCACGATGCTGACAGGAAAGCACACTAGTGTGAAACACGTTTGTAACAATGCAGCCCTGGACTCTGAAGACCATAGCACTGGGTTGGGGGAGCATCTGCTGGTGAACCTTCCAGATTAGGTGTCCTGGAGCGCGTCCAGCATCTAGGCTCAGATCCTTCCTGGAGATCTATCTTCATTTTCCGGAGGTCCTTTTTCTTTCTTCAACAGTGGGTCAGTGATGTTGGACGCCTTTTCAATATGGCACCCAGAAACAACGGCGAACTACGCAGCGTCAGGTCTTCCCCACCACGGAATATGGTGAAAAACATCCAGGTGCATAATTAATAAGGTCGAGGCCAGAAGATTTGGCATGTTTTTCCGCCAGCCTCCATGGCAGGAAACCCCTTTCACATCCCCGTCACGGCATTTTGTTTCAATACGGGAAAATTCCACACAATATTCCAAAGTAGCTGCATATTGAACTGATGCTAAAACTGCAGAGTAAATCTGAAGCAGAGCTCAACATGTAAGGGAAGGTGCAGTCAAGTAACATTCTCTGCTCCAGATCAATTGTACTGGACAAAAAGCTGTTCCTTTACAGATCAAATCGACTACAGTGAAACTTGTATAAAAGGTCACTTCCAAAAAGCACACTTTTTGATAGAGGAACGTAACTTACATCAAAAAATACACAACAGGTATTCTGAAGCCACTAATGCTTGTAAATTACCAACGAAGGGCTCCAATGCCCAGAGCCCTTTAAAACATGGGACACACCTGTCAATGCAAGGTGTCAGCGTATTTTGTGTAAAGAACGGCATTTATGAAATTGGGAACTCTTTTCCCCAACATTAATCTCAGCAGAGAAACTAACCTTGGGATTAAACACTGCTCCAGTTCAGGGATACAGTGACCTCTCGTTTGGGCTGAATGTTGGACAAGGAACTCTATATTCGACAAAAGCTATTTCATCCACAAAGCCCTCTGCCACTTCACACTGGCCTACCCACACTGACCTACCCACGCCGACGTACCCAGCCTCCCGAATCAAGGAGTGTGCATGTGGATCACAGGAAAGGCCATTCTTTACTGTTTCAGGTCACATTCCTCCACAGACTGCAGAGAACTCATTTCAACCCCAACCCTGGTATTGTTGTCTTTCCCTCATCTTTTGATGCTGGATAGATTTCGTTCAGGAGCTATGGCTTCGAGTGATTAAGGTGGGTGGCTGTCTCAGGTCTACCTGTATTTCTTTAGCTCTCTAGAGTGATGAAAAGGTTTATGAGAATTAGTTATTATTCAGTTTCTCGGAGGAATCATTACTCTAGCAGAAAACTGAGGTTTCACTCCAACATATAATATGACCTGTTGTGATATGTCCCGTGATGAATGTAGGAATTTTTTCAGTAGATTGTATAATACATATTTGTTACAGTAATATTTTTAAAAATAGTTTAACAGAGGCAGGTGGTGTGTCTGCAAATGATGCAATTAAGATGTTGTAAAAGTGCGATAATACATTCCACCATGTACTTGTTTAAAAAGAGATGCCCAATTAAACTTTGTTATGATCGTTGGAGATTCCCTGGAGAGTAGATAATTTGAGGCATTGTGTTCAGACTTAGGTAAGCAGCACATGGGATAAAGATGATGTAATTAATGGGAGAGCCAGGTCTGTCTGTAGCTTTATAGTTTCATACAGGTTTGGCAGTCTGCTGGAAGTTTTAAAATAGAGCAGCAGGTTTGCCTAATGCTGTCAAATTGACCAGGAGTCTGACAAAGACTGAAGGATCTGCAGTCTGCTCCTGAAAGGAGCTGTTTAGGGGCTCTAGGGGCTGCTTAGCACACTGGGCTAAATCGCTGGCTTTGAAAGCAGACCAAGGCAGGCCAGCAGCACGGTTCGATTCCTGTAACAGACCTGTAATGGGCTTTGCTTAATTGGTGATAGAGACAGCATAAACAAGTAATTGAAGGGTTTCCTTTTATTTAAAAAATTGTTCAACTGTTAATTGAGACTTCCGGTTGCGGCTATGACCAGCTAAGTCGCACGTTTGGCTGCTCCTGCTACAAAGGTGTTTTCGGGCCGATTGGAGGGCCCCAACGGCGCTGTAAGGACAAATCCCGGTGGGGGAAGGCTCCCTGAAGAGAACCAGACCAACTTTATGGTCGGTACCCGGAGTGGGGTGGTAAAGAGAGCAACAGCAGCTCCCAAAAAAAAGCGGGGGAAGAAGACCAAAATGGCGGCCGGTGGTGCACCCGAGGAATGGAGGAAATGGGCGGAGGAGCAGCAGGCTGCTCTCCTGCGCTTCTTTACGGAGCTGAAAATGGAGCTCTTGGAGTCAATGAATGCGACGACCACCAGGCTGATGGGAGCCCAGGCGACCCAAGAGGCGTCGATTCGGGAGCTGCAACAGGAGATGACTGCGAGGGAGGAGGAGGCCACGGTCCTCGTGGGAAAGGTAGAGGTGCACGAGGCACTCCACCTGAAATGGCAGAGCCGTTTTGAGGAGCTGGATACCCGAATGAGGCGGAAGAACCTGAGGATCTTGGGCCTGGCAGAAGGCCTGGAGGGGTCAGACCTCCCGGGATATGTAGCAGAAATGCTGAGCTCCCTGATGGGGGCAGGGGCCGTCCCTTCGCCCCTGGAGCTGGAAGAGGCCTACAGGGTCATGGCTAGGAGGCCAAGAGCAAATGAGCCCCCGAGGGCGGTGCTGGTGCGGTTCCAGCGACTCAGCGACCGTGAAAGAGTGCTGGAGTGGGCCAAAAGGGAAAGGAGCAGCAAGTTGGAGAATTCGACGGTGAGGGTCTACCAGGACTGGAGTGCGGAGGTGGCAAAGCGGCGGGCCCGGTACAACCGGACGAAGGCGGTGCTACATGCAAAACGGATCAGGTTCGGAATGCTGCAGCCAGCGCGCTTGTGGGTCACCTACAGGAACCAACACCACTATTTTGAGTCCCCAGAGGAGGCGTGGGCCTTTGTACAGGAAGAGAAACTGGACTCGAATTAGACCCAGGGGATACTTGGCGGCCTTGGCCGCTCGGGTACTTTCAGCTGAATTCTTTGTTTGGATTTTGAACTCTTGCTGTGGTTTTTCTTCTGATGTTTTTTCCCCCTTTGCCAACTTCCCTTAGTTATTGTTATTGTGGTTATTCATGGTTATTTATGGTTATTTATGCTGTTTGGTAGAGGGCGACTGTTAAGTACATTGTTATTTGTTATTTATCTGTTATTTATAATGTTAAGTTGGGGAGGCGGGACGGGGGGGGAGAACAGATCGGGGATATGGGCTCCTAGGGGGGGTTCTTTACAGGCATGGACGGGGACGGGGGTGGAACTGAAGATGGCGGGGTGGGGTGTGGCAGGGCGAAAGCGCGGGCTTTCCTCTGTTTTCCCGCGCGCGGGGCAGAGGAGGGGGGAGGGGAGGAGTGCGGGGCGTGGCTAGCAATGGCGACCTTTCCCGCGCTGGAGCGGGGCCAGGGAGGAGTGGCAAGGGGGGGGAGGCCCCCCCCCCGAGCCGGGGGGAGTCGGAGTGTGGCAGGAGCAGCCGGGTCAGCGTGAACCAGCTGACTTACGGGAGTACAATGGAGGGTACATCGCGGCTAGGAGGGGTCCTAGCCTGGGGGGGGAGGGGGGTTAGGGAGGGACACCGGGTTGCTGCTGAAAAGACCAGAAACGAGAAGTGGAGGACTGGAGAGGTGGGGGGAGGGGGACATCGCCATGGGGAGCGGGTCAGAAGGGGAGGGTCGACCCGAGGCGAGCAGGGAACAGGACATGGCTAATCGGCAGGGGAGGGGGGCGGGTCGTCCCGCGACCCGGCTGATCACTTGGAACGTGAGGGGGTTGAATGGGCCAGTCAAGAGATCAAGGGTATTCTCACACCTGAAGGGACTGAAGGCTGATGTAGCAATGTTACAGGAGACCCATTTGAAGGTAGTGGACCAGGTTCGCCTGAGAAGGGGGTGGGTGGGACAGGTGTTCCACTCTGGATTGGACGCAAAGAACCGGGGGGGTGGCGATTCTGGTGGGAAAGAGGGTGTCGTTCGTGGCGGAGGAGGTGGTGGCGGATAAGGAGGGTAGGTATGTGATGGTGAAGGGTAAGCTGCAGGGGGAGAAAGTGGTGATGGTCAACGTATATGCCCCGAACTGGGATGACGCGGGTTTTATGAGGCGCCTATTGGGCCTCATTCCGGGACTGGAGGCAGGGGGCTTGATCATGGGGGGGGACTTTAACACAGTGCTGGACCCCGGGCTAGACAGATCGAGCTCAAGGACCAATAGGAGGCCGGCAGCGGCAGAAGTGCTGAGGGGGTACATGGAGCAGATGGGAGGAGTAGACCCATGGAGGTTTGGTAGGCCGAGGGCGAGGGAGTATTCCTTTTTCTCCCACGTCCATAGAGTGTACTCCAGAATCGATTTCTTCGTGTTGAGCAGGGGGCTGATCCCGAGGGTACGGGAAGCTGAGTACTCGGCCATTGCGATCTCTGATCATGCACCACATTGGGTGGATGTGGAAATGGGGGAGGCGCGGGACCAGCGCCCGCTGTGGCGGCTGGATGTGGGGCTGTTAGCGGACGACGAGGTGTGTAAAAGGGTCCGGAAGAGCATTGAGAGCTATCTGGACTTGAATGACACGGGTGAGGTGCAGGTGGGGATGGTCTGGGAGGCCCTGAAGGCAGTGATCAGGGGAGAGCTGATCTCCATAAGGGCGCACAGAGAAAGAAAGGAGAGGCAGGAGAGGGAGAGGCTGGTGGGGGAGCTATTGGAAGTGGATAGGAGATATGCGGAGGCACCAGAGGAGGGGCTGCTGGGAGAACGGCGCAGCCTGCAGGTCAAGTTCGACCTGCTGACCACCAGGAAGGCAGAGACGCAGTGGAGAAGGGCACAGGGCGCGGTTTATGAGTATGGGGAAAAGGCGAGCAGGATGCTGGCACACCAGCTTCGCAAACGAGATGCGGCTAGGGAGATTGGGGGAGTGAAGGAGAGGGGCGGGAAGGTAGTGCAGAAGGGGCAAGAAGTGAACGGGGTCTTCAGGGATTTTTACAAGGAGTTGTATCGGTCTGAGCCGCCGACGAGGAGAGGGGGAATGGAGGACTTCCTAAACAAATTGAGGTTCCCAAGGGTCCAGGAGGGGCTGGTAGAAGGGCTGGGGGCGCCAATAGGGCTAGAGGAGCTAGTCAAGGGAATAGGTCAGATGCAGGCGGGGAAGGCGCCGGGGCCAGATGGGTTCCCGGTGGAATTCTATAAGAAAAATGTGGACTTGGTGGGACCGGTACTGGTACGAGCCTTTAATGAGGCGCGAGAGGGGGGGGTTCTGCCCCCGACAATGTCGCAGGCTCTGATCTCCCTGATATTGAAGCGGGATAAAGACCCCGTGCAGTGCGGGTCCTACAGGCCTATCTCGCTTCTGAACGTGGATGCCAAGTTGCTGGCAAAGATCCTGGCAGCTAGAATGGAGGATTGTGTGCCAGGGGTAATCCATGAGGACCAGACGGGGTTCGTGAAGGGGCGGCAGCTCAACACGAACGTGCGGAGATTGCTGAATGTAATTATGATGCCGGCAGTGGAGGGGGAGGCTGAGATAGTGGTGGCGCTGGACGCGGAGAAGGCATTCGATAGGGTGGAGTGGGAGTACCTGTGGGAGACGTTGGAACGGTTTGGGTTTGGGGAAGGCTTTATTAAGTGGGTGAAGCTGCTCTACTCGGCTCCGACGGCGAGTGTAGTGACAAACGGGAGGAGGTCGGAGTATTTCGGGCTCCACCGAGGGACCAGGCAGGGATGTCCCCTATCCCCCCTACTTTTCGCACTGGCGATTGAACCGTTGGCGATGGCACTGAGGGGTTCAGGGGGGTGGAGAGGACTGACTAGGGGAGGGGAGGAACATCGAGTATCGCTGTATGCGGATGATCTACTGCTGTACGTGGCAGACCCAGAAGGGGGAATGCCGGAGATAATGGAACTATTAGCAGAGTTTGGGGACTTTTCGGGGTACAAACTAAATTTGGGCAAAAGCGAGGTTTTTGTGATACACCCGGGGGACCAGGGAGAGGGTATTGGGAGACTCCCCTTCAAGCGAGCAGGAAAGAGCTTTAGGTACTTAGGGGTGCAGGTGGCAAGGAACTGGGGGACCCTCCACAAGTTGAACTTTTCCAGGCTGGTGGAACAGATGGAGGAGGAATTTAAGAGGTGGGACATGGTACCGTTGTCGCTGGCGGGGAGGGTGCAGTCAATCAAAATGACGGTCCTCCCAAGGTTCTTGTTTTTATTTCAGTGCTTGCCCATCTTCCTCCCTAGGGCCTTCTTCAAAAAGGTGACGAGTAGCATCATGAGCTACGTGTGGGCGCATGGCACCCCAAGGGTGAGGAGGGTCTTTTTGGAGCGGAGTAGGGACAGTGGAGGGCTGGCACTACCCAATCTTTCGGGGTACTACTGGGCGGCAAATGTGTCAATGGTGCGCAAGTGGATGATGGAAGGGGAGGGGGCAGCTTGGAAACGAATGGAGAGGGCGTCCTGTGGCAACACAAGCCTGGGGGCCCTAGTAACGGCACCATGGCCGCTCCCCCCCACGAGGTACACCACGAGCCCGGTGGTGGCGGCCACCCTCAAGATATGGGGGCAGTGGAGGCGACATAGGGGGGAAATGGGAGGTCTGTTGGCGGCGCCAATAAGAGGGAACCATAGATTCATCCCGGGGAACATCGACGGGGGATTTCAGAGCTGGTACAGGGTGGGCATACGGCAGCTGAAGGACCTGTTTATAGAGGGGAGGTTTGCGAGCCTGGGAGGGCTGGAGGAGAAGTTTGAGCTCCCCCCGGGAAACATGTTCAGATATTTACAAGTGAAGGCATTTGCTAGACGGCAGGTGGAGGGGTTCCCCCTGCTCCCCAGTAAGGGGGCGAGTGATAGGGTGCTCTCGGGGGTCTGGGTCGGAGGGGGGAAGATATCAGACATCTACAAGATAATGCAGGAGGCGGAAGAAGCATCAGGGGAGGAGCTGAAAGCCAAGTGGGAAGGGGAGCTGGGAGAGCAGATAGAAGACGGGACGTGGGCGGATGCACTGGAGAAGGTCAATTCTTCCTCCTCGTGTGCGAGGCTGAGCCTCATTCAATTTAAGGTGCTGCATAGAGCTCACATGACGGGGACAAGGATGAGCCGGTTCTTTGGGGGTGAGGATAGGTGTGTCAGATGTCTGGGAAGCCCAGCGAACCATGTGCATATGTTCTGGGCATGTCCGGTGCTGGAAGGGTTCTGGAAGGGGGTGGCAAGGACGGTGTCGAAGGTGGTGGGGTCCAGGGTCAAACCAGGATGGGGGCTTGCGATCTTTGGGGTCGGGGTAGAACCGGGGGTACAGGAGGCTAGGGAGGCCGGAATACTGGCCTTTGCGTCCCTAGTGGCTCGACGAAGGATATTAATTCAATGGAAGGACGCGAGGCCTCCAAGCGTTGAAACTTGGATTAACGATATGGCTAGCTATATTCAGCTAGAAAGGATCAAATTTGCCCTGAGAGGGTCGGTACAGGGATTCTCCAGGCGGTGGCAACCTTTCCTTGACTTTTTAGATCAGAGATAGACGTTCGGGGTCGTGGCAGCAGCAACCCGGGGGGGGGGGGAGGGGGGGAGGGAGGGAGGGAGGGGAGGGAGGGGGGGAGGGGGGGGGCAGCAAGGGTCGTGGGGGGACATGCACGACTGTAACGCGGGCAAGTCTGCTCGCTGCTCATGTCTGAAACTGTAGGCTGCCTTGTTTGTTAAGGTTGCCTGGGGGGGCGGGGGGGGGGGGGAGGACTGGTGCGCGCGAGAGGGCGGGCGAGGGAGGGACATTTGCCTAGAGGGATTGTGTTGTAAATAATTTAAAAATTAGTAGGGGTAAATGTTTGTATGGAAAAACTCTTTCAATAAAAATTATTTAAAAAAAAAAAAACTGTTAATTGAAAAGCTATTTTCTGCGATGTTAATGTGGTTCCTCCTGTGTTTATAATAAAGTTTGTTTTCATATAAAAGATCCCTATTTATCAGGGGAATCAGTCCTGGGGCGGGGTAGCCTTTCCTCACAGTTTAACAAATTGACAAATTGTTGAGGTCTCGTCCGGTTTCCTATACAAATTGAGTTCTGGTCTGGTACAGTGACACCCCTAAATGTTCTCAATCTGTTCTCAGACTTAGCTATGGAAGCTTCATTTTACTGTCACAATGGCTTCACATTTCCCCCTTCTTTTGTCTTGTGACTGCCCTCATGCTGACAAACAGAATGGAGCAACTCATTACTGAAGCTATATTCTGCTCCAAATGACAGCTGTTTGCATTTAGACTGTCAGACGATTAAATGAACAAAGCTGAAAGCTGGTGTGTGGGAGAGGGATTCTTAGCATTTTTGCAGCTCATTAAATGTCGTTGGGTTTTTCAACACTGCTGGGAAAAATTGTTTTAAATCAGATGACCATTTTGAAAATAAGGACACCTAGTGCCAATCCCTCAAACCCCTGTACCTTACAGATTGCATTGCGCATCATAACCAAAATGCTAATTCACTGAAGCAGAGGAATCTTCTTTGGAGGCAGCAGTCAAACATTTACGCATTGAACAAAATGAAATGAAAATCACTTATTGTCACAAGTAGGCCTCAAATTAAGTTACTGTGAAAAGCCCCTAGTCGCCACATTCCGGCACCTGT
The DNA here is from genome assembly GCF_902713615.1 of Scyliorhinus canicula. Lineage (NCBI taxonomy): Eukaryota > Metazoa > Chordata > Chondrichthyes > Carcharhiniformes > Scyliorhinidae > Scyliorhinus > Scyliorhinus canicula. The sequence goes on along the minus strand of NC_052151.1, from coordinate 165,137,442 downwards.
TCAGGGAGTCTGGTACGGGAATTGAACCGTGCTGCTGGCCTGCCTTGGTCTGCTTTAAAAGCCAGCTATTTAGTCCGCTGTGCTAAACCAGCCCCTTGGTGACTGAAAATTGGGTTTTAGTTCAGAAGAAAAGCAGAATGTGGAAATGAATCACGAGTCCAAAACATAAATACAATACTTATTCCACTTTAAACCCAACTTCATCACCAGCTACATGTGTGACTATTATAGGCCAGGGTTTAGAGAACACCAAAGTATATCATGGAGTTCACCTGACCCACAACTTTTATTAGATTTTGGTTATGGGGAGCACAAGGGTCCACTTTACAGGTGTGATGCAACAAAGGTCTTAAGTATTTTAAAACAAAAACAATGTTTATTCTGTGAATCCAGTTAACATTTTATAAACACACAGTAAACATCTTATCAACTACCAACACTGATCCTCCCCCCCCCCCAAGATACAGTACTCTATAGGTAACTCTTAGTAACTTTCCTAACAACATCCATTAATCAAAGACCCTTTTTAACAAAGACAGTAGATTTGCATTCCTTACAGAAACAGGTATTACTTTGAAATCATCAAGTGATCTGGAGACATTCTTTAGCATGCAGAGAGGGAGGCCAAAATATGCCTCCTTGGCTTGAATGCAGCTCCCAACTGAAAGAAAAGCTAAACCTCAGAGCCAACAACAGCTTACCAGCTCAAAACAAAAGTAAAAAGCAGAGCCAGAGCCCAGCTCCACCCACACAATGACATCACTGCAGCCACTTGAGAAGACAAACATTTCTAAAAGTTACATTCCCATGACATGACCAATTAGCAACAGCATTTCACACACGCTGGGGAGACAAATATGATGGGAATTCATTAACAGTGTTAAAGTCAGAAAACAAAATAAAACATTTGATCTATTTTATAACATAATAGGCAGAATGGTGTTGTTTAGCTGAAATGATATGCATTCATTGGAAGCAAGTAGATGTCACTGACACAGAAATGACTAAGAGCCAGAATTAATTTGAGAAGCAGTACGAACCCGCCTTGGAGATACTGTCATATTGGCACTGTCATGTGGGAGTACCTTTAAGAAATAGGTGTTTAAGAAATGTACCTTTAAGAAATAGTGTTTATCAGTGATGTCAGAGTGAGGGTGGAGCTGGGCTGTCTGTCAGCTTTTTACTTTCGTTTTAGGTTGTTTGCTGCAGGGTGTGTTTTAGTTTCGTTTTCAGAGCTGGATAGCTGCAGTCACAGCCAGAAGGGGTATTAGTCTCTCGCTCTGTAATCTAAAAACTGTAAATCGATCCTTTGGTGATTTAAAACTAATAACTGCTCTCAGTAGTGACTTTAACCTTTTCTAAAAAATAATTTTTATTCAGATTTTCCAACAACAAATTTTATACCAACTATGAAAAAAGAAAAAACAGAAACCCCACCCCCACCCCAATACAAAGCAATAAATTAACAACAAGAAAACGTAATAAACATAGAATCGTAAGAACAAACCCCCATAACTGACCCATAGTCCTCTCCCCCCCCCCCCCCCCCCACCCGGGTTGCTGCTGAAATTGACCACCCGCTAACACTCTGCCAGGAAATCAAGAAAGGGCTGCCACCGCCAAAAGAACCCTTGCACCGACCCCCTCAGGGCAAACTTGACCCTCTCCAGTTTAATGAACCCAGCCATGTCAATGATCCAGGATTCTGGGCTCGGGGGCCTCGCGTCCCTCCTCTGTAAAAGGATCCTGCGCCGGGCTGCTAGGGACGCAAAGGCCAGGATACCGGCCTCTCTTGCCTCCTGCACTCCCGGTTCTGATGCCACCCCAAAAATAGCGAGCCCCCAGCCCGGTTCCACCCTGGAACCAACCACCCTGGATAGGGTCCCCGCCACCCCCTCCAGAAACCCTCCAGCGCCAGACAAGCCCAAAACATGTGGGTGTGATTCGCTGGGCTTCCCGAACACCTCCCACACCTGTCCTCACCCCCAAAGAACCGGCTCAGCCTGGTCCCAGTCATATGCGCCCTGTACAGCACCTTTAGCTGAATTAAACTAAGCCGTGCGCAAGAAGAGGAAGAATTCACCCTCCCCAGGGCGTCCGCCCACATCCCCTCATCAATAGTAGTGACTTTAACCTGATATGCTACTGTTAAAAGTTCTTTTTCAAGTCTTATGGATGTTAAAAGGACAGCTTAAGGATTACTTAGTGTTGTATTCTTTGGGGATTGCATTTGAATTAATGGTTGCTAACATGCTCACTGGAGGTTTTAAAAAGGCTAACTTGAGTTCATAGAATAAACACTGTTTTGATTTCAAAAATATATCTTCATTTCTGCTGTATCACACCTGTAGAATGGTTGTATGCTCTCCATACCACAATCTATTAAAAGTTGTGGGTCAAGTGAACTCCATGACAAAGTTTGGGGTTCTCCAAACCCTGGCTCATAACAACACTTCTTAAATCCATTTACGCGATGTGGGCATCACTGATTAGGCCAGCATTTATTGCCCATCTCTAGTTGCCCTTCAGAATATGGTGGCGAGTTGCCTTCTTGAAGCGTTTCAGTCTCCGGGGTGGAGGTCAGGATGGTGAGTGACTTGGAGGGGAACCTCCAGGTCGTGGGGTTTCCAGGTATCTGCTGCTCATCCTTCTAGAGGGTAGTGATCATGGATTTGGAATGTGCGTGCCCAGGTGGCAGTGCCAGAGTGCCAGGCTGGCCATGCCATAGTGACCAGGTGTCGGAGGCAGTTTCAGGGTACCACCCTGCCCTGTACCGACCATCCAGGGGTCTCCAATGGTCTGGGAGATACTCCAGATGCCATTATGCCTGGTACATGTTTCTGTGGACCTCTACCAAATGCCATCCTGGTGAGGTCTCCCAGGCGCAGCCACTGAATTCCCAGGCGCTGGGTGAATGATTCTTTTCTGGGGCATATTTTTTTGGGGCAGCAGGGTAGCATGGTGGTTAGCATAAATGCTTCACAGCTCCAGGGTCCCAGGTTCGATTCCCGGCTGGGTCACTGTCTGTGTGGAGTCTGCACATCCTCCCCCTGTGTGCGTGGGTTTCCTCCGGGTGCTCCGGTTTCCTCCCACAGTCCAAAGATGTGCGGGTTAGGTGGATTGGCCATGCTAAATTGCCCGTAGTGTCCTAATAAAAAAGTAAGGTTAAGGGGGGGGGGTTGTTGGGTTACGGGTATAGGGTGGATACGTGGGTTTGAGTAGGGTGATCATGGCTCGGCACAACATTGAGGGCCGAAGGGCCTGTTCTGTGCTGTACTGTTCTATGTTCTATGTTCTGCATTCTTGCCCAACGACTTTACATTCTTGCTAAAGTGCAGCGGCCAGAAGTGGACACAATACACCAGCAGTCGTTGAACTAGTGTCAACGTACACGTTCAACGTAAGAACTCCGTTGTCGTGCTGGCGCAGAGCCTGATTCGGGGCACGTGTGCAATTCACCCATTGCACGCCAGATGCAAAGGGATCGCTGAATCGTGCCCAGCCTGTTTCTGTGCGGTATATTCTATGTAATCTAGATATATTTTTCAGGAACTTGTGCACTTGTCCCAGTACAAGGGCAGTTTTATTAAGTTTACTTTCTATGAAATTTGCTCACTGTTTCTTTAATTAAAAGTTAAATTTCTGGCCACCGAACGTGACTTTTGACAGGGTTTCATTTGTTACTGTGATCATGCAAAGTGTAAGACGAAGTTTAGAGCAGCCAAACAAACTATGCTACAATTAAAACAAAAGGTAGGAGTTCTTACATTGAACGTGTACATTGACACTAGTTCAACGACTGCTGGTGTATTGTGTCCGCTTCTGGCCGCTGCACTTTAGCAAGAATGTGAAGTCATTGGGCAAAAATGCAGAAAAGAATTATTCCAGGGTTAAAGAACTTCAGTAATGAGGATGGATTAGTGAAATTGGGACTGTTTTCGTTGGCGAAATAAAGGCAAAGAGGAGATTTAATAGAGGTGTTAAGCGATAGTTTAAGTGAATGTATAAAGATTCAGCAAATGGAGTATAATGTGGGAAAATGTGAAATGGCCCATCTTGGCAGGAAGAATAAAAAGGAAGCTTATTATCTAAATCAGGCATTGGCAAACTCAGGGGCGCGACCCGCGGGTGGGTCACGGGCGGCTGTCGGAAGGGTCGCGGATCCGGAGTGCAAATCCGCACGCAACAGCAGTAGCAGCCGGCTTTCAATAATACCGGCTGTGAGCAGCCTTCAAAATGGCCAGGAACAGAAAAAAAAATTTGGTCGCACTGCACATACATGCCCAGTCATCGGTGCGCATGCGTACTATGCACATGCACACCAATGTTCGGGCACGCATGCTCAGTGCGGCTACTTTTTTTTTATATGGTCGCAACCTTTTTTTTCCAAGTTCGGGGAGGCCAAAGGGACAAAGGGCTTATTGGGGCCAAAGGGACCCAAAACCATTTCCTCCATTTTTGTCAGCAGCAAACAAGGTAAGAGAAAATGGTGGGTCGCGGTCAGCCTGCGTGGGTTGCGAAGGTCGGCCATGTTGCGTCCCGAAAGTTGGCGTTTTGGTAAAAATGGGTCCCCAGAAATAAAGTTTGAAAGACGCTGATCTAAATGGTGAGAGATTGCAGAGCTGAGATTCAGAGGAATCCGAGGGGCTTGAGAATTGAGAATGAAAGGCGGGTATTTTAAATAAAAATCTAGTATACAGGCACAATAAGTAATTGGGAAAGCTAATAGAATGTTACCATTTATCGTGAGATGGATTGATTACCAAAGTAGGGAGGTTATGCTTCAGTTGCAAAGGGCACTGGTGAGACCACATCTGGAGCATCGTGTACAGTATTAGTCTCCTGTTTAAGGAAAGGTGTATTAGAAGCAATTCAGAGGATGTTTCAGAGACAAATAACTTGATTGGGCGGATGGTCTTATGAAGTAGAGCTGGACAGGTGAAGCTTATATTCATGAAGTTTAGAAGAGGCAACTTGATTGAATCCTTTAAGATCCTAAGGGGTGCTGACAGGGTGGATGCGGAGAGGATGTTTCCTCTTATAAAAGAATTGAGAATGAAAGGCGGGTATTTTAAATAATTGACAAAAGAGGCAAAAGCCATAGGAGAAAAAATACTTTCCGCACCGAGAGTGAAAATGCGCTTTCCGAGAGTATGGTGGAGGCTGGTTCAACTGAGGCATTGAAAAGGGGAATTGGATTGTTAACTGAAAAGGAAGAATGTGCAGGGTTTCAGGGCGAAGGTGGGAGAATGGCAGTGGGAGAAAACAGATACCGCTTTGGATATTGTTGGAGGGAATGGCCTCTCAGGGGAAAGCAGCAACAGCCAAATTCATTGCACCACAATTGGCTCTGCTGCAGGGGAGAGGAGTGGAAAGTGTGGGAATACAATAGTTAGAGGGATGATTAAAATTGGCAAAAAAGCAAGACTAAAGGCTTTGTATCTTAAAGCATGATGCATTCAGAATAAGGTAGACGAACTAACAGCGCAAATAGAGGTAAATGGATATGGGGCACGATTCTCCGCTGCCCACGACGGGTCGGAGAATAGCGGGAGGGCCTTCCCGACAATTTTCACGGCCTCCCGCTATTCTCCCCTCCCTCCGGCCGCCCCCCGACACGAATCGCTGCTCGCCGTTTTTTACGGCGAGCAGCGATTCTCCGCAGGCCGATGGGCCGAATATTCACGGCCACAATCACACCTGCTTTCAGCGTTCATGAAAATGGCCGCAAAGTGCCCGTCCCGGACAACCATGGCACTGATTGGCACGCTCGCACCACGGCCGTGCCAAGGGTGGCATGGGCCTGCGATCGGTGGGCACCGATCGCGGGCAGCGGGTCCGATACCCGCGCACTATTTGTTCTTTCCGCCGCCCCGCAGGATCAGTCCGCGGGTCGGCTGAGGGGCATGACGGCCCGCGCATGCGCGGGTTTGACGCGTCTGCGTGATGACGTCATCCCCCGGAGAGAATCGGGTCCCGGGACGGAGCTCCGGGGCTGGCGTGAAACACGGCCAGTTTCACGCCAGCCTTCACGGCACGCCGGATTTGTGGAGAATCGCACCCATGATCTCCTAGCCATTGCGGAGATATAGTTACAAGGAGATCAAAACTGGGAACTTAACATTCTGGGATATTTGACCTTTTGGAAAGACAGGAGGGAAGGAATAGATGGTGGAATTGTACCATTAATAAGAGATGAAATGAGGACAGTTTTGATCATGCTGAACACCAGCATCTATTGGAAGTGTGAAGGAAATGCTTTAGTAAATAAAGCACAACCAGTGATAATACCACACCTTTATGAACTAAAGTACTACCAAAAGGGACCTAAAATTTTCCAAGCATACAAAAAATGTGTTGGATTTTTATGTTGAAAAGTTACATGTCTGCAGTTTCTCATACAGCTATTGCACAAACTCGCACAAGTCAGCTATGTCCTTCCGTTATGATAAAACTGTGCAGGCAGCAAAATAACCAACAGAATGGTTTATTGTTTGAGAGTAAAAGGTTCCGTTGGATGACATCCACCTATGGACAAAGATCAGAGCACACATCCTTTTAGAGAGATCTATTCTCCGATTGAAACTTGGCACCCGTCAAAACAAAACGGTCATTTCTGATGACAGTTAAATTTTGATTCTTTGTCTTCTCCTCCGCCAGCCCCCACAAAAAAACTGAACACATAATTCATGAGTGGAAATATATAGTTTGAAACATTAGCAACAATCAAATTCTCTATTAAAACATTTGAAATTGTGCATGTCACTCCTCAAGCAGTCACAATATTATGAAGAGAGGGGATAATTGCATACATGGGGTTGGGTTTTCATGGAGTCCGGCAGGCTCCATGGAAGGTGGAAAATGGAACCTGGGACCGATTCCGGGATTTTCCACAGGGTTTCCAATTTTCAACAGGGTTTTTAAAAGGTTGCGGGCTGGATCAGGGCTCGCATCCTGCATTCCCGACCTGACCGGATTCATTGCAGGGTTGTCCTCATCTTCTGCAAACTTCATGGAGTCGGGCAACTTTTTAAAGAGTCATGGTTCATGGTACCTCAGGTGTCGGGAACCACAGTCTGCATGAGGGAACCTTTTGAAAGATGAGTTTAAAGGGTCCCCCTCATGCCACCTATACCAAGGTATACTTGCCTTGTATATGTCCCCATTCCATAAATACCAAGCTATGATGCCCAACCACCCTTATGGCCCCTCATGACCACCATGCCAATCTTTTTTTTCTTCCATCCCAATCACCTACTTTACAATGTAGAGAACCAATGAATCCTGTAGTAACAATAGGAAATACTAATTTACTATTTTTTTTTAAACAACCCAAAGCAAGTGCCAATCATTCAGATCTTTAAAATGTCAATAGCTGAAACTGCAAACACTTGAAGCCTCTATCTCGTGTAAATAAACATTGTGAACCAGATAGCATCGGTCAGAGATTCAGGGATGTCAATCAAGCAATGTTTTCCCTCGGGCTCAAATGTTTTGATATTCTAATGGGTGCCTGGTCGCTCAGCCAGGAATGCATAATAATGTGTAGCTGAACTTTCGATAAGGGAGTTATTAACAGCAAGGCTGCCATTAACAGTAAAGAAATAAAAGTATAGTTAAACAGGAGAGGCCATCGTCATATTGAGGAAAAGGCAGAGATATTCTGTATTTTGTATAGTATGGTAAAAGTAATAAAAAAAATAAAGAAATTAAAAGTAGAAATTGGTTGAAAGTAGAGATATGAACCATTATTTTCCAATAATCTTTGGAAACTGGAATAGGCTAAGACACCAAGACACTGCAAATATTAAACAATGCTTAAGAAAAGGAGAAAGAATAGCCAAGAATGTATAGACAATTCGGTCTTACCTGAGATGTGGACAAACATTTATAGTCCATTATAGAAGATGAAAATGGTGAACAAGTAAGGTCAGGTGCTGATTGCTCAATAAACGTCTTAAGGAAATTCTCATGTATAAACAAGCTGAATGCACCAAATGTTGTGCATATGGATTTTCAGAAAGCATTGATGAACATAGTGTGCAGGAAGAAATTTGATGTTTATCCCCCATTTGAAATGGGGAATCCAATCTCAGCAGGGGGAGGTGTGGCCAGGCATTCTCAACCCACAATAAGACCAGAGGAAAATACCAGAGGAACATTCCTGTTCATTGCTGACCAGAGGGGTCAGGAATGAACAGGAAAATCAGATTTCTTCAACAAAAAGTGCAGAGATTTGCACAATGAAGCATGCCTCCCAAACCTGACAAAAACCCAGACCCTTCATTTTGAAAAAATAGGAATTGACGGATTTAAATAATTAACCTGCAAATATTATTTCACTGTTCTACACAAATTCTTACTCAGTATTTTAATGGCATCATATTGCTATCATACAGCCAAGTGAAATATAAACTGTTTCCAGATATAACTAGATAACTATTGAATACAGATTATAAATCTGGCATGAGTGACGCAAATGACTCATTCCCAGATTTTCAGATGAATTCCCAAACGAATCGAGCCAAAAGCAGCTTCTTAAGTGCCACGTTTACATGATTTTCGAATCACAGATTCACAAGTGATCCCATCCAAAGCAGACAGCTTCTGAAGTTGACATTTATCCTTATTAATATGCATAATTCAACCATCAATGTCTTGCCCTCCAGAATTCCCTTCTTGAATAGTGCTGACTTGGGCTATGTCTCTTCACGTCCAAAATCACTCTCAGAGCCTATTTCTTTCTGCCATTTTCCTATTATTCTTTGTTGAAGTCCATAATCCACTCACTGGTGAGCTGCTTTGGGATATTGTTTCCATAATAAACACGATTTAAATCTAACTTCATCTAACTAAATAATAAACCATGCCATCGAGTGAAAGTCCAATAGACTCAAAAGTAATTAAATGTATCTACTACACAGTATTTTAAAAACCATAAATTTTTAAAACACCCATTCACTTGATGTTGCTTCCTCATGTCGTTGAGAGTGAATGTTGTGAAAATCATTTACAAAGCATAACCAAATGGCATGAAAAAAATGCTTACATTTACCTAGCGCCTTTCACAACCTCAGGATGTTCCAAAATGAGTCACAGCCAATGAAGCATTTTAAAATGTAGTGACTGCTGTCATATAGGAAATGCTCCAACCAATGTTCACCCAGCAAGCTTCCACAACCAACAATGGGATAATGACTACATAATCTGTTTTCAGAACTATGGAGAGATATATATTAGGGATAACTCCCATGTCCTTGTTTACAATAGTGCTACGGGAACTGAAATGGCGGCCTTAGAGGCTCGGTTTAATGTTTCATCCAAAACACAGCCCTTCTAACAGTGCTGCATTCCCTTGATACTGCACTGCAGCGTCAGCCTTGATTTTTGTTCCCAAGCCCTGGTGTTGGACTTAAACTCTCAAATTTCTGAATCAGGAGCAAGATTGCTACATAGAAACACAGAAAATCGGTGCAGGAATAGACCATTTGGCCCTTCGAGCCTGCACCATCATTCAGCATGATCATGGCTGATCATGCAAATTCAGTATCCAATTCCTGCTTTCTCTCCATTCCCCTTTATCCCTTTAGCTGCAAGGATCAAATCCAGCTCCCTCTTGAATATATCCAACGAACTGGCCCCAACAGCATTCAGTGGTAGCGAATTCCACAAGTTCACAACTCTCTGAGAGAAGAGTTCCTTCCTCATCTCAGTCCTGAATGGCCTACCCCTTATTCTTAGGCTGTGACCCCCTAGTTCTGGACATCCCCAAAATCGGGAACATTCTTCCCGCATATAGCCTGTCCAGTCCCATCATGTGACCCCCTAGTTCTGGATGTCCCCAACATCGGGAACATTCTTCCCGCATCTAGCCTGTCCAGTCCCATCACAATTTTATATGTTTCTATGAGATCCCTTCTCATTCTTCTAAACTCCAGTGACTACAAGCCCAGTTGATCCAGTCTTTCTTCATAAGTCAGTCCTGCCATCCCGGGAATTAATCTGGTGAAATTTAGCTGGACACCCTCAAAAGCAAGAATGTCCTTCCTCAAACTAGGAGACCAAACTGGCACACAATATTGAAGGTGTGGCCTCACCAAGGCCCTGTAAAACTGCAGCAAGACATCCCGACTCCTACACTCAAATCCTCTTGCCATGAAGGTCAGTATGCCATTAGCTTTCCTCAGCACCTGCTGTACCTGCATGCCAACCTTCAGCAACTGCTCCACCATGACACCCAGGTTTCATTGTAATTCTCTTTTTCCTAAACTGCCAACATTCAGATAATAATCTACCTTCCTGTTTTTTCCACCAAAGTGAATAACCTCACATTTACCCAGATTATTGCACTTGCAAAGTATTTGCCCACTCAGCCAGCCCTGTCCGAGTCACCCTGCAGCCTCTTTGCATCCTCCTCACTGCACACTGTGCCACCTAGCTGAGATATTACATGCAGTTCCTTCATCCAAATCATTCATGTATATTGTGAGCAGCTAGATCCCAGCACTGAACCCTATGGTACCCCATTAGTCACTGCCTGCCGCTCTGAAAAAGACCCATTTATTCCCACTCTCTGCTTCCTGTCTGCCAACCCTTTCTCTATCCACATCAATACATTACCCTTGGTACCATGATCTTTAACCAACTACTTGTGTGGGACCTTGTCGGAAGCTTTTTTGAAATTCCAGAGACACAACATCCACTGTTCACCCTTGTCCACTCTGCTGGTCACATCCTTAGTAAATTCCAGAAGATTTGTCAAGCATGATTTCCCTTCAGTGAATCCATGCTGACTTGGACCGATCCTGTCCCATTTTCCAAATGCTCAGTTATTTAATAATTGACTCCAGCATTTTTCCCAAGACCTATGTCAGGCTAACCGGTCTATAATTCCCCATTTTCTCTCTCCCTCCTGTTTTAAAAAGTGGGGTTACATTAGCTACCCTCCAATCCATTGGAACTCTTCTAGAATCTATAGTATGCTGGAAAATTATCACCGATGTGTCCACTATTTCTAAGGCCACTTTCTTAAGTGCTCTGGGATGCAGAGCATCAGGGCCTGGGGACTGAACGGGTTTTAATCCCATCAATTTCCCCAATACAAGTTCCTGACTAATAAGGATTTAATTCAGTTCATCTTTCTTTCCAGATCCTCTGTCCCCCAGTATTTCCGGAAGGTTATTTTTGTTCTCCTTAGTGAAGGCAGATCCAAAGTATTTGTTCAACTGGTCTGCCACCTCTTTGCTGCCTATTATGAATTCATCTTATTCTAACTATAAGGGACCTACATTTGTCTTCACCAGTCTTTTTCTCTTCACATATCTGTAGAAGCTTTTTCAGTCAGTTTTTATGTTTTCTGCAAGAATACTCTCATATTCTATTTTCCCCTTCAGAATTAAACCCTTTGTTTCCCTCTACTGAATTTTACGTTTCTCCCAGTCCTCAGGCTTGCTGCTTTATCTGGCCAATTTATATGCCTCCTCTTTGGCTTTAACACTATCCCTGATTTCCCTTGTTAGCCATGGTTGAACCACCTGCCCAGTCTTACTCTTGTGCCATCCAGGGATGGACAATTGTTGATGTTCATCATGCGTTCTTCAAATGTCTGCCATTGTCCATCCACCATCAACTGTGCTGTACTGTTCTAAATTCTAAACCCCTTAAGTATCATTTGCCAGCTTATCCTAGCCAATGCACGTCTCAGACCATCAAAGTTAGCTTTCTTTAAATTCAGGACCCTAGTCACAGACTTAACTGTGTCACTCTCCATCTTAATGAGGAATTGTCCAATATTATGGTCACTCTTCTGCACTGTATGTTCTATGTTCTATATTCTTCCCGAAATGATTTTGCACCACAATGTTGCTAATTAATCCTCTCTCATTGCACAATATCCTTTCTAGGATGACTTACTCTCTAGTTGGATCCTCGACATATTGGTTGAGAAAATCATCCCTTATACATTTCAGGGAATCCCCCTCCATCGCATTTCTACCAGTTTGATTAGCCCAATTAATAATGCAGATTGAAGTCACCCATAATAACTTACTGCACACATCTCTAATTTCCTGTTTGATGCCATCCCCAATCTCACAATTACTGTTTGGTGGTCTGTACATAACTCCCACTAATGTTTTTTGCCCTTTGGTGTTCCGCAGCTCAACCCGTACAGATTCCACATCGTCCAGGCTAATGTTCTTCCTTACTACTGCATTAATCTCCTCTTCAACTAGCAATGCTACCCCACCTCCCTTTCCTTTCCTTCCATCTTTTCTGAATAGAGTTCCAATCTTTGGGTCACCCTGTAGCCAGGTTACTGTGATCCCAATTACATCATACCCGTTAATGATTGTCAGTGTAGTTAATTCATCTATCTTATTACAAATGCTTCTCGCATTTAAACACAGAGCTTTCAGGCTTGTTTTTTTTACATTTATTGTAATGTAACGCTGCCCTTTTTGATGTTTGTCTTTAGTTTCTCTACCTTCCACTTTTCCTTCCTACTGCCTTTTGTTTCTGTCCCCACTTTACTTCCCTCCGACTTCCTGCATCCCCCTACCATATTAGTTTAAACCCTCCCCAAAAGCACTATTAAACACTCCCTCTAGGATATTGGTTCCGTTGCTCCCCAGATGCAGACTGTCCGGTTTTCACTGGTCCCACCTCCCCAGAACTGGTTCCAATGTCCCAGCAGTTTGAATCCTTCCCTCTTGCACCATCCCTCAAGCCACGTATTCATCTTGGCTATACTGCCATTCCTACTCTGACTAGCATGTGACACTGGTAGCAATCCTGAGATTACTATCTTTGAGGTTGAACTATTTAGTTCCTAACTCCCCAAATTCAGCTTGTAGGATCTCATCCCATTTTTTTACCTATATCTTTGGTGCCTATATGCACCACGACAGCTGGCTGTTCACCCTCCCCCTCCAGAATGCCCCGCTCCCAGACATCCATGACCCTTGCACCAGGAGACAACACACCATCCTGGAGTCTTGTTTGAGGCTGCAGAAACGCCTATCTATTCCCTTACAATTGAATCCCCTATCACTATCGCTCTGCCACTCTTCATCCAACCAGTTAGTAGGAAAAAGAGTATTCTTAATTTCACCAGCCCCACAAACATTTTGCAAAATGTACAGTGTGGTTGGACGATTATTTCCTTGTGACTTTGGTCATTCGCATTTTAAAAACGCTTGATGCATGTGCTGGTACCAATATGTACAATTAAGTCTTCTGACATAGATTAATTTGCACAGTTCTTCATAGAAGTTAAAGATCTTTAGGTTATCGCAGGATGTGACAAGTAGAGGCAAGATAGATTGGCAAAGAGGAACAATGAAATGCTAAGTAACTTTAGACTACAACTGTTTTTGGTTTTCTCCTAAGAAGCTGTTTCACAGCAAATAAAAATGGAGCAGATCACCATCTATTAGCCCAGAGTAGGGATCCATGGAGCACATCAATGTCAAAACAGGATGGAGGAAATTTTAGAAATCAAGAATGGCCTGTGACTATTCCACTTCTCTGAAATCAGCATTTTTCTTAGATCTTAAGAAAACTCAAGGAATTAAAACAAATAGTTTTAGAAGTATTAAGTGTCTCTGAATGAAGTGCCTTGTGTCACTTTTGGATCAGAGGAAAGAACTTACAACTTTCATCTAACCTCTTCAAGAGATTTCATGTGGGGAAAATCCACAATCCGGAATTGCATAGTCCTGTTGACAGAATTGGGCCCCTTGGGTCAAATGTCCTGCTCTTAGTCTCTTTATATTGTTATGAATATGTCCAAGGATCTAACCATCAATGTCAAAAGTTCATAGTCAGTTCTCCAATAGTATTTTGTCACAACTAACCAATATTTGAGCAAACAAAATCAATTCCACCAAAAAGGCTAGGACTGTCATCAATGTTGGGCGGGATTCTCCGACCCCCCCCCCCCCCCCCCCCCCCCCCCCCCGGCCCCGGCCAGGTCGGAGAATTGCCAGGGGTCGGCGTGAATCCCACCCGTGAATCTTTAGAAATAACACTCTGCGGAAATAATAATATAATCCACTGTATGGGTTCAGGAAGATTTTCCATTTACCCTTGACACCCAACAATGTAACAGGAAAGTCATGACTTTCCCATAACAATGACAACACTTCTCCAAGTTGAATGTGGTCTCTTACCAAATCTGGAGTAATTCCGTTATGGCATAAGGGTACTTAGATCTCTAAGTCTTAACTCTAATTGTTTTTGAAACCATCCTTCTGTATACCAATCTGTACAATATAGGAGTGAATTCAAAGGCACACTATAATTGAACAATGTATTGCTCTATCGTTTGAGGCTTCTGTTACATTGCTCAAAAGGTTATCGACGTTGTTAAGATCAGATCGTTAGAATCTGTGTGTCGGACTTCCGGTCGTGGCCATGAGTGAGCGGTCGCACATTTGGTGACTCTGGCTCGAGGCAGATATTTTTGGTCTTTTCCCCACCCGAAGTGCAAAGTATTTGAGGGCAAAAGGTACAGGCCTGGGGTACGTCATTCCATCCTGGTGTGGCTGCTGCACGGATCAGCGGATGAGGAGCGCCATGAGAAGGAAAGTGCTGTTGGAGCAGGAGAGTTTTTGTGGTGCGCCATAGAGGAAGATGGCAGAAAGCAAGAGTAATTCCGTTATGGCATAAGGGTACTTAGATCTCTAAGTCTTAACTCTAATTGTTTTTGAAACCATCCTTCTGTTGTGGACGGAGCACTTGGTGGAGTTACTGAATGATGTGTTGGCAGCAAAGGAAAGAGGCCCTGGAAGACCTAGCCAAGGTGGTGGAACCACTGTCGTCTGGGATCGAGCAAGTGGAGCAGAGGCTGGAGTCCCAGGGCCTAGTGATCCAGAAAGTGGAGGAGGCAGTGGGGGAGCACGAGATTGGCCTCATTGGTGACTGAGATGAGAGCGATGCAGGAGAACCAGGAAAGGCGGAGGGAGAAGGTAGAAGATTTGAAGAATCGCTCCACAAGGCAAAGCCCAAGGATTGTCGGGACGCCTGAAGGCACTGAATATGCGGAGGCCGCAGTGTGTGAGGCAAGGATGCTGGAGAGGTTGATGGGGAGGGGGCCATTGATCTATCCCTGGAGGTGGATCGGGCACACAGGGCACTGAATAGGAGGCCGCAGGCAGGCGAGCCGCCAAGGGTGACGGTGGTGCGGTTGCACCACTTTCTGGACAAGGAGATGATCCTTCGATGGGCGAGGCAAAGCAGGAAATGTACCTGGGAAGGGAAAGAGCTGCGGGTGTACCAGGATGTAGGTGCAGAGATGGCGAAGAGGAGGGCCGGGTTTAACCGGATTTAGGCTTCCCTTCTTTAAAAAGGGATGATGTCCAAGGTGTTGGGTGTGGAGGTGGCCTCGAGTCCAGAGATGGCGATATTTGGGGTGTCGAAACGCCCGCGAGTCTAGGGGGAAGAGAGAGGCCGATGATTTGGCCTTTGCCTCCCGGATAGTCCGGAGACGGATTTTGCTAGGGTGGCGAGACTCAGAGCCGCTGAAAGTGGGGGTGTGGGTGAGCAACCTGGCGCAATTCTTGAGGCTGGAGAAGGTCAGGTTCGGTCCGAGGGGGTTGGCAGATGAGTTCATCTGGAGGTGAAAGCCGTTAATTGATTTCTTTAAGGAGCTTTGAGAGGTAAGGAAGGCGAGGGTTAAAATGGGGAAGGCGAGATGTGAGAAGGGTGTGACATCAGGGGAGCAGCTCGTACTGGGTGTTGGTTATTTATTGAGTTGTCTAGTTGTTCTTCTGACATTCCTGCGGTCAGCTGCCTGCACATACTGATGAATTACTGGCAGTGCATTCCACTTACCCACCACTCTCTGTGTAAAGAACCTACCTCTGACATCTGCCCTATACCTTCCTCCAATCACCTTAAAATTATGTCCCCTAGTGACAGCCATTTCCGCCCTGGGGAAAAGTATGAAAAAAAATGAAAATCGCTTATTGTCACAAGTAGGTTTCAAATTAAGTTACTGTGAAAAGCCCCTAGTCACTACATTCTGACGCCTGTTTGGGGAGGCTGGTACGGGAATTGAACCGTGCTGCTGGCCTGCCTTGATCTGCTTTAAAAGCCAGCAATTTAGCCCTGTGCTAAACCAGCCCTACTATCTTGACACTATTCAGGAGAAAGCAACGCACTTGATTTGCACTCATCCATCACCTTCAACATTCACTCCATCCACCATGAGAACAACATGCCTGCAGTGTGTACTATCTACAAATGCACTGCAGCAACTCATCAAAGTTTATTTGCACCTCCCAAACCCACAACCTCTAACACTTATGTAAGTGAGCTTGGAAAAAACATTAAATTCCCAGAGGTCACACATCATCAAGAACTCACTATCGAACAGCACTGTGGGTATACCTTCACCACACAGATGCAGGGTTCAAGAAGGTGGCTCATCACTACCTTCTAAGGGCATTTGCAGAAAGGCAATAGATGTTGGGCAGGGTTCTCTGTTTGGTTGACTATGTTCTCCCACCGGACATGAATCAGCCCTGGTTTGCACTGGTGCTAGGCGTAGTGTCCAGTAGCGATTCCCTCTCCCTTGCCATGTTAATTTATACATGGCGGAGAGCTCGAGGGATTCCGTTCCAAATCCCCCTGTTGGCCACCATTTTGAGTGGGTAGACATATACTAAGGTCTGGCAGCTGGTCCCTCGCCCACAATGCAAATCCTGCCCTTCCATCCCTGCTGAGAAGTAGGGGCACAGCAATTATTGGGTCATCCCCTCTGCATGCACACATGAAGGTGATCTGACACCCCTACGCCAGATCCCAAGCAGAGAATCCCATCATAGATCTATCTATGATTGGTAGCTCCTGACGACATCAAAAGCAGTTAAGTGCTAAGAAGAAGAGGAAGTGAAAACACTTAAAACTTAGTTGTTTATAAACATTGTGGTTCGGTTCAAAGCAGGGTACTTGAGATGCATTCAAGGGTGAAGGGAAGTGAAAATAAACAATCCATACAGCTGGCTGCCTGAAAGCTATTATTCTGTCCATTGCAGCCTACTAAAAGCTATTTCTCTTTGAAAGTAAATAGAAACCTTGCAGGTCAAAGGGTTTGAGGGGGTTTAAAGTCTTGTGATGTGTTTGGCTTTCTATGAAGTAACAGCTACTGCTTACTTTACATCGTGTCTGAGACAGTAGGTGAAAGGGTCAGCTAAGTGAAAAAGCAGTGATTTTTCATTGTTTCTGCCTGGACTGCTCTTTAGCTTCTCGGCAGGAATAACTGATGGGAGGAATTGGACGATCTCTGAAATGGGGGAGTCTCTGATATGGGGGGTGGGTGGTGTCCAATATGGGGGGGGGATTTGATATGGGGGAGCCTTTGATATAGAGGTCTCTGATTTGAGGGGTTTCTGTACAGAGTACCTACCACATACATACCCAAATCTCTCATCAATTGTTGGTTCAACATAAATTTTTCTCCTAACATGTAAGACATTGCATCCCTTCACAACTAATTTCACCTGCCTTAGTTAAGCTCTCACTGTCTAGCAAGCTCCCTATGAAGTCGCTCAAGCACTTCATCAGACTCGTCTCCCACCGTGTCTGCCACCTTTCTCCCCCTCCCCCAAACCCCCCCCCCCCCCTCCTCCCCTACAATGTGTTTCAGAATTCAGGCCATTTATGTAATTCAGAAATGAAAATCACTTATTGTGAACCATGCTGCTGGCCTGCCTTGGTCTGCTTTCAAAGACAGCGATTTAGCCCTGTGCTAAATTGCCCCTAGCACCGTACATAGCAACAAACACTGGGTGTTTCACCCCTGCCAGAGGTAACTGTGTTTTCTAATGGCTAGTTAAGTACCAAGGCCTCTCCCACATGTACATGTGGTTTTACACACATCGGTTTACACTGCCGTCTCCAGTGGCAGAGAAAACCTGGAAAGGGTGCTGTTCCCCACTATACATGAATTAAAATGTTGAAACAATTTCAGGTCTCAAATTCTGTACATGATTGTATTGATTGTTGTTAAAAGTGACCAAACTACATAGAAACAACACAAACTGAAAAGAAAACAAAAGAGAAAATGCTGTAAAATCTCAGCAGGTCTGGCAGCATCTGTAGGGAGAGAATAACGCTAACGTTTGGAGTCCAGGTGACCTTTTGTCAAAGCTAAAGATAGAGAAAGTGGGAAATATTTATACTGTGGAGTGAGAATGGAAAATGAGTCATAGCCACAGAAACCCTGGGAAACAGGGTGCTAATGGCCACAGAAAGCAAGGTGAAAGAGTGATAATGGCAGTCCCCAGAGAGAACAAAAGATGTGAAAGGCCAAATTGCAGAGAAACTAACAAATCGGACTAGCTTTAGCTTAGTGTAAAATCAGACTTCGTTCCTTAAGGAAGTCCACAGTGTCAATGTGCCATTAAAGAATCTGAAAGATCAAACTGTTCATCTCCATTCAAACAGATGGCTTGTGATTTTATAAGTGAATTTGTTGTGCTTGGGAAGCATACAAATTTGTTAACCGTCAAGAAAATTGAATTGCCTCAGAAAGGCTCTGCATCAGTTAGTAGGTCTTAAAATCAAGATAATGCATCAGATATATCTGTGCCTCATAAACATTTGAATTATCCAGGAGAAATATTCTCTGACCACTTAGTCACACCACAGCTAAGACTGTGTATTTCCACCACGATAACATTTCTCTTTTTCCCCCCTGTCTCTGCTCTTCTGCTGCTGAAAGCTTCATTCATATCTGTTTTGCCTCTTGACTTGGGGAGTTATGAAGACCCGAAGCCAAGTAGTTGAGTGAATGGCGCATTAATCAAGGTCAAAGTAAACGGCTGCTACGGAAGCATGCACACACACTATACGTCCCAGCCAGAACTACCAGCATGCCGATCCCTGTCCAGGCCAGCTTTTATACAGTGGGTGGTCCTCCGTCCACTACAGAGAAGCCCGCATTCCATAAGTACCACAGGGAGATTGATTAGGGTATCTCCGTGGGCCTTGGATATGGGTGGCATGGTAGCTCAGTGGTTAGCACTGTTGCTTCACAGCACCACAAACCCGGGTTCGATTCCTGGCTTGAGTCACTGTCTGTGTAGGGTCTGCACATTCTTCCATTATCTGCGTGGTAAGAAGTCTTACAACATCAGGTTGAAGTCCAACATGTTTGTTTCAAACAATAGCTTCCGGAGCACTGCTCCTTCCTCAGAAGAGATATGTTCCAGAAACATATATATAGACAAATTCAAAGATGCCAGACAATGCTTAGAATGTGAGCATTTGCAGGTAATTAAATCTTTACAGATCCAAAGATAGGGATAACCCCAGGTTAAAGAGGTGTGAATTTTCTGTAGCCAGGACAGTGGGTAGGATTTCGCAAGCCCAGGCCAGATTACACGTGAGAACACCACCCACCAGGTACGCGGTACATACTCGTGCGACTCGGCCAATATTGCCTACCTCATACGCTGCAGGAAAGGATGCCCCGAAGCGTGGTACATTGGCGAGACCATGCAGACGCAGCGACAACGAATGAACGGGCATCGTGCGACAATCACCAGGCACGAATGTTCCCTTCCAGTCGGGGAACACTTCAGCAGTCAAGGGCATTCAGCCTCTGATCTCCGGGTGAGCGATCTCCATGGCAGCCTTCAGGACCCGCGACAACGCAGAATCGCCGAGTAGAAACCTGTAGCCAAGTCCGCACACATGAGTACGGCCTCAACCGGGACCTGGGATTCATGTCGCATTACATTAATGCCCCACCATCTGGCCTGGGCTTGCAAAATCCTACCAACTTTCCTGGCTATAGAAAATTCACACCTCTTTAACCTGGGGTTACCCCTATCTTTGGATCTGTAAAGATTTAATTACCTGCAAATGCTCACATTCTAAGCATTGTCTGGCATATTTGAATTTGTCTATATGTATGTTTCTGGAACATAACTCTTCATTCATCTGAGGAAGGAGCAGTGCTCCGAAAGCTAGTGTTTGAAACAAACATGTTGGACTTTAACCTGGTGTTGTAAGACTTCTTCCTGTGCTCAGGCCAGTCCAACGCCGGCATCTCCACATCATTATCTGTGTGGGTATAGGTTTCATCCGGGTGCTCCGGTTTCCTCACAAAGTTCCGAAATAAGTGCTGTTAGGTGAATTGGACATTCTGAATTCTCCCTCTGTGTACCCGAACAGGCGCCAGAATGTGGCGACCAGAGGCTTTTCACAGTAACTTCATTGCAGTGTTAATCTAAGCCTACTTGTGACAATAATAAAGGGTGTTAGATTATTTTTATTACAGTATTCCAATGCACATCTGACTGGTCTCCCAAACTCTACCCTGCACAACTTACGATCAACCAAGACTCTGCCGTTCGAGTCTTACCTCGCAGTCTCATTCGCCTATCACCCCTGTGCTCAGTGACTTAACAACATCTTCATTTGTAAATTCTCATCCTGGTTTTCAAATCCCTCTCTAGCCTCACCCTTCTCTATTCCTGGAATCTCCTCTAGCCTCCTCCTGGCTACCTGCGCTTATCTAATTCTGCACTTTTGAGCATCCCTGATTTTAATTACTCCCATCTTGGTGGCTGCACCTTCAGTTACCTCAGCCCTAAGATCTGGCCCAATTCCTATCCCACTACCTCGCTTTCCTCCAATAAGTTGCCTTAAAACCTAGCTCTTTGACCAAACATTAGGTCAGCTGAACTGGATGGGCTGGATTCTCTGGTCCGCCAGCAGCATGTGTTTCTGCCGCATACCCTTCGCTGGTAGCGGGATGCTATCTTCCCGCTGCTTGTCAATCGGATTTCCCATCGTAACCACCGCCCTGCCGCCGCGAAACCCACTGACGGGGCTATGCTGCCGGTGGGAAAATTGAATCGTATCAACCGAACAATTCCGGCCACTAACTCCCATACGGTTTCTTGCGTTGCTTTGAAATGTTCCTGGGAAGTGCCTTGAGATGCTTCATAATGTTAAAGGCGCTATTCAAGTATAAGTTGTTGTTAAGATTCTCACCAAATGGCAGCACGGTGGCGCAGTGGTAGCAGTGCAGCCTCACGGCGCCGAGGTCCCAGGTTCGATCCTGGCTCTGGGTCACTGTCCATGTGGGGTTTACACATTCTCCCCGTGTCTGCGTGGGTTTCGCCCCCACAACCCAAAGATGTGCAGGCTAGGTGAATTGGCCACGCTAAAATTGCCCCTTAATTGAAAAAAATGAATTGGGTACACTAAATTTAAAAAAGAAGATACTCACCAAAAAGCAGGTGAGGGCCGGGGTTGGTCTTAGTTAATTGGCATTAATTATTTGGGTTCTGATGAATCACAAACTCACCTACTCATCCCCAAAGCAACCATAGTGCCGCATGAAATCACATGCATGATTTTGTGAAAAATTGTGGCTTTGCATGCTGCGTTTTCATCGTGTTTTAAAATTTGTAGGTGTTAATGGAACACATGGCACAAACAAGATCCAGAAATGTTAGAAACAAACCGGATCCATCACAAAAAACGCAAGGCACTAACCTTAATCCATCTTTTTAAAAACATAAACTGAAGGCTTTGCAATCTGCCAGACTGCGTAATGGAAACCTCCATATCCACAAGTGGTGATTTATGGAGTTGATTACAGGAAGGAAAAGTAGGTTCTTGTGCAAGAATTAATCGTGAACAGATTGGTGAAGGACTATAAATTATTTGGTTTAACAAAAGCCATATCAACAACAGCAATCTTTTTAAAATATACTTTTTTTTACTCCACTCCTCCAAATAATGCCCCAGCCTATTTTGTTAGCAGGTAGGATTTGATTTTAATATTGCTTATTTGAAATAACCGCACTGCATCTCTCCACCCCACCAAATGCAGGAAAGTCTCCCTTTTGATACACATGGTCCCAACACTGGAATAGAGAGCTGGGAATGCTACAAATCAAATTCACAGCAGCTGCATCAGTACACAGAACATCAATTTCTCAGATGCTGAATGACTAGATGCATATTTACTGCTTTTTTATTTTCCTTTGAAATTTGCTGAATCTTATACACTCTAAAGATGTCTGGCCAGATAGCGAATACACAGAGAAAATTCCACAGTTCCATAAATTTGTGTTGATTTTTCTTCATCTTCAGTTCAGACCAGGTTTCACAGGTCGGCACAACATCGAGGGCCGAAGGGCCCGTACTGCGCTGTAGTGTTCTATGTTCTATGTTCTAGAACCAGTATAATGATTGAGATATTGAGCTATAACGAGAAAAAGCAAAATGTTCCTGCCGTTCCCGCCAGTGGAATATTCTGGTGCCACCCAAGTGCCGTGAGCGATAGAGGAGGAAAAGCAAAAGAACTGAAAAAGCAAATCCTGAACAGACCCGATTGGTGCAAAAGGTTAGAATGCATCTTTTGGACAATGTTCATGTCAAGATCTCAAAAGGATGAAGGAAAACAAAAATTGATATTGTGAAAAGAGAAATGGGGAAATGGCAACGCTTTTCCAGTTGGTTTTGCAAAGCGGTGGCTGAGTTACTTGAAGGGGCCACTTCCAAGGTGCTCATAAGGGGTGTGCTTTCAATTGACAAGAAATGTGGGAGGGGGCAGGTGACAGTGATGGTTCATAGGACAGACAAACAGTGGTTGAGAGAATGCTGGCAGAAGCTGTGTAGAGAATAAGCGTGTTGGAGGAGTGACAGTATGTACAGGGTGTAAAGTCACCATAGTCCCAGAAGACCATAGGCTGCTTTTCCCTTTGAGGGTACAGCTGACTGGTGGTAATTTAACCTGAGGATCACCACACCTCAGGAAGAGGGCAAGGTTGAGAAGGTGGGTCTTCATGAATAACCTCAGCTGGCGTCACTTGGGACAGAGAGTGAGTGTCCTCACAAATTCAGACAGAAATTCCAGGGTAACGACAGGGTCCAATTTATCTAAATTTATCTAGTTTTCAACAATTCCACTACCGTCAGACCTGTAATTTTCCAGAATGATCACTGCCTTTTGGCCTCAAATTCTATTATAGCAGAATGAGCAGGTAGGAAAATCAATTTTTTTTCTGCAGTCAACAAGAGACACTAAAGTTTCAGAGCTTCAGTACATCAATGTATATCTTTTTTCAGGTAGGTCTTGTAACTAATGCAATTATACTTTGAGTCATTAATAATCCAACTCAAATTTTAGGTGCCATAACATTGGTAGGTACTGAAGTAGTCATTAATTTAATAATTTTCTTGACATAAATAAACTAAATGTAACAGAAGTGGGATATTTTAAAAAATTAATCTCAATCACACTAGAGACAAGAAATCCACCATGGCTTTCTAATAGAAGAGAATTATTTTAATGCATCCCAGTAATCTATTAAAGACCATTCTCTTGTTTTAGCAATCTTGATCATAGACATGGCAACTAAAACTGATCTTGCCTGACATCCATACGTACACTTTCCAGGAGGGATCACTGGACAGCAACCCAGCCCTGACTGGCTTTCCCCTCTCTACTACAAGGATATGGAGACAAAAGAGCATCTGATTACCACATCCTCTCCTACAGGGCCGGATTTCAAATGCAACAACATATTGTCTGAGCGAGTTACGGTAACCTGTCTCACACTGATCTGATCCAGGTTTAGCGGCTGAAGTATCCAACACTTGGTGAATTTTACTTCACAATGATAGGAAGAGCTCACATCAAAGGGATGAGTTCGATCAGGACAGACAGGGACCGAAGCCAGGCTCTTTTTTAACTCAGCCTAATATGAAAAGGTGCTGTAACTGGCCAAGCCATCAGGGGAGCGGTTTTAATCATCAACTTTAAATATATTCAAGTTATTTGCTTGAATAACTTCGGCAACATGTTAGACCATGTTTTGGAATGATTACTGGGAGGATTAAATGTAACTAATAAAGATTCTTATATGCACGAAATCTCTTACAAAAGATCAGATCAAACAGGCCACAGCAGATGACATGCCTGGAATGCAGCTTGACATGACTTTGATGGATTGCAACTCTTGAACTACAGAATTGTAATTGGCATGTGACTGGTGATCAAGCTGTGCAAATATCTTTACATTGTACAGGCCCACTGGTGACAACGGCATTCAACAGAATTAACGTTACACAGAGTGTGCTTACATACAAATGGAAGATCAATTGGAGTGTGTGTTTTCATCATACAGGTCATGCAACAGCCTCGTACATTTGACCAGTCATAGCTTCCCAAATTTAATTAATCTCCACTTACGCAGGTTATCTTTTCCAAGCATGCAATGCAAAGCATTTATATTTACTAAAATACATTTTAAACATCTGATGACAGGCCAACTCAGCACAGTGAAATGTCAAGATTAGAAGGTGTGCTTAGTCGTAATGCAAAGTTGGCAAGGGAAACAAGTCGGTGTGCTGCTTGAACAAGCTAGTACAAATTTGACAGGCTTATTCCTTATTAAAAGATCCTTAAGATGCAGCCACTTACTCTCAATCAGTGATTTAAATTTTTTTCCAGTCTATTCCCACAACACACACAAATTAAATCTTCAATCCTAAGAGAGTGCTGAACAAAAATAAAACTAAATGCTTGCTTCTCCCGATCCATGCCAAATTTAGTTTACTGTCACCTCCTGCGGGGGTCAACTTTGTTGTGAAGCAAAGCTCCACAAGAAGCAGTTGCAATTTCTGCTTCGTCCAAGCAGTCATTACTCATTGGGGTTGGCCAGCGCTGGTTGGAGACATTTGTCAAGGCCTGACCCCACAGCATCTCTGACTCTAATTTCAATTGCCTTCTTAAGGTTGCATCCCCTGCAGTATCTCTGCTCACGGTTTCATGCTGTTGTGCAAGAACTTCCGAGAACCAAAAGGCCAACCACGTGCAGTTGAAAAGAGGGCAAAACCAAATGTGAGAAAGCAGCTGCACCAGGCAAGCCAGAAAACCTTAATAATAATTCACTGAAATGACCCTGATAATTAATAGTAAAACTGGTGACACTCAACATCCCCTCATAACCAGCAGTAACAGAATGACTTACTGACAATTTACATATAAATAGTAATAATAGATAACAGACCGATAACCTGCCTGTTGCTAGTAGTACTTTAACCCACTCAAATTCAACCTTTGGCTACAGCTAGAATCCATAGTCATTGCACAATGTGTAGTCTGGAAGTTAGAGAGCAGTCCAGACAGAGGCTGTAAAAAAATCATTGTTATAACCAGTCAGTTGAATTTAAACCCCCTCAGATGTTTAATCTGCAAGTCTTTCGTTCATTTCTCTTTGATATCGATTTTTCTAGGCTGTGATTGACAGTTTCCACACACACCCAGCTGTCAGCATTTTCCCATTCACCTCCCTTCAGTTGAGCAACCTTGATGTGGTCAGCTGTGAAATTAACAGCACAGTAACTCTGTTTGAAGTGGTCCAGGAACTGTCAATCAAAGCTTCATGTTTATAAACATTGCGGTTAGTTTCACAGCTGACCACTTCAAAATTCTGACAGCTTGGGGGTTTAAACCCAGCTGACTGGTTTTCTCTTTCCAGGAATTGACAGGTGTTGCTTCCTGTGTCTGAGCCAGCAGGTGTATTGCCCAGGCGAGTGTTAAAATAGTGTATTTTTTTCACTGCCTCTGTCTGGACTGCTCTCTTGCTTTCAGACAGAGGTGTCTTTATTTAGCAGGTCTCTGGGGGAGTTTCTTTATTTAAGGGGTATCTGGTTGGGGGGGAAGGGGGTCGGATCACCCCCATACATCGGAGGGAGGCGGGGTGACCAAAAAACTCCCATGCCGGGCTGAAATGCACTGCGGGGGAGGGGCTGAATAGCATCGTTTGGGGGGGGGGGGGGGGGGGGGGGGGGGGGGTTGAGGAGGTGGGCAGCCGTGGGACCTCACTATTGGGCCACTCGCTCAGAATGGCCCGATAGCAGGATTCCCTCTGGAACAATTTGCATGGATAAGGATTGGGAATTGCTTCCATCAGGTCCAATTCAGCTCCGGCGATACAACATAGGGATTCTCCAATCCTGAGACTAATTGTTGATGCCGGGGCAGAATTCGTAGGGTTTCACAACAGCAAAACTGGCACTGAACCTGGACCGCTTCAGCAAGTGGAGGGGCTAGCACCAGTGCCACGTGGAATTCAATCGGTTCCAATGGGAAACGGTGCAGGATTCGCTTGGTCCGTGATTGAAACTGGGGGGGGGTACTGACAAGCTGCAGCCTCATATACACATTACAAACCCACACACTCATCCCAGCCAACAAGATGGCACGGGTTGTCCTGGAGTGTGCCCATACAGCTGATGGGTCAGCTGGGGCCAGACGGCACCTAGAGAGGTGGCCTATGGGGGACACCCATACGACCCATGGCCCTAAGTTCACAGTGGACTGTTAGCCGCGTGTGCAGCTGCATGGCTGCCTCTCTGGCTGCGGCAATGTTGCTTCATGCCTGTCCACCCTGCCTCCACAGGCCACCTCCCGCTACTCCTCCCGACCCTGGCAGAAGCCCCCAGCCAGTGGCACAACCGTCAGCAAACTATGGCGATGTTGGACACTTTCCGTACCCCCTCTGGGTTCTGGACTCAAATCCCACTTCAGGATTTAAGCATAAAAATCAAGTCTGACGCTACACTGCATTACTGAGGGGGTGCTGCACGGTTTTCTAATGAGGTGTTAAACTGTGGTCCCGTCAGCCCTGTCCGGTGGACAAAGATGCCCTGGCATTATTTTGACAAAGAGTTTGGGAGTTATCAGTGTCCTGCCCAATATCTATCCTTGAATGAATATCACAAAAAACAGATGATCTGGTCATCATCAATTGGTTTGAGGGAGTTTGCGGTGTGCAAAGTGGTTGATGTGTTTCCTACACTGCAACAGCGGCTACACATTAACGAGTACCTCATTAGCTGTAACATGCTTTAGGATATCTGGTGGTCATGAGAAGCTCTATATAAGTTTCCTCCCCGGTTTCCTCCGGTTTCCTCCCACAGTCCAAAGATGTGCGGGTTAGGTGGATTGGCCATGCTAAATTGCCCGTAGTGTAAGGTTAATGGGGGGATTGTTGGGATACGGGTTACGTGGGTTTAAGTGGGGTGATCATTGCTCGGCACAACATCGAGGGCCGAAGGGCCTGTTCTGTGCTGTACTGTTCTATGTTCTATGTTCTATAAATGCATGTCTGTCTTTCTTTCAGGCATCCACTAGATAATAACTAGCTTTGAGAATCCAGGACAAAATTCCCCTTTGTAACTCAGGCATCTGGAACATATACTCCAAGCACCTTATCCTGGCAACAACTAGAGGACAAACATATGACAATATGCACTTATATAGTGCCTTTAATGCAGTAACGTGGCGCAAGGCATTTCACAGGAGAGGATTTCCACAAAAACGGACTCTAAGCCAAACACGACTACATCATGACAGGTGACCAAAAGGTTGGTCAAATAGATGGGTTACAAGCAACGTTTTAAAGGAGAGTGGCTAAGGGAGTGAATTTCAGAAGTTAAAGACAGTTGAAGGTATAGCTATAAATGATGGAGTGAAGGAACTCTGGGATGCACAGAATGCCAGAGTTGGAGGAATGGAGGGATCGTGAAGGTTACCTTCGAGGTCTGTAGAGCTGAATGATTCAGAGTAAACTCTGAGACAACAGGGTTAAACCACTGCAGAGATTGGCGGGTCAATGAGATATCCATGGTAACCTTTAATCTGATCTTACTTCTGCACAATGAGCTGATTCCGGGATTTTTACTAGCATTGGAATTGAAGCAACTGCTCTGTTTTAAAACAACGCCTCAATAGCTGGGTGTCATCAATTTCTATTAGTTTTAATGGACGCTCATTACAAAGCTGACTTCACCCCAATCTTTCAAGGCATTAATGGAAGTTAGTCACTGAAAGGCGTGTCAAGAACAAAGCTTAATTCTTTAAAATGTTCCTTCATGCATTCTGATCGTGATAATTCAGCTGAATTTAAGACCTTTAAATGGGCATCCAGATTTTTGTTGAAAGATGTGGATTATAATGATCAAAGAAAAACGATTGGAGCAAAGAATTTTGCAGCGTAGAATATATTAACTACCCAAAACTCAGTGGAGGTGAAGTGGGTTGTTAGGGAGGTGGGGGTAGAACCTCAGCACGTGCGTCAGAACGCGCCGGCAATTAGGCTTATGCTGCAAAGGGCAGCACGGTAGCATTGTGGGTAGCGCAATCGCTTCACAGCTCCAGGGTCCCAGGTTCGATTCCCGGCTTGGGTCACTGTCTTTGCGGAGTCTGCACATCCTCCCCGTGTGTGCGTGGGTTTCCTCCGGGTGCTCCGGTTTCCTCCCACAGTCCAAAGATGTGCAGGTTAGGTGGATTGGCCATGATAAATTGCCCTTAGCGTCCAAAATTGCCCTTAGTGTTGGGTGGGGTTACTGGGTTATGGAGATAGGGTGGAGGTGTTAACCTTGGGTAGGGTGCTCTTTCCAGGAGACGGTGCAGACTCAATGGGCCGAATGGCCTCCTTCTGCACTGTAAACTCTGTAAAAAAAACCTGCCCCGAGTGCTCAAGCCTGTATTAAGAGTAAAGTCGCCATAGCCCAAGATGGCCATAGGCTGGTCTGGCCTTTGAGGGGGAGAGCTGGCTGGTGATGATTTAATCTGAGGATCACCACACCTCAGGCGAGGGTAAAGGTTGAGAAGTCGGGGCCTTCAAGAATAACCTCAGAGAGTATGGGAATTGAACCTGCACTCTTGGCCTTGCTCCACATCGTAAATCAGCTGTCCAGTCAACTGAGGTAAACCGCAGACCACCTCCACCTCTCATGTGCACCCTGGGACCAGACCTAGTTGTAATGGGAAGGTACACAAGTCTGAGGAATTTGAGGGGCACAGTGTGGTCACGGGTGAGGTTAGGCACAAGTAGTTGGGAGGCATTGTCACTTGTAACATTTGGAAATGTCACTGAATTAAATATGTTTATTTATCAGGATCTTTAACTCTCCTCCCAGTTGCATGGTGTTTTTCCCGATTGGGACACGGTTGTTCGCCTGGTGTCTAAATGCCTGCAAGACATTTAGACACGCTCAGTGCGAATATTTCATTCGCAATCATTGGACTCGGGCATTATTCACTGAACCTGAGACCCTTACCTAATTCTCCTCTAGGGCAAAGGGATAAAGGAATAAATATGAGCTGGGGAGTCAGACGGAATCCGACATAAGCAGCAGCTGAGGAGCATCACAGGCTATTCCTCACTGCGAGTCATCATGACACTCCTGCAGCGACCAGCCATCAGGCACTCAAGGACTCCCCTGCCCCAGCACCCTGATGTGCTCTAGCACCCTGATGTTCGATATCTAGGCCAACTGCATCCCTTGGTCGCAGAGGGGTCACAGCGTCTTGGGTGAGGTCACACTGTCAGACAGCAAGCTAGACGTCCTCCATGAAGTGGAAGGCAATGAGGGTGTCTCTAGCCATCCTGCACATGCTCAACCTTGCCCCTGCTTGG
The DNA here is from genome assembly GCF_902713615.1 of Scyliorhinus canicula. NCBI lineage: Eukaryota > Metazoa > Chordata > Chondrichthyes > Carcharhiniformes > Scyliorhinidae > Scyliorhinus > Scyliorhinus canicula. The sequence goes on along the minus strand of NC_052151.1, from coordinate 165,107,980 downwards.
CCTCTATTCTCTAGATCCTTCTTAGCGGGCTCTTAACGTATTTAACAATGCTCTATGCGGCACCTTGTCAAAGGCCTTCTGGAAATCTATATAAATCACGTCCACGGTGTGTTGTTCCTTGTGTCTTAATACAGCTAGTAGTCTCAAAGTTGGAGTAGATGCTTTATTGTGAGTTTGTTCTGTCTTCAGAACTTAACTTGCAGCTACCTCAAATGCTGCCTGCCTGTCCTGTGTCTTGCTCCCAGTTCTCCCTTCTGTGAAGTGTGTGCTCACTTCCTGTTCCTCTGTCTTTATAGCTCTCCCGTGCTCCCTCTAGTGCTTGCTCAGTTGTAATGCATCTACAATCACCACATCCCCCCTTTTTTCTTTACATATTTTCTGTACATCGTTAAAGAAAACAGTTAGATTACTTACGATATGTGTATCTATACAAGTGATGGTGCTATTGCATATTTTACAAAGCCAATTTATATTTAGGAGTCCAATCTTAATAAAAAACTTTCATGAGTCCAAACTTGATGAATTTGTTCATTGAGTTTTTTCTTTTTCGTTGTTGACGTGGTGATATTGATATTGCAACTCCGTTGTGAATGTTGTCGGTGTTCTTGTTATTTTAAGTAGCCAATACGTCATCTCGAGGTGTTTGCATGGTCGAACCACTGATGTTGACTGACATGGACCTTTTTCTGTGCTTGTGGTATCGGTCTAGTATGTCATCTGCCTTGAAAGCTGGTGTGCTTGCTTGTTCTGGAGCAGATGTGAGTTTGTGCGATTCCCTGTCATCCCATGGCATGTTTGTAGTCTTGTCATTGTTTTGCAGTGTGCTGTGGCATTGTCCTTCATGTGCAGAGTTGTACCATTTTGTACAAGTCATTGTTTCATTGCTGTTGTTTCTGTCGTTCCTGTCTTTGTTGTTTTCGTTGTCGTTCTTGTTGCTGTTTTTGTCGTTTCTGTCTTTGTTGTTGTCACTATCTTTGTTTTGCTTCTTGTTGGTTTTGTTGTTCTTCTTGTTGTGCTCAATGAGTGTCCCGTGTGGATAGTTTCAGTCATTGTCACAGTTATTGGTGCGAGTGTCCTTTGTGGAATCTGTTACATTGAACGTTTCGTCTAGAGAATGGTGAGAATGATCTGATGTTACATTGATGCTGGTGACATCAGTCAATTGTAGTGGATTTGATTCCTCTTCTTTGCTTCCTTTGTTCTCCTCTTCTGGAGTCATTTGTGGTGGATTTAATTCCTCGTCTTTGCTTTCTTGGTGCTCCACTTCTGGAGTCAAAATCTTCACGATCTCTATTGATGTGGTCTCTCTGAACTCTTGGTGCTCCTCTGCTGGAGTCAAAATCTTCAAGATTTCAATTGACGTGGTCTCTCTGGACTCTTGGGTGGCCCTACTCTGTGCTTCTGTACAGACGAGCTGAGAACTGTCAGTCTCGCTATGATCCTGCACCTCATGTATGTCGAGTGTGATCACCTTGTCACTGTTTCCGCATTACATTGTCTTCTTCTTGATTATGTGAGCTTGGTAGACTTTCATAGTCTGCTTGCGGTTGTTCGGAGATGTTGGGTTGACGTTCATGGTCTTGTTCATGCATGGTGTTCGCTAGGGAGTGTTTGCTTGCTTCCATTTTGGAGTCTTTCAACGAGCTGTCTGTGGATGTTCGCGTCACTCTCTTTGTGGAGTCTTTCATCACTCTCACTGTGGAGCCTGTCATCGCTCTCTCTGTGGAGCCTTTCTGTGCTCTCTGTGTGGCGTCGTCTTCGTCGTGGGTATTGCTGTCATCCAATGTATCGACGATCTGCCATGGCACCATGGTGATGGATTCAGCTACCACGAGTAGAGTCGTGTTGAGCTTTGCGACCATGTTGCTGATGCTGTGATCAGCATATCCGAATAACTCAGCCATGTCTGAGTAGTATTGTTCGAAAAACAAATCATCTTTTTTTGTTTCGTGACTGTTTTTGTTCTCTTCACTTTGGGTGGTGCAGACTGCTTGTTCCAGGGTTTTGTGAAAGTTATTTTCAACCGCTGGTGTAAGTTCAGGCGATTTTTTGTCTTTTGAGGTAAGAAAATTTGGTTTTACAGTTTTAAGTATCTTGTTTTTAATTTTCGGGCATTTCCCTTTTAAGTGGGCGTTGTCCGGATCTTCAGACATCATGACGCTCGTGACGTCATGCGTAGGAATCGATTCCTCATGCGCAAATCGGCCTTCCTTTACTGTGCGGTTTTGTGTCCACTACGCATGCGCGTCTTGCGCATAACGATCCGCGACCAAAACATTTTGAGACTGCGCATGCGCAGCACGCAAAATGGGTGATTGTAACTGCGCATGCATGGCTTCTGTTTCCTGCGCCTGCGTAGACGCAGATTTTCGTCCTTTGTGGCCCCGAGACTGTAAAATGTGCTCCAACGCCATTTTACAGCGGATTTCAGCGTTTTTTCTTTCTAAAAGTTCAAGTTACTTCTTCCTTTTGATCTCAGCTGGATTTCAGCATTTTGTCTATGTGAGAAGTTCAAGTTACTGTTTCCTTTTGATCTGTACTTTTCACTCGTGATTTCTAGACTGAACCCTTTCTGTTCTGATAGTGATTGTTTGAGTTTTGCATCACTCGGTCCCTGTGCAGTTTGGCCTCTGAGCATACAGTGCTGTTCAAATTCCATACAGTACTCTTCAAATTTTTTAAGAATCATTTGTAAGTTGTTGCTGTCTTCAGCTTTCGAGTATTTAAAGCCATTATATACTTCTCTAGCTTCATGTCCTGCGATGAGCAGTGCATTTTCATTTTGGCTGAGGCTGCTGCTAAATCATTAGCTATGATATATATATCGAACACTTGTTTAAATCTTTTCCAGACATTTCTTACATTACCAGTTAGGTCCAGCTGAGGTGGGGTTCCAGCCCACATCATCGAATAAGCGAGGTCTTCCTAAGTCCAATGCCCGGTAGGAGTTCTTCTTGCCATTTTGGTCTTTCTGTGTCTGCAGTCTGAAGCCACTCCTGGGTACCATGTGTTGTTCCTTGTGTCTTAATAAAGCTCGTAGTCTCAAAGTTGGAGTAGATGCTTTATTGTGAGTTTGTTCTGTCTTCAGAGCTTAACTTGCAGCAACTCAAATGCTGCCTGCCTGTCCTGTGTCTTGCTCCCAGTTCTCCCTTCTAGTGAAGTGTGTGCTCACTTCCTGGTCCTCTGTCTTTATAGCTCTCCCATGCTCCCTCTAGTGCTTGCTCAGTTGTAATGCATCTACAATCACCACACACTGGTTCTCCTTTGTACCCATCTCCCTGGCTCCTCTTTCTCCAACCCCACTGGATTTTTAAAGGGCTAGTGGATATTCAGTTTCTTTCCAGGTCCACAGCTTTCCTGACCCAGCAGTTTCCAGGGTTACACAAGAAGGGCTCTCAGCTGCTCCCGATATATCTGATGATTGTCGTGTTAGGTCCACTGGCCCACCACTGACTGCAACTGGATGCAGTTTAGATCAGAAAGATACTCCAGACCTTGAAGTTAGTTCAATCAGGTTTATTGAACTAATAGCACAGTTAGCACAGTTCTCTGTAAGTTCGACTCTCTGCTAACTTAAGTGTGGTTACTCTGTCTGACTGAACCAGACTAGCTCTTAGCCACGTGGTGGAGGTGTGTGAGATTGTAACAACACCCTTGACTGACTCTCTAGATGTTCATCAGTGAAAAAAGGCAGAGTGAGTGCCTCATGCCTTTTATAGTCAAATCCCACCCCCGAGTGTCCTGCCTGCTTATTGGTCATGTCCTGTTTTCTGTGTCCATTAGCTGCTGGTCTGTATATCATTATGTGTGTGTGTGTGTGTGTGTGTATATATCATTATGTGTGTGTGTGTGTGTGTGTGTGTGTGTGTGCCTGCATATCATGACACTGATTATGAGCCAATTGCTGGGACGGGGGAGAAGTGCTCAGTGGTAACCTCACACAAAACATTTTGCAAGTTGCAGAATTTCCATGATCCAACAGGATACCACAGCTAAGAGTGCTCAGATTCCATGGTGCATTTTTCAAACTAAATGCCAAGAAACAATGAGAGACGATACTTGACACATCATGATCAACGCTGCCAACAGATACAGATGCATCCCACAGCTGCAAAAGGGGAGGGGGGGGGGGGGGGGGGGGGGGGGGGGGTGGTGAACTGATCAGTACACCAGTATTCTTCTGGGCATTCAATGTCAACCCTTCTCAATGTGACTAGCCACGTCATCTATAATGAGGAGAACAAAAATTTCCGACCGGCATCATTCTTCTGGAACAGGATAAAAAAAAACAGTTGACAATATTTGAGTGGAACTGTTACATGCTGCTGAGAATTACACTGCAGAAATGTGACAAATCAGTTTTGAGGACCCCCTCCCCCGCGTGGTTTCCTGTTGTTTCAGAGCTTTTACGACCCGTTCCAGACCTTTCCTACCCACTCATTGGAATATCCATGTGAAAAAAGGTTTTGCTTTCAATAAACATTTGGTGAAGCAATAATAGAAATTTTGGGGATAAGAGAAATAAATCTAAAAGTCACTTGAGCATCTTGCTTTCCAGAAGTAGTCCTGACAGACCTTATTACTCTGGTTGACTGGTCTTCGAATGTAAAAGGAAAATCAGCTACCACAGCAGCATAAATGTTCAAAAAAGCACAGGTCACATTGTATTACAGTGCCATCACCTATAGGAGAGAACGAGGGTGAGATCTACTGGGTGCATTATGCCAGGAAATTAGCGGGGTGTGGTGCAATGTGATCAGTAGATGCTGGGAGATTCGTCTTCCGGGATCCAACTGACTACGCTTCACGAGATTTAACGCAATCTTGCGAAATGTCATGATGTGAATCCCATGCATTATGGACGCGTCACTTTTTAGCAACACCTACAATCTACCCAAGGTATAGGATTTAATCCCCTCCCTTGGAGATCTTGGACAAGCACTGTTCAGTGCTGGCCGCCGTAAATGGGGACCAGGTGGAACGGCACTCATGGGGGGGTCTCCCAGTGGATCGAAAGCCCCGAAGTTCTTGTCCTTGGGTAGGGTGACACTCTAGCACTGCTGGCACCATCTGGGCACATTGGCACTGCCAGCCTGGTACCCTGGCAGTGCTACCTGGATGCCAGCCTGACATTGCCAAGGTGGCCAGGTGGCAGGGGCACTGCCAGGGTGCCAAGCAGGCATTTCTCCCACTATAGGGATTGGACCCAAGGGCGCCATGTCTAGCTGCAGGGGGGCCTGAGGGCCCCTATTGGTGAGTTGGGGTTTTGGGGGGTTGCAGGGTCAAAAGACTAGGACGCCATTTAGAAATGGTGTCCTGATCTCATCCTGCACTGAGGAATTCCAGTGAGCAAAACTCCTCTGTGCAGGAAACGGGACTAAATGAGGCCTCAGCTGCACGTTCCCCATTGAGGCCCCCTATCAAACACGAGTCGCGTTCTTATAGCCTTGTATTTCTCGCCGCTGCAGGGCTTTGCACACTATGGGACTTTGTTCCTATTTAGTAAAATCACACCCTTAAAAGTTTGGTCTGGTAACAACTTTAGAGTGACAAACTTTCTCTTCTCTTTGCAATGAACTGACAAAACGTGAAGATCAGCTGTTGAGATGATTTATCAGCAGCCCAGGCACACATCCAGAGACGAGCTAAACTTCTAGAAAGAAAAAACAAGAAGCCTTGGGTTTATAAATTGTTTTATGTGACCTCAGGAAACCCCAAAGCATTTTACACTCAATGAAGTGCTTTTCAGCACAGTCACTATTGGTGTGGCAAACAGCAGCAACAATTCGCACACAATCAGCTCCCATAAAGAGCAAAGAGGCAATCACCAGAAAAGCTGGATGTTGATAGAGGATATATACTGGTCCCCAGACACCAGACGGACTCCTTGAAATGGTTTGGAATGGTGCCAGAGAAGCTACTACATGCATCTATGGGGACAGAGTATCAGGCGAACATCTCGCCTGATAGATTGCATCTCTGGCTGTGTAGTACATCTTACTTCACACTGTGCACCAAAATGATAGCCTAGCCCCTGGAATGGGACTTGAAACCAGAGTCATTTTGACTCAGAGGCAGAGTGCTGCAGTGAGCCGTGGCTGGCTTTTATCCCCACGTTTTATGATAAATAACAGGATATTACGATGCAGTTGCCACAAACTGGTCGCTATACCACAGATTCATCATACTGCCTATATATATCTTCTCAATAAATATGACTTTTTACTGTTATGCTTTCTACAGCAACAAAGATAATGGAATAACATTCTACTTCTGCAGATGCGCTACTCAGAAAGTAACTAATGGGCCACTGCTTTTGCACCCTTTCGATTTTTCTTTCCATTGACTTCAATGGAAATAGGTGGATAGCTGCTGTTAGATTCTCCAAAGCCAACTTTGAGCCCTCAATGATCACCAGCATTTGAAACCGAGCCTCAGACTCCCTCATTTTAGTGCGTCAAAGCCCGAAACCCCAAAATGAACCCAAAAGCTTGTCGTTAGTTGAATATGAATAGAGCATTTATGTGTGAAGTACAGTATAATCTGCATTTAAATTGAAATATTGGCCACTAATTATTGACTAGAAATATTCATATTCCCAAACAATGGAAGCACTTCTCAAAACATTCTTGCGACCTCTACTTCTTAATTTAAATAAAAAAATCAAACATATATTATGTGCAAAGTCGAAGTTGTTCGCTGCCTAGCCAGTTCTGGGTTTAAATGCCTGCAAGAGTATATATTGGTCAAATTCAGGTAAATACATACCCTAAGCACAGAGGTCGAGGATACAAAAGATCAGTTCACAAATTCAGCCATGAAAACGTACATATCCACAAGGAGATTTTTCACCATTACACTAATTTAACATTTGAACTATGAGAGAGTTTTATCCCAAAATGCTCAATAAGTGACAACTGCTTTCGGGAAAATAATTTACATCAACTATCCTTCCTTCTGCTGATTTACGCAATCAGACAAATTCAAATATTTATCAGCTCAGAAACAGCAAACATTATGACACGTGATATATTCAAGTTCAGTACAATCCTGGCAGTTTTCACACAAGGGCTTAAAATGCTCAAGAAGTTCTTGTCTCAATAAATGCTCAGTGTCAAAACTAAATACAAACCTGAATACATGAGGGCTACTGCCATGATGTGCAAACTCAAGACAAGTTCCTTCCGACTGCAATCTGGATAATGACTTTGTATTTTATACAAATGACTGACAGTCATCCTGTTCTCGTCTTTGATTTCCTTTCTAATTCAAGGCACATCCCAAAAAGAAAAGGCCCATTGTATTTATGCGGCCATTTGAGTGATAGTTATGAAATTTCAATATCAAATGGTGCTCTATAGTGCTCTGTGTCTGCCTTGGGCAAAAGACATTAAAGGACAACTTGTAACCTCTTGATCCATATTCATCGAAATGCAGTCCACGCCTCACACAGAAAGCTTGCCTTGTTGACAATGACCACAGTATGTGGGGGCTTTCAGCATTTTTACCAATCAGCATTCTACTTTGCTTCCCAAAATTTTATTTTGTCACCACTTAAACATTCACAATTCTACATGAACTGGAAAGACATACTAGATTACAATGATTCTGAGCCATATCATGTAAGGAACAACAGTCTTAGAACAGAGCTAAAATATTATCTCCGACACATTAATCGGGAGTATTTTCCTTTCCAATTGAGGGGCAATTTAGCGTGGCCAATCCACCTACCCTGCACATCTTTGGATTTTGGGGGTGAAACCCACGCAGAGATAGGGAGAATGTGAAAACCTCACGCGGACAGTGACCAGTGACCGACTTCATTTTTCTTTGTCTCAACCATCCACTGAAACAAATTAATTTTCACAGAATCCTGATTTTTTGATTCTCAGCCGAATCAAGGACCCGGCTACCACCGGCCCGCAGCAGAGAAACCAGGCCAGTATTTCAGACTAAAATCTGTAACTGGGACTCTAACCTTGAGGTGGACTTTACAATTTTCAGCTTGGCGAAGGCAGCAGAAGGGAAAGTGTGCGCTATCTCAACGAATCCAGGATTGCATTGCAAATTAGTGGTGCAAAGCAGGGGGTTCTGCAACTAATTAGATTCCTGGGACAGAATTCCGAAAAAGGGAGGAAGCAGGTCAATAGCCACCAATTTAAGGGCTCCCTTCCCTCTGAGTTTCTTTTTATTTAATGTGGCAAGCTCAGAAAAGTTAATTCCTCAGGGTAGTATCCTAGACCCAATCATCTTCAGCTGATTCATCAATGACCTTTCTTCCATCAGATGGTCAGAAGTGGGAATGTTCACTGGTGACTGCACAACGTTCAGCACCATTCATATCTCCTTAGATACTCAAGCAGTCCATGTCCAAATGAAGCAAGATGTGAACAATACCCAGCCATGGGCTGACAAGTGGTAAGTAACATTCACACCACACAAGTGCCTGGCAATGACCATTTCTAACAAGAAAGGATCTAACCATTTCCCCTTGACATTCAATGGCATTAACTCTTTTATTACGCTCCTGTATTATCTTTGATTACACTTCTCTGTGCGTTTTGATATACTATGGAGTGTAATATGTGTTACTCAAACCTTGGTTACTGATGAGGTCTTCTGAATCTCGATGAAGAAGACTCAAACTCGTCCAGTAGTAACAAAAGGTTTCTTGAGTAACTATAACAATAATTGTGTGGGTTCTTTACTCTAACATTGATACTAGTGATATGGTTAACAATATTTAACTACAGTAACTATGCTTGACTACACTAACCATCTGAGCTAATCTGACACTCCTGTCCTGGTCACAGTCCATCTAAAAGAGAGCGAGAGTGACACAATGTGGTTTCTTTTATACCCTGTTGGTCCGGCCCTCTAGTGATCATCTGGTGCTACTGATTACACATTAACCCCTGGTGTACATGCGCATAGAGATCATTTCATTATCATTGAATACCCCACTATCAACATCCTGCGAGTCATCATGAACCAGAAATTGAACTGAACTAGCCATATAAATATGTGGAGACAAGAGCAGGTCAGGGACTAGAAATCCTGCGGTGGGTAACGCACCTCCTGACTCCCCAAATTCTGTCCACCATCTACAAGGCTCAAGTCAGAAGTGTGATAAAATACGCTACACTTGCCTGAATGAGTGCAGCTCCAAAACCGAAGCAGCTTGACATCCAAGGCAAAGCAGCCCGTTTGTTTAGCACTCCATCCACAAATATTCATTCCCTCAATCATTCAAACACTGGAAGCAGCATATACCATCAAAAAGATGCACTGCAGGAACTCAAAAAAGCACCTCAGACAACACTGTCCAAACCCACATCTGTTATAACCTAGAAGAACACAGGCAGCAGACACATCACCTACAATTTCCTCTCTCAGTCTCTCACCATCCTGATTTGGAAATATGGTGGTGTTATTTCAGCGTGTCATGTGAGGGTCCCTTTAAGAAAAGTGTGTTTTATCAAATGGCTGCAGTGATGTCACTGTGTGGGTGGAGCTGGGCTGTGATTCTGTCTTTTACTTTCGTTTTGAGCCAGAAACTGTTTTGTGGCTCTGGGTTTTCTGGTTTTGTTTTCAGTTGGGAGCTGCATTCAAACAAAGGAGGTGTATTTTTGGTCTCTCTCTCTGCATGCTAAAGAATGTCTCCAGATCACTTGATAACTTCAAAGTAATACCTGTTGGCTGTAAGGAATTCAAACCGACTGTTTTGTAGGAAAAAAGGGTGTTTGGCTTCTGGAAGTTGTTAGGAGAGGTTTAGGAGAAGTTGTAAGGGTTACCTATAGAGTATTGTATCTTTGGGGTGTATTTGTGTTGGTAGTTGATAAAATGTTTACTGTGTGTTTATGAAATGTTAACTGGATTTATTGAATAAACATTGTTTTGTTTAAAAATACTGAAGATCTCTGTTACATAACACCTGGAAAGTGGGCCCTTGTGCTCCTCATAACCAAAATCTATTAAAAGTTGTAAATCAGGTAAACTCCATGATATACTTTGGTGTTCGCTAAACCCTGGCCCATAAAAAGTGTCGCCGGGTTAAACGCCTGGAACTTGCTTCCCAACAGCACAGTGGGTGTACCGACATAACATGGAATACAGCTCACCACCAACTTCTATTAGCAATGAGCAATGCACGCTAACCTAGCTAACTATGCCCACACCCCACAAATTAATAAATCCCAACTCAACAGGACTCGCCTCCGAGCAACCTGTGACACAAAGACAAGGACATTTGCTCCCGTATCTGTTTGCAGTTGGACAAGTCTGAAACCCCAAATATAGTCGCTAAAGGACAGGGTTCTAGCTCAACGTTCAGGATCACCGAAATGGTGCTGAGAAAAGTGACCAAAAACCCACAGGCTTGGGACAGGACCAGAACATGTACGTGTGATTAGCAGGCTCCGTCGAATAGCACTCGCACCTATCCTCAACCCCCACAAAGAAATGACTCATTCTGCCTTTAGTATGGTACGCCCTAAACACTATCTTCAGTTGGATCAGGCTCCGCCTTGCTCACGATGATATGGCATTCACCCGGAAAACACTCCACACCTCTTCCTCCAATAGAGGTTCAGCTCCTTCTCCCATTTGGCCTTCACCCGTTTCACCAAGACCAGACCTTAATCCGAACATCTTACCCTCTTCCGACCCTGAACAAGAAAGGATCCTCTCCAGCAAGGATGATGGTGGTGCCACCTGGTATGTCGGAAACATCCGTTGCACAAAATTCCGTACCTAGAGGCACCGAAACGAGTTTGAGCCCGAGAGCTCAAATTTCTCTTTCAATTCCTCCAGGCTGGCAAGCCAACCCTCCAGAAATAAATCATTCACTCTTTCCACCCTTGCCCTTCCACCTCCCCAAACGTGGCATCTAACTTTTCTGACTCGAACAAATGGGGGCCAGCCTTGACACTGACCCCCAGCTCAAAATGCTGACGGAGATGCCTCCATATTTTTTAAGTGGAGACAACAGACGGACAAGTACTTTGATAGAGCAAATGGCAGAGATGCTGTCACCAGTGCCCCCAAGCTGGACCCTTTACATGACCCAGACTCCACCAGCACCCGGGCAGACTCCAGGTCTCCACACCGCCCCAACGCCTTCTCCGCATTGGCAGCCCAGCAATAAGATATCAGATTTGGCAGCGCAAACCCCCCCCCCCCCCCCCCCCCCCCCCCCACTCCCTCTCCCCAGGCCGACTGTCTATCCCTCTGCAGGACCCCCATCCAAATCATGGAGGGTTTTCCGGCCCCTATGAAGCCTGATATAAGCCGTTCAATCATTCTCTCAGTATCCTACTATTCCAGAACAATTTCAATCATTTTCATTTCAAAGGGGGTTAAAGATTTTTTTATGGAAGCAAACCTTTGCACAGAGCACATGAAAGTAGGTGGGGAGCTTCATAAAATCATTTGTCATTTTACTCCAGCTTCATTTTGCATCTTGCCCATTGCTCAGTACAATAATTTAATTCTCAACAACACTTTAGTCTCAGTGTGTCCAACCATTTACAAATTTACAAATGGCAGCATGGTTTTACAGAAATCAGCTGAGATGGCTGCATGAATTTAACCGCTTCTTCACGTTGATTGATCAGTCAAAATGAGCCCCTGCAGAAATGGTGCTGGTGATCCTAACACAAGCTTGCTTTGCAATTCCATTCTTTATTTCAATACCACTGACACAGATGCAATGAATGTAAACACAAGCTCAGGAGCAATTACAAAACAAGAGAAATATATATATACACACACACACAAATAAACAGGATAACTTTACATTATGTATTGGTCAGTTCAGGTCTGGGGTTGCCCTGCATAGATTGTCAGTCACACATTTTACATAGAACATAGAACAGTACAGCACAGAACAGGCCCTTCGGCCCTCGATGTTGTGCCGAGCAATGATCACCCTACTCAAACCCACGTATCCACCCTATACCCGCGACCCAACAACTCCCCCCTTAACCTTACTATTAGGACACTACGGGCAATTTAGCATGGCCAATCTACCTAACCTGCACATCTTTGGACTGTGGGAGGAAACCGGAGCACCCGGAGGAAACCCACGCACACACAGGGAGGACGTGCAGACTCCACACAGACAGTGACCCAGCCGGGAATCGAACCTGGGATCCTGGAGCTGTGAAGCATTTATGCTAACCACCATGCTACCGTGCTGCCCCTCCATGCTACCGTGCTGCCCCTAATGCTACCGTGCTGTACCGTACCGTAATGTGTTTCAACAGTCCTCAACAGGAAGATCCCTGCCCTAGAGTCAGCATGCTTTCAGTAATATCCTAACATCTGATCTCATACAGGGCTGGATTCTTCCACCCCGCCCGCCGCAAGAAAGCCACGGGTGAGACGGCGACAATGGAAAAATCTACTGACCTCGGGCAGGATTCTCCAGTCGCTGGGCGAAGACGGCTGGAGAATCCCGCCCACAATGTTTTCTCTATTTTAAAATACGTTCCTGAGGCATGGATGCGGTTAGCATTGCTGGAATTTATTGTCTATTCCAAGTTGCCTTTGAGCAGGTGCAGCTGAGCCACCTTCGGGAACTGCAGTGGTTTTTGTAGCACGGATGCTCCTCCAACAGTGCAGTGAAGTTAGAGTTCAGGGATGTTGACTCATCAACTACGGGGTGGTGGTGGGAATCGGTGGGGTGTTCCTTTTTTAATTTTTACTGTTTTAAAAGCCTAGGTTGCTGGTGGGGCAAGCTCTGAATGAGTCCATCCCGCCAGCATTACGCCATGGAACCCACCTCTACATTTTATTTTGACAAAGTGTCAGAAATATGGTGGGGAAAGCTGGCTGTGCTGCCAGTGGGCTATACTCTGCTTTTCCCGTCCAGAGTCTCTTGCCAATGCAAAATGGCCACCCATAATAGTCTGGTCCTCGCGTATGCAGAAAGTCAGTTACATCATTCAACTCTTTCCCCTCCTACTTCATCGCCTTACCCTCCACCTTCGCCCCATCCCTTTAATCTTTCCCAATTGCCCTCCACATTCTCGTCTTCCTCCTCCTCCTCAACTCCTTCCCCTCCTGCTTCACTGCCTTACCCGCCACCTTCTCCCCATCCCTTTAATCTTTCACAATTGCCCTCCACATTCTCGTCTTCCTCCTCCTCCTCAACTCCTTCCCCTCCTGCTTCACTGCCTTATCCGCCACCTTCTCCCCATCCCTTTAATCTTTCCCAATTGCCCTCCACATTCTCGTCTTCCTCCTCCTCAACTCCTTCCCCTCCTGCTTCACTGCCTTACCCGCGACCTTCTCCCCATCCCTTTAATCCTTCCCAATTTCCCTCCACATTCTCATCTTCCTCCCCTTACGTCCCTCCCCTCCACTTCACCTCAATACCCCCTTATCTTCACCACCTCCCCTTCATCCTCTTCCCCTCACCCCTTCCACTCCCCTTACCTTCACGGTTTCCCCTTCTCCCTTCACTTCCCACCCCGCCTTCCTTTCACCCCCTGCATTCCTTCCCCAATGCCTCCATCCTCCACCTTCACCCATTCCCCCTCCTCCTACTTACTGTTCCATTCCCCTCCTCTCCTCAGCCCAAAGCCAAACTCCAACTGGGGCCTTAATCCAGAAAACCGACTCCCGCTCAGTGAATGACAGACACTCAGAAAACTGACTCTCGCTCAGTGAATGAGACACTCTAGCCAATCTGATTCAATTAGGAATTAAAGAACGCTGCCTAAAACACAGCTGTGATACGAACATAATAAACAAGAACAGTGGTACACCATTTTGCCCCTCGAGCCTGCTCTACCATTCAATAAGATCATGCAGATCTATTTGTCTTTTGAAGTCCACATAACCATGATGATAATCTTTGATTCCCTTGCCTAATAAGAATTTATCTACCTTTCTGTTAAAAATATTCAATGACTCTACCCCACCCCGTGCCTTCTAAGTCGCACATCCTTGAGAGAAACCATTTATCCTCACCTCTGTCCTAAGATGATGTCCCCTACTTTTCAAGCAGTGCCTCCTAATTCTGGACTCACCCACAAGCGGAATTATCCTTTCCACATCCACCTTCTCAAGACCATTCAGGATTCGCTGCCACACGCTGATGGTAGCGGAGTTCTTGTTGCGGCAGAGAAACCAACATCGGGCAAAAACAGGATCGGCGTTCGATGCTCCAGTCCCCCGCTGGTGGTGGCATCAAGGTTCACACCAGTGTTAGTTGGAGGATACAAACGGGTCAATTTGAATCATTTGCATCCTATTAACGGGCTGGGCACCATATTCTCCGAGCCTGCATGAATCTCCAACCCTCTGGGCCGGGATTCACATGGGCCAGAATTGGTGCAGGCATTTACAAACATGGCCCTGATGTGTTGGAGGTCGTGTTGGGCTAAGGGGGTAACGCTTTAAAGGAGTTTCCCCCAAGGTCCATCGGAGGGCCACCATTCGGCACTCCATAATGCAAATCCTGCCGGCTCACACCCACTAGACCCCTCCTTCTGCTTTCTGCAAAGAAAAAGAGGAAGTGAAAGCACTTAATTGTTTTTGATGTGGTCTAGAAACTGTCAATCACAGCTGGATGTTTATAAACATTGGGTTAGTGTCATAGCTGACTATTTGAAATTTACTCAAGCATGAAGCCAGATGAGGCAGATAGTTGGGTGTGTGTGGAAGCCATGAATCACAGCCTAGTTAAAGCGATTTCATACAAATATGGATGAAAGGCTTACAGATCAAGGATCTGAAGCTGTTTAAACCGAGCGGACCGGTGTTCACTTTCCTGGAAGCAGGTGTAATGCACAGGAGTTTTAAAGCAATGATTTTGTTTCACTGCCTCTGTCTAGACTGCTCTCGAGCTTCCAGACAAGGATCCCTCTTATGGGAGGGTTCCAGGCAGGGGTCTCTCTTATGGGGTGGTATGGGTTCCAGGCAGGGGGCTCACCTATGGGCTGGGTGGGGTTCCAGGCAGGGGGCTCTCTTATGGGGGGGGGGGGTGGACTCTTCAGAGGGGCTCTGTAATTGGGGGGAGATCTCTGGGGGGGGGGGGAACTCTGTAAAAAGGGGGGCCACTGATGGGAGTATCTGGTGGGGGAGGGGGTCTCTGTAATGGGTTGGGGGGGTCCCTGCTGTGTGGTGTCTATAATTACAGGGTTTATCTGATGGAGGTCTCTGTAATTGGGGCATTTATAATGGGGGTCTTTATAATGGGGGGTCTGTGGTGGGGTTCTCTCTAATGGAGGGTTCTGGTGGAGGGAGTCAGTGGGGAGGGTTGGGTTACCCTCATACTGTTTTGGGGGGGGGGGGGTGGGCGACCAAGAAAATTCCGGGGGGGGGGGAATTTTGTTGCGAGTGGGATGGGGGCCCGGCCGCCAGACATCGCTATTGGACCACTCACTACCTCACAATCCCATCCTGCATAAATTTGTATCAGTTGCCATTATCTCCAGCAAAAGAACAAAGTCGGCTCAAACGGAGAATTCTGGCCCTTATATACTTCAACCAAGTCACCCGTCACTTTTCTAAACTCCAGTGGAAACACGCCATTCTGCATAAAACAGTCTGCTAATTCCAGGTATAAATCTAGCTCCTCTGAGTCACTTACATCCTTCCTTAAATAAGGAGACCAAAACTACACTTGAGATGTGATTTCACCAATTCGCTGTATAACTGAAGTATAACGGGGGCGATTCTCCGAGCCCCGCGCCGGGCCAGAGAATCGCCACAACCGCACCATGACGCCCCGACACCGGCACGTGATTCTCCGAGGTACGGAGAATCAGCGTCATTCGAGCCGGCGTGTTTGACGCGGCACCGGCAGCGGGCCGCTGGAATTGGCGGGGCCGAGTGGCCGCGCGGATATGACAAGGGCACCGCCGGCGCCGTTCACCCCTGGTCGCTGCCGGCGGGAACTCTGCACAAAGGGTTGGGGGGGGGGCAGCCTGTGGGGCGGGGAAAGGCGATCCTTCACTTGGGGGGGGCCTCCGATGGGGTCAGGCCCGCGATCGGGGCCCACCAATCAGCAGGCTGGCCTCTCCTCCCCGGGCCTACATTATTGGGCGAGCAGCCCCTGAACACCGACACCATGTTGAGTCGCGGCCAGCGCTCTGAAGAATTCCCCCGCGCATGCGCAGGTTGGCACGGCCCAACTGCGCATGCGTGGGTTGGCGTGGTGCCCATTTGGCGTCTTTCTGGCCCTCTGCCTCTCACCCTCTCCTGCCGTTGATTGTAGTGACGAATCACCTCATGGGTGTTCCAGTCTACGAAAGATGCCTCCAAGATCACGTGGGACTTAAATCTGACTTTCTGCGAGTTTTGTTTTAACCTAGGAGGGATGTCCGAGGTAGGTTCTTTACTCAGAGAGAGGTTAGGGTGTGGAATGGACTGCCTGCTGTGATAGGGGAGTCGGACACTTTAGGAACTTTCAAGCGGTTATTCGATAGGCATATGGAGCACACCAGAATGACAGCGAGTGGGATAGCTTGATTTTGGTTTACGACAATGCTCGGCACAACATCGAGGGCCGAAGGGCCTGTTCTGTGCTGTACTGGTCTATGTTCTGTGGCTGAACAGTGCATGTGTGGTGTTGGTACAAATACAGCCAGAAAATTATTCAGTTGTGGGGAGTGTCCAAAACCAGAGGTCATAACTGGAAGATTATCGCTAATTAATCCAATAGAGAATTCTGGAGAAACGTCTGTACCAAAAAAGCGATAAGGATGCAGAACCTAATCCAACTAGTCAAAGCTGCACCTCCTGATTCCCACGGACTTCAATTGTACGAGGACTCCTGGAGAGCCCACTTAATGCTGACTTGAAGTCAAGGCCACTCTTATCTCACTTCCAGAATTCAGCTCCCTATCCATGTTGGCACCAAAGCTGGAATGAAATCTGGAGCAGAGTGGTCCTGACATCATCCAAGCTGAGCATCAATAAGCAGCCTTTCAACACATGAACAAGGAGCAAGTGTAGCCATTCAGCCCCTCCAACCTGCTCTGCAATTTAATAAGATTATGATTGATCTGGTAGCAATGTCACATTTACTCTATGGCTACTCCCGATAACCTATCAACCTCTTTCGTACCAAGAATCTATCCATCTTGGCTTAAAATATTCAAAGATTCTGCTGCCCCCGGCTCTACAGGAAGAGAATTCTTTCTTTTTAAATTTTAGAATACACAATTAATTTTTTCCAAATAAGGGGCAATTTAGCATGGCCAATCCACCTACCCTGCACGTCTTTGGATTGTGGGGGAGAAATCCACGCAAACACGGGGAAAATATGCAAACTCCTCATGGACAGTGACCCAGAGCCGGGATCGAACCTGGGACCTCGGCGCCGTGAGGCAGCAGTGCTAACCACTGCACCACCGTGCTGCCCTGCAGGAAGAGAATTCTAAAGGCTCACTTTCACCACATTTCGTCTTTAAATGAGCGATTCCTTATCTTTAAACATTGGCCCTTAGTTCTAGATTCTCACGCTGTCAGGACCCTTCAGAATTTTACATGTTTTAATCAAGTCAACTCTGACTCTTTTGAACTCCAGCGGATACAAGGATAGCCTGTTCAACCTTTTCTCAAGACAATCCACCCATTCCGAGTATTAATCTCGAAAAACTTCCTTGAACTGCATCCAAAGCATTTACATCCTTCCTTAAATAAGGTGGCCAATATTGTACATAGTACTCCAAATATGGGGCCCAATTCAGCAGACAAAAGTTAACGTCTGCTTTGACAGTGTGGTTCTCGGCGGCTGAAGGGCCGAGATTCACCTTCGCTATTCACAGGTACTTTAACTGTATTTTTTAAGCTTCTGGGAGTTTTTCCCTGCCGGGACCACACTCATATTTCCTTGCCAGCAGGAACAGCTCCTTGCAGATCTGGGTGCCATTTTGAATAGGAGCCCTGATCTCTACAATCCCCCCTTTTCAGGCTGCTATCTGGAACTGACACCATGGCGAGGTCTCGCAGGCGCGGCCATTGACTCCCATGGCTCATTTAAATATTCAGGTGTGGATCACACCCAGTGAGGGCGAGATTTAGACCGGGCCTGGCAGAGCGAGTAGGGTAACTTGGGGCTCTCGCGTAATTTATCCGTTGTGCCCGGGGCAACGGGGTCACTGAATCACGACGTGGTATCACTAGTGCCCTGTACAAGGTAAGCATAACCTCCTTACTCTGGTATTCAATTCCCCACACAATTACTTGCTATACCTGCATACCAGCCTTTTGCGATTCATGCACGAGGACAACAGATCCTTCTCTACCTCAAGAGCTCGGCAATCACTCACCATTTTGGTAATATGCTTCTTTTTTATTCTTCCTGCCGAATTGGACAATTTCACATTTTCCCACATTGTACTCCATTTACCAGGTTATTGGTGTCTAAGTGCCACTCGATAACACAATCCTCCATGAATCCTTCCATCACTTTGCTGATGCCTGAGAGCAGGCTGCTGGGATGCTAGCCGAGGTTGCATTTGTCATGCTTTTTGTGGACGGGATCAACCTGGGCAATTTTCCACATTATCAGAAAGATGCTAGTAATGTAGCTGTACTGAAACCGCTTCCCTAGAAGAGCAATTGGTTTTGGAGCACATCCAGCTAACCCATCTAAATAATGCATAACTTGCAATGTCAAATCTGCTCACACGGGTATAATTCACTGGTTAGGTAAAATAAAGTTATAAAGTAGATTAGAATAAATCAGGAAAGAGTAAGGAAGAGAAATTGACATCCCGCTGTTAAGATGACCTTGCAAACAGTAGCATTAGAAAAGATACATCTTTTCACAGCAGCTTTGTTATGCAATGGTTGAAGAAAGTATTGTAGCTGATTATTAATGGACCAGGTAGTTGTCAGAAGCACACTATTAAATGTGAAATTAACTATGGGAAAGGAAAGAGAGCCTCACAAGATTACACACCGAGTGACTAACATTATGGTCATTACATGCATTAAAAATAGCTCCGTGAAAATATGTATTATTGATCTTGCGAATTAAAAATGTAGCCCATGTATAACTAGCAGTTTACTGAGACATGCAACAGCCAATAAAGTGGCATTTTATATCTATTGGGCAGATACATCATAACATAGAAAATAATCAAGACATGTTCTCATGTATGAGATTGCAGGGATTCTTTTAGCTGCTTCTATCTCATGATCAAAATGTTCAATGGTGTAGGATGCTTGATAAGAAAATATTTTATCCAACGCACATGGGGAAGCAGTTGCATTCAGTTTACATTCTAGTACGAGGATGTACAGACAAAATTTCCAGATGGAGTAGAGGAAGCAATAATCTTTTGAAAGCTGGCTGGGCAGCATGTATTACCCATCCCTATTTGCCCTTGAACTGAGAGGCTTGCTAGTCTATTTCAGAAGCCATTTACGAGTCAACCACATTGCTGTGAATCTGTAGTCACATGTAGACCAGACCAGGTACCACTGGCAGATTTTCTTCCCTGAAGGACATTAGTGAATCAGATGAGTTTGTACCACGATTGACTTTTAATTCCAGCTTTTTATTGAATTCAAAATCTATCATCTGCTGTGGTGGGATTTGAACTCGGATCCCCATAGAATTACCCTGGATCTCTGGATTACTAGTCCAGTGACAATACTACTATGCCACCACATACCCTTCCTGAATCATTTAAGAAGCAAATTTGATGTTACAATGTGCAAGGGGTGGGGACAATGAGGGTCTCTCAGGACAGATTGATGCAGATAGGCCCAATTGCCTTCTCCATATTTAATTGTCTTGTAATAAAGGAATGTAAGTAATTTCATAAACACATCACAATGAATGAAAAAAAAGTTTGTGGTGCTTAAAAAAATGCAAAAAATGCCCAAGGCTCAGGCATTCCTGAAATACGTGAAAATTCACCACCTCCATTTAGGCCTAGTCTCATCCATCATGTCATTGGTTGGCAGAGGCACTGCAGTCACCACTTCAGATTTCACAAAGCTTGATTATTTTTCACATAGGGTGCAACTTAAAGAACTGCATAGATTTTACCTTCAGGGGGAGGGGGTGGGAATTCATCCGGATCCATGCTGCTAGGATCTCACCTTGGGTATGTTCCCATTGGAGTGTGTTGTGAGTCCCTTGATAGAATTAATTCCCCTGTATGAATAAGGAATATCATTAGTTACCATGGAATTTCTCGAGAAAACAAAAACAGCTTGGCTGTAAGTCACCGAACTAAAAAATGAAACTTTCATAGCTAGCCTCTATCTTTACCTGGAGAGGGGGAAACTTGCACAGACATGGTCATAAAAAACCTTCAGCATTGACAAAAATAGTCAAAAACAGGCTCGCCGCCAAATCAGTCAGCAAACTACACCTACTTATGTGTTCACAATTTTCAACTACAAGAGATATCCTTTGTTTACGTTGCACAAAAGGTGAGCACATGCATCGGGCGGAATTATTTGTAACTTGAACAACAACCATGTAGTTTGTTTCAAATGCCCCACTGATTAACCCAAACTTTTCATAAATTAGTTTGTGGGGGATTTATCGGCTGTTTGCGCCGGTGGAATATCCCGGTCCCACCGATGGCGGGTGCAGTCAACGGAAAATCCCGTTGCCAACGGCGGGACCAGAAAATCCCGCTAGCGGGCCATCTCCGTCGCTGAAAACCACACAGTGGGTTGGTCAGCAAATCGCACCACTTGTCTCACAAATAAGGAGGGCCAAGGCCATCAACACCAAATGGCTCCATTATCTTCCCACCCCGACCTCCCACCTACACATTTTGAACAACCTTCCGCACAAACCTCGGTACCCACAGCTAAAATGATGTATTAAAAAAGATATTAACAAACTATCTTGCAAAATAAAACTAAAATTAACTGAACAGTTACCCATGGACTCTGAATGGTTCCTCCCCTGACATCGCATTGCTTATTTAACCTCACTGCCATGCCCAGCCTCTCAATCTTTGAATAGTCCATAAACTGGAACTTCAAAGATCCCTCTACCAACACAATTCTGATTAAGTCAAATCACAGAAAGGATAAAGGCTCAAACTGATAAAGGTTACTCGCCATCTGTCACTTCCATCTCCCTAACTCACTCAACCTCAACTTCTAAAGATCTTCCTGCATCTTCATTTCATCCCTTCTGTGTTCTTACATTTTATTTTCCTAATTCTTTTTCTTTCCTTCCTATATAACTTCCTCTTCTGCTGTCACTATGACGTGGGTGCTGGGGCAGCAGAGAGAACCAAATGGACAAAATACGACTGAAACTCAGGTTATTGAATGGGCTAAAGGCAGCAACACCAATGACTTCATGGAAAGGATGTTGGAGATGCTGTTTATATGCTTGCAGTGGAATCCTAAGGTCTGCTTGATGGTGGCCTTTAAGATGGCGCAGTCTATTGGGGTAGGGCAAGGATGCTGGCATCTTTGGGCATTTGATAGTCTGCATCATTCAGTTGCCATCCTCCTGCCCACCCAGGGCAAAGTTATAGCTAAATGTGGTGGCACACATGACTGAGAATTGTGGGGTGAATAACACACCTCCTGACTCCTGAAAGCCCGCTCACCATCTACAAGGCACAAATCAGGAATGCGATGGAATCCTCGCCACTTTCCTTGGTGAGTACAGTTCCAACAAAACTCTGAAAGCTCAACACCATTCAGGACAAAGAGTCCTGCTTTATCGGCACCCCAGACACTAACTTAAATGTTCACTCCCTCCACCACCAATATAGTAGCAGCATTGTGTACTGTATACAAGAAACACTGCAGTAACTCACCAAAGCTACTTTGACAACACTTTCCAAATTCGCAACCTCTAGCAATTTGAAAGAAAAGGTCAGCGGACACATACGAACACTACCACGTGCAAGTGCCCCTTCAAGCCACATACCATCCTAACTTGGAAATATATCGCCATCATTCCTTCACTGCAGCTTGGTCAAAATCCTGGAACTCCCTTCCAAACAGCACTGTGCTACATCTGTTGGACTACACTGTTCAAGAAGGCGGCGCACTACCACCTTCTCAAAGGCAATTAGGAATGGGCAACAAATGCTGGCCTGGGCAGCAATATTTGCATACATTGAAAATAATATTAAAAATCCTGGAGAAGTTGAAAACAAAAAACTGGGTTTGTACACTCCTCGGTATTCAAGCCAACCTACATAGTGTGTGATCATCTAAAAGACCTCAAAGAATTGTGTGATAAGATGCAAAAGGGCTGTTCTGCAATGAATTTGTACAGTATTTGCACCAAAAAGATTCCATTCCTGCAGAATTGGTGCTGCTCCAATTCTAAAGCAGTGCCGATTTCAAACACACAAAAGTGCCAGAAAAGTGCAAATCATTAGACGCTCTAAATGATCCATGGATTGCCGAAGATAAACTGTACATTCATATCAGTGTCTACCTTTCACCACTGGTTTAGTACAGTGGGCTGAACAGCTGGCTTGTAATGCAGAACAAGACCAGCAGCACGGGTTCAATTCCCGTACCGGCCTCCCCGAACAGGCGCCGGAACGTGAGGATTAGGAGATTTTCACAGTAATTTCACTGAAGCCGACTTGTGACAATAAGCGATTATTATTATTTAAAATAGTGATAACTGTTGAGAAGTATAATTGCCTCCACTGCATACAAAGGATTTCTTTGTAATTCAACAGCTAGGCAATCCCTAAACTTATCTAATGCTAATTCACTATTACCTTGGGCTATAGATATTTTAAAATTGGAAATGATTAATACAGGTTTGGGCAGGTTACAGTGTAACGGTGATGAAGAGCAATTGCCAGTTCACTGTCTACAGCTGTCTCACTGAACTGAGTTTGAGACTACAGTATTACCACACACTAAACCGAGAGGTGCAGTTAACACAATGTAAAAAAACAACGCAATATAATAATATTTATAGTAACAAGTAGGCTTACACTAACACTGCAATGAAGTTACTGTGAAAAGCCCCGAGTCGCCACATTCCGGCGCCTGTTCAGGTACACGGAGGGAGAATTCAGAATGTCCAGATTACCTAACAGCATGTCTTTCGGGACTTGTGGGAGGAAACCGGAGCACCCGGAGGAAAGCCCACGCAGGCACTGGGAGAACGTGCCGACTCCGCACAGACAGTAACCCAAGCCCTGAATCGAACCTGGGACCCTGGCGCTGTAAAGCAACAGTGCTAACCACCATTGAAGATATTAACCAACTTGTCGCTTTAGCATTTAACTGACAAATTAATTTCAATATAGATGAGCATGATGTGGTTCATTTTGGTAGGAGAAATACAGCCCATATACTGTTTGGGTAATAAGAGTCTAAATAAGAAAGAGGAATAAAGGAAGGTATGAAGCATTAGAAGTAGCAACATTGGTTAATATAAAGCCATACAAAAGCTAACCATGCACAGGGAGTCATTTTGCAGGACATATTGAAAAGCGAGAAGCTGTAATAAATGTGAATTGAACTTTGATTGGGCCACTCTTATGCAAAGCATTGGTCTCCAGTTTTTAAAAAGGATTTGAGGCATTGTCGAAGGTATAGATACGGATGATACCAGAACGAAGAGGTTACACTTGCCAGGGAACAACCTGGAACTTTTGTATAGAAAAGAAAAGCTGAAGAGTGACTTGATGGAGGTATTCAAGATAATAAAAGGATTTACCCCATTTCTTTTTTTAATAATTTTAAGTGCCCAAGTCCTTTTTTTCCAATTAAGGGGTAATTTAGCGTGGCCAGTCCACCTACTGCACATCGTTGGGCTGTGGGTGTGAGACCCACACAGACACTGAGAGAATGTGCAAACTCCACACGGACAGTGACCCGGGACCTCAGTGCCTTGAGGCAGCAGTGCTAAACACTGCAGCGCCATAGGATTTTCAAACACTGGGGTCATGACCCAGGGTGAGCACAATTTCAAATTCAATCTCCTGAGGTCATCTCAAAATCAGAACACCTCTGGAACAGTTTGAAAGTTTCAAAGTGCTGATGGAAGGGAGGGAATGGGGAAAACAGCCCATTAAGCTCCTTTCAGTGCTCATTAATGGGCCTGGGCAGTCGGGAACGCAATTTTTAAAGCTTATTTGCATGACCCAGAGCAGTCTGGTATACATTCGCGCACAGCTGTTAAGTTCACCGAGGGGCCGAAGAAAGGTTCCTATCATGACAGGGAATGTTATCAAGCCCTCGGGTCATCTGTGCTGGAATATGCCCATCACCTTTATTTGGCCAAGTTGTCCTCATTCCCAACCATTTATTCATCATGGCCTTCAAGTGAACCGTCTGGTCTAACCCAGAGGGCAGTGGCAGCCACCAACATGACTGCTTTTGGACTTTGGCACTGAGCCAGATAGGCAGCTCCCACCTCCTGGAGGTGCTCCCCATCATTAAACTGGGCACCAAGCTCAACTCCTGCCCAATGAGGGCATTTACATTTCAAAATTTCATTGCATGAATATTGCAGTTGAGGCCAGAGATCAGGACCTGGAATTCATCAGGCTGTCTGGTTCCCAATTCCACTTCGAAAATATAGCCTGATGTAACCAACTCTAGATCAGGAGCACAACATAAGCCTTTAGGCTAAGCCATTGACTCGGAGGGAATAACTACAGAAAAAAAACTGAACGGTAAATAGTTAAAAAAATTCAGAACCAATGGGTATTATGTGCCTCTGAATAGTTTGTGGGTGCAGTTTACAGGTTAAATTTTAGCAGTTTTCAAACCAAATTCTGATTAAAAGGCATTGTTGCCCAATCACGCAGAAATGGAAAAGTGAGCATTTGTGCAAAGTAAAGGCAAAAAGTATTCACAAAATCACATGCATTCAACATGTCACAGCAGCTTTATTCAATGAAACACTTTATTCGATGACTCACAGGGTTTGAATCAGAAAACCTAAAGCTAATAACACCTAAACTAATAGATGGACAACATTAATTCATCAGCTGTAACTTTGTCTGAGGCAAGTTTAATCACATGCCCATGATTCAAATGTTCCCTAGATTAGGCTGTGATAAGAGCTACCTGAGGAATAGAGTTTCAGATAGGTTGGTTAACGTTTCAGAATGGGAACAGAGGGCAGGAAGTCTTAAGCAGATGTCACAGTTAATAACGGCTTGGAAACACGTTTAAAAAAAAGAGTCTGCCACAAATAACCTTTGTCCAATTTTCTTCTCTACATTGTACACCAATAATATCAATCTGGTTACAAAACATAATTCATATGAGAGTCTTTCCCAGGAAAACTATTTCTCTTCCCCCAAAGCACTGCATGTTTGTTAAAACTTCATGACAATGATGGAATGCAACACAAATCAGGATTATTATTGATGTCCGCCTGTGACCATATGATTTGACAATTTGTAAACACTTTTGAAAAGGTAGTTTGATGTTTTAATAGATACCGTCTTCAACGAATGCCACACACTTGACATTCACTGGGAGGTGACTTTTTTCTGGCATGTGGATCACATTACTGCTTGTCAGCCAAGTCAAGAGAATGAGGTTATTCAGCATTTCATTTCGTCGACCCAAACAAAAACTAGATCATTGTTAGGTGTTAAAATTATAACAGCTCTGTGGTTGCTGGAAATTTCTAAATTATTAAATGGAATTACCATTTGATGAATTCAAAAATCCCCTCTTGGGAAACAACATCTAACGTAGAAAGAAAATGGAATTATAAAGCAGCATCCAATGTCTAAATTACACAAAACCACAATTTGGACCCCGGACCGCACCCCCAGCTTACAGTGGGAGAGACAGAGTGTTGACCTGCTCAATCCTGGCCACTTCCCTGGCTGGTGGTAGTGGGAGTGATGATCCAGCAGCATCCCTAGCTCCAACAGGAGCCTGATGATGCTGCACCAGAAACATCACTGCAACGCCAGGAAAGACACGAGGGATTACAATTCCCCATGAAAGCTGCAGCGCTCATGGCTGAATCCAGGGCTAGACGGCTGAGGCCGTGAAGAGGGAACCACCACCACTTCCTGCACCACCTTCCACAACAAGGTGCTCCCAAAAATGACAAGTGAGGCAGGCAGGAGAGAACACTCAAATCATAATCACTGCCACCGCCTACACGAGCCAGAGGCAATCCCAGCAGAGGGCGGGGCATCCGACTCAGGGTAGTGAGGCGACAGTTGGCCAAATTTTCCTCCCCATCTGCTGCAAACCTATTGAGTGGGAGGGTGACGAGTTCCTCCCATTGCACTAAGTAATTAAGTGTATTATGTGAGTTCAATTCCATGGTTGTCAAAATGCCAGCACACAAGACAAAGGTCACATTCTTTTCTTGCAAAGCCTTGCTTGTACAGGTAAAAAGGCATGGACTTATACAGTTAATTGGTAAAAGTTAATCCATCAACATTTAATTAGTGACTTATGGGGCAGCACGGTGGCGCAGTCGTTAGCCCTGCTGCCTCATGGCGCCGAGGTCCCAGGTTCGATCCCAGCTCTGGGTCACTGTCCATGTGGAGTTTGCACATTCTCCCCGTGTTTGTGTGGGTTTCACCCCCACAACCCAAAGACATGCAGGTTAGGTGAATTGGCCACACTAAATTGCCCCTTAATTGGAAAAAATGAATTAGTGACTTATCTTCCTTTATATAGTGGCTCTGCTTCGGGGAAAGGGGGAATTGTTCGGCAAAATATTCCAGGAACTCCTGGAGATTTGGTGAAACAAAGCTGAAATCTTGGCCATAAGAACCATTACTGCCGGAAAAAATCTTCATGATAAAATTAGAAGCTTATTTGGAATGCAACAAATTCCAAATGATAGCTTCCCTTAAATATCATAGCGACTTGTTAATCTTGATTGGTTTGTGGAATCACATTTTTTTTCCCTCAGTAGCATAGCAGGTTGTTGGCCACATGCTTGTAGTGAACCTACTCAGTAGCGTAGTAGCACAGTGGTTAGCACAGTTGTTTCACAGCTTCAGGGTCCCAGGTTCGATTCTAGCTTGGGTCACTGTCTGTGCGGAGTCTGCACATTCTCCCTATGACTGTGTGGGTTTCCTCCGGGTGCTCCGGTTTCCTCCCACAGTCCAAAGATGTGCAGGTTAGGTGGATTGGCCATGATAAATTCCCACAGTATCCAAGAAAGGTGAGGTGGGGTTACTGGGTTACGGAGATGGGATGCTCTTTCCAAGGGCCAGTGTAGACTCGATGAGCCGAATGGTCTCCTTCTGCACTGTAAATTCTACAATTCTATGAATCGACATTTTTAAACCTATTGAACAGAAGAACATAAACATCCAATAAATTTAGTGCCTCTTTCCCAATGTGTTCACTTTTTGAGATGCGGTCTCTAATGCAATTTAATTGTGCTCTGGTTGCTATATATAATGGATCTTAGGATGTCAAATTTTATAGCTACTATTAAGAAGCTGTTCCATCTCTCATGGGAGGCAGATTAGCAATAACAATTAGAAATAGCTGCACTCTTATGGATTATACCACTTAGGAAACAAATGCTCCTTCAAAACTTCAATTATCACACACACAGACTCCATTTTCCCACAGGATTTACACGCCATTAACCAACAGAATGGATATGAACATCTGAAAGAAAATAGGCTGAAAAATTTCAGTCATATAATTAGTTACCAAAAGATCACTTTTTATGGAACTTTCAAATGACAGCTCCAATAAATATTGCAGTAACTTGTTTAATCTCGTTTAGTTTGAGGAACCACAATTTATTTTCTTCATGAATTCATCAGGGCTGCTTCCCACATACTTCCCAAGAGGAACTCAAGTAGCAGGAGGTAAGCATACTGCCACAGAGGAACCTGGGTGTCCTAGTGCATGAGTCGCATAAAGTTGGTTCACAGGTGCAACAGGTGATTAAGAGGCGAATGGAGTTTTGTCCATCATTGCTAGAGGGATGGAGTTTAAGACTAGGGAGGTTATGCTGCAACTGTATACATTGTTAGTGAGGCCACAGCTGGAGTACTATGTTCAGTTTTGGTCTCCTTACCTGAGAAAGGACGTACTGGCACTGGTGAGTATGCAGAGGAGATTCACTAGGTTAATCCCAGAGCTGAAGGGGTTGGATTACGAGGGGAGGTTGAGGAGTCCGGGGCTGTTCTCATTGAAATTTAGAAGGATGGGGTGGATCTTATAGAAACATATAAAATTATGAAGGGAATAGATAGGATAGATGCGGGCAGGTTGTTTCCACTGGTGGGTGAAAGAAGAACTAGGAAGCATAGCCTCAAAATAAGGGGAAGTAGATTTAGGACTGAGTTTAGGAGGAACTTCTTCACCCAAAGCATTGTGAATCTATACAATTCCCTGCCCAGTGAAGTAGTTGAGGCTCCTTCATTAAATGTTTTCAAGATAAAGATAGATAGGTTTTTGAAGAATAAAGGAATAAAGGGTTATGGTGTTTGGCGGGAAAGTGGAGCTGAGTTCACGAAAGATCAGCCATTATCTTACTAAATGGTGGAGCAGGCTCGAAGGACCAGATGGCCTACTCCTGCTCCTAGTTCTTATGTTCTTATAATGTTGACCGAAGGATGGCAAAAAAAGTCACAATGTAGATTATCTTAATTTATTTGCTACATAGTACAGTTTAGATATACACAGCAAATCTCCAAGGACCATGTTTTTTAAATGGATTAATTAGATGTGGACATCACCGGCAAGGCCAGCAATTATTGCCCATCCAAACTTCCCTTGAACAAGCGATGGCGAGGTACGTCCTAAAACTGCTACAAGTCAACAAAATGAAGATTTGCTCATGATACAGCTAGCCAAGGAGATTCAGGATTTTGATCCAGAACAATATGTGACTTGGAGGAGACAATGGGGTTAGTGGTGCCCTCATGTGCCTGCTGCTCTCCAGATGGCAGAGATCATGGCTTCGGGAGGTGCTGTTAAAAGAAGCCTTTGCAAGTTGCACTGCTCCTTGTAGACGTTACACACTGCAGCCACATTTGTGGATGATGGAGGGACTGACTGTTAAATTGGTCGTGACAATTCAGCAAGTTGTTTTGTCTTGGATTTTGCAGAGCTTCTTCAATGTTGCCGGAGCTGTACTCATCCAGGTAAGTGGACATATTCCTTCACACTCTCAACTTGTGGCTCGGGGAGTCACGAGACGGGTTACTCATCAGAGAATACTTAGCTTCTGACCTGCTCCTGCAGCCACAGTATTTATATGGCTGGTCCAGTTAACTTGTCAGTCAATAGTAACCCCCGTGATATTGATGTTGGGGAATTAGGCTGTGGTCATGTCATTGAATGTCAGGGAGGGGTAGATTGGCTCTCGGCAGAGATAAACATGACCCGGCACTTGTATAGCACAAATGTTAGTTGCTACTTATCAGCCAAAGTCAGAATGTTGTCCAGGACTGCAACATTATGCGAGGAGTTGATAATAAACTAGACTGTGAAATCATCAGTAAACATTCCCCACTCTGACCTTAAGATGTAAGTCATTGCTGAAACATGTGAAGAGGGTTTCACTCACGGCTGTGCCTTGAGGAACTCCTGCAGAAATGCCCTATGGCTGAGGTGATTGCCTTCCAACAACAACCACTATGTTTTAAGGTAAGTATGAAATCAGCAGGTGAAGAGCTTTTCCCAGGATTCCCATTGACTTCAACATTACTAGGGTTCCTTCATGTTTCCGAAGGTCAAATTCGGCCTAAATGTCAAGGGCAATCAGTATCACCTCTGGAATTCAGCTCTTTTGTCCATGTTTGGATCAAGGCTGTACCAGAGTCTGGAGCAGTTATCTTGACAGAATCCAGACAGCATCAATGAACAGGTTATTGGTGACTAAGTGTATTTAATAGTTCAACAGTCACATTGCATAATTTTGTCAATGATTGGAAGTAGACTGATGGGGGCGGTAATTGGCTGGGTTGGATTTTGTGGACACAACATGCCTGGACAATTTTCCACTTTATTAGACAGGTCGTCAGTGTTAGAGACTGGTACAGCTTGGTCAGAGACACAGCTAATTTTAGAGCACGTATTCAGCATTGCAGATACTGTCAGGGCCTGTAGCCATTGTTATATTCAGTGTGCGCCATCATTTCCTGATATGAACAAATCAATTTGAAGAATGACTGCTGTAATGGTGAGAACTTCCAGAGGAGGCCAAGATAGACCACCCACTAAACACCTCTGGATGAAGGAGGTTACAAACATTTCATTTTGCTCTTTGCACGCAGATGCTGGGCTCTGCCATAATTGAGAACGGGGATGTTCACAGAGCATTCTCCATCCCTCAGTTAGTTAATTGTCCATATCATTTAGAACATAGAACATACAGTACAGAAGGAGGCCGTCGGGCCCATAGAGTCTGCACCGACCCACTTAAGCCCTCACTTCCACCCTATCCCCATAACCCAATAACCCATCATAACCTTTTTGGTCACTAAGGGCAATTTATCATGGCCAATCCACCTAACCTACACGTCTTTGGACTGCGGGAGGAAACCGGAGCACCCAGAGGAAACCCATGCAGACACGGGGAGTACGTGCAGACTCAGCACAGACAATGAACCAGCAGGGAATCGAACCTGGGACCTTGGCGCTGTGAAGCCACAGTGCTAGCCACTTGGGCTACCATGCTGTACCGTACCTGGATAAGGCAAGACTGCAGAGCTATGACCTAATCCATTGGTCTTGCAATTGCTTAAATCGGACTATAGCAGAATCCTGGCATGCTCTTCCACAAGCCTCACTGAGACATGGTTAACCTCCTGGCTTAATGGTAATGGTAAATTGAAGGATCATAACTTTGCTGATACTGATGGTCAGTGATGCTACTACCAAACTACTATTGGGGATATATATTAAAGCCCCACATTCTTCCCCTGCCACTTTCTGTACTTCTATTCAGTCATGTTCAGCATTGGGGAAGCACCAATTCATCAGCTAAGGGAGGGAAGTTGGTGACAACCAGGAGGTTTAATTGCCCATGCTTGACCTGATGTCATGAGACTTCATGTCAGAATCAATGTGAAGAATTTGCAGGCCTGCTACTTATATCACTGTGCCACCATCTCTGGTGGGCCTGTCCTGGCAGTAGGACAGAATATACCTGGGGATGGTAATGGAGGAGTTTGGGGCACTGGCTGAAAGGTACGATTCTGTGAGTCTGGCTACATAAGGCTGTTACTTGACTCATCTGTTGGACAGCTCTCCCAATATTAGCACAGTTATCCAGGTATTCGCGAGGTGGATTTCTGCGGAACCAGATGTGCTGTGTCTTTGTTTGCTGTGTCCAATTCCAATCCCTTGGTCGATGCCGGGTGGTCAGTACAATTTTAATTTTGTTCTACTTTGTTGCAGCAGTTTGATACAACTGTGCAGCTTGCTGGGCCATTTCAGAGAGTAGTTAAGAGCTGACCACTTTCCTATTGGTCTGGAGTCACAGAGAGACCAGAGCAGGTAAAGACCACAGGTGAGTTTTAATGACAATCTAGTAACTAAACGGTCTTCTTTACTGACACTAGCTTTTTATCTCATATTTTTAATTAATTAACTGAATTTAAACTCTCAGTTGCTGTTGTGATGCTTTTAATTTGTGTCTCTGGGTCAATTAATCCTTTTGGATTAATGGTGTACCTTGAGTGTTGGGAAGAACAATCTTCCGAGCCAAAAGAAATTGGATCACTGGTTAAATCAATGGACCATTCTATCCTCCTGCAAAACTAAATGAAGCAAACCTTCAATAAAAAACAACTGCTGACTCGAAACGTTAGCTCTTTTCTCTCCCCAGAGAGGCTGCCAGACCTGCAGAGATTTTTCAGCATTTTCTCTTTTGATTGCTGGCTATCTCTCCAGGCTTAAGCTAAAGCCACCAGCAACACTGGCATCTTCAGAAGGAAACCACTCTTTAGAAGAGGTTCAAATGGTCATAGTTATTTTATTAAGATCACAGTCGGCAAGGAAGTTTGGATCAGCTGCAAGCAACTCCCATACAGGCCACAGGAATTATCACATGAACGGTAAGAATGTGGCCATGTTTAGGTGGATTGGCCAAGCTGAGTTGCCCCTTAATTGAAAAAAAAATAATTGGGTACTCTAAATTAAAAAAAAAGAGAATGTGGCCATGACCAATGGGAAATGGGATTACAGAAGTCACTTCAGTTGAAGAGCTTGTCCCAATAAATACATGAACAGTTGAATGGTTTACTTCTCTGCTGTACTTTCCAAGATTGCAACTATTTATTAAAAGCTGTAATGGTATGGCCGTATGACCTTAAACAGACTGGGTTTGAGATCGACCTGAAACATTATAGAATCTTCCAGAATATAATGAACTTACTTTGCAAGGAAAATAGATCAAGGCATCCACAGTTTAGCAGATTTCCATCACTTGGCCTGGTTAAGTGGAAGTTTTGCTGGAACTGAGTAGCTTCTAAAGTCCAAAATGGGGCAAGAACCATGTGGTTTCTCAAGCAGAATAAAGTAATATCAATAAAATACTGCCATCTGTCCCTAAACATGGTGATATTAACATCCGCGGTAAGACATACATCATGAAGGAGTGCGACATCATTTAAATGATGAGACTGTTGCTCGGGCACATGCAGTAAAGGTAATCAATCATCCATCGGACAACACTGGTGGATTTAAAGATTCTACAGTGACCAATGGATTGTCTAAAGGGGCAGATTGTAAGAGTGCATTCAGGACCCCCAGGAGAAACTGTGATAGGGTGCTTAAACCCTGAACCCCATATGATTGGATGCAGATGCCATCTAAACCGTCTGTTGTTTTAAAATTACCCCCAAGCATACAGCGTCTTTGTCTCATATGCTTAACTTTTTGGAGATTGGGTTTAGAGATTTACTAAAAACCTATCTTCAATCTATGAAAAACTGACCAGTTGCTGTTACAACTCTCAGGGCAGGGTAGAAAGGTTGCAGAATGGAAAAACATCATAAAACATGGACTTAGGTGCGGAGTCAAAGACAGCCACAATGCTGGCTGTTGTGTCTGCCTCTCAATAAAGTGCTGAAAAATGTACTTGAAAGGGACCCTGCTAACCCCTAATCCTACTGGAGTTGCTGCAAAATGAACAAATGCACTGATTGACTGATAAATGCTGGCTTCAAAATGTCTATACACTTTGACTCACTATTAAATGTCTCACAGTCAGCCTCTTGCAGAATGGATTTCCGTAACATGAAATGTCTTAAAGGCTTTTGGCAGTCTGCTACTGGCAAATGAACGTGAATGTCTGCTGAACCTGGGTAAGTTCTATACAATTGTTCTAACAAAAGCATATAACTCAAAAGCCTCTAAGCATCAGACTACAAGCATTGGAGCAAAACAAGGCAGAAGAAATTTAACACAATGTGATTTGACTGTGGTTGGTCTAACATTTATGGGCCTCCACTTTATATTTTCAAATATATTATTGGAAAATGCAGCATGGTGGCACAAGTGGCTAGCACTGTGGCTTCACAGCGCCAGGGTCCCAGGTTCTATTTCCTGCTGGGTCACATTCTCCCAGTGTCTGCGTCGGTTTCCTCCGGGTGCTCCAGCTTCCTCCCACAGTCCAAAGACGGGCAGGTTAGGTGGATTGGCCATGATAAATTGCCCTTAGTGGCCAAAAAAGGTTAGATGGGGTTATTGGGTTATGGGGATAGAGTGGAAGTGAGGGCTTATGTGGGTTGATAAATAGATAGAGAAATACAGCACAGAACAGGCCCTTCGGCCCACGATGTTGCGCCGAACTTTTGTCCTAGGTTAATCATAGAATTTTGGACAATTTTTCATGGCCAATCCACCCAACCTGCACATCTTTGGACTGTGGGAGGAAACTGGAGTACCCGGAGGAAACCCACGCACACACGTGGAGGATGTGCAGACTCCACACACACAGTGACCCAAGTCGAAATCGAACTTGGGACCCTGGAGCTGTGAAGCAATTGTGCTATCCACAATGCTACCGTGCTGCCCTAAAGAAGTTAACCTACACTCCATTATTCTACCCTAATCCATGTACCTATCCAATAGCCGCTTGAAGGTCCCTAACGTTTCCGACTCAACTACTTCCACAGGCAGTGCATTCCATGCCCCCACTACTTTCTCGGTAAAGAACCTACCTCTGACATCCCCTCTATATCTTCTACCATTTATCTTAAATTTATGTCCCCTTGTAATAGTGTGTTCCACCCAGGGAAAAAGTCTCTGACTGTCTACTCTATCTATTCCCCTAATCATCTTATAAACCTCTATCAAGTCGCCCCTCATCCTTCTCCGTTCTAATGAGAAAAGGCCTAGCACCCTCAACCTTTCCTTGTATGACCTACTCTCCATTCCAGGCAACATCCTGGTAAATCTCCTTTGCACCTTTTCCAAAGCTTCCACATCCTTCCTAAAATGAGGCGACCAGAACTGCACACAGTACTCCAAATGTGGCCTGACCAAGGTTTTGTACAACTGAATCATCACCTCACGGCTCTTAAATTCAATCCCTCTGCTAATGAACGCTAGCACACCATAGGCCTTCTTCACAGCTCTATCCACTTGAGTGGCAACTTTCAAAGATCTATGAACATAGACCCCAAGATCTCTCTGCTCCTCCACATTGCCAAGAACCCGACCGTTAACCCTGTATTCCGCATTCATATTTGTCCTTCCAAAATGGACAACCTCACACTTGTCAGGGTTAAACTCCATCTGCCACTTCTCAGCCCAGCTCTGCATTCTATCTATGTCTCTTTGAAGCCGACAACAGCCCTCCTCACTATCCACAACTCCACCAATCTTCGTATCATCTGCAAATATACTGACCCACCCTTCAACTCCCTCATCCAAGTCGTTAATGAAAATCACAAACAGCAGAGGACCCAGAACTGATCCCTGCGGTACGCCACTGGTAACTGGGCTCCAGGCTGAATATTTGCCATCCACCACCACTCTCTGTCTTCTATCGGTTAGCCAGTTTGTTATCCAACTGGCCAAATTTCCTAATATCCCATGCCTCCTTACTTTCTGCACAAGCCTACAATGGGGAACCTTATCAAATGCCTTACTAAAATCCATGTACACTACATCCACTGCTTTACCTTCATCCACATGCTTGGTCACCTCCTCAAAGAAGTCAATAAGACTTGTAAGGCAAGACCTACCCCTCACAAATCCGGGCTGACTATCCCTAATCAAGCAGTGCCTTTCCAGATGCTCAGAAATCCTATCCCTCAGTACCCTTTCCATTACTTTGCCTACCACCGAAGTAAGACTAACTGGCCTGTAATTCCCAGGGTTATCCCTATTCCCTTTTTTGAACAGGGGCACGACATTCACCACTCTCCAATCCTCTGGCACCACCCCTGTTGACAGCGAGGACGAAAAGATCATTGCCAACGGCTCTGCAATTTCATTTCTTGCTTCCCATAGAATCCTTGGATATATCCCGTCAGGCCCGGGGTACTTGTCTATCCTCAAGTTTCTCAAAACGCGCAATACATCTTCCTTCCTGACAAGTATCTCCTCGAGCTTATCAGTCTGTTTCACACTGTCCTCTCCAACAATATGGCCCCTGTCGTTTGTAAATACTGAAGAAAAATACTTGTTCAAGACCTCTCATATCTCTTCAGACTCAATACACAATCTCCCGCTACTGTCCTTGATCGGACCTACCCTCGCTCTAGTCATTCTTATATTTCTCACATATGTGTAAAAGGCCTTGGGGTTTTCCTTGATCCTACCTGCCAAAGATTTTTCATGCCCTCTCTTAGCTCTCCTAATCCCTTTCTTCAGTTCCCTCCTGGCTATCTTGTATCACTCCAGCGCCGTCTAAACCTTGTTTCTTCAGCCTTACATAAGTCTCCTTCTTCCTCTTAACAAGACATTCAACCTCTCTTGTCAACCATGGTTCCCTCACTCGACCATCTCTTCCCTGCCTGACAGGGACATACATATCAAAGACACGCAGTACCTGTTCCTTGAACAAGTTCCACGTTTCACTTGTGTCCTTCCCTGACAGCCTACGTTCCCAACTTCTGCACTTCAATTCTTGTCTGACAGCATTGTATTTAGCCTTCCCCCAATTATAAAACTTGCCCTGTTGCACACACATATCCCTCTCCATAACTAAAGTGAAAGTCACAGAATTGTGGTCACTACCTCCAAAATGCTCCCCCACTAACAAATCTATCACCTGCCCTGGTTCATTACCAAGTACTAAATCCAATATGGCCTCCCCTCTGGTCGGACAATCTACATACTGTGTTAGAAAAGCTTCCTGGACACACTGCACAAACACTACCCCATCCAAACTATTTGATCTAAAGAGTTTCCACTCAATGTTTGGGAAGTTGAAGTCACCCATGACTACTACCCTGTGACTTCTGCACCTTTCCAAAATCTGTTTCCCAATCTGCTCCTCCACATCTCTGCTGCTATTGGGGGGCCTATAGAAAACTCCCAACAAGGTGACTGCTCCTTTCCTATTTCTGACTTCAACCCATATTATCTCAGTAGGCAGATCCCCCTCGAACTGCCTTTCTGCAGCTGTTATACTATCTCTAATTAACAATGCCACCCCCCCCCCCCACCTCTTTTACCATCCTCCCTAATCCTGTTGAAACATCTATAACCAGGGACCTCCAACAACCATTTCTGCCCCTCTTCTATCCAAGTTTCCGTGATGGCCACCACATCGTAGTCCCAAGTACCGATCCATGCCTTAAGTTCACCCACCTTATTCCTGATGCTTCTTGCATTAAAGTATACACACTTCAACCCATCTCCTTGCCTGCAAGTACTCTCATTTGTCAGTGTTACCTTCCCCACTGCATCACTACGTGCTTTGGCGTCCTGAATATCGGCTTCCTTAGTTGCTGGACTACAGATCCGGTTCCCATTCCCCTGCCAAATTTGTTTAAACCCTCCCAAAGAGTACTAGAAAACCTCCCCCCACTCCCCCTGAAGCCCTCCCTCCTACACCATTCCTGCAGCCACGTGTTCAACTGCACTCCCTCCCTATTCCTAGCCTCGCTATCACGTGGCACCGGCAACAAACCAACTCTGTCTGTCCTGGCCTTAACTTCCAGCCTAACTCCCTAAACTTGTTTATTACCTCCACACCCTTTTTCCTACCTACGTCGTTGGTACCAATGTGCACCACGACTTCTGGCTGCTCACCCTCCCCCTTCAGGATCCTGAAGACACGATCCGAGACATCCCTGGCCCTGGCACCCGGGAGGCAACATACCTTTCGGGAGTCTCGCTCGCGACCACAGAATCGCCTATCTATTCCCCTAACCATTGAATCTCCTATTACTATTGCTTTTCTATGCTCCCCCTTCCCTTCTGAGCCCCAGAGCCAGACCCAGTGCCAGAGACCTGGCCGCTGAGGCCTTCCCCCGGTAGGTCATCCCCCCCAACAGCATCCAAAACGGTATACCTGTATTGAAGGGGAACGGCCACGAGGGATCCCTGCACTGTCTGCCTGTTAGTTTTCTTTCCCCTGACTGTAACCCAGATACTCTTGTCCAGTACCTTTGGTGTGGCTACCTCCCTGTAACTCTTCTCGATAACCCCCTCTGCCTCCCGGATGATCCGAAGTTCATCCAGCTCCAGCTCCAGTTCCTTAACACGGTCTCTGAGGAGCTGGAGTTGGGTGCACTTCCCGCAGGTATAGTCAGCGGGGACACCAGTGGTATCCCTCACCACCCACATCCTACAGGAGGAGCATGCAACTGCACTAGCCTCCAGCCCCTCTTACTTCACAGAATTAGCTGCCCCGTAGACCAACTGGACCTCTGCCCTCTGACTCTGCTTCCAGTCAGCTGTACTCTAAACTCCTGGCTCCCTTCACGCTCTTTGATAAATACAGGAAATGAAATGTAAGGAGCACCTTACTCCCTCTTCACCTATCTCCCTCAGTCACCAAACACTCACTGTAGCACTCAAATGCAACCAGCTCAGCACTCCAGTGCAAACAAAGTCTGCACTGTAACTAGCTCCTATTTATGCTGTGACTCTAGCCTCTGAAAACTGGCCTAATGCAATTAACTAATTAACATGCTCCAGCTGCAAGTAAGTACAAGTAGAACCTTGTTTAAAGCTGATTCAAAATTCACCTTCTTATAGACCAAACAGCAACTTTTAAGTTAATTAACTAAATAAAAGAAATACTAGACTTTAAATAAAAATGAACCCTTATACTCCCTCAGTCACCAAACTCTCACTGTAGCACTCAAATGTCACAAGCTCAGCACTCCAGTGCAGACTCGATGGGCCAAATGGCCTCCTTCTCCACTGTATGTTCTATGTTCTATGAATTAGTTAATGGGATGTGGGCGTCGCTGGCTAGATCAGCATTGACTGCCCATTTCTAATTGCCCTTGAGAAGCTGGTGATGGGCCGCTTTCTTGAACCACTGCAGTCCGTGTCATGTAGATACACCCACAGTGCTGTTAGAAAGGAGATCCAGGATTTTGACCCAGCGACAGTGAAGGAATGGCAATATATTTCCAAGTCAGGGTGGTGTGAGCTGGAGGGGAAACTCCATATTGGGATGATGCCGTATATCTGCTGTCCTTGTACTTCCAGGTGATAGAGGCTGCAGGTTTGGAAGGTGTCATCAAAGGAGCCATGGCAAGTTGCCGCTGTGTATGCTGCAGATATACAGGCTGCCCACTGTGCGTTGGTGCTGGAGGGGATGAATATTTGTGAAAGGATGCAAATCAAATGGACTGCTTTGTCCTGGATGGTATCAAGCTTCTTGAGTGTTATTGGAGCTGACAAGTTAACTTGTGCAATGTAGATAGTTGACAGGCTTGGAGGAGACAGGAGGTGAGATGTCATCACAAAGTTCCTAGCTTTGACCTGTTCTTGCAGCCATATTATTTATATCAGTGGTCTCGTTCAGTTTCTGGTCAGTGATAACACCCAGGATGTTGGTAGTAGGTAAATTTAGCTGTGGTAATGCCATTGAATGTCAGGGGTCGATGGTTAAATCCTCTCTTGTTGGAGATGGTCCTTGTCTGGCACTTGTGTCACATGAATATTACTTGCCACTTATCAGCCCAAATCTTGCTGCATATGGATTTGGACTACTTCAGTATCCGATGAGACACGAATGGTGCTCAACATTGCCTAACTATAAACCTGCCCACTTCAGACCTTATGATGGAGGAAGGTCATTGATAAAACTATTAAAGATGATTGGGCCTCAGAGGAACACCTGCAGTGATGTCCTGGGGCTGTGATAGCTGACGTCCAACAACCACAGCCATCTACTCTTGTGCTCAATACGACTCCAAACCGCAGTGAGATTTCCTCCCTAATTCTCACTGACTGCAATTTTGCTAGGGCTCCTGGATGCCATACTCAGCCAAATGTTGCCTTGCTGTCAAGAACAGATGCTCTCACTTCAACTCTGTTCAGCTCTTTCATTCATGTCTGAAGCAAGGCTATAATGAGGTCAAGAGGGATGCAAACTGCACATCAGCGAGCAGGTTATTGATGAGTAAGTGCTATTTGATAGCAGCGTTGATGAAAATTTCTATTACTTTTCTTATGATCGAGAGGAGATTGATAGGGCAGTAAATGACTGAGTTGGATTTGTCCTGTTCTTGTGAACAGGACATACCTAGGCAATTGTACACATTGCCAGGTCGTGCCAGTGTTGCAGCTGTACGAGAACTTATTTAGGGACATGGCAAGTTCTGGAGCACAAGTCATCAATACTATTGCTGGAATGTTGTCAAGGTCCATAGCCTTTGCAGCATCCAGTCATTTCTTAATAACACGTAGGATGAATAGAATTGGTTAAGACTGGCATGTGTGAAGCTGGGACCATCTGGAGGCTGAGATGGATTAACCACCCGACATGTCTGGTTGAAGATGGCTACCAATGTCTTACCTTTTACACTGATGTGCTGGGCTCCCACATCATTGAGGATGGGATATTTGTGGCAATTCCTCCTCCAGCTAGTTGTTTTTTTGTTTGCTTATTTTTATTTTTCCAATTAAGGGTCAATGGTTTTTTTTCCAATTAAGGGACAACCCGTCCTGACTGGGAAGGTCGGATAAGAAAGGAGAGGCTGGTTTCCAGGCAAGAAACTAAGACCGCGTGCAATCCATCCGAATAGGAACAGACTCCCATAGCGCCTGATCAGCCGGGTGTTTACCGGCAATCCGACTCTGACCACCACTCGACCGAAGTCCAGGCCCAACATTTTCACTGAACATCCACAAATTTCAGGGCACCAATTGAATTGTTTCCCAGAACAGACTTCTATAAATAAATCCCAAGCTTTTAAAAACCATTAATTCCTGACATATCTCAATTTCTCTCCTGTTTTTGTAGTTTACTGTCCTGCATGATAGGATTATTAGTTCTTCATCTTAATTTCTCAATTTAAAACACTCTCGGAAATTGGTGACAAATTGCTGATCTCAACTATTTCAGGAACAATTAGATTATTTGCTAACAGTACTGATCATTAAATTCTCAAAACATACCACAATTCTCTTCTTGTTTTGGTTACTGTTTACAGTTTAAAACCGTATCACGGAATGTTTTGGCTCTTGTAGCAAGATTACACCAATGGGCGAGGTCCTAACTTTGAAAACTTCTGCAAATGTCTAGCCCTTCCCTCATGTTCTGACTAAACGTTTAAAATGTGCCTGAGGAAAAAGTCAAAGTAAAAAATTCTGCAACATTTCTTCCACAAACTTAAGGTAATCCAGAAAAACTGCTATTAATGCACCGGATAATAATTCACTTTCCTGAATCCGGAACTGCATACCACAGATGAAGTGCTCAAAGTCCAAGGAACACAAGTAATAGAATCATAGAATTTACAGTGCAGAAGGAGGCCATTCGGCCCATCGAGTCTGCACCGGCTCCTGGAAAGAGCACCCTACCCAAGGTTAACACCTCCACCCTATCCCCATAACCCAGTCACACCACCCAACACTAAGGGCAATTTTGGACGCTAATGGCAATTTATCATGGCCAATCCACCTAACCTGCACATCTTTGGACTGTGGGAGGAAACCGGAGCACCCGGAGGAAACCCACGCACACACGGGGTGGATGTGCAGACTCCGCACAGACAGTGACCAAAGCCAGAATCAAACCTGGGACCCTGGAGCTGTGAAGCGATTGTGCTATCCACAATGCTACCGTGCTGCCCTATAAACTATTTAATCAAGTGTGTCTGGAAGCAATTTATTAAACTATAGCTGAAAGAAAAGCTTTAGTTATAATAATAATTTACTACTGTCACAAGTGGGCTTACATTAACACTGCAATGAAGTTACTGTGAAAAGCCCCTAGTCACCACATTCAGGCCCCTGTTCGGGTACAGAGAGGGAGAATTCGGAATGTTCAATTCACCTAACAGCACACCTTTTGGGACTTGTGGGAGGAAACCGGAGCACCCGCAGGAAACCCACACAGACACGGGGAGGATCCAAGCCAGGAATCGAACCCACGGGTCCCTGGCATTGTGACGCAACAGTGCTAACCACTGTGCTACCGTTTCCTGGCATGGTTTAGAGGTGAACGTAACGCCTCACTATGATGTTTCCCCCAAGAGAGCATTAATAAAGTTGTTGAACCCTCTCCAAATTATACAACATGCATGCCCAATTGTAGGTGCTGCCGTCCAACCTGGCAAACTGGCTTCTCAACGTTTTGGTTTCAAGAACCGAGCTACCTCCTTGTTGGGATGAGTAAGACCCTTGGGCATCTTCTGCCACTCACCCTCGCTTCAACGCCACTGTTTGAAAGACCTTGCACAAATGTATCTGAGGAAGATGCATTCCTAACACAGCTAACAGGCAGAGCAACAATTTATAAATGCTTCCAGCATTTTCCAAATGCAGACGGTAAGGTTGGGAGGGATTTCTGGTCAGTCTTGCAATGGACCAAAATTGGAACCTCCACTATCACATTCTTATAGCTCCAGATTATAACATGCGTGTAAACATGTGTTGCCACATCAGCTCTGACTGCTTATGGGGCTGGTTGGAAGGCCCGTGTAGATCAGATTGATGTCACCGGCATGTTTCCATTGCTGCTCCAGTTGGGGTGGATTCGGGCTGTGCCTCCTTGCCCTACCCGTGGTGGAGATCTCGGTGTGGTGGGGCAAGGAGACAACTCGAGAAGATAATTTTCCTGCACTCCAGACAGGAAGCATTTCATGAAGCTGCTCAACAGATTCCAACAGCTGCTTCAACAATGGGGTGACATCACATATTTGTGTGGGATGGGGAGAAAATATGTAAACCTTCACTCTTAGAAAGGAGGCTCAGGGGCAGCACGGTGGCACAGTGGTTAGCATTGCTGCCTACGACGCTGAGGACCCGGGTTCGAATCCCGGCTCTGGGTCACTATCCGTGAGGAGTTTGTACATTCTCCCCGTGTCTGCGTGGGTTTCACCCCCACAACCCAAAAGATGTGCAGGATAGGTGGATTGGCCACACTAAATTACGCCTTAATTGGAAAAAATATATAAATAATTGGGTACACTAAATTAAAAAAAGAAGAGGCTCAGATTTTCTGGGCTATTGTTGTCACTTAACATTTTTTTGAAGAATAAATCCTTAAGTTGGGGGATGTTGAAAAGTTCAATGAGTATGTTCATTTCTTTCCACATTAGAAACGCACAGTACTTTCAGAACCGAGAAAAAGGGATTGCTTCGATCATCAGCGATCGTCCCCTCACCTAAAACCAAACTGTGAACTTTGTTCCCCCATAACATATACTTCACACTGTGATTGTGAGCATCTCACATGAATGCCGAGCACTGAAATTTTCATGGTCTGCCAACTCTAGTCAAAACACTGCCTTTTTCAATGCCGCCAGCATTCCACTCCATAACACATCATTTCATTTTAATTGTACCATTCTAACAGTCCACAGTTTTCACTACAAACAAAAAATGAGGCAAAACTGGCATCTATGTCCTAAAACGATGAGGTGCTTTACAAATGTATGAACATCTCTTACTTAAGACTTCTCATTTTCACAATCAGCTTCTGAAAACTATAAAAGGAAGCAGTAAAAGAATGCAGAACATAGACCCCTATCTAATAAAACAAGCACATCATCTTTAGAACAATGGTAGTTTCAAGACCCCGTGTCTAGCCGAAACATATTGTTGCTATGTTGAAATTGTGATTTTTGATAAGAGCTTTATTGGAGAATAGCTAAAGTTATTCAAATCCAAGCAAACCCTTCCTCAAACATATGTTGAATTATTTTCACAAGCTCTGTCTTCAAAGCAGCTGTCTAATTTATTTATCCTTGTTACTCTTGAAATTACAAAGTTGTTTATTAAGTGCTTATTAACTAAAGATGCATCTGTTTATACTGCACCATTATGTAATGCAATATAAATTTTAGACCAGGACCAACAGATGTTTTACACAGAATATACAACGTGAAGTACAACATGAGATTCATCTTTTGTTTGTGCTCCATTTCCAACCATCTTTTTTAAAATCTGCTCACATTGGGTCTCGTGCTATTACAATATATATGTTTCTACATTGCATGGGCACATACACAAGTTACAATAAACAATTACTATAATGTTTTATTCATTAATGGGATGGGGATGTCGCTGGCTAGACCAGCATTAATTGCCCATCCCTAATTACCCTTGAGAAGGAGGTGCTGCAGTTCAGTTGTAGGAATACACAGTATAAAAGGAGTCCCAGGTTTTTGACCCAGTGACAGTGAAGGAATAGTGACATAGGGCGCGATTCTTCAGCCTCATCTCACTCTCCCTTGGACAAAACAAGGCCGGCGAATAGCGGGAGAGGCCAAAAACGAGAACCGTGCCAGACGCCAAACAGTTTGGGATGCAACCGGCCCGCGCCCGCAGGCAAAATCGTGATCACGCTGTAGTGTAGCGAGAAACCAATTATCACCACTTAAGCCCTATTTCCATACAATTAATGAGAGCCACCCCTTTTCCAACAGCCTCCCGTCATTCAGCGGCCTCCCCAACAAGTGCTCACGCTGGCGCTGATTAGTACTCCTTTTTATAAAAGTGAATCTGACAGAAGAG
Organism: Scyliorhinus canicula; assembly: GCF_902713615.1. Classification (NCBI taxonomy): domain Eukaryota; kingdom Metazoa; phylum Chordata; class Chondrichthyes; order Carcharhiniformes; family Scyliorhinidae; genus Scyliorhinus; species Scyliorhinus canicula. The sequence goes on along the minus strand of NC_052151.1, from coordinate 165,063,973 downwards.
CTTCTGTGGTGAGCCGGTGAAGGTGACTATCCATCTTTGCTCACAGGCAAAGAGCCCGGGGGCGCTGGGCTTGCCAACATAGTGCTTGGCGGGGTTTGAGGGACCCTCGGCTGGGGGTGGGGGACACTCCACAGGGGTGGGCCACCTTGGGAGGGTAGGGGGAAGGTGGATTGGAACCGGGCGGCAATCGCATGTGGCACCATGCCACCCACTGGATCGTGCGTACCCATTCCAGGGGAGACCCTTGTCCCTCCCCGTCTGCCCCACCAACCACCCATAAACCTCATCGACTGCCGAGGCCTCTAGCATGTGGCTGAAGGCTATTGCTCATAGGGATTGGCAATAGTGGTTATGTGAGCACTTCATACAACCCAAGTGGATTCCTGTGCGTGGACAGGCCGTAGCATGTGGGAGTCATTGCCCAGCATCCAAATCAGACCACGAATGCTAGATACCGTGCCTGAACACTGCAGGAGGCAACACCACACACACAGCAGCCACCATCCAAACACCCAGAGGGGTGGGTCATTGCTCCGGGGTTGTCTCCTCAGCCGGAGGGTGGGTAAGTGTCACTGGGAGGTGGGGGGGGGGATGCCTGGAGCGATGGGCCAGAGGTAGGCTCGCATTGCAGAAGAAAGTGACAGGGGCATCATATTGGTTTTGCACAAGGGTGCTTTTTGTGTGTAACAATTCCCCACTCTCCCAATGGTGCCGCCACCCCTCCCCACTGCAACCCTCCCCCTCAACCCCTGCCCCGGTGTCCTCAGTGATCCTTGCTGTGCCTTGCCTTCAATGTCTAGGTGTCCCCCCCCCCAGATGCACATCAGAGGTGGAGGCAGCCAGCTACTTTCCTCATCCCGTGGCATTCCATGCTCCGGCTTACCTGTTAGCGGCATATGTACAGCCATGCTGCCCTGTTCTGTGTGCTGGCTGTGAAGCACGGCCACATCAGAGGGGTGGAACGGGCAGTACGGTGCAGCAGTAGTTCGCATTGCTGCCTACGGCGCAGAGGATCCGGGTTCGATCCCGGCCCCGGGTCACTATTCTCCCCGTGTTTGTGTGGGTTTCACCCCCACAACCCAAAGATGTGCAGGTTGGGTGGATTGGCTATGCGAACTTGCCCCTTAATTGGAAAAGAAATAATTGGGTAGTCTAAATTTATATATTTTTTTAATCAGAGGGGTGGAACTCGGGGGAGCTGGTGGCCACTGTCGCAGTCCAATGGAACGGGTCCGGTTGGCATTCAATGTTCCCTCCCCCCGGTAGTGCCCATAGGGCCCTGGGGTTCACCTTGGAACAGAGGGGCAGCTGGTTCGAGCCCTCACTGCCCCTGCATCATCTGACTCTGCCAGTCCTGAAGGTTTCCCAATGTTTGCACCATTGTGAAAGCACCCTCGGCAATGCCCAACAGTGACTGGGACTACCTCCACAGTAACCTTGGCCATGCCCATCTGAGAGTGGGACATGTCCTGCAGAACCTCATCAAGGTCAGTCTGCTACTGCCGCATCCCCAAGCAAGGCGGACATTCTGTCAAGACCCTCAGTCATGGCTGTCACCAACTGCGCGATGCCTTGGACATCTTCACTAATAGTGCCAACATCGTATACCAGGCTCTCCCCTGTGATCGCTACCCTAGCAGTATTGGCCTCGGTGCTACGCTTTGCCGGCAACATCTCCCGCACCCATAGCCTCTGGGACTCCCCCAATCGGACATGGATCTGCTGGAGTGTCACTGATATCTCCCTCTGAATGTCCTGACTGCTCCCTATTATCTCCATCAACTCCGGGACTACCTCTTCCATAGCATCAGGCTGGGACCCAGCAGACCTCTGACTGCTGTCTCGCCAGGGGATTCCTGCCTCCATCTGGTGTGCATCAGCAGTGTGGTGCTCACCAGATTGTGTCCCAGAAGCCTGTCCACTAACAGTTCCCACGGAGGTGTGTGTATCTGCGCTGGTGGTGATGCCGCGATCGTGTCTTCCTCGGAGCTCCCCTATGAGATGGTCTCATGAGAGGCTGGAGAGGGGGCCACCCGGGATGGGCCGGCACCGTCGGCTGGATGGCCTGCTGGAGAATGGGCATGTGGTCAGTGGGAGGGATGGGTTAGTCAGTAAGGCAATAACAATTCACGTTTGACAGGTTCTCCAGTTGGGGCCCAGCTGTACTTCACCTCCGCCAGCCTCCACACGGGTGACCGATCTGTCCTCAGTCACCTCCAGGGCACTCTCCTCGAAGGAGGTGAGGATTCCTAAGTCCGGCACCTCACCGCCAGTCTGGGCCTTATCCCGGCGATTGTGGGAGAGCTTTTCCTGAGGAGACACAGAGAGGTCATCGCTAGCCACACGTGTCGTTCACAGTGGTGGAAGGGGGTGTGTGAAGGGAGGGTCGCCCGGAGAGTTGGGGGCGGATGCTCAAATTGGGGGGAGGGATGCATTGTTGTCACCTCACTCGTGCTTCTCCTTTTTCTGGCACTGGGGATCAGGCTCCCAGCGCTCACAGCCACCACCACCTCATTACAACCCCCACCACCTCGGAACCCTTGGGGGAAACAGGACATCCTTCCTGGCCTCCACTGCGTCTACTAGCCTCCCCAGACCTGCATTCCCGAGTCTTGGGACCTGCCTCCTCGGGGCCACTGCTGCGAGCTGGCTGGGGTTGGTTGAACAAGTGCAACTTAAGTGCTGCTCAACCGTCAACCATTTTAGCGGGGGACTGGCGACGCAGAGCCGGCAAATCAGCTGGCGAGCCTTCATTTACGGCGAGAAGCTTGTGGGGCCCCAATAAATGGACCAATTAACGTTAAGTACCGTTGTCGGCCTTACTGGGCCGAGCGCCGGGAAGCTCGCGGCAGTTCCCACATGCTCTCACACTCAGCACTGCTGCCTCACAGCGCCGAGGATCCGGATTCGTTCCCAGCCCCAGGTCACTATCTGTATGGAATCTGCACATTGTCCCTGTGTCTGCATGGTGTCACCCCCACAACCCAAAGATGTGCAGAGTAGGTGGGTTGGCCACGCTAAATTACCCCTTAATTGGATTTTTTTTTTAAAAAGCCTTTTCGACTGTAAGTAAAGGAGGCTGCCTGGAATTTTCACACAGTACCCCAGGTGAGCACAGGGCCTTCCTTCCTGCCTGGAGTGAAAGAGCAGCCACATATAAACAAATGCCATCACTCCCACGATGGTGGGCTAGTTGCAAGAACCATGTTTTAATTAGAGTTGATGAGATGGTGCCTCCGAGTTGAAGCACCCTCTTTGTTATTTGTCTGCCATTGCAGACCGCTGCGTCTCGAAAGCTGGAAGGTCCCTGATTAATCCTTCAGCTTAGAGAGCCCACCCATTGCCCTTAATTGGGCAGAGAAACTGTCTCCATGTAAATTAAAGGGGTGCCTCTGTGAAGATCACAATGAGCGACTGCTTCCCATGGGGTTGGGGGGAGGTGGAATGAGGAGAGGTGATCAGGGCTCAGAGAAAGTCCCAAATTCTGTTTCCCATGCTGGAGGAGAATCCAGTTCATGCAATCTGAGGCTGCAAAAGGAATAACGCCATAACATTTCCATCATCAATTTGTCTCTCACTGCATTGCCAAATATGGATTCAAATTTAAAATGGTAAGTTTACAGGAAACATCATAAAAAAAATACATGCTAAACAGGAAGAATCACTGGTACGGAAACAAAAACATGAATGAAAATTTGACACCGAGTGTGTGTTGATGTTCAAGTTCTTTCCAAAAAAATTATTGACATCTTTAGCATTCCAAAATTCAATAAGTGAGCAGTTTAGTTCACTTCAGATCCAGGGAGCAATATTTGTTTTCGGAGACAATGGAGGATCATTTTCCATTTCAGATTTTACGCACAAATTTAGTTCATTTGACAGTGACTTTGGTAAAAGTGACATTAGGTCAAACCAGGATTCCTATATTATCCCTGGAAATCAATGATACTCCTGCATAACATAATGGTAGCAACAAATCAGAACTCTGTCTCAGACGTGCACTGCAGGTTAAAGTTATTATCACCTCAAAGTTTTCCTTCTTTAGTAAGGCTCTGCAGAAACACCATTTTTTAAAATTAGCGCCAAATTAAGCAGAAAAATACTTGCATTAGCAAAACACCAAAAGCGACTCCGTTTTGAAAAGGTGCAAAGGAAAGGGTAAAATTTGAGATAGTTCTTAGATTTTTCTACAGCAGCTGGAGACCAGATATCATGTTACCATTGCATCTCCAAGTATACATGCTCTCTGTCACTGAACATCTGCAAAAATGGTGCACAATGACAATTCAAATGAATGATCTTGAAGGAATGGAACAGATGTTTAAATGCCTTTCACATGGTTTTAATTCAATTGCTTCGAATAACAGCTGAGATTTATGATTATTTGGACCCAAAGAATGGATTACGGTCCTTTGTTATCTGTTTTATTCCGATTGGAGTGTTGCTACCCGCCGTGGGATTTCCCAAATGAGCTTTTTTGATGAATTCCTCCAAAGGCAAATTAGTCGAAAAAGCATAGGAAAAGCTCACATATCTGTCGATTAGTTCTCACTGTGCAAATGAGAAGTTATAAGGATGCATATGGTGAGAAGGTGACGAAGGTTTAAAAACATTCAGGAAAGTATTTTGATATTCTATATTTTCACCCCATTTGTGTCTCCTTTCCCAAAGACTGCTGCCAGCTGCCAGGATATTGGTCAATGAGCAACAACTCTACGATTTTGTCCAGGAGAGCTATCAAAGTACAATTAAATCTGGTCTTTCCCCAATATTGCATAGACTTGGTCACCTAATCATAAAAAGGATATTAATGTTGATCATACCTTTGGAATTTTGAGCAATTATCCACAGAAGATTCAAAAGCGAGTTATTTTAAAATGTATGCTTAAGTTAAAGTTTGCTTTAAAGGAACTACATTTTAAAGAGGATATCAAGATTGGCAGTACGTATTCAATTTCAGATTGGTCATCTCGGTCAAAGAGTTGTGTTTCAGCAGGCAGTACAGGAGAAAGGGGAGTCGAAAGTCAGAATGGTTTAGAGAGGAAATTGGAGAATGCCGATGGTGGGGGTGGAGTTACAAGAGGTCAATGTTATTGTCATGGAGGGCAGCACGGTGGCCTAGTGGTTAGCACAACTGCCTCACGGCGCTGAGGTCTCAGGTTCGATCCCGGCTCTGGGTCACTGTCCGTGTGGAGTTTGCACATTCTCCCCGTGTCTGCGTCGGTTTCGCCCCCACAACCCAAAAATGTGCAGAGTAGGTGGATTGGACACGCTAAATTGCCCCTTAATTGGAAAAAATAATTGGGTAATCTAAATTTATTTTTTAAAAATGTTATTGTCATGGGAGTGTCACTTTAAGAAATGTTTGTCTGCTCAAGGGGCTGCAGTGATGTCAGAGTGTGGGTGGAGCGGAGCTCTGGCTCTGCTTTTTGGTTTTGCTTAGAGGAAAAGCTTGGGTGTGTCTGCGTCTTTTGGTTTTGTTTTATTGTTGGAGCTGAAGCCAGCCAAAGAAGGTGTAATTTTGATCTCTGCCATCTAAAGACTATCTCGCGATCATTTGGTGAATTCAGCATGATAACTGCTCTCAGTAGAGAATTTAAACCTGATGTGCTTCTGTAAAAAGGATTTTTGTCTTATGGATGTTAAAAGGAAAGTTTAAGGATTACTTATAGTAGTGTATTCCTTGGGGGGGTGTGTTTGAATTGATGGTTGCTAAGATGTTCACTGTATGTTTTAAAAAGGTTAACTGAGTTCATAGAATAAACAATGTTTTGCTTTAAAAATTACTTTTAAATTTCTGCTGCACCACACCTGTACAGTGGGCTGTGTGCTCCCCATACCACAATCTAGTAAAAGTCGGGGGTCAGGTGAACTCCAGGATAGACTTTGGGGTTCTCCAAACCCTTGCAATAACATTATTAATAATAATCTTTATTGTCACAAGTAGGCTTACATTAACACGGCAATGAAATTGCTGTGAAAAGCCCCTAGTCGCCACATTCCGGCACCTGTTCGGGTACACAGAGGGTGCATTCAGAATGTCCAAATTACCTATCAGCACGTCTTACAGGACTTGTGGGAGGAAACCGGAGCATCTGTACGAAACCCACACAGTCACGGGGAGAACATGCAGACAGGGGCCCAAGCCAAGAATCGAACCTGGTGCTGTGAAGCAACAGTGCTAACCACTGTGCTGTAAAGGGTTACGGGAGAGTTCCAAGGTTGTAAGAGGTTACTGAGATAAGAAAGGATAGGATATGAAGGATTTGAACACAAGTACAAGGAGTTTAAATCTGAGACATGGGAAACCGGGTGGCAATGTAGGTCAGTGAAAACTGGAGAGATAGATGAACAGAATTTGGCGTGGATACTTTTGAAAGCACATAAACGGAGAGTTAGCACAGAATCTGAAAGTGACAAAGACATGGATGGTTGTTTCGGCAGCCGATGGGCTATCGATAAAAGGAAGGGAGAGAGGGAAGAAGGGGAATAATTTGTAAGTGTGTACCACCTTTCACAGCTTCGGGAAATGTGTCACAATAAATGAAGCGTTCATCGCTATTGTAATGGAAGCAAATAAGGCAGCAAGTTCTCATATACAGCAACTGAGTTAAATTACCAGTAATTCTGATTTGCTGCTGCTGACTGAGAAACAAATGTTGGTCAGGACAGAGGGAACTTATTTGTTCTTCTTCAAACAAAGCCGTGGCATCTTTTAGGTTCCCATGGCCTCACATGAACATCTTATCCGAAGAGTGACAACGACAGCGAAACTATTAGAATTCATTGTCACTATTTCACTGCCAGTGACAGCCACTTCTAGAGGCAGCACTTTCACAGAATAACACACAGAGGTTTAGACGTTGTCAATCATCTTATGTTTCTTTAAAAGATGCACTGTTAAGACATCCGACACTGCAATCAATGGGAAATCGATGACATGATGAGAACCTGTCTTTTGCACTGGATTTCTTGTAAAGATACCTTTAAAAAGCTGTGACTGTTACATGAGCTGTAAACAGGTTTCTAATGGCAGACTAACTTCATAGTTATTGTAAAATACCCTCACTTGTCCAGAGGGGATTTTAGACAAACTTTCTATTTATTGAATGTACAATTATTCCAAAAGAAAAAAATCCACATTTTTGATTTATTTTGAAAATAAGTTTGTTTATATTGATATTTTAGCTATGTAAATGCTTCACTATCAAACTGAACGTGAAAAATATAAGTGCTTTCAATACCATGTTTTGCTGACATCTTTGCTGCTCCAAACCGAGATCTCCAAGCCAGATTTAAACTGTTGTCAGGAGAGGGAAAACCAAGTCACACTGATTTGCTGCATGCAAAGGGAACCCATTAATTTGATGCCAGATTTGAACAGCCATCAGAACTGGGCAACAGCGATGATCGCTAGGTCTTTGAGAGCCCTTGCCTTGCTGCTGAACACAAAACCTGTCTCACCCAGTCTAGCTGATAATGCATCTTTCCCTCAATGCTGCACTGAAGTGTCAGCCTTAGATTATTTTGACTCATTCTTGTGGCTCAAAGGCAAGCACTGGAGCTAAGAGAGAATCACACAGCCCTTTAAAACTCAATAAAGAATTTTTCAAGGTTGAAGCCAAATCCACATTCCAACAGACAGGACTAAACAACCAATAAGTAAGGTTAAGGGGGGGGTTGTTGGGTTACGGATATAGGGTCGATACGTGGGTTTGAGTAGGGTGATCATTGCTCGGCACAACATCGAGGGCCGAAGGGCCTGTTCTGCGCTATACAGTTCTATATGTTTAAAAAAAATCAAGGCTGCGCTCGTTATAGGAGGAAAAAAAGGATGATCTTCACAAGAAAAACATCAAAGCAAGCGATTGACTGTATGTCGCCAAATGACCACTTTTAATTCATCAGATGGCACAGTGGTTAGCGCTGCTACCTCACAGCAGAAGTGACCCGGGTTGAGTTCTGGCCTTGGGTGACTGTCTGTGTCGAGTTTGCACGTTCACCCAGTGTCTGTGTGGGCTTCTTCCGGCAGCTCCGGTTTCCTCCCACAGTTCAAAGATGTGCAGGTTAGGTGGATTGACCATGTTAAATTGCTCCTTAGTGCCCAGGGATGTGCAGGTTAGGTTATGGGGTTACAGGGATAGGGTGGGGAGGACGGGAAGTGTAAATGGGTAGCTCATTCAAAGGGTCGGTACAGACACAATGGGCTGAATGGCCTGCTTCTGCACTGTAGGGGTTCTATGATTCTATGAGATGACAACTCATATTCTTACTGAAGCTGAACATTTGGGGAAGAAATATAATTACATCAAATACACAGCACAGAAATAGAACATTCGGCCCAACCAGTGCATGCTGGCATTTATGCCCTACTCATGTCTCCTCCCATATTTCTTCGGTCAGCATAACCCTCACTTCCTGTCTCCTTCAAATGCTTATTATGCTCCCTTTAAAATGCTTCTATAATATTTGTTTCAATCATGCACCTGGTGGTAGAAAGTTCACATTCAATTTGGATAAATACATTTCTTCTGAATCCCCAATTTTTGGTGAATGTCTTCTGAGATAGCCTCGAGATTTACTCTTCCCATGGGCGGTATTCTCCCCTACCCGGCGTGACGGAGGGTCCCGGAGTAGGGGAGTGGCGCCAACCACTCAGGGGTCGGGCCTCCCCAAAGGTGGGGAATTCTCCCCACCTTTGGGGGCCAGCCCCGCGCCGGAGCGGTTGGCACCAGAAGACTGGCGCAAACACCAGCGCCCCCGGCAGCGGGGCTGGCCGAAAGGCTTTCGCGGTCGGCGCATGCGCCGGCAGTGACGTCAGCGGAAGCTGTCCGCTGACGTCACTGCCGGCACATGCGCGATGTGGGTTTCTCTTCCGCTTCCGCCATGGCGGAGGCCGTGGCGGCCGCAGAGGAAAATAGTGCAACCAGGGCACTGGCCCAGAGTCTGAGCGGGGGGCCCCGATCGCGGGCCAGGCCACCGTGAGGGCACCCCCCGGGGTTCGATCGCCCCCCCCACCCCCCCAGGACCCACTCGCGCCGCTGATCCCGCCGTTCCAGAGGTGGTTCAAACCTCGGCTGCGGGAGAGGTCTCCCAGCGGCGGGACTTCGGCCCATCCGGGCCGGAGAATCACCGCAGGGGCCTCTCCGATCAGAGTGGCGTGATTCCCGCCACCGCTACTTCCCAGGTGGCGGAGAATCTCTGCCACAGAGACAGAGGGCGGGATTTTCGGCGGCACCAGGCGATTCTCCGACCCTGCTGGGGGTCGGAGAATTTCGCCCCATAAGTGGAAAGTCAAGGCAGGATTTTCCCAGCATCCCAACCATCTGTTTTCCAGTAGCGGAGGCAGCCCATCAGCGAGATCTACCGGTCCCACTGCTGTCAATGGGATTTCCCATTGACAGCACCCCTCACGCCGGGAAACCTGTGCGCCGACAAACGACCGGAATTTCCCACCGGTGTAAACAGCCAGTAAATCCCACCCTCTGTCTCTGTGCTTACTCTCGGGAACAACCTTTCATAATTCTGAAGACCTCGATCAGGTCAATGAGGCTCTTTACAATAGAAAAAAAGATCCAGGTGTCAATTCTTGTCCTGCAGTTTTGGTATCATAAATCTTTATTCAACCACCACCAGTGCCTCCATATGCAACCAAAACTGTACACAACACTGCAAAAGCGTGCCCCAACCAATGTCTGAAACAGGTTTGGATGTCTTTGCCGTTCAGATCTATCCCTCCAGAAATAAACCCTAGTGCTTGGCTAGCTTTTGTTAGGGCCTTATTAACCTGTGTTGCAACTTTCAGCGTCTGATATATTTGTACCCAAAGATCCCTTTGTTCCTCTGCCACATATAGATTCTTAATTTCTATGTAATACGTGACATCTTTATTTTTCTTACCAAAATAGAATACCCTGGGCGGGATTCTCCCAGCCCCATGCCAGGCTGGTGAATCCCTGCCACCGTGGAGTGGAGAATCGGTGACATTGGCGGCGGCGCTAAAGGCACGGCGTCGGTCGCAGGCCGCTCTACACGGCCGGGCTGCCGATTCTCTAGCCCGGATGGGCCGAGCGGCCGCTCTAAAAAGGCAGAGTCCCACCGGCACCGTCCACACCTGGTCCGGGGGGGGGGCTCCGACCCCCGGGGGGCCTCCGATGGGGCCTGGTCCGAGATCGGGGCCCACCGATCAGCGGATCGGCGTCTTGCCCCCCGGGCCTATTTTCTTATGCGCCGGCCCCTGAACTATTGGAATATATTGAAGTACCACATGCGATAGTATAGCGAGATTTTGATAAGGATTTTTTTTTCCAAAGGCAGAACACAGAAAAGATGATCATTACCAAGTGACAGTGACAGTCAATGGTGTTATAACATATGGAGTTCACCTAAAGTGGTGTTTCAGATTAGAAAATGAACCTTTCCTCCCAATGTTTCCCAAATAAATTTTAACAGCACGCAGTCAGCCCAAACAGTCAGAATGTAGGTGGAAACTCATTATCTGATTAAAGATACAGGACAAGTGGAAATTTAAGAAAACAGGAAGATTCGCCCCTGGTGTGGCCAGGAGGAGGAGTCACCGGAGTGCACCTTGCTGCTGAGAGTCAGTTTAGGAGCTCTCAGAAGAATGGGAAAATCTTTTCTCAACAGACACTGTACATTATAACTTTGTGAGCTATGGAGAAGAGAGCCTGTTGGAAGCTGGGTGTAACCTTGGACTGGTTTGTGTGAAGACCACAATTCTGCAGAGTGCGCAGTGCAACATGCGACATGGGGTTTTCAGTCATAGATCATAGAATTTACAGTGCAGAAGGAGGCCATTCAGCCCATCGAGTCTGCACCAGCTCCTGGAAAGAGCACCCTACCCAAGGTTAACACCTCCACCCTATCCCCATAACCCAGTAACCCCACCCAACACTAAGGGCAATTTTGGACACTAAGGGCAATTTATCATGTCCAATCCACCTAATGCACTTTTAAATGTGGCTGTTAAGCTACTTGCCAAATTGCTGGCACTATGTTTGAAGCCCTGCATCCAGAGGTGATCGTGGAATACCCGAGGGGCTTATCTAAGCATCGGCAATTGTCCGTCGGCCAATATATGTCACCAACTACTCTCCCCATCTTCGGCGCACAAACTGGAGGTGATTATTTTCCCCCCTAGATGTCGAAGTGACGCTTGATAGAGTGGAGTAGGAATCTCTCTTTGAGATTCTTGGGGGTGGGGGGGTTGGATTTGGGCAGAAGGTTACACCTTGGATTCCTTTACTATATAGGGCCGCCACTGCTGATGTTCACATGAATGCTTTGAATTCTAGCTACTTCCCGCTGAATAGGGGTAAGAGGCAAGGATGTCCATTGTGTTCACTCCGGTTTGCTTTGGCAATAGAACCGCCCGCCATAGCGCTGAGATCTTCGGTTGAGTGGAGGGGAATAAATCGGGGTGACGTGGAGCACTTGTACGCCGATGACCTGCCTCTTTATATTACAGAGCCAGTATCCACTATGAACAAGATAATGAAGCTGCTTGGGAACTTTGACACCTTCTTTGGGTACAAGTTGAACTTGGAGAAGAGCGAATGCTTCTGGGGTAGAGAGCCCATAATTAGCTTTCGTCATCTGGGTTTCCAGATGGCCCATGATTGGACCTCGCATTATAAATTAAATCATACTAGCCTGGGTAATGGTGTCAAATCTGACTTGCAGAAGTGTGACAGCCTCCCCCCGTCCTTGGCGGCCAGGGTTCACACTTTTAAAAATCTCAGGAGCACATTCATTTTATTTATTTTTCAATGTCTCCCCACTTTTCTCCCCATGTCCTTCTTTGTCAAAGTTAATAAATTAGTGTCCTCATTTATTTGGGCAGGTAAGACTGGGTGTTGCTGCAGAAAGATAAGCAGTCAGATGGTTTAGCTCTACCTAATTTATTATTTTATTACTGGGCAGCCGATATTCAGAAGGTACTGTTGTGGTTCAGTGATCCAGGTTCCTGATGGGGACAAATGGAGATGAGCTCCTGCAAGGTTTCTAGCCTTGGTGCATCAATACCTTTCTCTGCGGCAAGCTTTTCCCTGAATCTGGGAGTGGTGTTCACTCTGAGAATCTGGAAGCACTTCAGGCAACATTTTAAGCTCTATTTTATGTCTTTGCTACCCCCCGCCTTGCAACAACTAGATATTCAAGTCATGGGAGGGGAAGGGCTAAGAGGTTTGGGGAGCGAAGGTTTGCCGGCGTTAGTGAGCTGTCGGAGAAATTTCAACTGCCTGATTCCAGTCTTTTCAGATACTTGATGATTCACAATTTTTCATGCAAGGCACCACCCTCCTCCCTGTTGAAGAGGATTTTGTCTTTGGTCGGGTCTAGTTTTTGTCTTTGGTCGGGTCTGGTGGGGAGACTATTTTGTGCGTATAAGGCCAGATCTCATCAGCAGAGTTGGCTCTGTTGAATGGAGGTGAAGGTTAAATGGGAGGGTGAGCTGAGTTCCACTCTGGATGATGAGATAGGGAGTGAGGCCCTTCACAGGGCCAACTCCACGTCCTCAGGTGCTCGGCTTCGATTCATCCAATTCATGTTGGTGCACAGAGCGTATATAACTGAAGCGAGGATGAGTGGATTCTTCTCTGGGGTGGAGTACAAGTGTGAGCATTGTTCTTGGGGGCCGCCTAACCACACCCATACGTGTCATCAAGTGTGGTGTTGTACAGTAGTTAAGTAGGAACCACACCAGTTGCGTGACCATGGGTCACTTTTTTTGGCCTTTATAAAAATCTGGACCACCCTTTCTGCCAAGCCATTAAATGAGGGATGGGACAGGGCGGTTCTGATATGTTGGCTGTTTTGCAAATGTGGCAAACTCCTCACTCACGGAGGACATCACACTGTCTATCACCCGAACCTCAGGGATCCCATGGGTGCTGAACGAGCACTGGAGCTTTTCTACATTGGCCCTGAACATCGTCAAGGCCATCTTGAATATGTCAAGCCACTTCCAGTGGGCATCCACGATAACGAGAACAATTGACCCCAAGAAAGGCCCTGCAAAGTCCGTATGCAGTCGCACTCGTGGCGCCCTGGCCGAAGGAAGGCCGTCAGGGGGAGCTTCTGATGCTCCTGGCACGTCGGGCAGCTATATATGAACCAAAGTACCCATCGATGCCAGGCCACCAGACCTAACTCTGGGCCAGGATCTTCATCTTAGAGGCACCATGAAGGACCACTGTGTAGGTCCTTCAGCAGGGACCCCTGACTCTGCAGTGGGATGACTACATGAGCTCCCCACAATATGACAATGTCCTCCACGTTGAGCTCTGAGAGGCTCTGGGAAAAAGGCTGTATGGTACAGGAGGTATCCCCTGCATTCCGCTGCTCAAAGGCATGTGGCGGAGTTTCGTCAGTCTTGGATTACACTGCGTCCATGCTCGCACTGAGTGTAAGTAGCCGTCACTGGCAAGTTATGCATAAAATTGAGAGTTGCAACCACTTCATGTGCCACCGGCAAAAATGGGGACCTCATGGGCAATCGTAGATGACTGAGCGTGTCGGCATGGGGAATCTGCATACCCAGGTTGCGTTGAAACAAATGTTCATACGTGGCGAGTAGAAGCCCCCAACACTGAATTCTGGCTGATGACTTGGTTAGAATTTCCATATCCTCCATAAAATGTTGAGCAGAGGCTTGTGGTCAGTCATGATAGGGAAGTGCCTCCTGAAAACGTATTGGTGGAATTTCTTGACTCCAAATATTACCGCCTAGCTCTCCTTTTCGATTTAAGAATATCGTCATTCTGTATCCGCCAGGGTCCTCAACCCAAAATTGGTGGGACGTTCCGTGCAGTCGTCCCATCTGTGAGCCAGCACCACCCCAGTGCCATAGGGGGAGACATCACACATTAGGATGAGTGGCCGAGTGAGTGGGGAGCTGTGTGAATGACAGATGCTCTTTTACTCCGGCGAATGCTTTGTCTTGCGAGACACCCCAGAACCAATTCATTTTTTCAAATTAAAGGGCAATTTAGCGTGGCCATCTGCACATCTTTGGGTTGAGGCAGCGAAACCCACACAAACACGGGGAGAATGTGCAAACTCCACACGGACAGTGACCCAGAGCCGGGATCGAACCTGGGACCTTGGCACCATGAGACAGCAGTGCTATCCACTGCGCCACCGTGCTGCATCCCCAGAACCACTTCTGATCCTTCGTCAACAGTATGAGGAGTGGAACCAAGAAGGTGGCCAAGTTGGCGATGAACTTTCCATAATAATCTTCCAGGCCTAGAAATGACCAGAGTTCAATGGTGTCCGTCGGGAGCCTATTTATGGCCCGAACCTTATGCTCCAGTGGGTGTAGACTATCTCAGTCTACCCTGCACACTAAGTAAGTCACCGCTCTGGCTCGTAACACACAATTGCTCCTCTTCAGCGGGGCGCCCACTTGGGAAAACCGCCCTAGCACTTCTTGCAGGTTGTCCATATGGCGCACATGGTGAGCACATCATCTAGATAGACGGACACCTTCGTCAGACCCTGCAGGCTACTTTCCATGCTGGAAAATCACTGGGGCAGATGAGACCCCAAAAGCAGGGGTGTGTTTTCAAATAACCCTCTATGGGTGCTTATGGTCACAAATGTTCTGGACACTGGATCTAACTCCACCTGTAAATAAACATGGTTCATCTCAAGTTTCATAAAGGAACATCCTCCAGCCAGTTTTGCGTACAAATCATCCACTCTAAGAATCGGGGTACAGGTCCAGATGGGAAGCTCTGTTTATCATGAGCACGTAATCTCCACAGAGTCAGACAGATTTGTCAGGCTTTGTTACTGGCACCAGAGATGCGGTCCACTCCACAAATTGTACACGGCGTATAATTCCTAGATCCTTCAAGCGCTGTAGCTCTGCATCAATCTTGGCAGACAATGTGTAGGGGACAGACCTCGCTCTAAAGTACTGGAGTTGAGAATCAGGATTCACGTAGATATGGGTGTTGACCTCTTTTATCTTGTCCAAACCCTTCTGGAACACTCTGGGGTATTTGCCCAATAAATCGTATAGATTCCCAGTGCCCATCCGAAAAACCTGTTGCCAGTTGAAACAGAGGACTCGCAACCAGTCACACCCCAGCAAATTGGACCCTGGTGTCCGTACCATGGCCAAGGGAAGTTAGACAGTCTGTTGCCCTATGTTGCTGGAGTTAGTGGTCCTCACAATGCTCAATGTCTCACCATAATAGGCCACTAACCTCGCCTTAGTGTCCTGAAACATCAGTAGCATGATCCCTGCACGTAATCGCTAAATCGTCTGATGGTCCACGATGGAATTAGCAGCTCGAGTGTCAACTTCCATTACCACAGGGTGACCATTTACTTGTACATGACTTGGATCAGCACTACCTTTGGGGCCGTGATGCAGTTCAGCTGCATCAAACAGTTCTCCTCATCCAGGGGGATTACTTGGAAGGTCCTGACTCGTGGTGATCTTGTCGGCTGCCATGGACAGTGTTCTCTGTGGCACATTTGGCAGCTCTGGCCATCACATGTCCTCTGACCACACGCATAGCAAAGTGGCTGGCTCTCCCCTTCATCCTCGGGGGAGGTATCCTGTAAATCTGCAGTGGTTCCCAAGTGCTTGGCCCAGCTGCGGAATTGCCCCTGGAGTTGCCCTTTGGGGAGGTGATCTGACCTGATCAGCATTGCCCAGTGATGCAGTGGGAAGTTGAAATGGAGGGCGGGCCAAACTATGTCCATGGGCCCCTGCAGCTCCTGCATTCCTTTCTCTGCATGCTTACGGGACAGTGACAACTCGATGGCCTATGTTAAATCTAAGGTCGACTCTGCCAACAGATTCCTCGGAGTGGTCATGTCCCACAAACCAGCCTTTCCCTCAACATTTCGGAGAGGGACTGCTCAAACTGTCAATGCTCTGCCAGATGCCTAAGGTGGGTCAAGAAGTCAGTGACCGATTCACCTGGGGACAGCATCGCTGTATTAAAACCTATACCCCTGCATGATTTAGGAAGGTTTAGGGTCATAATGTACAGCTACCAACACGACCAACTCATCAAAAGATTTGAAGTCTGGTACAGCCGAGTAAGTGAGTCTTTTTATGATTCCATAAGCCGGGGCCCCACAGGCGGTCAGGAGGATGACTTTCTGATGGTCTCACCCCAAAAAACTGTTTTCATGGTAGGAGTACCTCATGCATTCAGCATAGTGGCTCCAATCTTCCAGGACAGCATCAAAGGCTTGCAGCTTACCGAAAAGTGCCATCTTGAACTTTTATTACCACAGGTCCCATGATAGTCATCATCCAGGGTGGCTAGGCGGTTCCTCAAGCAAGTCTGAAGTCTGCTTTTGTCCTCATCGCCAGTTTAGTAACTTGAGGAAATAGGTGGCAGTGGAACAAGAGGTTAACGAACTGTCTACAAAACTCTACCAATGGCAGTAACTCCCCCTCCCAATCCATTCCTTGCTGGGACAACCAACAACTGCAGCTTTTATGTGCAGTCTTTAATGAGCTCCAGCTGGGTGGCCTGGAAAGCTCGTACTCCCCAAATCCCATGGGGAGACGGACAATGGTTCTCATGGGAGTTATGACACATATAAATACTGGTCAACAGAGCCTGTAAGCGACAGGGTGCTAGTGCCGAATGGCTCGCCTCCCAATACGCCAAAGTCTGACCAACATCTACAAGGCACATGTCAGGAGTTGACAGATTACTCTCCACTTTTATGGATGAGTGCAGCTCCAACACCCAAGACGTTCAACACCATCCAGTACAAAAGATCCTTCATAGGCAGCCGATCAACCAACTTCAAATATTCACTACATCTACCATCAGTGCAGTGTGCAATATGTCCCAGCTGCTAGACGACATGCAGCAACACACCAAAGCCTCCTTCAAAAGCACCTTCCATAGAATCCCAACTGTGCAGGAGGCTATTCAGCCCATCGAGTCTGCACTGACCATTTGAATGAGCACCCTACCTAGGCTCACACCCCCGGTCCTATCCCCGTAACCCCACCGAATCTGCAGACGAAGGGGCAATTTTTAGCCAATTCACCTGACTTGTGCATTTTTGGACACAAATGGACAATTTAGCATTGCCAATCACCTAACCTGAACACCTTTGGACTGTGGGAGGAAACCAGAACACCCGGAGGAAACCCACACAGACAGAGGAAGAACATGCAAACTCCACACATCAGGCACCCAAGGACGGAATCGAAACCAGGACCTTGGCGCTGTGAGGCAGCTGTATTAACCATTGTGCCACCGTGCTGCCATCTGCAAACTCTATAACTTAGAAGGGCAAGGGAAACATGCATGTGGGAATGCCACCATTTGTAAATTCCTATCCAAGTCACACAACAATTAGAATTGGAAATACATTGCCATTGTTTAATTATTGCTTGGTCGACTGAAAATCAATGTGAGAGTAACATCAACAAATGCTCCTATAATGCTTCATGGCGGCGATTCACCACCATCTTTCAATAGCAATTAGGATTGGCATTAAAGTGTTGGTCTTGCTAAGAAATGCGCGCATCTATGCATGAATAAAACAAGAGAAGCAATCAGTCAGTTTGACATTGTTTAATGTCAGCCTTGGCTAATTGTCTCAGAGTCAGAAGGTTATGGGGTCAAGTATTGTGCTGGAAAAACAAGAACATAATCCAGGCTGACATTCCAGTGCTGTACATATGGAGAACCGCACCGTTAGGGATACCTTCTAAGGCCCAGTCTTGCCATTCAGGTGAACATAACATATCTCGTGCCTCAATTACAAATCAGACAGGACAGTTCTCACAAGTGTCAATAGTTACGTCTTACCCTACAGAATTAAAATGGATTATCTGGTTCTTATCACAATGCAGACTCTGGGAGCTTGTTGTACTCAAATTTGTTGCCATATTTCTCAAATCTCAACAGTGACTGTACTTCAAAAATACTTCATAAGCAAACATACAGACAAACATAGGAGTAGGCCACTCGGCTGTCTGAGCCTGCCCCACCATTCTGATCTGAATGTAACCTTCCCCCCCCCCCCCCCCCCCCCCCCCCCCACTGTTGATCAGAACCTATCACCTTAAAAACATTTAAAGGCTCTGCTTCCACTGCCTTTCAAGGAAAGGAGTTCCAAAGACTGATGACCCTCTGTGAGAAAAACCATTCTCTTCATCTGTCTTAAATGAGAAGCCCTTTATTTTTAAACACTGACCCCTAGTTCAAGATTCTTCCACAACAGAAAACATTTAACTGTAACTGACTGTAAAGCATTTTGGGATGTCCAACGGTCATGAAAATCATTCATCTTTTGGGGGGTGGGGGGTTGAAGAGAGAGAGATAGGGAGAGAGAGGGAGAGAGAAAGAGAGAGAGGGAGAATTAAAAAATATATTTAAAATAATTTGTTTCTCAAGGAGTTTAATGGCAGGTTGACTATTCGTCATGTAAAGGTACAAACTTTAAAAGAATTAACAGACAAAGTCCAATTTTCATTCACCAGGCATTTTATCAAAGGTTTACCTGGATCTCAAAGCAGGGACAGGTATTCTTAAAGCTATGAAGACCAGGAAATTAATCAAAAATGCAAGATGTGAAAGCCAAAATAATCAGGAGTATGAAGACAAGTTGTTACAATCCACGCAGAAACCAATAATTTCCTAAAAGAGATTGAACTTCCATTTGGTGGTTGAAAGAATGATCCAACAAGATTTTACGTTTTAAAACTTCTTCTGTAAGCACAACTTTCTAAACACCATTTTCTTTTTGTAGGCCACTTATACTTTAAACTGCTTTTCACACTGCCCACGGAATTATAGTCCTTGAGCAAACAAGTCACAGTTGCTCACAGCCTCCAATGGCTTCCCGCATCTCTGCTTTGCTGAGTAGGGACGTTGAATGACTGTCTTAAGACGCTTTTCTCAGTTATCCAAAAGTTTCTCAAATCCACGACCAGCAATAAAGCCAGTTCCAATGATTCATCTTCCTCCTGTCCATGTAAGGCGAATTTCCTGGAATATGTAGTCTACACCTCTTTAACTAAAGACCGTCTTCCCCGGCCTCCATCCAGATGTGATAGCCTGCAATCAAGCAGCCTCTTCTCTCTGCTGATCATACAGAAACTCTGCTATCTATCACGATAGTCATTGATTTGTGGGGAGGTCTGTAACCTGATCTCAAAACTGATCTCATCTGCCCTCCTCCCATGGCAACTAAAAACACGATGGGGTGAGCTTCTCTGGCCTTCCCGCGACGTGTTTCTCGGTGGCGCGAGGGGCCCGCTGTTGGCCGTCGGCGGGATCTTCTGGTCCTGCTGCTGTCAATGGAATTTCCCATTGAATCTACCCCACGCTGCAAGGAAACCCATCAACAGGTCCAGAAGATTCTGCCAGCGTGAACAGCTGGAAGATCTCACCCATTCATTTTGTTTCCAGGTAGAACTGCAAATTAACTATCCTTGATCCAAAACCCCTTTTATCTTAGACGTAAATGGATAGTGCAACTGTTTGTAACCCAATTACAACAACACCTTTCTAGGACTTTGGGAAGACTCAAAATCTACTCCTGGTAAACCCAAAGACTAATGCAATTGTCTCCAAGTGCATATACCTTGCATCTTCTCAGTCAAACAATCCAAGCCTTTCTTTGCTCTCGAACAATCAAACAACCCAGGCTTACTCTCAGACAGACAGACATTAAGAACAGATCATATAAAGTAATTTTCACATTCTTTAATATTTTCCCAGCAAACTATAACCAATCACAAATCTCTCCTGTCTACTGTCTATTGGCTTCACTATCTCCATCATATCCACTTACTCAGGAGTACAATGTTTTAATAGTTTCAATCCTCAAGGTAATAAAATCTTTAACCTATTTGTTTACTTCCCCATTCCCCATTAACCATTTCAGGACAATGGGAGACAGGGTAGAGGGGAAAGGTACATTAAAAAAAGTAAAGTTGCAGCAGTATGGTGGGGACATATAATTGCTAGGCCTGATTGGGCTCACAATGCCAGAAAAGTGGGGGGAGCTGCAAGCAAAGAAGATGCCAATAATAACTTATATTTACATGATACCTTTAACACAGCAAAACACCCTAAGGCATTTCACAGGGGCGTTATAAATCAAAATCTAGCACTGAGCCATACTTGGAGATATTAGTTCAATAGCTTGGTTCAGAAATATCAGAAAGGAGCAAAGATAGGTAGAGAGATTCAGAAAACTAATTCCAAAACTTAAAGTTGAAGGTACAACTGCCCATGATGGAGTGTTTCAAATTAGCAAAGCTCAAAAAGCCAGAACTCGAGGAGCGCAGATATCTCAGAGTGTTGAAAGGCTGGAGGAGATTAGAGATTAGAGGGTGAGGCCATGGAGGGCTTCTTTATATTGTGTCTTTAACATAATAAAATGTTCCAAGGGACTTATGAGTATTACAAAGGAAAATTAGACAACAAGTCACATGAGATATTAACCCAGGTGATTAAAAGCATGGCCAAAAAGATAGATTTTAAGGGGTGCTGTAAAGAAGAGGTTTATGAAAGGAATTCCAGAGCTTGGGGCCAAGGTTACTGAAAGCAAGGTGGAGCAATTAAAACAAGGGGTGCTCAAGAGGCCAAATTTGATGAGTGCAGGTATCTTGTCGGTTTGTGGGTTGCAAGACATTACAGGTATAGGGAGGGGGGAGGACATGGGGGGACAAGGAATAACATTTTCATAGAATTTAGAGTGCAGAAGGAGGCCATTCAGCCCATCGAGTCTGCACCGGCTCTTGGAAAGGGCATCCTACCCAAGCCCACACTTCCACTTTATCCCCATAACCCAGTAACGTCACCGAACACGAAGGGCAATTTTGGACACAAGGGCAATTTATCATGGCCAATCCACCTAACCTATACATCTTTGGACTGTGGGAGGAAACCGGAGCACCCGGAGGAAACCCACATACACATGGGGACAACGTGCAGACTCCACACAGACAGTGACCCAGCCGGGAATCGAACCTGGGACCCTGGAGCTGTGAAGCAATTGTGCTAACCACTATGCTACCGTGCTGCCCCATTTTAATATATAAGCACTGCTAGAATGGGAGGCAATGTAGGTGAACAAGCACAGGGATGATGTTAAATGGGACTAGGTACAGTTTAGGATAACCTGTAGTTGAGAGGGTAGAATGTGGTAGGCAGCCTGTAACTCATCGAAATATTTACATAGAGGTAACAAAGGCATGACTTAGGATTTTAGCATAAGATGAAATGAGGTAGGAGCAAAATCAGGCAATGTAGTAGAGGTGGAAATAGGCCGTCTTGATGATGGTACAGATGTGTAGTGAGGAGCTAACACCCGCTTCAAATATGGCACCAAGTTTGGAAATAGTCAGACTTGGTTTCCAGCTGTTGTCAGAAATGAAATGAAATGAAAATCGCTTATTGTCATGAGTACGCTTCAATTAAGTTACTGTGAAATGCCCCTAGTTGCCACATTCCGGCGTCTGTTGGGAGAGGCTGGTACGGGAATTGAACCGTGCTACTGGCCTGCCTTGGTCTGCTTTAAAAGCCAGCGATTTAGCCCAGTGTGCTAAACCAGCCCCTGATGAAACCAGCCCAGAGAGCGAGAGAGACGGAGTCTGTAGCTGAGGAACAGAGTTTAGAACGGAGAATGAAGGTAATGACTTCATTCTTCCCAATATTTAATTGGAGGTAAATTCTGACTAGGATAAATGGTACGATAATTTAAAAACAGTGGAGGAGTGGGGTACGGTTGTGCTAAGATTGAGCTGGATGTCATCAGAGCACATATAAAAACTAACACTGTATTTTGGATGATGTTGCCGATGGACAAAACAAAGAGGAAAAATAGGAGGGTGGACTGGGATCAATCCTGAGCGGACACTAGAGGTAGCAGTGCAGGAGAAGGAGGTGAAACAAGCCAGGGTCTCAGGTTCGATTCCCAGCTTGGGTGACTGTGCGGAGTCTGCACGTTCTCCCTGCGCCTGGGTGGGTTTCCTCCGGGTGCTCTGGTTTTCTCCCTCAAGTCCTGAAAGACATACTATTAGGTAATTTGGACATTCTGAATTCACCCTCTGTATCCCGAACAGGTGCCCGAGTGATTAGAGGATTTTCAAAGTAACTTCATTGCAGTGTTAATGTAAGCCTACTTGTGACAATAAAGATTATTATTATAAACTATTGCAAGTGATACTCTGGCTACGATCTGATGGATTAGAATTAGGACTTGGGGAACACAGTTTTGAATTACCTCAAATTTACAGAGGGTGGAAAATGAGAGGCCAATGAGCAGCATTAATCCCATGGTAGGTTATTTTAAGGGACAATTTTTAAGAGAAAGCTGAATAAATGTTTGACTAACAAGGGAATCAAAGGTATTGGGGGCATGGAGGAAAGTGGCGTTGAGGCCACCTTCCAAACCCACGACCATCTAGGAGGACAACAGCAGCAGATACCTGGAACCCCATTATCTGGAGGTTCCCCTCTCAGTCACTCACCACCCTGACTTTGAAATATTTTGCCCTTCCTTCATTGTCACTGGGGCAAAATCCTGGAACTCTCTTCCTAACAGCACAGTGGGTATACCTACAATTCAAGGACTGCAGCAGTGCAAGAGGGCAACTCATCACCATCTTCTAAAGGGCAACTGGAGATGGGCAATAAATGCTGGCTTAACTAGCGATGCCCATGTCCCGTAAATGCATTTTTTAAAAATCCAATCAGTCATGATCCTATCAAATGGGAGAGCAGGTTTGAGGGACTAAATGGCCTGATTTTGGTCCTGGTGGATAGGTAACTGACAACCTGTCACTACATTAAGCACCTTCTCAGAGTTGGTTACAAAGTAGCAGCATGGGAGAAGACCATCTGTCTACTCTGTACACAGAACACAATAATAATCTTTATTAGTGTCACAAGTAGGCTTACATGAACACTTCAGTGAAGTTACTGTGAAAAACCCGTAGTTGCCTGTTCGGGTACACAGAGGGAGCATTCAGAATGCCCAAATTACATAGATAGAACAGAACAGCACAGAACAGGCCCTTCGGCCCTCAATGTTGTGCCGAGCCATGATCACCCTACTCAAACCCACGTATCCACCCTATACCCGTAAGCCAACAACCCCCCCCTTAACCTTACTTTTTTTATTAGGACACTACGGGCAATTTAGCATGGCCAATCCATCTAACCCGCACATCTTTGGACTGTGGGAGGAAACCGGAGCACCCGGATGAAACCCACGCACACAGGGGGAGGACGTGCAGACTCCACACAGACAGTGACCCAGCTGGGAATCGAACGTGGGACCCTGGAGCTGTGAAGCATTTATGCTAACCACCATGCTACCCTGCTGCCCTAACAGTATTTCTTTCGGGACTTGTGGGAGGAAACCAGAGTGCCCGGAGGAAACTCACACAGAAACGGGGAGAATGTGCAGACTCCACACAGATAGTGACCCAAGCCGGAAATTGAACCCGGGACCCTGGAGCGGTGAAGCAAAAGTGCTACCATTGTGCTACCATGCTGCCCGTAAAATAAACACAAAATGATTTGAAACAAATCATTCAAAATAGATGTTGAAAATCAACTCGCAAATACTAAATTTGAAAATTATATTTTCTTCATTTTTGGCTTTACACATTTCATCAATCACATTTCAATTGAGAGGGTAGATGGAACAGCTCCACTGATTGCATCAGCAGTCCATAACTTCCTATTAGGAGATGTTCCAATGTGACCCAGAATGTAGCTTTTCCTCTCCTCTCCTCCTAAGGAATTGCTTGGCTTATACTTGGCAACTCGCCCACAGCATGGCATCGTGCCATGTCAAGCATAAGCATTCCACATTCTACAAGAACACAGTCAAGCTCCTGATTCACTGTAACACATAGGGTTTGAAAGATCAAAGTTGTGGCAATCAAAACAGCCCTGATAATTATTGAGAATATGGCAGACTGTATGGCAAAAGGTAATTTGTAATCTGAGACTACTTTATCAACATCTACTTCCATTGGATTGCAAGACTACAAATCAACTTGTATCTACTGCAATTACTGCAATAGAATAATGTCACTGGCGTAGCCTAATTTGTTTCTTGCTGGATACAATTGTTCCAACTTGGTATAAATCTCACAGTCGAGTGAAGGAATATGATTCTTAAACATTAGCGCAAAAAGTTCAAACTCAAATGCACCAGCATTTGAAATCCTAAACCACTTCACAAGAGACAATTAAAATACCCATCAAACTAGTAGTGAAACAAAAGCTGCAATGGGCTACTTCAAAACGTCCAGGAATTGTACCTCGATCTGACTGTATCTATCCAAAACAGAGTTTGGCATAATAAATTATCTCATGTAAAGGCCTTGAAAGTATCAGCACGTTGTTATTGTGCTGGATACTTGTCCTGTACACAATCTGCAGCATTTGCTCAGAAAGCTACGCTGATTATATTTTTAAAACACTTTCGAAATATGAGAGCTACGTTGTGCATTTTTTAAAAATGAAATCGGAGGAATGATGCCACCTTGAACAATCGAAGTAAATAAAATTCATATTTTAATTCAAAAGCTGCAGGCCGGATTTTGGTCTTGCAGTCTGAAATATAATTGAAAGGGTTAAACTTCCACTGCATTAAAATAAAAGAAAAAACCTGAAGTACAGAAAGCTAGGGAAGTTGCAAAAGAAAAGCTGTTGGGTGTTATCAGTTTTTCTGGCAGAACTGCTGCTGGAACTCAAGGTTCAGTTTTTAAATCACGCTCTGATACATGGGGGGGTGCCATAGTTTTCACTAACACTGGAAAGGATGGTGAATACGGTAATGATGCAGAATCAAGCGCCGTGTTCCACTCGTCCTTCCTCTCCTGCACTGACAAGTCGCTTCCTCTGGGTAAATGCCAACTTCTAATGTGCCCGACCCATAGCAACGCATTGACTTTCCAAGCCGAACAATAGAGACATTTTGCACACTATTGTGATTTGTTTCTCCACATGCAATCCCAGCCAAGCAAACTCCACATTAAAACCCGCCCTCCCCTCCCGGACTTTCATCTGCAAAAAGCTCCCCCGGAATCTCAGCCAGTTTTGTTTTTAGGGACGGATTTGTTTAATTGATTTTCCAGAAACCCTTTTATATCCCAGGAGGGAGGGGGGAGGTCGCTGAGTTTTCTTTCTCCTCGCTGTTGTTGTTTGGCCACCCCTCAATTTTGGGGCAGACTTACCATCGCTGTGTCAAATCCAAGTTTGCCACGGATTTCAGCCACTTCAACAGTAAATGTAGCTCCAGCTCCTTCCACTGTCACTCCCCCAGCCACTTCTCGGGTAAAGCCCTTGGTCCCACCTCCCTCCAGCTCTCCCACTGGCCGCGGCTCCTGCTTTCCTCAACCTCTCACTGGCTCAACAGCCTGTCAATCACCCAGCCCAGCCACAGGCTGAGATTGCGTCCAGCTGTTGCTTTTGGCTGGATGTTATGGATTTCTCTCTCTACCTGCCTACACACTTCTATATAATGGCAGGAGAGAAGGGGAAATCAGCGAGGCGGCCGCAGTGGTTCTGGGTGAACACGACAGATGTTGCTTCCTCTTGGTTGTGACTCTGCAGGGAGCACAGGGACAACGCCTTTTGTTACATTCTTCAGCCACTGGGCTCATTGTCACTGGCTGAATGGGGCAGCGAGTTGACAGCTCTGAGAACTGTGCTTTCATTCAGCGAATGTAGTTACAGCCCCGTTTAGGGCTTTTTTTAATTGCCTATCTCTATTAATAATTTATTATTAACTTACTTATAATTTGCTTTGAATTGTTGCATCCTTCAAAATCGTGTATTAAACATATGCATCCCCAGTTAAATCGTACAGTGCTCTGTAATACTCAGCCATGAGAATTGACACAAAACAATGGCAATTAATGCTCGAGGATTTGAACACAGAAGCTGGATATCATAGAATCATGGGATAATACAGGTCAGAAGGGGGTCATTCTGGCATGGGCACAATGGGCCGAATGAACCCGTCTGTGCCGACACTATGACCCCCCCCCCCCAACTCCATTTGGCTC
Organism: Scyliorhinus canicula; assembly: GCF_902713615.1. Classification (NCBI taxonomy): domain Eukaryota; kingdom Metazoa; phylum Chordata; class Chondrichthyes; order Carcharhiniformes; family Scyliorhinidae; genus Scyliorhinus; species Scyliorhinus canicula. The sequence goes on along the minus strand of NC_052151.1, from coordinate 165,037,911 downwards.
ACTGTGCATGTGCTAACTCCTGATAAAGCTATCTATTAATCCCTCTCCCCTGCTCATTCCCCATAATCCTGTCATTTTCCCCTTTAAGTATTTATCCAATTGTGTGCATGTATTGAATCAGTTCACATCACTTTTCAGGCAATGCTGCAGATTAGAACAACGCACCACATAAAAATATAAATTCTGCAGGTTGTCCCCGGCTCTTTTGGCAATCACCTTCAATTTTGGTACCCCTCAGCCACTCGAAACAGTTTCTCCTTATTTCCTCTATCAAACTATTACTGATTGTTAACATCCATCAATGTTTTTCTGAACCTTAGTGAGTCTGGCAGCATCTGTGGAGGGAGAATCACAGTCAACATCTCCAGTCCATATGGCCCTGCTATAGAACCAGACCCAGTTCTGGTGAAGAGTCATATGGACTCCAAACGTTAACTCTACTTCTCCCTCCCACAGATGCTGTCAGACCTGCCGAGTTTATCTGGAATTTGCCTTTTTGTATTTCGGATTTCCAGTAACGCAGTATTTTGCTTTTATTTTTCTTAACCTTCTCTGTTCAAGGAACAGCCCAGCCCCTCTCCATTATGCTGAAAATGTCCCTCAGAAAATAAAAAGCTGAAGAAGATCAAAATGGAAACTGAAGATGTTAAGAATACACCACAAAGCAGTCAGCATCAGCAAAGGCAACTAAATGGTTTGAGTGCAAGTTGTCTCCTGATACCTGAAACCCAACTTTTCTCTGATGCTGGTAGATCTGCTATGTAGTTCCAGCATGGTCTCTATTTTATCTTTCCACATTTGTAAGCCAAAGAAGATTGTTTACTCATGGCACATGTGAAGTTGGCACCATTCTTTTGTGTTTTTCATATTGATTTTTATTTTTTGAGTTTTTGCATTTTTACAAAGAACGCAACAAATCCCCAAAATTGGTACAGTACAGAGTAAATGCTTCTGCGTACATGAGTACAGAATAAGACAGGAGAACACCAACACAATTGGTTCAGTTTAATCATTAAACTTGGACCGGATTCACCCGAAGCCCGACGGCGGCATCAAAAATGGCACGAACCACTCCGGCGTCAGGCCGACCGGAAATAGCGGAATTCTCCGCACTGCCAGGGGCTAGACCGGTGCCGGAGGGGTTGATGCCGCGCCAGTCGGTGCTGAAGGGACTGCGTGATTTAGTGCATGCGCAGAACCGACGCCATGGTTCTGCGCATGCGCAGACCAGCCGGCGTATTCTGGCGCAAATGCAAGGGGGCTGTCTTCTCCGCACCAGACATGGCAGAGCTCTGCAGGGGCCGGCGTGGAAGGAAGAAGTGCCCCCACGGCACAGGCTCGCCCGCAGAGCGATGGGCACCGACCGTAGGCCAGGCCACCGTGGGGGCCCCCTGGGGTCGGATCCCCCCCCACCCCCCCGCACCATCCCGAGGACCGCACCAGCCAACGTACCTGCCAGGCCCCACCGTGTGGGACCATGTCCAATCCACGCCAGCGGGATTGGCCAAAAACGGGCGGCCGCTCGGCCCATTGGGGACCGGATAATTGCCGGGGCGTGAATCCTGCCCCTGCCTGAAAACCGACACCAGAGAATACGGCAGCCCGCGTCGGGGTGGCTGGGCGGGATTCACACCGCCCCCCGGGGATTCTCGGACCCGGCGTGGGGGGGTCAGAGAATCTCGCCCTTGGGGTCTCCAGCTATGGGAGAGAACAGATGTTAATTTTGATCTCCGTTTTAGCAGATGGACTATCCTCTGCGCTCTAAGAGGGTTGATAAATATAAGATTCTCACAATTGGCACACCCAGCCTTGAACTGTCTATAAAACAGGGGGGCTTCTAAAGAGTTTACAGACTGGCCTGCTTCAATGTCAGCCAAACGGAAGAGGGATCCTCACGGGCCCAATCTTGAGATGGTAGGTTGATTGATATATATATTTTTTAAATTTAGAGTACCCAATAATGTTTTTTCCAATTAAGGGCCAATTTAGCGTGGCCAATCCACCTACCCTGCACATCTTTGGGTTATGGGGGTGAAACCCATGCAAACACGGGGAGAATGTGCAAACTCCACACGGACGGTGACCTGGAGATGGGATCGAACCTGGGACCTTGGCGCCATGAGGCATCAGGGCTAACCCACTGCGCCACCGTGCTGCCCTTAATTGATATATTTTCATATTCGGCACCCCTAACCTTATAGTAAGTTCCCCCTTTGAACTGGGAATCTGTAGTTTGGCTAGTTTTAATCAAGGTTTATTTTTGGTCCATAAGCATTTCATTACTTTCCTTTAGGACCATGGCAGAATGAAAGATTGGCAACATCTGTAAAGCATACAATAACCTAGGCAACGCATTCACTTTAATCAACGCTATCTTGCTCAATCATGAAATCAGCGAAGCTGACCAGCGGAGCAGGTTCCAGCTAATAGATGCATTTAATGGGGGAAAATTTGCCCCTTTGCAAATGTCCAAAGGAGGAGGTAATCAGATAAGAAAACTCTGAAGGAGGCTGCATGAATGAAAAATTAGGCAAGTCCTCAGACTTAGTAAAATTAATTTTGGAGCTTGAGGAAAGGTTAAATATGCCCACCACATCCATAATATAGTGGGCTAGACAGCTGGTTTGTGATGCAGAACAAGGCCAGCAGCGCGGGTTCAATTCCCGTACCAGCTTACCCGAACAGGCGCCGGAATATGGCAATTAGGGGCTTTGCACAGTAACTTCATACTTGTGACAATAAACGGTTATTATTAATTATTATTATAATAACAGGAACAGAAACGTCCAGCCGAGGCACAAACAGCAATACGTCATCTGTGTATAGTATGATCTATTGCTGCTTCCCTCAACGTGTAGCCCAAAATCTGAAGGATCTTGCCGCCAAATAAAAGACGAGATCATCTTATTGACTCCTGCAAAGAAAGATTTTGGAAAGAAACCTGGAAGGCACTGAAACAAAAATCGGAATCTTGGGAGGATATTCATTTTGATTGACTGAACCTTCCTCACCAAAGTCAGCAGGAGGTTTCCTATCTCTTTAGGTCATCCTTCACTGCTTTAACCAGGTCTCCAAAATGTAGCTTCTGTAGGGAGGCCCAATCATGGGCCACCCGAAACTCCAGGTAACGTAAACTGGACCTGACCAAGTGAAATTGTAACTTCCCCATGTTGGCTCTCCTCCCTGGGAGATTCACTGGAAAACATTTGCTTTTACCCAGGGACAATTTGTACTTCGATAAGGAGCCAGACCTCTCAAGCAACTTTAGTATCTCCTCTGCTCTGGAGAGAGGGTCCGTCACATACAGCAACTGATCATATAATGACACCATAAGCTCCCACCCCTCTCTCTATTCCATTGCATGGATAACCTCAACGCAATGAGCAAAAGCTAATTTGCCAAGGCAAACAATAGCGGGGACAGCGGACACGCCTGTCTCTTGGCTCTGCTCAGTTGGATGTATTTTGAATTTAAAGCATTTGTGGGGACGTTCGTGGTGGGGGCCCTATACAAGTCGGATCCAAGATATAAATCTAGGCACAAAGCCAAACCTCCCCAAGACCTCCATCAAATAGTCCCACTCCACTCTGTCAAACGCCTTCTCCACATCTAGGGAGATATTCACCTCCGTTTCAGGGAATGGAGAGGGCGACAAAACCACAATAAACAGCCTTGAACATTGGCCGACAGTGTCTTCCCTCAACAAACCCCATCTGCTCCTCCGATATGACCCCTGGGAGGCAGGGATCCATCGGCCTAGCCATGACCTTCGGCAATAGCTTTGCATCTGCATTCAATAATGAAATTAGGGGGCACGACCCACACTCAGTCAGATCCTGAGCCTTCTTTAAGATCAAGGAGATCGACGCCTTTGCCAATATGGCCGGCAACGTCTCCCAAGTCATAGAATCCTCAAACATCTCAAGTGGCACTGGGGCTAGCAACCCAGCAAACGTTTTATAAAATTCAATTGGGAACCCATCTGGCCTTGGGGCCTTCCCCGACTGCATCAGACCCACACCCTCCAAAACCTCCTCCAAAGTCAGAGGAGCCTCCAATTCTTCCCTTTTCTCCTGTTCCACCACTGGTATAGCCAAACAGTCCAAAAACACTAACGTTGAGGACCCATTCTCTGGGGGCTCCAACTCATAAAGGTACTGATAAATTGTCTTAAATGCCTCATCAATCTTGGTTGGCTAAGGGACCACCCACCACATCCCTAACTTGTACAATTTCCCATGAGGCGGCCTGTCGCCTTAACTGGTGCGCCAACCTTTCCCCATGCTCATAAAAAGTTGTAACAGGTGCACTACCCTATCCATTGGCAGCAGCCTAAACTCCAACTGTAGCTTCTTTTTACTGGCCAGCAATTCCAGTGTCTAATTGATCGAGAATTTACAGTCCACCTCTAAGATGATATTCACCAACTTCCACCTCTCCACCTTTTCACTCTTCACCTTGTGCGCCTTAAATTAAATAATCTCTCCTCCAACAACCACCTTCAATACCTCCCACAACGTGGAAGGGGAAATCTCCTCACTCCTATCACTCAAATACTCCACAATTGTGGAGGAGATCCTCTCGCAAAAGCTCTTATCCACCAACAGCGGTGTAATAAATCTGCATGGGAGACATTGAGTGGGGCCCGATCCAACCACTATATCTACATAATGTGGAGCGTGATCAGAAATCGCTGTTGCCGAATATCCGATCCCCACTACCCCCGGCAGCAGGGACCTGCCTACCACAAAGGAATCAATCTTGGAATACACCTGGTCAACCTGTGAGAAGAACAAAAAATCCTTCTCCCCTGGGTGTAGAAATCTCCAAAGGTCTGCTCCCCCCATCTGCTCCATAAAGGCCAGCAGTGCCTCCACCATGGCAGAAGGCTTCATCGCCTTAGCCCGGAAATGCAATACGCAGTTAAAGTCCCCTCCCATGATTAACTCGTGCAAATCCAAATCCGGGATCAAAGTCAACAACTTATTAATAAAAAAAGTATTGACCCAATTTGGGGCACATACATTGATCAACACCACCGGTGCACCCGCTAATCATACATTCCCATTCGGATCCATCAAAATCTTCACCGCTGAAAAAGCTATCTTCTTATTAATCGGGATCACTGCCCCCCGAGCCCTCCTATCAAACCCTGAATTAAACACCTGCCCCACCCAACCCTTCCACAACCTTATCTGATCTCTGACTTACAAGTGGATCTCCTTCAACAGCACCATATCAGCTTTCAAAGTTCGAAGGTGCGTAAATACCCTGGATCTCTTTACCGGGCCACCCAACCCCGAGTCGGATGGGAGACACCCCACCCACCTTAACAGAGTCAGCCATTCCCACCTCATGAAGCCATGCAGCAACACTCCGAGAAGGGCTCTGATGACCCAAGTAGGTCAGCCTGGCCTGCAATAAAGCAGAATATGGAAGATACACTTCTAACAGGATGGCAAAATCGTATGGCTACAAACAGGTTCCAAGACTATAGAAGGAGATTGGGACCTGGAAATTATGAAGACAGAAAGCCAGTTAGAACCTACAATAGGAAGATGAACCCCAGCAATCCACGGGGCATGATAACTCGATATTTTTGATGTGATCTCTCAATACCATTATGCTTTCGACTGTCCAACACATTATAATAGAGTGTTTGAAGCGACACATGACACGGAAGAGTCAGAAGAGGAAAAAGATAGTGACCAGAAAGAAGGCATTGTGCTATGAACAAGCAGTTTTACGCCGTAATGAGGGTGTTGGTTGCAGAATCCTTCAATTGTACTGTATTGGACAGTGGCTGCACATCTACTGTGTGTGGAATTGACTGGTTTAAATGTTACCTGGACTCCATGAATGCTGAAAATCATAACAAGGTTAAGGAATTTGAAAGTTCCACAAGTTTCAGGTTTGCGGATGATAATACTCTGAAGTCGCTGAAAAGAGTGGTGATCCCTTGCAATATTGCCGGAGTGAATCATTTCATGAAGAAAGCACACATGAAACTGGATATGGAACAGGATAAGGTAACACTTTTTATAAAGATGGCGGACTTACAATTTACACAGTCGGGACACTATTGTATTCCATTACACTGACAAATAATATTTCAAGTACAGTTGTTAAGGATGTGTTAATGGCAGCTGAAAATGGGACTTTAACTGATAAAAAGCTTGCTGTATTAAAACTGCATAGGCAATTTGCACATCCGTCTCCTCGGAGACTTAAAAATGTATTAAAGGATGCAGGGGTAATGGATGAAGACCATACTAAGCTAATAGAACAGATTAGTGACCGCTGTGAAGTTTGTAAGAAGTACAGAAGGACATCAGCATGACCGATAGTAACCCTACCTTTGGCCAGGGTTTTTAACGACATTGTGGCCATGGACCTTAAGATCTGGGATAAAGCCAATAATATATTTATTTTGCATTTTGTAGATTTAGCAACCAGATTTAGTCAATCAACGATTGTACGAAGTAAAGAAAAAAGAGTAATTCAGGATCAAATTGTGGAAAAATGGATAGGGACAGGAATGGGCCCACCGGCAAAATTCCTTACGAACAATGGGGGAGAATTTGCTAATGTTGAGTTTAGGGATATGTGTGAAAACGTGAATATCACAGTTTTGAACATGGCTGCAGAAAGCCCATTTAGTAATGGTGTCTGCGAAAGAAACCATGCGGTAATAGACGACAAGCTCAGGAAAATTATGGCAGATAGACCAAACTTCAAGCTAAATTTAGCTTTATCATGGGTGGTACATGAAAAGAATTCATTGCAGACGGTTGGGGGCTATAATCCCAATCAATTAGTGTTTGGTAGAAATCCTAAAATTCCGTCCATTTTGGATGACCAGCCTCCAGCTTGGGAAGGGATTACAATTAGCTCTGCCTTTGCTGAGCATTTAAATGCATTACATAGCAGTAGAAAAGGACAACTGTCAAAAGTTGGTACAAAAGTGAAATACTTGCCAAAAGGATCTAGTCAATGGCAGGATGCAAATGTTATTAGTAGAGCAGGGAAGGCCACTGGAAAATACAAATATTGATTGAATGTACAGCATTCAGGGGAGGGAGTAAAGACAATGGATTGGGAACACAACGTTCAACAATTGAGGGCACAGAAACGCAGTGCCAGTTCAGATAGTACATTGGATAGTGAACAGGTCGAAAACTATTGAAAGGACATCCCACAGCAGAAGGGAAAAATCAAGCAGTAGCAGTACAGAACAAGATACCAGGCAGGAGACAGGACGTAGCTTATCAAGGTCTCGGAACATGAGTAAGACTACAAATACTAATAGGAGTAGAAACCCACATGCACGTGAGACTTTGGTGGCTTCCAATAAGTTAGATGAAAAAGTTATCAAAGATGCCAAACAGCAAGAACTGCATAGTTGGAGTGAATTTGGGATATACACATAAGTACCGGAGAGGGGACAAAGAGCTCTACCCACAGATGGATTTTCACGGAAAAGGTTCTTCCAGATGGAACTTATAGGGCAAAGTCCAGGCTTGTGGCAAGGGGATTTGAAGTAAACTTAGAAGATCAGGATTTAAGGGTAGATTCACCTACACAGGAAAGGTTATTTTAAAGATCTTCTTGACTCTATTAGCCACAAAGGCATGGGAATGCAAATCTATAGATATAAAAGCTGCCTTCTTACAAGGGCATCAGCTCCAGAGAGACATTTTTCTCCATCCCCCTAAAGAGGCAGCTAACACAGAAGGGGTGCTCTGGAAATTGAACAAATGTGTATATGGATTAAATGATGCATCTAGAGCCTGGCATTTTTCGTAAGATCAGTTTTGTTAAAGTTAGGCTGTTGCCAGTTGAAAGCAGATCCGGCAATGTTTTACTGGCACTATAAAGGAAATCTTTCTGGCATCTTTATGATGCATGTCGATGATTTTTTGTGGGGTGGGACTAGTGATTTTGAAGCTATTGTCATCTCTGGTTTGAGAAAAGAATTCAGGGTTCGAAGTCAGGCTTACAGTGCATTTAAACATATTGGACTGGAAATCGGACAGACTAAGTTAGGGGCAACTTTACGTCAGCAATCTTATTTGGAAAGCATCAGCCCAATAGCAATTAGTTGTGGCCAGGTTTCACAAAAAGTGACAATGGTTTCAAAGATGGAAAAAGAGCAACTGCGAAGTTTAATTGGGCAACTGAATTGGTTAGGTAGACAGACTAGACTGAACAGGAGTTTTGATGTCTTAGAGTTGAGTACAAAAATGAATGATCCCAAAGTGGAAGACATAATAAGAGCAAATAAAGGGTTGGTCAAACTAAAAACGCAGGAGTGTGTTTTGAGGTTCCCGGTTTTAGGTGACCTTAGGGCAGTTTAAACTCATAGTTTATAGTCATGTGTTCTATGCAAATTTATGTGATGGGGTTTCAAGTGCAGGAGGTTTTATAATTTTCCTTTTGGGGAATAATGGTAAATGTTGCCCTCTTCTGTGGGAACAAAGAAAATAAGGAGTGGTCAAAAGCACTTTGGCTGCTGAGACGTTAAGCCTTGTAGAGGCAGTGGATATGGCCTTTTATATTTCTCAGGTATTGACAGAAATTTTGGGATTAGGGGATTTGGGTAATATATCTGTTGAATGTCACATTGACAACAAATCCCTGTGGCAAAATGTGCACTCTACAAAAATAGTCATGAAAAAGGTTTAAGGATAGACATCGCAAGTTTGAAGCAGATGTTGGACAGAGGGGAAATAGCAAAAATTAAATGGGTTGACAGTAGCTATCAATTGTCAGACTGTTTTACAAAAAGAGGGGCTAGCTCACAGAAACCTTTGGATATTGTTAATGAAGGGAGCCTGTTTCTGTGACTGTTTTGAAAAAAAAAGAAGGGGGGAAATTGCATGTGTGTTTTTGAGGTTCTTGTAATTTTGTTTTCACTGAATTATTTTTTTCTCCAAGGAAGGAGAGACTGTTAAGTAATGGGTTAAGATACATTCCAATTAGTTGTCTCATTTATGTTAAATATCCAATAATTGACACTGGTATGTAAAGGGGCTTCAGGTGACCTTTGTGTCAGGTGATGTGATGTTAGAGTTTTGTGCAGAGTCTGTTGAAGTAAATTAAAGGTGTTTGTGGAAAAGGAACAGAACGTTTGACTCTTTATACAATAGCAGCTAAACATATAACACCCCTCCCACCCTTACTCCCTTCCCAACACCCACCAACTCCACACCCAAACAATCAAGCAAAAACCAATCAAGCCCCATATAAAACCCCTCCCGACCAAACCCCAACCACCCAATAACGATAACCACTAAACTTTACCTACTAAAACCCCCATGGAAGCAGGTCTTAGCTGAAGAACTTGCATTTTTGACAGTCAGGATTATGTCCTCCGTTTCATCGAGCCTCTTATTGGTATTCTGCAGCTCATTCTCGTGAGCACTAATATTCAGTGCTAACAAGTCCAAGTTTATCATCAATGACTTTAATGGTGTCCGCAGTTATACCCCGGAAGTTGTGCCAACAAGGATTTTGATTTCTCAACTTTTTTCTCTCAGTCTGTCATTATTTAGCACTTCCCTTTCTCGAGTTGGTCCAAATTCACCCCACCCGACCCGGGAATCAAACCTGGGACCCTGGTGCAGTGGTTAGCACTGTTGCTTCACATCGCCAGGGTCTCAGGTTCGATTCCCGACTTAGGTCATTGTCTGTGCGGAGTCTGCACATTCTCCCTGTGTCTGCGTGGATTTCATCCGGGTGCTCCGGTTTCCTCCCACAAGTCCTGAAAGATGTGCTTTTAGGTGAATTGGACATTCCTAATTCTCCCTCTGTGTACCCGAACAGGCCATGAAATGTGGCGACTAGGGGCTTTTCACAGTAACCTTTGCAACCCCTGCTTCTGGATTCTAAACTGAGACACATCTCAATTTCTTAATTCTTTAGAAGTTTAAATTTCATCACAAACAAATGCACATTTCCTACCAGATACAGAGAAGCCATAAGGTCACAATCTCTTGTCAGCATGTTTTAACCCAAGCCCCATTCTAAAGCTAAAGACCTTCCTGCCATAATATCAGAGAATAAAGGGTTCCCATCTGTTACAGATTCATTAAAGCAATAGATGCTTTGTTTAAACATAGTGTCATCTTACGTTTGGGCTACTTTTAGCTATTCCCTCAAGCTGATATTTTTAAAAAATACTTAATTGCATTGTGGCCATGAGATAACATACATACTGAAAACGCAAAAACTCTTATCATAAAACCACTTTGTTTCTTCACAAGCAGCTGTTTTTCTGTTCCTCAACTTACTTGCCTGTTGATTGTCTAACATAAATTAAAACTGATCCTTTTTAAAAGTGGTTAAAGAATAAATTCCAAATCTGATCCAGATTCTACAAAATTAGGAGCGCTCTCAAAATCTTACAGTAGTTTATGACTATCTCTTGTAACATAATTGGTGTACTGCTTGCATTGTGTATATAACTAATTTAGATTCTGTGATAATGTTGTCTTTGAATCTGTCATGGAGATATAATAATAGACAGGACTTGTGGGGCCTGTGTAATTTCTCATCTTTTGCAAGTAAAAGAATAATACATCTGTCGGCTTCAAGAGTGAGACCTTACATTTAGATAGCACAGATATCGTGGATTGAGCAATTTGGTTGAATAATAATAATAGCTTATTGTCACAAGTAGGCTTCAATGATGTTACTTTGAAAAGCCCCTCGTCGTCACATTCCAGCGCCTGTTCGGGGAGGCCGGTACGGGAATTAAACCCGCACTGCTGCCTTGTTCTGCATTACAAGCCAGCTGTTTAGCCCGCTGTGCTAAACCAGCCCCAATATCACACAGCAGTGCTCAACACCTTTTAAAACAGTTTATCACACGGGAAGCAGTTGTGAAAATGTCACTTTAGGCTCACAGGGGGCGATTTTGAGCCCATGTTCGCCGTGACTGTGAACCCAAGGTGGCATTGACAGGGGCAGAGCTGGGGTGGAGCTTCTGGGGAGCTCCCCTTATGGGTGGGGGGTTGCTCCGATGTATGTCGGGAGTGGGGGGGGTCTGCCCCAGCGCTTGTGAGGAGGGGTTGCCCTGGTGCGTGCGGGGGTGGAATGCCCTGGTGCTTGTGAGGAGGGGTTGCCCTGGTGCGTGCGGGGGTGGAATGCCCTGGTGCTTGTGGGGAGGGGGAGTATTGTCCTGGTGCTTGTTGGAGGGGGCTACCCGTTTCCATGGAGGGGTCAGGGGAGTGCTGTTTAAACACAGATCAGGGCGTCCATCAAAAAGGCCTCACCCAGTGTGATGGCGCAAACCACATCGCTAGATTTTCTGTGCACAGAGTGCAAGAGAACCTGAAGATAAAGCTTGGCTGTGTAGCCGGGGAGCTACACACTGGTTTTTGTACCTCCGCAATTCTACCCAAAGGCTGAAAAACATTTATAGTCATACAATTTTGCTCCTCTTGAATTTTGTATTTTTATTTTTTACTGCTTTTGGTTCTCGATTTTGTGGTCATCCTTGTGCACAATATGAGTTGAATGTTCACTATTTTGCAGCAGTATCTCAATATCATGGATTTTTACATTAGGTACAGCAAACGATATGTGGGGGATTAAACTTTGCTCCACTCTGTACCATCAAAGATTTTCCTTGGCTGCTTTGTGTTGACAACATCACAACCATAGTGGAGAGACTCATATGTTTGCTATTTCCTGCAAACGTATAAAAACATTCCAAAATAGCATGTTTATGATTTTACTAAAAATAGTAATCAGAGGAGGTTCTGTGGTATGATTGTAATATTATTAACTCACAGGCAAAATAAATCTTCATTTATCGCCTTAACTCCAAGGGCAACTCGGCCCCTCAAGCCCGCTCTGCAATTCAATAAAACCATGGCTGATCGAATCGTAACCTCAACCCCACGTTCCTGCATGCCGCTGGTAACCTTTCACCCCCTTGTTAATCAATAATCTAATGTTGGCCATCTTGTGGATTAGAAAGAAAGTATTTGGCACCCTGTCCAATGTACTTCACAACCAAAGTATTGATTTTAAAATTGAACGACTGTTAAGCATTTACATAGAATTTACAGTGCAGGAGGAGACCATTTGGCCCATCGAGTCTGCACCGGCTCTTGGAAAGAGCACCCTACTCCCTACCCAAGGTCAACACCTCCACCCTATCCCCATAACTCAGTAACCCCACCCAACACTAAGTGCAATTTTGTACACTAAGGGCAATTTATCATGGCCAATCCACCAAACCCGCACATCTTTGGACTGTGGGAGGAAACCGGAGCACCCGGAGGAAACCCACGCACACACGGGGAGGATGTGCAGACTCCACACAGACAGTGACCCAAGCCAGAATCGAACCTGGGACCCTGGAGCTGTGAAGCGATTGTGCTATCCACAATGCTACCGTGCTGCCCCTTTTCTTTAAAGAAGTGTGAGAAACTGTTAGCCTTGAAAACTCAGTGCTCCTCTACAAAGAGTGTCATGAAAATGCTTCCATTCATCTGATTTGACAGTCAGGGGTCAAGTGTTTCCACCCATAATTAGTGATCTAGGGACGAATTTTGTTCATAATAGTGCTGGTTTTGCAAAATGAACTTTTTACTCAGATTTCCACTTGCTTATTTGCATGTCACTGAGGAAAACGGCACCATTTGGGAGACTATGGGCTGGATTCTCTGCCATCGGGATGCTCCGTTTTGCCGGCAGCCCTGGGATTTCCCAATGACATGGGGCTGCCCCCATATGGGAAACCCCATTGACCAGCCGGCGAAAGTGATTATCCCGCCAGCATGCTGAACCAGAAATCTGGCGCAGCAGGACGGAGAATCAAGCCTAATGTTCTCCCGCCTGAGAGGAATTTCACCTGTTTTACGATCTACCAGGAGCGCAAAGCGGGATGCGAGGAATACAAGGGATTCCTGTGCGAATCCCATTATCGGGCCACCTGATAGTGAAGTTGTCCACCTTTCCCCCACACTGCAAATCAGTCCTGAAACCCACCAGCCCCCACCCCTGGATTGTGTGGGTGCTCCCCTTCACCCAAGTACGGGAGTCACCAGACACCCCTCCCCCCAATGGGATCCCCTAATGAGGGTGTCTCCTCTTTCATTACGCTCCTGTATTATCTTTGATTACACTTCTCTGTGCGTTTTGATATACTACGGAGTGTAATATGTGTTACTCAACCCTTGGTTACTGATGAGGTCTTCAGAATCTCGATAAAGAAGACTCAAACTCGTCCAGTAGTAACAAAAGGTTTCTTGAGTAACTATAACAATAATTGCGTGAGTTCTTTACTTTAACATTGATACTAGTGATAAGGTTAGCAAGATCTAACTACAGAAACTATGCTTGACTACAGTAACCATCAGAGCTAATCTGATATTCCTGTCCTGGTCACAGTACATCCAAAAGAGAGGGAGAGAGACCCAATGTGGTTTCTTTTATACCCCTGTTGGTCCGACCCTCGAGTGATCATGTGGTGCTACTGATTACACATTAACCCCTTACGTATATGGACAACAGAGATCACTACAACTCCCTCCCCAGGGGCCCCTGTAATAAGGAGACCCCCCCCCCCAGGAATCCCTGTAATAGGAGACCCACCAGGGATCCCTAGCGAAAGGGACAGCCCACAGAGACCCCCTACCTAAAGTTACCACACACACAGGGATCCCCTGACTAAAGGGATGCCCCACTGGGACCAGCTGACTAAAGGGCCCCCCACAAAGACCCGCTAACTAAAGGGACCCCCCATAAATGCCACATACCCACCCTGCAGAAAAGGGACCCCTATCTGGAAGCTAGAGAGCAATCCACACAGGGTGTCCTGAGAATGTCACTTTAAGAAATGTTTGTCTGCTCAAGTTACTGCAGTGATGTCAGAGTGTGGGTGGAACTGAGCTCTGGCTCTGCTTTTTAGTTTCACTTTGAGAAAAGCTTGCGTGTGTCTGTGTTGTTTGGTTTTGTGTTAGTTTTGGAGCTGCAGTCAGCCACAAAAGGTGTAATGTTCTCTCTGCCATGTAAAGACTATCGCTTGATCATTTTGTGAATTCAGCGTGATACCCGTTCTCAGCAGTGAATTTAAACCTGATGGGCTTCTATTAAAAGGTTTTTTTTATAACTTATGGATGTTAAAAGGAAAGTTTAAGGATTACTTAGTGTTGTATTCTTTGGGGGGTGTATTTGAATTGATGGTTGCTAAGATGTTCACTGTGGTTTAAAAGGTTAACTTGAGTTCATAGAATAAACATTGTTTTGCTTTAAAAAATACTTTTCGATTTCTGCTGTACCACACCTGCAGAGTGGGCCGTGTGCTCCCCATACCACAATCTATTAAAAGTTGTGGGTCAGGTGAACTCCATGTTACACTTTGGGGTTCTCTAAGCTCTGGCCTATAACAAATTGGTGGCTCGAGGGGGATAAAAGTCTATCTATTGGATTGGATAAGTGAACTTAAAGACAGTGATGGGTGAGCATATTGTGGTCGCTTTTAGGAAGTGGTATTTCAGTTGAAGTAGGGAGTGTGTTGTGGACAATGGCTTTCAGAGGCTCTGAAGTTTTTGGGGGTGGAGACGGTCACACAGTAGATTTGGCAAAACCATTGCAATTAACATTACCTGACAAAACACAAAAAGGTAGGTAATTATGGTTATAAGCATTTAACATTGCCTGAGATACAGTCTGACTCATTGGAAATGGCAAAAATTCAGTTACAAATTAAACAAATGGAACATGAGAAAGAATTAAAGCAGTTTGAATATAAAAGAGATAGAGAGGAAAAAGAAAGAGAGAGAGAAGAAAAAGAAAGAGAGAGTTTGAACTTCGGAAAATGACCATGAAACATGACAGTCAGTTAAGATTGGCGGATTTAAAGGGAAATGTACAGTTTGAGGATAGTGATGAGAACAAAGAGAAAGAGCGTCAAAGTCGAAGGCTTGGTGGGGATTTCATAGATTTCATAGAATTTACAGTGCAGAAGGAGGCCATTCGGCCATATATTTAAATATGTCAAAGCATTGCCAAGGTTTAACGAAAAGGAGGTAGAAGCCTTTTTCATTTCATTTGAGAAGGTGGCTAAACAAATGAAATGGCCACAGGACATGCGGGTATTACTGATTCAAACAAAGCTGGTAGGTAGGGCGAGTGAAGTGTTTGCATCACTACCGGATGAGGTATCTGGGATGTATGTGGAGGTGAAAAATCCATCTTAGATGCATATGAACCTGAAACCTACAGACAAAGGTTTAGAAATGTAAGGAAAGAATTTGGACAAACCTACATGGAGTTTGAAAGGATCAAACAGAGTAATTTTGATAGGTGGATAAGGGCTTTGAAAATAGACCAAATGTATGAAGCTCTCAGAGAAATTATACTTTTGGAGGAGTTTAAAAATTCAATTCCTGATGTAGTGAGAACTCATGTGGAAGAGCAGGGGGTTAAAACTGTGAGATTAGCAGCAGAAATGGCAGATGATTATGAATTAGTTCATAAATCAAAACTTGGTTTCCGACATCAGTTTCAGCCTGTGAGGGATAGAAACTGGGGACATGAGAAATACTCAAGTCGTAGGGGCAGAGGTGATCTGATTGGAAATAATGAGAGTGTACCTCAGATTTAAAATTAAATCCAGGAGGGTGGAAAAGAAATGAAAAGTTTTAAATGTTTTCACTGTAATAAACTAGGCCATGTAAAGTCACAGTGTTGGTGGTTGAAGAAAAGCACTGAGAGGGCTGATGTGGTAAAACAGGTTAAGACAGTGGGGTTTGTTAAAGTGGTAAAGGAAAGCCCAAGTGAAGCGAAGGAGGTGCATAAGATTGTACAGCCTGATCAAGAGGTAATTGATAAGAAGGTGCCAGATGTCTTTAAAGAATTTACTTGTGTGGGTAAAGTTTACTCATGTGTATCAGGAGGAGCAGGTAAAGAAGTCACACTTTTAAGAGATACGGGAGCTAGTCAATCTTTGGTGGTGAGAGATGAGGAGTTATGTAGTTTGGGAAGAACATTGCCATAAAAGGTGGTAATATGTGGAATTCAGGGTGAGAGGAGTAGTGTTCCATTATATAAGGTAAGGTTGGAAAGTCGAGTGAAGAGTGGTGAAGTGGTAGTAGGAGTAATAGAGAAACTATCTTGTCCAGGAATACAGTTTATCTTGGGTAATGATATAGCTGGATCACAGGTGGGAGTGATGCCCACTGTGGTTGATAAGCCAGTGGAAAATCAGACAACTGAAGTGTTGAAGGACGAATATGCTGGGATTTTTCTGGATTGTGTAGTAACAAGGACGATTTTTGATCAGATGGTTGAAAATGTACAAGAACGGTAGCATGGTGGTTAGCATAAATGCTTCACAGCTCCAGGGTCCCAGGTTCGATTCCCGGCTGGGTCACTGTCTGTGCGGAGTCTGCACGTCCTCCCTGTGTGTGCGTGGGTTTCCTCCGGGTGCTCCGGTTTCCTCCCACAGTCCAAAGATGTGCGGGTTAGGTGGATTGGCCATGATAAATTGCCCGTAGTGTCCTAAAAAAAAGTAAGGTTAAGGGGGGGTTGTTGGGTTACGGGTATAGGGTGGATATGTGGGTTTGAGTAGGGTGATCATTGTTCGGCACAACATCGAGGGCCGAAGGGCCTGTTCTGTGCTGTACTGTTCTATGTTCTATGTAACAGGTGGAAAATGAGGTGGATATTATTAGTTCAGGAAAATTGGCGGAGTTACGACAAAAAGATATAGAATAAAACGGATGCATCAGAAAGCATATATGGAAGTGGAATCTGAGTGTATAGCAGAGTGTTATTACCATAAAAATGATGTTTAGATGAGAAAATGGAGACCTTTACATACACAGGCGGATAAAAAGTGGGCAGAAGTTCATCAAGTAGTATTGCCGGTAGGATATAGAAAGGAGGTGTTGCTAGTTGCACATGAGGTACCAGTGGGAAGTCATTTGAGAATAAGGAAAACTCAAGCTAAAATCCAAAAACATTTTTATTGGCCTGGACTACATAATGATGCAGTTAAATTTTGTTGAACATGTCACACATGTCAAGAGATAGGGAAACCACAAGCAGTAATAAAACCAGTGCCCTTAATTCCCATTCCAGCATTTGAGGAACCTTTTACAAGGGTCTTAATTGATTGTGTAGGACCGCTTCCTAAAACGGAAATTGGGAATCACTATCTTTTGACTATAATGGATGTGTCTACTAGGTTTCCAGAGGCCATTCCAGTACGTAATATTACAGCTAAAAAGATTGTGGAGGAGTTACTTAAATTCTTTACTAGATATGGACTATCTACAGAAATACAATCGGATCAAGGATCGAATTTTACCTCAAAGTTATTC
Source organism: Scyliorhinus canicula (assembly GCF_902713615.1). NCBI lineage: Eukaryota > Metazoa > Chordata > Chondrichthyes > Carcharhiniformes > Scyliorhinidae > Scyliorhinus > Scyliorhinus canicula. Next base: position 165,020,569 of record NC_052151.1, on the reverse strand, counting down.
AAAGAAGTTATGGATAGTTTAGGAATAAAACAATTTAAATCAACCGCGTGCCATCCAGAATCAAGAGAGTGTTAGAAAGGTGGCATCAGACATTAAAGACAGTGGTGAGGGCTTATTGTCATGATTATCCAGAGGATTGGGATAAAAGAATTCCATTTGTTCTGTTTGCAATTAGGAATGCACCTAATGAGTCAACCAAATTCAGTCCTTTTGAACTAATTTTTGGGCATGAGGTAAGAGGACAACTTAAATTGATTAAGAAAAAATTGGTGAGTGAGAAATAGGAAATTACATTATTGGATTTTGTGTCAAATTTTAGGGAACGATTAAATAGAGCAGGTGAATTGGCTAGACAGCATTTAAAAGGTGCACAAAATGTGATGAAATGGGTAGCAGACAAGAAATCCAAAGTTTGTAGTTTTGCCAGTGGAGATAAAGTTTTAGTATTGTTACCAGTGGTAGGTGAACCTTTAAACGCAAGGTTTTGTGGACCGTATCAAATTGAAAGGAAAGTAAGTGAGGTGAATTATGTGGTAAGAACGCTGGATAGAAGGAAAACTCACCGAGTGTGTCATGTGAATATGCTTAAAAGGTACTTTGAAAGGGAAGGAGAGAAAAAGTAGGAGGTTTTAATGTTTCTAACTCAAAGTGATGAACCAAATCCAGATGACTGTGAATTTGACATACCTGAAATTAAATTGGAAAACGAGGATGTTCTTACAAATTGGGAATAATTGTTGAGTTACCTTCCAGAGGAAAAACGGACTGACCTGAAAGTGTTATTAATATCACATAATAATAATAATCACTTATTGTCACGAGTAGACTTCAATGAAGTTACTGTGAAAAGCCCCTAGTCACCACATTCCGGTGCATGTTCGGGGAGGCTGGAATGGGAATTGACCCGCGATGCATTACAAGCCAGTTGTCTTAGCTCACTGTGCTAACCCAGTCCCGATCACATGGGCAAGTTTGTAGAGATAAATTGGGAAGTACTAAAATGGCTATACATGATGTAGATGTGGGAAATTCTGTTCCAATCAAACAATATAGACTTAACCCTTTAAAATTGGCACAGGTTAACAAAGAGATTGAGAATATGCTTAAAAATGGCATAATTGAAGTGGGTTGCAGCCAATGGAGCTCACCCATACAGTACCCAACAGTTATGTGTGGACTATAGGACGGTTAATGCAGTTACAAGAATGGACTCTTATCCTATCCCATGTTTGGAGGATTGCATTGAGAAAGTGGGACAATCAGCTTTTATTTCTAAACTGGATTTACTTAAAGGTTCCTGGCAGGTACCTTTATCCGAAAGGACGAAGAGGATTTCAGCTTTTGTGACTCCAGATGGTATATACCAATTCAAACTTATGCCATTTGGCATGAAAAATGCCCCAGCCACATTTCAATGGTTAACTAAAAAACTTGTTTCAGGATTACCCAATTGTGCGGTATACATTGATGATCTGGTAATTTTCAGCCAGACATAGAAAGAAAATTTAAAACATCTGATGATTTATTTGATCAACTTCAGGAGGTGGATTTGGTGATAAACCTAGCCAAAACTTGAAAGTTGCCACCCAGGTTGATAGGGTTGTGAAGAAGGCCTATGGTGTGTTGGCCTTTATTGGTAGAGGGATTGAGTTCCGGAGCCATGAGGTCATGTTGCAGTTGTACAAAACTCTAGTACGGCCGCATTTGGAGTATTGCGTACAGTTCTGGTCGCCTCATTATAGGAAGGACGTGGAAGCCTTGGAACGGGTGCAGAGGAGATTTACCAGGATGTTGCCTGGTATGGAGGGAAAATCTTATGAGGAAAGGCTGATGGACTTGAGGTTGTTTTCGTTAGAGAGAAGAAGGTTAAGAGGTGACTTAATAGAGGCATACAAAATGATCAGAGGGTTAGATAGGGTGGACAGCGAGAGCCTTCTCCCGCGGATGGGGGTGGCTAGCACGAGGGGACATAGCCTTAAATTGAGGGGTAATAGATATAGGACAGAGGTCAGAGGTGGGTTTTTTACGCAAAGAGTGGTGATGCCGTGGAATGCCCTACCTGCAACAGTAGTGAACTCGCCAACATTGAGGGCATTTAAAAGTTTATTGGATAAGCATATGGATGATAAGGGCATAGTGTAGGTTAGATGGCCTTTAGTTTTTTTCCATGTCGGTGCAACATCGAGGGCCGAAGGGCCTGTACTGCGCTGTATTGTTCTATGTTCTATGTTCTAAAAGTGAATTTGGAAAAGCCCAAGTCACTTTCCTTGGCCATACAATTGGACAGGCTCGAATGGTCCCGCGGGATGTGAAACCAAAAGTTATTGGGGAGTTTCTAATACCCTCAACACAAAGGGTAATAATGCAATTTCTTGGCATGAGTGGATTTGATCGAACATTTGTGCAAAGATTTTGTAGCGTGGTTGCTCCACCGATGGACTTGCTGAAGAAATGTCAAAAATTTCAGTTGACAGCAGAGTTTCAACAGAAATTTGACTGCCTGAATCTGTGATAACTAATGCTCCTGTGTTGGAGTATTGCAAGGGATTCTGTGATCAGATTGAACTAAAGTATCTGACTTTAAAGAGACATGCGGAGGCGTAGAGAAATGGATGGATCATGCAGAGACCTTCTTGTCCAAAGAGACTGTCAATCGAGAAGGATTCCAGTTGGAGGAAGAAGAACCAAAACATGGACTATATTATTATACCTGTTTGTGTATGTTGTTTTTTGAAACGAAAAGTATATTTACTGTGTGCATTACTTCAAGGAAAGTGAAAAGGTGAAAAATGAAACCATCTTGAAGTTGATGGGTTTTATATTCTGGGGGGAGGTGTCATGAGACTGTCACTATAAGAAATGTTTGTCTGCTCAAGTTACTGCAGTGATGTCGGAGTGTGGGTGGAGCTGAGCTCTGGCTCTGCTTTTTAGTTTCACTTTGAGAAAAGCTTGCATGTGTATGTGTTTTTTGGTTTTGTGTTAGTTTTGGAGCTGCAGCCAGCCACAGAAGGTGTAATGTTGTTCTCTCTGCCATGTAAAGACTATCACTTGATCATTTTATGAATTCAGAGTGATAACTGTTCTCAGTAGTGAATTTAAACTTGATATGCTTCTGTTATAAGGTTTTTTTTATGTCTTATGGATGTTAAAAGTAAAGTTTAAGGATTACTTAGTGTATTCTTTGGAGGTTGTATTTGGATTGACGGTTGCTAAGATGTTCACCGTGTTTTAAAAAGGTTAACTTGAGTTCATAGAATAAACAATGTTTTGCTTCAAAAAATACTTTCGATTTCTGCTGTACCACACCTGTAGAGTGGGCCGTGTGCTTTCCATACCACAAACTAGTAAAAGTTGTGGGTCAGGTGAACTCCATAATACACTTTGGGTTCTTTCTGTTGTAACTCTGCCAATTTTCCTGAACTAAAAATATCTGCTTCATCCTCCACCTATTCGTGTTCTTCTTCAACCATCTGATCAAAAATTGTTTCTTATAATGGCACTTCAACTTCATGTTCACTCTTTGATTTCTCCACTTGTCTTAAGCTGTGACTGCGACCTTGTCACTACACAATCTGGAAAAGTCCCAGGATATTGTCCTTCAACACATCAGTTGTCTGATTTTCCACTGGCTTATCAGCCACAGTAGGCATCACTCCCACTTGCGATCCAGCTATATCATTACCCAAGATAAACTGTATTCCTGAACAAGATAGTTTCTCTATTACTCCTACTACCACTTCACCACTCTTCACTGGACTTTCCAACCTTACCTTATATAATGGAACACTACTCCGCTCACTCTGAATTCCACACATTACCACCTTTTATAGCAATGTTCTTCCCAAACTACATAACTCCTCATCTCTTACCATCAAAGGTTGACTATCTCCCGTATCTCTTTAAATTGTGACTTCTTTACCTACTCCTCCTGATACACCTGAGTGAACTTTACCCACACAAGTAAATTCTTTAAAGACATCTGGCACCTTCTTATCAATCACCTGTTGATCAGGCTATACAATCTTTTGCACCTCCTTCACTTCACTTGGGCTTTCCTTTACCACTTTAACAAACCCCACTGTCTTATCCTGAGGTACACTCGCCTTATTCTGAGGTACTCTCCTTATTATCTCCCATCAGATCACCTTTGCCTCTGCTGGGTTCATCCGTCTGGTAGTGATCGTTACTCTTGACTTGTCTTCTGGTCGTAATGCTACACTTGGTTTTGGGCTTAGGCCGGAGCCAAGAGAGACCGAACACAAGGCCATGTCCCTTTTTATTCCTCTGGGATTTTGCGCTCTTTGGGGCGGTCCTTAGCGTTGGACCCAATAATTTGACAGGCTTCGATCACTGCCTTCGATTTTGGCCAATAAAGGGGTGGGTGCCTTGATGGCTGGGCGTGTCCTGCGTGGTCATTGGCCTTGGCTGTTTGGGCTTTCTTAGCAAAGGGAGTGGCGCCGGTTAATCTGCATCTGTATCGGTTACCTGAGTACAGTCCTTTTGTTCTGGGGAAATGGGCCATTAGAATGCAAACGAGCGGGGGTTTCGATCGCGTCTAGCTAGCTGGGTTGCAAATACACACACAAGCTCTGAGTGTGTCTGAGTCCTGGGTTGGCCAAAATTTCCATGGTCCTTTGCAGGTGGCCATCTGAGAAGGCTACAGTAAGGTACTACGTGTGACCGTCTCCACGCCCAAACTCACCCCTCACTATCTTTAAGTTCACTAAGCCACTCCAATAGTACTCTCACATGACAATAGTGCATATGCACAAGCATGTGCTTGCGGGGTGGGGGCGCATGGGGGGCCGGTAGAGGAGGGGTGGACAGGTACTGCATTGTTGGGCGCGGGATGTCCCTCGGATGGACTCTGGGAGCAACTCTCCTCAGGTGTTGGCCCATCATGAGGTCCACCATGCTAGGGCCATGCTGGTAGAGACCACAAGTTATCCGCGCCTGTGTGATTCCCTTACGGGGGACTGGAATATCGTGGAGGGCCGGGCCTGCGAAATGGGTCATTAAGACACATTTACATAAAGTTACATCCTCCTGCTGGTGTGTGGCCCTGGGCCTCGATTTCAGCATCAGTGCGGAGGTAGAGACAAGGGAGTGCCGACACCTGGCACCGATCCTGATCTTGTGCTTCTCCGCTGCCACGTGGTCCCCAATACCGGCGTCAGCTGACAGAAAATCCAGCCGACATTTTTCATGAATCAGCGTAACTGGGCAGCATTTCCATCCCACTGATCGTGTGGTACCCCACTTACAGCCTGTCAACTTAAAATGGCAATGATTTCCCTACTCACTCTCCATTAACCAAACCTCTATACATGCTAAACTATTACTCCCAGCCCCATAAGTACTTATCTTATCTAATAATCTTACACATGGCACCTTATCAAATGCCTTTTGGAAATCCAAATATACCACATCCACTGGTTTCCCTTTGTCTACTCTGTTAGTTACTTCAACAACTTTGTCAGACACTATTTCTCTTTCATAAAATGATGTTGACTCTGCCTAAACAAATTATGATTTTCAAAGTGCTTTGTTAACAGCTCTTTAATAACATATTCCATAATATTTCCTGACAACTGAAGTTAGGTTAATTGGCCTATGCAGTTCCCTGCTTTATCTTGCTTCTTTCTCAAATAGTGATGTTACATTTGCTCCCGTCCAATTCACTGGTTTGTTCTGGTATCCCGATAGTTTTGAAAGATCACAACCAGTGCACCCATTGGGCGGGATTCTCTGACCCCCCCGCCGAGTTGGAGAATCGCCGGGGGGTGTGGGGGGGGCGTGAATCCCGCCCCCGCCGGCCGCCAAATTCTCCGGCACCGGAGATTCAGTGGGGACAGGAATCGCGCCGCGGGGGTCAGTGGCTGCTCGCAGTGGCCCCCCCCGGCGATTCTCTGACCCATGATGGGACGAGTGGCCGCCCGTTCTTTGCCAATCCCGCCGGCGTAAATTAAACTAGGGCCCTTAGTGGCGGGAACTGGTGGCGCGGGCGGGCTCCACAATCTGGCCCCGGGGGTGCCCCCACGGTGGCCTGACCTGCAATCGGGGCCCACCGATCCACGGGCGGGCCTGTGCCGTGGGGGCACTCTTTTCCTACGTACCGGCCGTGTCAGCCTCCGCGATGGCCGACGCATAGGTGAACCCCCCCCTGCGCATGGGCGGGGATGACGTCAGCAGCCGCTGACACTCCCGCGCATGTGCGGACCCGCGCCGGCAGGCAGAGTCCCTTCGGCCCCGGCTGGCGTGGCGCCAAAGGCCTTCCACGCCGGCCGGCGGGGCGCAAACCACTCCGGCACCGGCCTAGCCGCTGAAGGTGCGGAGGATTCCGCACCTTTGGGGCGGGCCAACGCCGGAGTGGTTCACGCCACTCCGTCACACGGGGACCCCGCCGGACACAGGAGAATCCCACCCATTATCTCTGCAGCCACCTCTTATATAGAACATAGAACAGTACAGCACAGAACAGGCCCTTCGGCCCTCGATGTTGTGCCGAGCAATGATCACTCTACTCAAACCCACGTATCCACCCTATACCCGTATTCCAACAACCCCCCCTTAACCTTACTATTACACTACGGGCAATTTAGCATGCCCAATCCACCTAACCCGCACATCTTTGGACTGTGGGAGGAAACCGGAGCACCCGGAGGAAACCCACGCACACACGGGGAGGACGTGCAGACTCCACACAGACAGTGACCCAGCCGGGAATCGAACCTGGGACCCTGGAGCTGTGAAGCATTTATGCTAACCACCATGCTACCGTGCTGCCCGGATTCTTCTAGAATCCTGGAGTGCTGGTCATCAGCACAAACTATTTGCTAACTTTAATTCCAATAGTTTCTCTTGTGTTTTTCTTCTACAGATATTCATCAATTTAATTTCCGAATTTTCATTCATCATTTTGTCTTCTACTTTTAAAAAAATTTATCGAACCAATTAATTTTTTCCCCCCAATTAAGGGTGAATTTAACATGGCCAATCCACCTACCCTGCACATCTTTGGGTTGTGAGGGTGAAACTCATGCAAACATGGGGAGAATGTGCAAACTCCACATGGACAGTGACCTGGGGCTGGGATCGAACCTGGGTCCTCAGCGTCGTGAGGCAGCAGTGCTAACCACTGCGCTGCCGTGCCGCCCCTTTTTGTCTTCTACTTAATGCAAAATATTTGTTCAACATCTCTGCCGTTTTGTTATTATAACTTCCTTCTGATAATTTCTCTTGTCACATCCTACACTGGCCAATGTCTACCTTTGCTGTTAGCTTCCTTTTCACATATAGTAGAAAAGCTTTTTTATAATTCTTGTCAGATTACTCTCATTCATTTTTTCTCTTTTTTAAAAATGAATTTTCACTTATCCTTTATTTGTTTCTAAAATTCTTCCAACCCCCCCGGATTACTATTATTCATCAGGATATTATACACCTCTTCTTTTAACTTAATGCCATCTCTAATTTCTTCAGTCAACCACCTATGAATCACTTTTCCTGTCGAGCTTTTGTTTCTCAATAGGGTATTTTCGACAGACATTTTTTTATTCATATGTCAAATGGCTGCCTCCTTACATTATCATCTCCTTTCCCAATCGATCTTAGCCAACTGGCCCTCATACCTACGTAAATGGCTTTATCTCAGACTTTTCATTTTAGTTTTAAGTATCACTCTCAAACTTAATTTGAAATTCTATCATATTTTAGTCACAGTACCTCATTGTATTCTTTACTCTTATATATCTGATTATTCCGATCTCAATATGCAATACAAATCTAAAATAACCTTCTCCTTTGTAGGTTCCATGCTATGCTGTTTGAGGAAACTGTCTCAAAAGCACGCTATGAATTTGTCCTGCTTGAGATTGTGAAGGCGTTTCTTATTTGTTAGTGCCAGGTAGTTGGGAATGGATTTGCCCTCAGCTGGTGGTCGAAGCGTTTGATCTGGTGCTGCCTGATCCCTTCGGCATCGCTGGTTTGTTCTTTATTCCGACCCCTGAATTCCTTTGAGAAAGCAGGACTGAAAAGAAACTGATAAATTGTATCTGAGTAGCAGCTGAGATAAATGAGCAATGCAACTTTTAAGCGATCCCATCCTAGCCGATATATCGGCCTCTTAATACTAATTCCAAATTCACAAACATAGAATGATAGAATCGCTATAGTGCAGAAGGAGGTCAATCGGCCCATCGAGTCTGCACCAACCCTCTGAAAGACCACCCCAGCTAGGCCAACCCTCCGCCCTGCCCTATCCCCGTAACCCAGTAACCCCCCCTTCACCTTTTGGACACTAAGGGGAATTTATCATGGCCAATCCACCTAACCTGCACATCTTTGGACTGTGGGAGGAAACCGGAGCACCCGGAGGGAACCCACGCAGACACGGGGAGAACGTGTAAACTCCACACAGACAGTCATCCAAATTTGGAATTGAACCCAGGTCCCTGACGCTGTGAGGCAGCAGTGCTGACCACTGTGCCACCGTGCCGCCCAATCGTAGAAACGTCACAGGAATGGGACGAGAAAGCAGAAATTTTGGTATCTGTTTGGTTATTCGTCTCAGATGCGATTTTGCATTGACAGTTTGCAGGAAACTACACCATTGACAGACTGCCAGGCTTGGCAGTGTGTGGTACAGGCTTGAAGCCAGCAAATTCTTTACCCAGTTCAGTCAGTAATTGCCAGTGGAATCAAGAATTTCTTGGTCATAAACTAAATGATTCTGTGTATAACAAAACCAGATTTTGTTGCTCAACAGGATTTTGTGTTGGTGGCATCAGGTAGGCCTGATCCACCCACTGCCTGTCCAGTGTATGTAAAAAGATAAATATTAACAATGAGGTGTTTGGTAATGATAAAGTGGAAGCTTGGGTGTCCTTTGAAGTGTAAAAAGAAGAGTGGTTCATGAACATCAGCAGAATGGAAAACCAATCACGTCATGCAGCCACACATTGAATTCTTTATATTTCAAAGCAGATTTTCTTTGATATCCTTCATGATGGTATGGTGGTTTATAAAACGTGCCTGCATGTATGTATTTTGTTTCTTTACATCAGGGCTTCCTGAATCAATAACCATCCCTCTGCTCCCAAAGAATCATCTCTCTTTTGTCCTCCTCCCCTTCAACAGAATCCTACCCCCAACTCCATAGCACAGTGGGTCGCACTGTTGTTTCACACTTCCAAGGTCCCAGTTTCGATTCCCAGCTTGGGTCACTGTCTGTGCAGAGTCTGCACGTTCTCCCTGTGTCTGCATGGGTTTCCTCCGGGTGCTCTGGTTTCCTCCCATAAGTCCCGAAAGGTGTGCTGTTAGGTGAACTGGACATTCGGAATTCTCCCTTCCGTGTACCCGAACGAGGCGCCGGAATGTGGCGACAAGGGGCTTCACACAGTAACTTCATTGCAGTGTTAATGTCAGCCGACCTGTGACAATAAAGATTGTTATTATTGAACAGGAAATTACTTTTCCCTATCCTCACAAGGGAATCTCTCCAGCTGTTCCTTGACATCTCTCATTTCTAGCACGTGAGGTACCCAATGACTACTATGTGGAACTGGATTATGGGATATATGGCAGAAACAGATCCAAGGGCAGGAAAAGGTGGTTTAGGCAGCTGACATCGTAGGAGTGAGTAGGCCAGAGAAAATGAGGAAGCATGTTGGAGTTGCCAGTGTAGCACTTAAACTAGCAGGGACTACAGGGACTGGAAAGATAAAGGATGAAAGGGGCATGGCCCTTTGCGCATTGTTGTAGCTCCAGTCATTTTATAACATTGACTAGGGAGAGGGACGGCTCGTTGGCGCAGCGGTTAGCACTGTTGCCTCAGGGTGGCGAGGACCCAGGTTCGATCCCGGCCATGGGACACAGTATGTGTGGAGATTGCACATTCTCCCCGTGTCTGCATGGGTCTTGTCCCTGTTATATTCCTTGCATTGTTCTCCAAGAATGCCAAAATTGTGAGGCGGCATTCTCCGAGTCCGCCCCTGTCCGGAGAATCGCCGGGGGGGGGGGGGTGAATCACGCGACGTCGCTCCGGCACCGTTTTGCTGGAGCTGGGCTGCCCTCCGACTGACCAACCTCTCGGCTGCTCCTACCTCCACCTGCTGTATCGGTACGGCTGTGTGCTGCACACCAGTGAGTGTCCCAGAAGCCTCATCAGTAAAGTGCCCACTCGAGGTGAGAGACATAAGACAGCATGTATCGTTAGAAGGCGGCCAGGGGTGAGGGTGTGAACTGGGGGGCTGGGGTGTGGGGCTGGAGTGGGGGGCTGGGGTAAAGGGGTAGAGTGGGTGTCTGGGGTGAGGGGGTGGAGTCAGGCAGGGGAGTCGCACTTGGTGATGCGCCTCCGACCTGGCAACCTCCCGGTCCTCGGCTCCACCTGCGAGGTCCAATGCCCTCTGCTCATGGTCAGTGAGGGGGTGTAGTATGGGTGGGGGGCGGGAAACAAACATCAGTGCTCGACGGTCTGACGCATGCAGTGCAAATGTTGGGTATATGATGGCATGGGAACACAAGGCACCCAGCCAATGCGGCTGGCAGGGGTGGGTGCAGCCCATGTGGGTCAAGTAGGGGGTTGCGCCGTCATCTTGGGGGGTTGGGAGGGGCTTTCACATGTGTGGGGGGTAGGGGTGGTGGTGCCAGGAGCACGTTGCTGTGTACTCACCCTGGCTCCCCTCATTAGGTCATACAGCTCTTTGTGGGACTGGTCGCCGGTACATGGAGTGTGCCCCACAGCGCTGACGGCCTGGCCCACTTCCCACCACACATGCCAGACGGTGCTGCACGGGTGGTGGTGGCCCCACCTGGGGCACAGAACTGCCCTCTTCTCCTCTATTGCGTCCAGGAGCGTGTCCAAGTTGTGGCCCCTGAACCTCGGGGCAGCATGACGGGCGGTGGCCATCTTGTCGGTGTCAGCAGTGCGCGCCGCTCACGCACTTAAACGGTTCGGCGCCACGTAAGTGACGTGGCCAGCGCAGCTGATGCCGGTCTGCGGCCATTCACCCCCCCCCCCCCGCACTTCTCGAGCCGCCCGTGCTGGCCCCTTTTGAGGCGCTGAATCACTGGTCCCAACGGCCCGCTGACACCATCGGAAAACGCTCCGGCTTTTACGACGACGTCAACACGTAACTGCTGGATCGGAGAATCCCGCCCGTAGTGTTTACAAAGTACATAAAGCTATATGTTTAAACCAAAGCGAGTTTATTTTACACTACTTGAAATGGTTTGCACACTCTACTGAGTAACAGCTAACAAAATAATAGTATTGAATCTATGTTACAGTAATTAATTATCTCTCTCTAATACAACCTACACTCTAACTCAACCTCACACTATCCTTCTTCATCAACTTCTCCAATAACTTCTCCTAGAATGCTCAGAGATGCAGCCCTTTTAAGACTATTCAGTGATGCCATCTAGTGTTGATATACATGAACATCACCTTGTTAACCCTTTACTCCCCTTAGATTATACATATCGTTGCAGTCCTGACAACCCAAAAAGATGTGCAGGGTGGGTAAATTGGCCACACTAATTGCCCCTTAATTGGAAAAAAAAATAATTGGGCACTCGAAATTTATTGAAAAAAAGAAAAAATAACATTGGGTAGGGAGGGGGAAATCCTGATTACTATTTGCGGATAAATATTTATTCTGTGGAGTGTAGCCGGGTGGAAGAGGGACTGACGGGCAGCTGGATCTCAGATAACATTATTTCCTTGGAAAACAATAAGGTGCATTGTGATGGAGAGATTTGTAGCAAGGAGGTGAGTGGTTGACGTGGGGTACATCAGTAAAACAGATTATCTGGCCGTTGTCGGCAGTGGCTAAAGGGGGCTAGCTATGTACTTTACAACTTCATAAAGTACACTTCAAAAATACATTCGTTGTTGTAAAGTGCATTAGGACATCGTGAAGTCCTGAAAGTAGCTATATAAATGCAAGTCTTCCTCTCTTTAAAATATGGCAAATAATGCAAGTAGAAAGGCTACAATTTAAAAAAGAGAAAAACAGAGATTAAGCAAATGAGGAAGAGGCACTTAAGAAATGATGAAGGAAACTAAAAAGTGGCAGACTTGCCTACACACAGACTAAATACATTTTATAATAAAGAGAATCTATCAGGCTTTTGAAAAGTAGCTTTAGAATGGGGTTTGTTTTTATTGACAAGTAGTCAGTGTCCAGGATCTCTGGCTCCTCAGAGGCTTTTGATATGCCTGTCAAATAAGAATCGTTCAAGAATATTTTATTTTAAAATTCCGATCTGCAATCAGGGCCGTTTATTACTAAGAATGAGACCTTAAATTCAGCTATTTTTTCTACCCACCTCCAAAACCAAAAGAGGAATTTAATTCATTTCACATGGGGTTGCGTTGGTGTGCCACTCCCACTGCCACCACTGGTGTTGGGGGAGGGGAGACCCCAATGTCCTCGTCTCCCAATCGATCCATCAGTCAAACACCAAGTGTCACTTTGTGCTCAGTATTGTAAGGTCTGGAAAGGTGTCCACAACAAGCCGTACAGGTTGAATTAAAAGGAAAAGGTTTAGTGTAACAAAAAAAAGGGTCCAGAGTAGAATAGTTACTCTACTACAAGGGGCCAGCTCACACTTTATGGCCATCCGGTTTTATACAGGATGTCAAAGGGGTCGCTTCTGTCCCTCAGTGGGAAAGTGTGCACTCCCCAAAGACCTTTGGGAATACCAATCCCCCAGCCTCAGAAATGTCCCATGATCTGCTTAAAGTTTCATTAGTGTCCTGCTTAACCCCAGGTTATGACACTAAGGTTCTACCTGACCCCAGTGTTGTGAAGGAGGGGTCTGGCCACGCTGCTGCAGAACGCTGCTACAGAATGCTCCAAGTAGTTGGAAAGTGCCACACCATCTATCCCCCTAGGGAAATGTTTATGCAGAGAAACACCTTTGACCATATGTCCATCAGACAATAGTCTGCATGTTACGTCCTTGAGACTCTGCAGGAAGAGGAGATTCTCCAGCACTGTCCAGTGATTCCCTGAATAGACCATCAAAGTCATTTGGCAGAAAGCCTCATCTACAGGACTTTCAAACAGGCATTAGCTTGGCTGGTGATGAGAAAAGTCCTCATTGTCAGACCCTCCAAACATGCCCAGAGCCTCACCCTCTCTGCACATTGCCCTCAAGGTGGCTGCGGTGAAGAAGAAATTGTTGTCCACTTCCTTGAGGAATGTTCCTTTGCAAAGAAGGTCTGGAGAGAGGGGCAGTGTTTTTTGTCGAGAATCATCCCAAGCAGATCGGTGTTGCAGGATCTTGTGATCTACAGGCTGTTCCTCTGCACAGGGGAACAAGGCAGGAATGCCCGCTGTCGCCACTGTTGTTTGCGCTAGCTATGGAGCCTCTGGCAATGGGTCTCAGGGGGTCAACAGAGTGGTGAGGGTTTAGTAGGGGTCAAAGAGAGCATTGGGTGTTGCTATATGCGGACAACCTACTATTGTATGTGTCTGACCCGTTGGAGAACATAGAGAGCATCATGGACCTGTTGGGGAAGTTTGGGGTGTTCTCGGGATATAAGCTAAGTGTAGGGAAAAGTGAACTGTTCCCAGTGAATGAGTTGGGTCTGCGAGCCAATCTGGGGTGGGGGGGGGGGGGGGGGGGGGGGGGGGTTTGCTAGAGGTGGCCAGAGATAGGTTTAAATACCTGGGAATTCAGGTGACAAGGGAATGGGCGATGTTACATAAATGGAATCTAACAAAGCTGGTGGAGAAGGGTAGGGAGGATTGTCATAATATACATCCAGGTATATGATGGAGTGCAGACAGGCAGTGATTGACACACAGGATGACCAGTGAACACACAGAACACAGTAGCCAATCACCAGACAGGACACGACCACTATGAAGCCAGAGGGCACTAGTTTTCCCGCTCTCTCGGGATCCAGCCTCTGAGACAGTCAGAGCTTGTGAGCAGCAACTAGAACAAACACCATGTGGTAGTAAGATAGTCTGGTCAGGTTAGCCTCAGGTCTCCAGTCAAGTCAGCATAGTGTCAACCCACAGTTAAAGCATGTATTATAGTTAAGCGTTCAATAAAATCGAGTTGCATTTCTTCAAGTGTTGGAAGCCTGTCTCTCTCACCACTGCAGTAAACGCAGTCCTCGCAGCCCCAGCTTACCGAACACATCATGGTACCAGTGAGTCATGCTCGAGTTTGATGGACCTACCTTGAGATAGTCTGCTTTTGACCAGCGATCTGCCATCTGGTAGCCATGATGTGGAGATGCCGGCGTTGGACTGGGGTGAGCACAGTAAGAAGTCTTACAACACCAGGTAAAGTCCAACAGGTTTGTTTCAAACACGAGCTTTCGGAGCACGGCTCCTTCTTCAGGTGAATGGAAAGGCTTGTTCCAGAAATGTTTATATAGACACAGTCAGAGATGCCCCGGAATGCGAGCACCTGCAGGCAATCAAATCATCAAAGATGCAGAGAGAGAGGTAACTCCAGGTTAAAGAGGTGTGAATTGTCCCAAGCCAGTTCAGTCGGTAGGCCTCTGCAAGTCCAGGCTTGTTGGTGGGGGCCGAATGTAATGCGACATGAATCCCAGATCCCGGTTGAGTCCGCATTCATGCGTGCGGAACTTAGCTATAAGTTTTTGCTCAGCAATTTTGCGTTGTCGCGTCTCCTGAAGGCCTCCTTGTAGAATGCTGACCCGGAGATCAGAGGCTGAATGTCCTTGACTGCTGAAGTGTTCCCCAACTGGAAGGGAACAGTCCTGCCTGTTGATAGTCGCACGATGCCCGTTTATTCGTTGTCGCAGTGTCTGCATGGTCTCGCCAATGTACCACGCTTCGGGACATCCTTTCCTGCAGCGTATGAGGTAGACTACATTGGTCGAGTCGCACGAGTATGCGCCGCGTACCTGGTGGGTGGTGTTTCCACGTGTAATGGTGGTGTCCATGTCGATGATCTGGCATGTCTTGCAGAGATTACCCTGGCAGGGTTTTGTGGTGTTGTGGTTGCTGTTCTGAAGGCTGGGTAATTTGCTGCAAACAATGGTTTGTTTGAGGTTGCGCGGTTGTTTGAAGGCCAGTAGTGGGGGTGTGGGGATGACCTTGGCAAGATGTCCATCCTCGCTGATGATGTGTTGGAGGCTGCGAAGAAGATGTCGTAGTTTCTCCGCCCCAGGAAAGTACTGGACGACGAAGGGTACTCTGTCAGTGGTGTCCCGTGTTTGTCTTCTGAGGAGGTCGGTGCGGTTTTTTGCTGTGGCGCGGTGGAACTGTCGATCAATGAGTCGAGCGCCATATCCCGTTCGTACGAGGGCATCTTTCAGCATCTGTAGGTGTCTGTTGCGCTCCTCCTTGTCTGAGCAGATCCTGTGTATACGGAGGGCTTGTCCATAGGGGATGGCTTCTTTAATGTGTTTCGGGTGAAAGCTGGAGAAGTGGAGCATCGTGAGATTATCTGTGGGCTTGCGGTAAAGCGAGGTGCTGAGGTGACCGTCCTTGATGGAGACGAGTGTGTCCAAGAATGGAACTGAATTTGGAGAATAGTCCATGGTGAGTTTGATGGTGGGATGGAACTTATTGATGTCATCGTGTAGTCGTTTCAGTGATGTCTCGCCGTGGGTCCAAAGGAAAAAAATGTCATCGATGTATCTGGTGTATAGCATCGGTTGAAAGTCCTGTGTGGTGAGGAAGTCCTGTTCAAACTTGTGCATGAAGATGTTGGCATATTGAGGTGCAAATTTGGTCCCCATGGCTGTTCCGTGCGTCTGGATGAAGAATTTGTTGTCGAAGGTGAAGACGTTGTGGTCTAGAATGAAACGGATGAGTTGCAGAATTGCGTCTGGAGAT
The DNA here is from genome assembly GCF_902713615.1 of Scyliorhinus canicula. Lineage (NCBI taxonomy): Eukaryota > Metazoa > Chordata > Chondrichthyes > Carcharhiniformes > Scyliorhinidae > Scyliorhinus > Scyliorhinus canicula. Next base: position 165,004,733 of record NC_052151.1, on the reverse strand, counting down.
TGGCAGTTGTCGGTGTTGAGGACTGAGGCTGTTGCAGCAATGCCGTCGTCATGGGGGATGCTGGTGTAGAGTGCCGAGACATCCATTGTGACGAGGAATGTTCCTGGTTCAACTGGTCCATGGGTGCTGAGTTTCTGTAGGAAGTCCGTCGTGTCGCGACAGAAGCTGGGTGTACCTTGTACGATGGGTTTCAAGATGCCCTCGATGTGGCCAGAGAGGTTCTCACACAGGGTCCCATTGCCTGAAACGATAGGACGGCCTGGTGTGTTGGCCTTGTGTATTTTCGGGAGGCAGTAGAGATCTCCAATGCGGGGATTACGTGGGATGAGGGAAATCCATTGTCAACTTGTCAGACTACACCCTTCAACCAGACGAAATCGAAGTCCTCAGCAGAGGGCTCAATTTCTGCACCACCACCAAAATGGACCCCATCAGTCTCGCGGCAGATACGGAGGAATTCATCAGGCGAATGAGGCTCCGGGAATTCTTCCACAGACCCCAAGAGGCCGACAGCGAACCCAGGGACACGACCAATGAACCGGAACAGCAGACCGCGAGATCTGCAGTGCAGCAACCGAAAAGGAAAGAGTCAAATTGGACCCCTCCGGAAGGCCGCTGCCCTAGACTCGACATGTATGCTCAAGCCGTCAGAAGTCATGTCAATGCCAGATTCATCACTCGCAATCAGAAGGCAGCCTCAAACGTCACCCAAGCACAACGCAACGCCATCCGCACTCTCAAGACCAACCGCAACATCGTCATCAAACCAGCAGACAAAGGAGGGGCCACCGTCATACTGAACAGAACAGACTACTGCAAAGAAGTATACCGACAACTCGACAACCAGGAACACTACAGGCAGTTACCCGCAGATCCAACCAAGGAACACATCCGCCAACTCAGCAGACTGATCAAGACCTTAGATCCAGACCTTCAGAACACCCTACGTGCTCTCATCCCACGTAATCCCCGCATTGGAGATCTCTACTGCCTCCCGAAAATACACAAGGCCAACACACCAGGCCGTCCTATCGTTTCAGGCAATGGGACCCTGTGTGAGAACCTCTCTGGCCACATCGAGGGCATCTTGAAACCCATCGTACAAGGTACACCCAGCTTCTGTCGCGACACGACGGACTTCCTACAGAAACTCAGCACCCATGGACCAGTTGAACCAGGAACATTCCTCGTCACAATGGATGTCTCGGCACTCTACACCAGCATCCCCCATGACGACGGCATTGCTGCAACAGCCTCAGTCCTCAACACCGACAACTGCCAATCTCCAGACGCAATTCTGCAACTCATCCGTTTCATTCTAGACCACAACGTCTTCACCTTCGACAACAAATTCTTCATCCAGACGCACGGAACAGCCATGGGGACCAAATTTGCACCTCAATATGCCAACATCTTCATGCACAAGTTTGAACAGGACTTCCTCACCACACAGGACTTTCAACCGATGCTATACACCAGATACATCGATGACATTTTTTTCCTTTGGACCCACGGCGAGACATCACTGAAACGACTACACGATGACATCAATAAGTTCCATCCCACCATCAAACTCACCATGGACTATTCTCCAAATTCAGTTCCATTCTTGGACACACTCGTCTCCATCAAGGACGGTCACCTCAGCACCTCGCTTTACCGCAAGCCCACAGATAATCTCACGATGCTCCACTTCTCCAGCTTTCACCCGAAACACATTAAAGAAGCCATCCCCTATGGACAAGCCCTCCGTATACACAGGATCTGCTCAGACAAGGAGGAGCGCAACAGACACCTACAGATGCTGAAAGATGCCCTCGTACGAACGGGATATGGCGCTCGACTCATTGATCGACAGTTCCACCGCGCCACAGCAAAAAACCGCACCGACCTCCTCAGAAGACAAACACGGGACACCACTGACAGAGTACCCTTCGTCGTCCAGTACTTTCCTGGGGCGGAGAAACTACGACATCTTCTTCGCAGCCTCCAACACATCATCAGCGAGGATGGACATCTTGCCAAGGTCATCCCCACACCCCCACTACTGGCCTTCAAACAACCGCGCAACCTCAAACAAACCATTGTTTGCAGCAAATTACCCAGCCTTCAGAACAGCAACCACAACACCACAAAACCCTGCCAGGGTAATCTCTGCAAGACATGCCAGATCATCGACATGGACACCACCATTACACGTGGAAACACCACCCACCAGGTACGCGGCGCATACTCGTGCGACTCGACCAATGTAGTCTACCTCATACGCTGCAGGAAAGGATGTCCCGAAGCGTGGTACATTGGCGAGACCATGCAGACACTGCGACAACGAATAAACGGGCATCGTGCGACTATCAACAGGCAGGACTGTTCCCTTCCAGTTGGGGAACACTTCAGCAGTCAAGGACATTCAGCCTCTGATCTCCGGGTCAGCATTCTACAAGGAGGCCTTCAGGAGACGCGACAACGCAAAATTGCTGAGCAAAAACTTATAGCTAAGTTCCGCACGCATGAATGCGGACTCAACCGGGATCTGGGATTCATGTCGCATTACATTCGGCCCCCACCAACAAGCCTGGACTTGCAGAGGCCTACCGACTGAACTGGCTTGGGACAATTCACACCTCTTTAACCTGGAGTTACCTCTCTCTCTGCATCTTTGATGATTTGATTGCCTGCAGGTGCTCGCATTCCGGGGCATCTCTGACTGTGTCTATATAAACATTTCTGGAACAAGCCTTTCCATTCACCTGAAGAAGGAGCCGTGCTCCGAAAGCTCGTGTTTGAAACAAACCTGTTGGACTTTAACCTGGTGTTGTAAGACTTCTTACTGCCATCTGGTAACATGGACAGCGTCTGCCCTCCCCCGCAGCTCCGCATCTCCGGCAACCTCAGTGCTAACTGGAAGATTTTCAAGCAGAAGTTCCAGCTATATCTTGAAGCCACCGACCTCGAAGCCACATCGGATGCCAGGAAGATCGTTATCTGCCTTTCTGCAGCCGGGGACCACGCTATCCACATCTTCAATTCCCTCACCTTTGCTGAAGGCGAGGACAAGATGAAGTTTAAAACAGTCCTGCTGAAGTTCGACAGCCACTGTGACATCGAAGTCAATGAGAGCTTTGAACTCTATGTGTTCCAGCAGAGGCTTCAGGGTAAGGATGAACCTTTTCAGCCCTTTTTAACCCATCTCCGCATCCTCGCTCAGTCTTGCATCTATGGCTCCACCTCCGATTCCATGATCCGGGATCAGATCGTTTTCGGAATCCACTCCGATCCCCTTCGCCAGCAGCTCCTAAAAGTTAAGCAGCTCACCCTTACCATCGCCTTTGAGACCGGCGTCCTCCACGAGCACGCTAACAACCGGTAGTCCCATATCAAGGCAGCAGAAACGGCGCGGCAAAGCCCCCACGATGCAGAGCGGGTGCAGGCCATCAAACAAATGCAGGGCCCGAGTCTGGATGAGGGCGGCTATTTCGTGCGCATTTCCCGGGTTCCTGCGCATGCGCGCCACGACCAATGGGACTACGAGGCCGACGACCGAACCGCGCAAGTGTGCACGTCGTTCGACCGCACTGCGCATGGGCGGTGGCGCACGGAACGTCCTGACGGCGACGCCATGACGTGCTCCAACTGTGGCTCCGCGCATTTAAAGCGGCAATGTCCCGCGACATCTCGGCGCTGTCTCCGTACCTAAACGATACCTAATATCTAAACGAGAAGGGCTCACCAGCGAAATGGCTCACGCCAAGTTCTTCACGAAGCTGGATGCCTCCAAGGGGTTTTGGCAAATACAGCTGGACGCGTCCAGTCGAAAGCTGTGCAGATTTAACACCCCGTTCAGTCGCTACTGTTACAACCGAATGCCCTTTGGCATCATCTCCGCCTCAGAGATGTACCACCGTATAATGGAACAAATGATGGAGGGCATCGAGGGGGTGCGAGTGTACGTCGATGATATCATTATCTGGTCCACAACTCCTCAGGAGCCCATCGATCGCCTCAAACGAGTGTTCCACAGGATCCACGAGCATGGCCTCCGACTCAACAGAGCCAAATGCTCGTTCAGTCAATCAGAAATCAAGTTCCTTGGCGACCACATTTCGCAGTTCGGCGTGCAACCAGATGCAGACAAGGTGTCGGCGATCAACGCCATGAAGACCCCGGAGGACAAGAAGGCGATCCTCCGCTTCTGAGGGATGGTCAACTTCCTTGGGAAGTTTATCCCCAAACTTGCATCACACACCACAGCTCTCCACCATCTCGTTAAAAAAAACAGTGGCTCCCCGCTCATAAGCAAGAGTGGCGTGAGCTCAGGGCGAAACTCACCAAACTCACCAAAACGCTGCTGGCGTTTTTCGACCCCGCCAAGGAGACGAAAATATCCACCGACGCGAGCCAGGCTGACATTGGAGCGGTGCTCCTCCAGCAGGACGACGCCTCTTCCTGGGCCCCAGTCACATATGCCTCTAGAGCCATGACACCCACTGAGCAACGATACGCTCAGTTTGAAAAAGAATGCCTGGGCCTCCTCACAGGGATTGACAAATTCCATGATTATGTCTATGGCCTCCCCAAATTCACGGTCGAGACGGACCCCAGGCCATTAGTTCACATCATCCAAAAAGACCTCAATGACATGATGCCACGGCTACAACGTGTGATCCCACAGAGCATGCGAGAGTTCGTCCTCGGCCAAATGCACAAGGGTCACCTGGGGGTCAAAAAGTGTCGCCGTCGAGCCCGAGAAGCAGTATATTGGCCAGGCATCAGCCAAGGTATCGCCAACGCGGTCCTCAATTGCCCAACATGTCAAAGGTTCCAGCCGCCTGAGCCCAAAGAGACTCTACAGCCGCATGAAATGGTGACCTCCCCATGGTCCAAAGTTGGTGTTGACCTCTTCCATGCCAAGGGCCGAGACTATGTCTTCCTAGTGGACTACTTTTCCAACTACCCCGAGGTGGTCAAACTGACTGACCTCACCTCAGCAACAGTAATCAAGGCATGCAAGGAGACTTTTGCCTGGCATGGAATTCCACTCACAGTTATGAGTGACAACAGCCCCTGCTTCTTCAGCAAGGAGTGGACTGATTTTGCCCGACTGTACATTTTCGGCACGTCACATCAAGCCCCCACTACTCCCAGTCGAATGGGAAGGCTGAAAAAGGGGTCCACATCGTTAAAAGGCTGTTGTGCAAAGCTGCTGACTCGGGTTCGGATTTCAACCTGGCACTGTTAGCCTACAGGGTGACACCCTTGTCTACTGACCTGTCCCCAATGCAGCTCTTAATGAACCGCACACTGCGAACGACGGTGCCCGCTATCCACATTCCGGACCTTGACAACGTCCCGGTCCTACAGAGGATGCAACAGTCTCGGGCTCAATGCAAGTCGGCGTACGACGCCCATGCCACAGATCTCCCTGAGCTGGTCCCTGCTGACCGAGTTCGTGTTCAGTTACCTGACAGTGGCTGGTCTGCCACAGCTGTGGTGGTTAAGCAAGTGGCCCCGAGATCATTCCTCGTTCGCATGCCTGATGTCTCCGTTCTTCGGCATAATAGGCGGGCACTGCCGCGACTTCCGTGCCCGCCACCTAACCGTGATGTCCTGCCTCGCACGCTGGTTCCTCAGGACGCGCCCTTCCACGAGGCCACCGATCTGCCAGTTATTGTACAGACCTCTACATTGGAGGCAGTTCCGCCCGTTCAAGTGCAGGTGGCCCCTGACCCACCCTTGAGGCGGTCAACCAAAATTCGTCGCCTGCCACAGAGACTGAATTTATAGACTGAAGTTGCATTACCTTGTTATCTCATCGTTTACACATCTGTACATATTGTTTTTTTCTAATGTGTTATCTGCCCTCTACCTGCACTAGACACCTTCCCATGTAAATACGTTAGCGTATTTTGTACATAGTCAGGCCCCACTATTTATTGACCTGGACACATTTTTTTTTAAAAAGCGGGGGAGATGTCATAATATACATCCAGGTATATGATGGAGTGCAGACAGGCAGTGATTGACACACAGGATGACCAGTGAACACACAGACACAGCAGCCAATCACCAGACAGGACACGACCATGATAAAGCCAGAGGGCACTAGTTTTCCTGCTCTCTCAGGATCCAGCCTCTGAGACAGCCAGAGCTCGTGAGCAGCAACTAGAACAAACACCATGTGGTAGTAAGATAGTCTGGTCAGGTTAGCCTCAGGTCTCCAGTCAAGCCAGCATAGTGTCAACCCACAGTTAAAGCATGTATTAGAGTTAAGTGTTCAATAAAATCGAGTTGCATTTCTTCAAGTGTTGGAAGCCTGTCTCTCTCACCACTGCAGTAAACGCAGTCCTCGCAGACCCAGCTTACCCAACACATCAGGGATCTGAAGAGGTGGGACACATTGCACCCAATCCTGGCAGGAAGGGTCCAAGTGGTGAAGATGAACATTTGCCGAGGTTGCTGTCCATATTCCAGACACTTCCGATCTTTGTACTGAACATCTTCTTTCAAAAACTGGATATGATTATCTCAGACTTTGTATGGGCAGGGAAGGTGCCAAGGGTTAAGAGGAACTTGTTACAGAGGCAGAAGGGAGGGTTGGCATTGGTGAACATGCTGCACTTTTACTGGGCGGTGGCGGCCTGGCTGGGTGACCTGTATGACTTTCTTCGACTGGAAAAGGTAAAGTACGAATTAAGGGGTTCAGCGGAGAGCTTCGAGGCAAGGTGGGGGATGTTTGTGGCTGTGTTTGAGGAGCTGTCCGTTGCGGGGTGGGGTGAGGGAGGAGGGAAACATTTGTACAGACTGTACAGTTGTGTGTTGGGAAGTTTGCACCTAAATTGCCTCTGTTTTGTAAACTTTAATACAAGTTTGGAATAAAATAGATCAAAAAATGTCTGGTGTCCAACTTCTAATTGAGGTGTAACTAGTGCCTGATAAAAATTGTAGTAATGCTGGGTTAAATTTCCCACCGCATTGTACCCGGTGTCGATCCCGTTGGGCCGGGAGCATAGTGACAGAGGCAAAAACGGGTTTCGTGCTCAGCGCGATGCACCTGGCGCGTGATGCCCGATGCAATCTGGATCACACTCTCGCTGGACGCGACCCAAATATTCGTATTTAAATGAGCCATTGGGCCAATTTAAATATGTGCAACTCATTTGAGGCCGTCGTTGCCCGACAGTTACTGGCCAGGCCTCACGTCAGTGTGAATTAGCACTGGTCTCTACAAACGGAGACTAAACGGAGGCCGTGTGTGGGGGCTTGGAGGCTATCGAGCTCTCCTGGGTGGTTGGGGACAGGGCAGTGTCCTGGCACATGGGCATGCAGGGTGCCATGGGCAGTGCTTGAGGGTTAAATTGGCAGTGCCAAGATGGCACTGCCAAGGGGCAGAGCCTGGTGGTGCCATGTCCATTAAAAGTGGGGTGAAGATGGGGCCTGAAAGGGGGGGGGGGGCCATAAATGTCAGGGGCCCTCAGAAAGCCCATTGTGGGGTATGCTCACTTTTGGGGGTATGGGGGGGAGGAAAGAAAGAGAGAGAGACGATGACCGGATGCCTATGAGGATGGATGGGTGTATGGGCAGGGAGGGAGCAGAGCTTTTGTAATGGGGAAGCAGGGGAAGGGGGGGGGGGGGGGGGGGGGGTCGCGACGCCTGCGGGTGTGGGGAGGGAGGGGGGGGGGGGGAGGCACCAACTTCACTTTGAGATCTGGGCACCCTTTAACAATGGATTCCGGATCTCGCAGGAGCTGATCTTGCCAGCAACATTAATTCACCACTGCATAAAAATATTCTATGTGTGGGATTTTCAAGTGAGAAACTCCCCAAGCTCCACAAAAATGACAAAGTGTGGGCGAATACCTAGATCATGCCCAAACACCTGATGGGAAGAACCCTGCCAAACCTGCCCAAAATTACACTTTGTCATTTTTCGGGAGAATTGCTCCCAACTCCTTGCTTTTGCACTTTATCACTTTAGTAATTAAGGTAAGGGTCCTACGAGCTTTTTTAAACAGCCATCCCAACTTGTCCTGCCACGTGTGTACATTTGGCCCCCAGGCCCCCCTCTCTCTTCATACACCCCCTTTTAAAATTATACCCTGTGGTTTATATTGCCTCTCTTCATTCTTCCTGGCGAAGTGCAGAATCTCACACTTTTCTGTGTTAAATGGCACCTTCCATGTGTCTGCCTGCAATCTATGTCCTCCTGACGTTTGTTGCTATCCTCATTTTTTAAAACTACATTTTATGTTATTTATGAACTTTTGAAATTATATCATGTATACCCAAGTCAGGACATTAAAATATATCAAAAAGCTGTGGTCCCAATGCTAACCCATGAGGAGCAATGACATACGTCCCTCCAGTTTGAAAACAACCATTCACCATTATATTCTGCTTTTTGGCCTTTGGCACAATTTGTACCCAGGCTGCCTCTGCCCTTTAATCCTTTGAGCTGTAATTTTACAAACCAGTCTATTATAAATGCACATTCCTAGCTGCATTTATCTATAGCCGATTGACTCTTGATAGCATTGTGGATAGCACAATCGCTTCACAGCTCCAGGGTCCCAGGTTCGATTCCGGCTTGGGTCACTGTTTGTGCGGAGTCTGCACATCCTCCCCGTGTGTGCGTGGGTTTCATCCGGGTGCTCCGGTTTCCTCCCACAGTCCAAAGATGTGCAGGTTAGGTGGATTGGCCATGATAAATTGCCCTCAGTGTCCCTTTGGGTGGGGTTACTGGGTTATGGGGATAGGGTGGAGGTGTTAACCTTGGGTGGGGTGCTCTTTCCAGGAGCTGGTGCCGACTCGATGGGCCGAATGGCCTCCTTCTGCACTGTAAATTCTATGATTACCTTAAAATGTGACAGTCAAATACTTGATCCAAGCTTATTATATGTACATGATTTTAAACACACGTACAGATGTTTCCTAATATTTCAAGAATATTTTATTAAAATTGCGATAAATGGTGACTTGTCTCAAACTGTTATTAACAATACTCTGAATGTGAATCTGACCCTGAACCCTATTCATCAAAGCTACTAATCTAACATAGTTATGCACAAAAACACAGTAAATATATGCCACGTTTGGAGTGGCAATTGTGTATGGGTGGCTCTCGAGTGCCACCTGGTGGAAGAAATTATATTTGACTCATTAACCTCTCTGGTCACAAACTTTCTTGCCACCCTATGACTTGTGTTATCGTCAATGCTTTGGATATTTTTTTCATTCTTACACACAAAATGTGCTGTGGCATGCTGTTCAAACAATTCTGCTGTCAGGATACCCAGTAAACATTCTGGAGAACATTGATGCATCAGTAGATGTGACAGACCAGATCATTCATTACTCAAATTGTGCAAATTTTAAATAGGTCAATGGAAATGTTGCCTCCCCTCCCCCTTCCCAACTCCCCCAATCTTTGTCCAGCGTGAGATAATTTCAGTTTTAGTTCTTTCCTGAAACAAGAGCAAAAGCAGCTCACTTCACAGGGACAATGGCACTTTGATTGTGCCTTATTTCCTTCCATTAGAGGTTTACAGCGTGGAAACGGGCCCTTCGGCCCACCTTGTCCATACTGCCCTGTTTTTAACCACTAAGCTAGTCCCAATTGCCCGCATTTGGCCCACATCCCACTATACACATCTTACCCATATAACTGTCCAATTGCTTTTAAAAAGACGCCTCTACTACTGCCTCTGGCAGCTCATTCCAGACACTCACTACCCTCTGTGTGGAAAAAATTGCCCCTCTGGACCCTCTTGTATCTCTCCCCTCTCACCTTAAACTTATGCCCTCTAGTTTTAGACTCCCTACCTTTGGGAAAAGGTATTGACTATCTACTTTATCTATGCCCATCATTATTTTATAGACCTCTATCGGATCATCTCTGAGCCTCCTATGCTCCAGGGAAAAAAGTCCCAGTCCATCCAGTCTCTCCTTACAACTCAAACCATCAAGTCCGGGTAGCATCCTAGTAAACCTTTTCTGCACTCTTTCCAGTTTAATAATATCCTTTCTATAATAGGGTGACCAGAACTGTACACAGTATTCCAAATGTGGCCGTACTAATGTCTTGTACAAGACAAGATGTCCCAACTCCTGTATTCATTGTTCTGACCAATGAAACCAAGCATGCTGAACGCCTTCTTCACCACCCTGTCCAGCTGTGACTCCACTTTTAAGGAGCTATGAATCCTGTACTTCTAGATCTCTTTGTTCTATAATTCTCCCCAGCTCCCTACCATTAACTGAGTAAGTCCTGCCCCGATTCGATCTACCAAAATGCATCGCTTCACATTTATCTAAATTAAACTCTGCCTGCCATTCATCGGCCCACTGGCCCAATTGATCAAGATCCCGTTGCAATCTTATATAACCTTCTTCACTATCCACTATGCCACTAATCTACAAACTTACTAACCATGCCCCCTAAACTTGCATCCAAATCATTAATATATATAACAAATAACAGTAGACCCAGCGCTGATCCCCAAGGCACACCGCTGGTCACAGGCCTCCAGTTTGAAAAACACCCTTCTACAACCACCCTTTGCTTTCTGTCGTCAAGCCAATTTTGTATCCAATTGGCTACCTCACCCTCTATCCCACGAGATTTAACCTTATGCAACAACCTACCATGCGGTACCTTGCTAAAGTCCATGTAGGCAACGTCGACTGCACTGCCCTGATCTACCTTCTTGGTTACCCCTTCAAAAAACTCAAATTTGTGATTTTCCAATCACAAAGTCATGCTGACTGACCCTAATCAGTCCTTGCCCCTCTAAATGCCTGTAGATCCTGGGCGGGATTCTCCGACCCCCCCCCCGGGGGTCGGGTCGGAGAATCGCCGGGGTTTGGCATGAATCCCGCCCCCACCGTTCTCCGAATTCTGCACCCTCCCCAAAAAATGCCCCGCCGTGAATCACGTTGCCTGCCTCGGAGAATGGCGGGGACTGGCACAACTCAATGGGCCCTGGGGCCACCCGAATTCTCCGGGCCGCGATGGGCCAAAGTCCCGCCTGTTTAATGAGGGTCCCGCCGGCGTAAATCAAGGTAGGTCCCTACTGGCGGAACCCAGCTCCGTGGGCAGCCTCTGGGGTGGCTGGGGGTACGTGGGGGGATCTGGCCCCTGGGAGGTGCCCCACGGTGGCCTGACCCGCGATTGGGGCCCACCGATCCGCGGGCAGGTCTGTGCCGTGGGGGAACTCTATCCTTCCGCACCGGAGGCTGTACTGTCCGCCATTCCCGGGGTGGAAACGAAGCCCTCTGCGCATGCGTGGGATGACACCAGCACACACTAGTGCTCCTGCGCATGTGGCAACTTGCAACCCGGTTGGCGTGGCGCCAAGCCCCTTTCCCGCCGGGGCGCAAACCACTCCGGGGCGGGTCTCGCCCTTAAAGGTGCACCTTTGGGGCAGCCCGATGCTGGAGAGGTTAACGCCACTCCGTTCTGCCAGAGTTGCCCCCCCACCCCGCCGATTACGGAAGAATCCCGCCCCCTGTTTCTCAGAATACCTTCGAAAAACTTACCCACCACAGATATTAGGCTCACTGGTCTGTGGCTCCCAGTGGTCCTTCTTGAACAAAGACACATCATTTGCTATCCTCTAATCTTCAGGCACTTCGCCTGTGGCTGTCGACGATTCAAATATCTCTGCTAGGGGACCCACAATTTCCACTCTAGCCTCCCACAATGTCCTGGGATACATTTCATCGGGTCCTGGGGAATTATCTACCTTGATGCATTGAAATCTTGATTTTCTGTCATAGCATTCAATTTTGTATTCAACAAAACTGTTCAGTAATATATAAATAGTACAAGTTCATTTGAAAGCTGATGCCATAATAGCACTGAATTTCAGAAAGTGCATTCCAAGTCTGCAAAATGAGGTTGATCACTGGTTACAAAATAAATTGTTAACTGGAGCGTAATTTCCAAAATTAGGAGATTATCCTCATTTAGGTCAGTAATTTGTTTGGAATTAGGTTACAAGAAATAAGATTTAATTCTCTGGTTAATTGTGAGTAGCATGTAGTGACATAAATTAGTTTGGTGACCTTAGCTTTTAACCATATATATTAATGGATAAAGGAATAAAATGTTGTATCTCCAGCTTTTCCGATAACACAAAACGATTGCCAATCCTCAATTGTACTCAAGAAGATGGTGGTGAGCTTCCTTCTTTAAGGGCAGCAATCGGTGTGTTGAAGATACTGCCACAATACTATTAGGTTCCAGGTTTCTGACCCATCAATGATGAAGAATCAATGGTGATATATTTCCAAGTCAGGACGGTGTGTGACAGTGAAGTGTGTTCCTTTGTGCCTGCTGCTCGTGTTGTTCTAGGTGGCTGAGGTGGTGTGTTTGGGCGGCTGAAGAAGCCTTGGAGAGTTGCTAGAGTACATCTTGGAGATGATACATACTGCAACTGTGGTGCGCTAGTGGTGGAGGAAGTGAATGTGCAAGGCAGCGCCAATCAAAAAAGTTGCTTCATTCTTGGCAGCCTGCAATATTGTGAGCCTTCATGCAGAATCAATGTTGTTGCAAAGGCAGCAATGTTTGACCTAATTCAGACTGCTGTTAGGAATAATGTCATACTGTACAATACTAACTGGACTGCTATTATTGATAAATCTAGCTCAATGTGATGGCAGACAATGCCTGGGATGTTCTTACCCCATTTGGTGATGGAGGTGCAAAATCTCACGTAAGCCAAAAAACAAGATTTACGCCAGCGAGTTAACAAAAAAAAATCTTTATTAGTGTCACAAATAGGCTTACATTAACACTGCAATGAAGTTACTGTGAAAACTGTACCCACCAGCGATCTGATGGGGTTCCATCCATATAAAAGACATTTAAAGACATTTTCATGTCATTAGCAGACTTCCACACTGTATTGCTCCCCGCCCCCACCGAAGTGATGTTTACAACAGGGCTGGACCAACTCAAACCTGTGAAGAGAAGCTGCCAAGGGGCACAGATAAGTACAGACCACAAGGGGACATGACAGTACCCTGTGGCACGAAGGGACAGTGCTAGGTCGGCCTCCTTTGGGAAGGAGGGGGTAGTTTCCCATTTGCATGGGGTTTCCGTGTCCACCACTGTAAACAAAGTGGAAAAGCTGAAAGCTCATTTGGCACACAACTGAGAACTGGTGACATGGCCAAACTTCATTTGACTGAATGTCAAATGGAATATATTTTTTTAAAATGTCCCTTTTTCAGACAGCCGGATTTTGGATGTCCAACATATTGTGACAACATGCGCAAACGACAACTGTAAATAAATGGTCCTAACTCCAGTCCGAATGCCTGGGACCAAGTCTTTCTAGATTTGGTAGTTTTCTGGAGTATAGAATGACATTGGAACACCTAACAAGTGTGTGAATCGGAAATACTTAAGTAAAGCATAAAAAAAGTTGTTCAAGTTGTTTTATTGAACCAAATAGCTTGTCTTCCATGTTTCTGCTCCCAAAGTACTGCACTAAAACTACATCACAAGTTGCTTGGGTCTGCTAGTACAAGTGGTGCTTCCGAATGGGTGTGTTCTTAACTGAAAAGGTTATACTGTCATAATGCTTTCTTCTCCGATATAATTTTTGCAATCTATTGATAGATCTCTCAAAACATTGCTATTGGTGAATTGGGGGACTATGTGGAGAACAGTGCAGATTTCCTATTTAGGTTTGCATGACACTCATATTTTGACTGAAGTTTCAAAATGTATTAAAGTACCTTATATTTGTTTAGATGAAGTAAAAACCTATTTGTGATTTGAATTTATTGATTGTAATTCAACCAGTTGAACATTACTTAGTAACAAGAGAACCAATCGTATGCACCATTTCAACTGTGATTTTCACATCCCTCCTCATCAGCAATACAATGGACATTTAAAATAATACTTCTAACAATCACATTTACACATTTCACTTTAATTGGATTAACTTAACTTTGATGTTGTCCTTTCTAGCTTTGGATACATTCACTGATGTTTGCACTTTACTTTTGGTCTTCAACAATTTGCCCATCCGACCGAATATCTAATTGTACGGTATTCAATCCTGGAAATGTCTGAACTGGCGATCAAGATCTTCATAACCAACTTCATATAAGCTTCTTGAAACTTTTGGTATGCAGACGGATTCATACACAAGTGAAATGAGACTAGATATGAAATGGTTAAGCTGCTTTATTTTAGAGGTTATTATACAGTGCAACAGTTACAGCCAATCTCATCTCAATCCAATTTATTTAGTCCCTGCTCATGAATAAAGTAAGAATGCATCACATCACAAGTAGCAAGCTAGAAAAAGAAAATCACTTTTTCAGGCAGTTTTTCTTTCCTGCTGAAGTTGGATGAACTATCTGAGCCTGGACCAGCATTCGTTTTCAAGGCGGCTTGTACCTTTTCCCACCTCACTCAGGAGCTCACCACTCCCTTGCTCCAAACTGACATACATACATACTTTTCTCACTTTCCAGCACAGCATGTGAAGAAGCTGTTTCTCAAAACCTCTTCTCCATTAAGGGATTAGTCAGAGGGAGCTGCTCATTACACCAGCCACTGCCACCTTCAACAGTGCATTCAAACCAGATGACAAGACTTCAGCCTTTCCCATCTTTAGGTGCGACGTGCACAAGATAACAAAATTATCTGTTTTCCCCCTCATTTAAAAAAATATATATTTTTCAAATATTGCACCATCATAACCATCATTTAGGGCAGCACGGTAGCATTGTGGATAGCATAATTGCTTCACAGCTCCAGGGTCCCAGGTTCGATTCCCGGCTTGGGTCACTGTCTGTGCGGAGTCTGCACATCCTCCCCGTGTGTGCGTGGGTTTGCTCCGGTTTCCTCTCACAGTCCAAAGGTGTGCAGGTTAGGTGGATTGGCCATACTAAATTGCCCTGCGTGTCCAGAATTGCCCTTAATGTTGGGTGGGGTTGCTGGGTTATGGGGATAGGGTGGAGGTGTGGACCTTGGGTAGGGTGCTTTTTCCAGGAGCCGGTGCAGACTCGATGGGCCGAATGGCCTCCTTCTGCACTGTAAATTCTATGATGACCATATTCAAACAACAATTATAATATTTCACCCCCCCCCCCCCCAAAATCAGATCCAAAAAGAACAAAAGCTGTACGCCCCCAATTCCCCCCCTAACATCTGACAGTGATCAGCTTCCCGGTGGGAAATGAACGACTGCCATCTCAGATAGAACCCTTAGTCGACCCTCTCAGGATATACTTAATTCTTTCTAAGTTTACGAACTCAATCAGGTCACACTTAACTACGCTGCGGCACTGGGCAGGACCGAAGACTTCCATCCAAACATCAGATGCCTTCGGGCTATTAGTGAGGCTAAGGCCAGAGCATCTGTCTTCACCCCCTGTCTGTAGCTCCAGTAAATCTGAAAGCGCAAAGATAGCCACCAAAGTGCAAGGCTCCAACTCAACCCCCAGAATTCCTGACATGGTGCTGAAGAAAGGGATACAAAAGCTCATAAGCTTAGAACTAGACCAGAACATGTGCGTATAATGCACCAGACCCCTCGAACACTGCTTGCACCTACCATCTACATCAGGAAAGAACCTACTCATCTGAGCCTGGTCAAACACGCCCTTTGAACCACTTTAAACTGAATCAGGCTGAGCCTAGCACACAAGGAGATGGAGTTGATTCTGTGTAGAGCCTAGTTCCACATTCTCCTCTCAAACACCTGAACTAGTTCCCCCTCCCACTTTCTCTTGACTTCATCCAGGGAACCTGCTCCATTGACTCCAGCCAACTATAAATTTCCGACATCTTGTCTTCCCCTACATCAACCACTGAAAGAAACCTATCCATCAACGAGGGCAGAGGCGCCAAGGGAAAGAAAGAAATCTCCTTACGTACAAAGGCGCGTACCTGATAATGCAAAAACAGGTTAGCTCCTGAGAGACGGTACTTGCTCACCCACTCCTCAAAAATCAGCAAACTTCCGGTCTGTAAACAAATCTCTAAATCGCTCCAATCCCTCCTCATTCCAAACAACCAGTCCAAGGCTGCCGGTATGGGATGAAGATTCTCACAGCATGGGGCCAACAATGACGTAGCACCCAGCTTAAAATGCTGCCTAAACTGTCTCCATATTCTCAAGATGGCCATTTAGCCAGAGTGAATGAACAGGAGGAGCCATAACCAAGGAACTCAAAATAGAGCCTCTGCTGGTGGGTCCCTTCATTCGCCCCCCTATACCATCCCGTACGCTGTCAAATATTCGGCACCTAATAATAAAATAATAGATTGGACAAAGCCAGACAAGACCCCCCCCCCCCCCCCCCCCCCCCCCCCCCCCCCCAACTGTTTATCCCTCTGCAAAAAACACCCTGCAAATCAGTGGGGTCTTACCGACCCAAATAAAAGATAACATTTTACTTATTTTCACAAAGAAAGATTTAAGGAGGAGAGTTGGAAGGTACTGAAACAAAAATAGAAACCTTGGGAGGATATTAATTTTTAACAACTGAATCCTACCTGCCAAGATCAGCAGGCAGTTTTCCTACCTCCCCATGTCAGCCTTCACCACCTTGACCAGATCTGCAAAATTCAGTTTATGGTGTGAAGCCCAGTTGTGGGCCACCTGGAATCCCAGATAAGGGAAGCTGGACCTGGCCAGGCGAGAGGGCAACCTCCCCAGATCGGATCCTCTTTCTGGGAGATTCACCAGGAAGCATTCGCTTTTGCCCAAGTTCAATTTGTACCCCTCGAAGGAGCCAAACCTCCTGAGAAGCTCCAATCTCCTATGCATTGGTGAGGGTGTCTATTAAATACAACAAATCGTCGGAATACAATATACCCTATACTCTGTTCCCAAGTCTGACCTGCAAAGGTGCCATAACCTTCCCCTGTCCTTGGTGGGCAGGGTCCAGTCCATCAAAATGAATATTCTTCCCTGGTTTTTGTTTCTTTTTCAGTGTCTTCCTGTTTTCCTTCCAAAATCCTTTTTTGGGAGGGTCAATAAGTTGATAGCAGCTTTTATATGGGCGGATAAGATTCCAAGAATTTGTCGGACCGTTTTACAGACAGACAATTGGGAATTACCCAATTTGTTTTTTTTTATTATTGGGCGGTTAATGTGGAAAAGGTTCAGGGTTGGTGTAGTGACCCAGGAGTCCCCTGGGTGCAGGTTGAGGCGAGGTCATGTAAGGAGGTCTGGGTTGGGAACTCGGGTGACGGCTTTGCTCCAAGTTTCTGCCGACAAAATATTCTATGAGCTCAGTGGTCATATCCACCTCGAGGATATGGGGACAGTTCAGACAACATTTTAAGCTCATATCTCTGTCGAAGTGGCTCCTTTTTGATGAACCAGCTATTTGAGCCGGAGAAGCTAGACCAGTTGTTTGGGGAATGAGGAAGGAAAGAGCTGGAGAAATTGGGGGATTTGTTTCTGAAGTGGCAATTTGCCAGCTCGTGGGATTGAATTTGTTTAGGTATCTCCAGGTTCGGAATTTTGAATGAAAGAACTTCCCGACCTTCCCCAATGCGCCGCCATCTCTTATGGCAAGGGTCCGTTTGCTGATGGGATAGCACATCTGGAATCTATGGGGGGGGGGGGGGGGGTAGTAGTAGTATGGGTTACGTGGGCTTGTACAAACATTTGTATTTGTGGATTTATAAAAATATTAAAATCTTTGTAATATTTGGCAAAATTTAAAATCTTTTGGATACAAGCTATAAATCTAGGCTCAAAGCCCGTTTCCCCCTTATTATAAAAAATTAGCATCTTTAGTTTGGCTACACACCTCTTTCTGTGGCTAACTGTAGGTACATACCAGATCAGGGTTTCCCAAACTGTGGTTTGAAACACCCAGTGGGGGTCATGAAACAAGATTGTGGGGTTGTGAGCGACAACGAAACAGCAGGGGGTGTCGTGGAGTTTGGCTGCTGGGTAGTTGGAGCTGAATGCTGACAGCTACCAGGACCCTTTAAATCTGCACTTTTTTTTTCTAATGGTGGGTCTGGCGTCTAAAACGTACCTAAAAGGATTCCTAACCATCATCATTCAAATGTCTGTCCACCTTAGCAACTCAGATACTAAATTGCCAGAGTTTTGTTACAAATACAAAAGCTTTAAAAAGTCAGTAATTTTACAATGGTTTCTTTTGACCTAGAGCTTAAAAATGTGAAAGCAATGACAATAACCACAGATTACTTACAGTGACCTTAAAAAGGGACAAAGCCATGTGATCAGCTCAAAAATCACAAAAACACTTTAAGCCACAATGCCATATGGAAGATACAATGTTGAAATACAAATCGAATGATATTTTCTACAAAGTAACAGATCTACATGGATCAAACAGAAGAACTCAGGAATTTTATTCCACAGAACAGAATTTGAAAGTCCAAAGATCCCGGATCCATTGAGGGGATGAGTGTGCGGCTGGCTAGTCCAGCACTTGTTGCTCATTCCTAATTGCCCTTGGGAAGTTGGTGGTGAGCAGACTTCTTAAACTGCTGCAGTCCAACTTTTCAAAGTCAAAAGCTCCTACATTCTACTTGTAAGGCAAATTAAAGATCCAAGATAGCAATGGAATTACATGAGCATGCTGAAGTTACTTTTTTGGGAAAACGCCAAATTGCAATATTTATATAATATGTAAAGATAAGACATGAGGATAATGTCTCTGAAATAAATTAACAAGTGTCTATGGTTGTTAAATAAAATATGTGGCGGATTTGCATTTCACTGCCAAATTGTGTAATTCTGTTAGGATTTTCCATCCAGTTATAAAAATGGGTTTCATACGGATTAATGCATCACAAAAAGTCAATTATTTACACAAATCTAAAACTTTAACCGATGTACGGACACTTAAAATTACAGACAGAATACTGTGTTAAAATGATTTTTTTTTTAAAAAAGACCTGCTTTTACATAAGCTTCTTTCATGCCATGGGACGTCCCAATATGCTTTACAACCTATCGAGTGCAGTCAGTTATAATATAGAAAACACAGTTGTCAATTTACCCACAGCACTTTGATAATGACCAGAAAATCTGTTTTGTGATGCTGATTGCTCTTCTGCAAAATTATGCCAGAGCATCTTTTTGAGAGGGCTACAGCTTAACATCTGATCTGAAAAATGGGACCTCCAACTGTGCAACACAACACTCTCTCAGTATTGCACTGGCATGTCAGTCAGCCTTGATCTTTGTGCTCAAGTGCTGGAGTGAGACTTGAAGCCAGAGCCTTTTGACTCGAGAAGCAACAGTGTAATCAGCAGTGACTTAGTTAGCAGCAATATTAAGAATGTAAAATAGGTTGTCCTGCACCACAACAGTGGCACCAAGAGAACAAAATACTTCAATTTAAAAGCCATGATGACGTTCGATAGAATGGTTACATGATGAGAGAAAATTATTGCTGACTCATTTTCCGTGCAGTGGGTACAAATACACGAGTAAAGCAAATAGAATATGTATCATATTATGTGAAACTTTCCCATGTAGGAAACGAATAACGATAGTCTTGAAAGGTACCACTGGAAAGGTATCCATTACCCCAAAAAACTTACTGACATTTAGATATTTACTTATGCAATTATGGAGATTCATTACAATCTCTCAACTTTGCTTTAAATATGGGACTTTCAAAAAGAAAGTCCTCTTCAATGCTAAAAATCGATTGCTAACTAAATTCTCAAATCTTACAACACCAGGTTAAAGTCCAACAGGTTTGTTTCAAACACCAGCTTATGGAGCACTGCTCCTTCCTCAGGTGAATGAAGAGGTATGTTCCAGAAACATATATATAGACAAATTCACACATATTTGTCTATATATATGTTTCTGGAACATAGCTCGCATTCACCTGAGGAAGGAGCAGTGCTCCGAAAGCTAGTGTTTGAAACAAACCTGTTGGACTTTAACCTGGTGTTGTAAGACTTCTTACTGTGGTCACCCCAGTCCAACGTTGGCATCTCCACATCATAAATTCTCAAGAGTCAGATGTCAGAGCAGTGCACCAAATTCAGCATGTAAGGGGTCATGCCTTCACTAAAGTTTGCGGAGAACCTTTCTTGACCTATGTTTGGTTTGTGTGTCATTTATTGCACAACCATACTATATAAAATGATCCATTTTGATGGGAAATAATGAACATGTTTGAATGTCAAACGCAATAGCCAGGGATACAGAGCAGCTAACCTCAATGAGTAGATTTGTGCAGTGTAGCATGTTAGGAGCATAATTTCGCATGTTTGGGGTTTAATATTTTCCCCAAATTATATTTCAAGTCATGTTGTTTTCTTCAAAGTCTTGCTTGCTTCGCTATTCTCCCTGCCACTAGTCTCCTTTGCAAAGTTCCAGTCAACTGGGCTAAAAAGCTGCATTGTTTTCTTGCGTGTCCAATGCGGATTGATTATGAAGGTCAGGAGGAAAAGTCCAGAGAAGAACACCATGGCCTGCGGGACTGGTACATGTAGTCTTATTCTGTCCAAATGCTGCCAGCACACCCACCATATGTGGTAGGTGAGGATCATGCGACAGTGAAACAAGTGGATCATGAACCACTGGTTTAATTTCCAGGGCAGAATGTGTGAAAAACCAGCCTGGGAACAGAAGATTAAAAGAAACAATTAGGACACATCATGGGCAAACTCAAATTATCCACGCCTCCTCAAACTGTTTTCTAATCTACAGCAGTCCTTTCCTCAGTTAAATCTCAAAGCAGAGCGCAATATGAATTGATCTTTAGACAAACTGCAACTCTAGGTGCACAACACGTTAAATCTAACCTCTTCACTATTGGTGATTATGTTGGGGTTAAGGGTGGATTCCTGATTCTTTTGTGTTTTGTATTTAAAATGTTGGGGGTGGGTGGGATAAAGGGATTGTTGGCCAGGGGATTGCCATTGTATTTGTTATTGTTGATTATTTGTTGGTGGGTGTAAATTTGATGAAACTGTGAAAAAGGGGGAGAATAAAAATAATCTTTAGAAAATCTGCTCTGTAACAGTTACTGTGAAAGGGAGTATTTTTAATTGGGAATGAAGGGTCATTTTCACATCTGCCATCATTGTATAAACTGAAAAGTTTGAAAAACAGTGCTGAATTTAAATTTTAAAGAGCAAAATCATTTTGAATCATTAGAATTAGCCAACATTTTCTTTCTAAAAGTAGTGAGACTCCTTAAGTGTGCAGCAAAACCGAGCTGTGCATGTTCAAAGTCAGCTGCAAAGCCACTATATGCCTGCTAGTGGAACTACTGAGCTATTATTAGGAGTCAAGTCTTCAGTTCACCACCAGAAAATCTCAGGGCCACTGCAGTCTCGAAGCACGAACAGTTTGCATTATGAATTAAAATCTTATTCTTATATCTTTCTTAAGTGTTTCTCAGGGCAGAGATGGCAGTGATATGCTCCTCCTGCCAGATGTGGGAGATCAGGGAGCTTTCTAGCGTTCCCGACAACTATGTCTGCAGGAAGTGTGACCAGCTGAATCCCCTTACAGACCGCATAGTTTGGTTGGAGCAGCTGCTGGACACATTGCGGTGCATACAGGGGACAGAGAGTGTGATAGACACTAGCTTCAGGGAAGTGGTCACACCACAGGTTCAGACAGGCAGATGGGTGACCGCCAGGAGAGGCAGGCAGGCAAGACTGGAACCTCATGTGGCTATTCCCCTCTCAAATATGTATACCATTTTGGATACTGTGGTTTGGGGGGGGGGGGGGGGGGAGAGAATACCAGCAGCAGCCAGACCTGTGGTACCACGACTTATTCTACTGTGGAGCAGGGTCGGGCTACGTCCAGGCGAGCGATAGTAGTAGGAGACTCAATAGTCAGGGGCACAGACAGGCATCTCTGTGGCCGCAAACGGAGTATGGGGCATCCTGAAACAGGAGGGTAAACAGACAGATGTCATTGTCCACATTGGTACTAATGGTAGAGGAAGGAAGAGGGAACAGGTCCGGCAAAGAAAATTCAGGGAGTTAGGTCAGTAGCTAAAATGGATCTCTAGGGGTAGTAATTTCAGGATTACTCCCCATGCGACATGCAAGTGAGGCTTGGAACAGGAAGTTAGGACAGTTGAACACCTGGCTAAAGAGCTGGTGTAGGAAGGAGGGCTTTAGATACTTAGATCACTGGGATGTCTTCTGGGTAAGTAGGGACTTGTACAAGAAGGACGGGTTGGACCTGAACTGGAGGAGCACCAACATCCTGGGTGGGAGGTTTGCTAGTGCTGTTTGGGAGGGTTTAAACTAGTGTGGCTGGAGGGTGAGAACCAGAACGGCAGGCCAGTAAGTGTAGAGAAAGTGGGGAAGTGTAGTAAGTGGGGCAAGAAGTGAGACGGAGATAAACAGAGCACAGAATAAGAGCAGGCAGAGGGGAGCCGCAGGGCTTAGCGGGATTGTAGGCCTGCCGTTTGTTTGCTTCAATGCAAGAAGTGTAACAAGTAAAACAGATGAACTGAGATCCTGGATTACTGCATGGAACTATGATGTTTTTGCAATTACGGAGACATGGTTAAAGGAGGGATAGGACTGGCAGCTTAACAATCCGGGATATCATTGTTTGAGACAGGACAGAAGGAGAAACAGGAGAGGTGGTGGAGTTGCATTGCTGATTAGGGAGCAGATAATAGCTGTGTTAAGGGAGGATACATTGGAGGGATCTTGTAGTGAGGCATTATGGGTGGAGCTCAGGAATAAGATGGGTGAAATCACAATGTTGGGTGTACTATAGACCTCCCAACAGCCCGCAGGGGACAGAGGAGCGGTTGTGCAGTCAGATACAGAAAAGGTGTGGAAAAAGCAGGGTAGTTGTGATGGGTGACTTAACGCCCCTCATATTGGCTGGGAATCCCTTACAGCCAGGGGCTCGGATGGAGAGCAATTTGTTAGAGGTGTTCAGTATACAATATATTGACAATCAAACCAGGGAGGGGGCCACACTAGACTTAGAATGCGTCATGCCAGGTGATTGATGTTTCAGTGGGGGAGCATTTTGGGATTGGCGACCATAATTCCATAAGATCTTGAGTAGTCATGGATAAGGACAAGAGTGCCTGCGGGTGAGGTTGCTTAATTGGGTGAGGGCCAATTACATCCAAATTAGACACGAACTAGGGAATGTGGATTGGGAGCAGCTATTTGAGAGCAAACCCACATCTGACATGTGGGAGGCTTTTAAAGGCCAGTTGATTGAAGTGTAGGACATGTATGTCCCCTCAAAAATGAAGGATAGAAATGGCAGGATTTGGAAACTATGGATGACAAAGAAAATTGTAAACTCAGTCAAAAGGAAAAAGGAAGCATTTAAAAACTGACAAAGTGCTTGAGGAGTACAGTGAAAGTAGGAAGGAACTTAAACGTGGAATTAGGAGGGCTAAAAGGGGCCATGACATGTCTTTAGCATACATAGTCAAGAAGAATCACAAATCTTTTTATGCATATATTAGGAGCAAGAGGGTAGCAAGAGAAAGAATATGGTCCACTCAAGGACAATGGAGGGAAGTTATGTGCTGAACCACAGGAAGTGGGTGAAATCCTTAATGAGTACCTTGTACCGGTATTCACCAGGGAGATGGACATGACGGATGTTGAAGTCAGGGATAGGTGTGTGAATGCTCTGGAGAATGTCAATAGATCAAAGGAGGAAGTGTTGAGTATCCTAAATTGCATTATGGTAGACAAGTCCCCAGGGCTGGATATGATCTATTCGAGGTTGCTGCGGGAGGCAAGGGGACAAATAGTTGGGGCCTTAACAGATATTTTCACATCCTCTTTGACCACAGACGAGGTTCCAGATGACTGGAGAATAGCTAATGTTGTTCCCTTGTTTTAAGAAAGGAAGCAGGGATAGTCCAGCAAATTATAGGCTGGTGATCCTGACATCTGTGGTGCGGAAGCTTTTGGAAAAGATACTGAGGGACAGGATATATGCACATTTGGAGGAAATTGGACTAGTTCATGACAGGCAGCATGGTTTTGTCCGGGATAGGTCATATCTCACCAACTTGATTGAACTTTCTGAAGAAGTGACAAAAATTGATGAGGGAGGGGATGTGGATGTAGTTTATATGGACTTTAGTAAGGCGTTTGACAAGGTCCCAAATGGCAAACTGGTACCAAAACTAAAATCACGAGATTTGGGGTGGCTGGCTAGATGGATACAAAACTGGCTTGGTTATAGGAGACAAGAGAGTCGCGGTGGGAGGGTGTTTTTTCCAGAATGGAGATCTGTAACTAGTGGTGCTCTGCAGGGAGAGGTAGTGGGACCTCTGTTGTTTGTAGTATATAGAACATAGAACATACAGTGCAGAAGGGGGCCATTCGGCCCATTGAGTCTGCACCGACCCACTTAATCCCTCACTTCCACCCTATCCCCGTAACCCAATATCCCCTCCTAACCTTTTGGGACACTAAGGGCAATTTAGCATGGTCAATCCACCTATGTAAATAATCTGGAGGAAATTGTGGGTGGTCTGATTAGTAAGTTTGCAGATGACACGCGAGCTGCTGATAGTGCCGAGGATTGTCCGAGGATACAATAGGATACAGATAGATTGGAGATTTGGGCACAGAAATGGTAGATGGAGTTTAATCTGGACAAATGAGAGGCGATGCATTTTGGAGGATCAAATCTAGGTATGAATTATATTGTAAATGGCAGAACCCTTGGGACATTAACATACAGAAGGACCTGGGCAGGCAGGTCCACAGTTCCCCAAAACTGGCAACACAGGTGGCCAAGGTGATTAAGAAGGTATACGGCATGCTTGTCTTATTAGCTTGGGCATTGAGTACAGGAGTTGAGAAATCATATTGCAGCTACATAAATGTTGGTTCGGCCGCCTTTGGAGTATTTCGTGCAGTTCTGTTCACCACATTATCAGAAGAATGTGGAAGCTTTGGAGAGATTGCAAAGATGGTTCACCAGGATGTTGCCTGGTCTTGAGGGGTTGGCTAGGATTGTTTTCACTGGGAAGACGGAGGTTGAGGGGAGACCTGATAGAGGTCTACAAAATTATTAGAGGCATAGACAGGGTGGATAGTCAGAGGCTTTTTCCAAGGGTGGAAGCGTCAATTACAAGGAGGCACAGGTTCAAGGTTTTTTTTTAAAGTTAGGGCACAGGCTTGGAGGGCCGAAGGGCCTGTTCCTGTGTTATACTTATCTTTGTTCTTTGAAATGCTAACCCCCAACTTCAGAATTTATTTCCTGTTCCAAAGAATAAGCTGTCAAAGACACAAACATATTTGCTTAGGCCCATCTTTCTAAACACTGTCCTACCGTTTTTATGATTTATTTTGTTCCTGTTCTAAAACAATAAAGAGAGAAACACTAACACTCTTACCTTCAACAGGATCCAAGAAATGCAAGTGAATGGAGTGCTCATCTCCAACAATAACACCATCATGGGCAAATAGTGGCCCGCATTGTCCCATATCAAATTAGTGGCAAAACCAGAAATGGCAAAAAAGTGATGGATAGCCAGGGCCACATCAAACGTTTTGAAGACTACATTGGACCCATGGAGAGCTGCATTCTCCAACATAAAGAAGCCAATTGCTGTTAAGATGTTGAACCAAGACCAGTTTTGTTGAGCCAGTATTTTATCAGCATGCAATTCCGAATCTTTCAGGAGAGCCCAAAGACCTGCAGCCATGCCCTGGATCCCAAAAGCACCACGAGTGACAGCGAGGTTCCAGAAAACCTTCTCCTTTGCTGGCAGAGAACAGTAGGTCACAGACAATACAAGGCATAGCCAATGTGAAAGAATTAATATTACAAAATAGAATAGGAAACCAGCAGCGATCACAGTGCACCGGACATTCCAGGCAGAATAGTCCATGTCAAAAAGGTTTTCTGAAGAGTCACCCTTATGGAAGGAATTGATTTTGTCAACTGAAGCAGTCATATTCAGTTGAAGTGTGTTGTCGCCAATTAAGTTTGGTTGTCGGTTCAAGAAAATTCAGTCAGCAAAACCAAAATTTGTCTCCACATCCAAAGTGCCTGGTGAAAAGTCCGTCCAAGTTTACGGAGACTCTGGACAATTACAAATCATCTGGAGGAAAAGCACAGAATTAACAATGTAAAAAGGTCAGCCAATCACTGTATACGTTTGTTGCTATTTTACAGGCCTATAATGATGCAAATTAAGAACTAAATTTTGTTCCAATTTTTAGATCTCTACAGTGTAGGATGCCATTTGGCCCATCAGGACTGTACCAGCCCTCCAAAGCAGCATTCTACTTAGGCCCACTCCTGTCCTATTCCCATAACCCCGCACATTAATCATGGCCAATTCACCTAACTTGCACATCTTTGGACTGTGGGAGGAAACCTGAGCACCCGGAGAAAACCCACACAGAACATGCAAATTTCACAGTCATCCAAGGCGGGAATCAAACCCTGGACCCTGGCGCAGTGAGGCAGCAGTGCTAACCACTGTGTCACTCCTCACCTCCGTTGCCTCTCCTCCCTCCCCTATACTACTGTAGTACTGCCCTCAAAAATAGTGGTACTTGTGTAGCTACAGTAGTGGGTAGCTTTTCCATACCTCACCTACACGGGTCAGCATTAATTTTTAAGTCAATACAGTTGAGCATCAGCATTAATGGGTAGGCATAAAGTCATAATACCAATCATTATTCTGCCTTCATCAGACCCAGCTTTTCCAGCAGGAATCACCACATAGCAATCAGCAATGGGAATTTCAGCTTTTTCTCATCCTGAACCAAGGGCCCAATGCTAAAACCAGCAGTCTCACCACTGTTAGGCAATTTCATTAAGGGCACTGTGAAAATTGTGCATCAAAAAGAGGACTTGTGTTATTATATCTCATTAGATGGTACAGGTTTCCACTTCGGGGGGTTAGTTTTAAAAATTTACTAACAAACTGACCAATATAACTAGCAAATAATTCTACAAACTTTTTAACTTTTAGCAATTTTAAATCAAGCTGCTTTCAGGCAGTGGATTGACACTATGATCAAACGTTTCTTTTTGAGCTATTCGTAAAACTGCCCAAAGTTGCCACTCTTTAAGATATCAAGGATAGTTTTTAGGAACAATTTAAAAAATGTTTTAAAATTCTGGCCCATCATGCAGGTTTGAGCCAGATTTCACATGCAGTGATGTGAATGACTTTGAGTGAAAACCAAAGGGGAAAAAGATTGTTTGGGGAGAAATTTGAGAGTCATTTGCATGTGGATCACTGATGATGCCCAAACATAAACCTATAATACCATACATCTATTTGCATTCAGCATGAAATAACCTTCTTAATAACTTGAGTAATACCAAACTGTATTTGTATAAGAATAAAAGCAATTTACTTGGGGCACAATCAAAATGCATCTTTTCCCTCCCAGCCCAAGTGCCAGTCTGTATCTTGTTCTCATATCGTGCTTTCAAGAAGTGCTGACCCTTATTTAGCTATCTGACCTCTAAGCCAGGATTAACACATGTTTTTGTTTTTAACACTGTCATTACCACCCCGTTGTCGTGTGTCCATGACATCTCTCTCATTTTACCTCTCTTGACTTACCAGTCAATGTCAACTTGCAGGATATTGATGATGACAATGCTGTTGAATATCAAGGGGAGGTGGTTAGCCTCTCTTGCTGGCCTTTCTCTTGTTTGAAATGGTCACTGTCTGGTTTTATGTGGCAGGAATGTTATGAATCAGTCCAAGCCCATTGCACATGGACAGGGGCTACTTCGTTATCCAAAGAAAAATGGAACTAAACACTATGCAATCATTAGCGATCACCCCCACTTCTTGTCTTAAGATGGAGCTTGATGACAAAGCCGATGGTGGTATTGGGCCCCAGAACACTGCATAAGGATATGATATCCTGTGGCGAGATGATTGGCCTCCAACAACCAAAACCATGGGCGAAATTCTCCCCTACCCAGTGGAGGGGGGTCCCGGCGTAGTGGAGTGGCGCCAACCACTCCGGCGTCGGGCCTCCCCAAAGGTGCGTAATTCTCCGCACCTTTAGGGGCTAGGCCCATGCCGGAGTGGCTCCCGCTCCGCCGCTGGCGCCAATGGCCTTTGGCACCACGCCGCCCGGCATTGAGGCTGGCCGAAAGGCCTTCGCTGGTTGGCGTGACTCCGCACATGTGCCGGAGTGTCAGCGGCCGCTGATGTCACCACCAGCGCATGCGCGGTAGAGGGGGTCTCTTCTGCCTCCGCCATGATGCCCCCACGGCACTGGCCCGCCCGCCGATCGGTGGGCCCCGATCGCGGGCCAGGCCACCGTGGGGGCACCCCCTGGGGTCCGATCGCGCCGCCAATTCCGCCGGCACAGAGGTGGTATAAACCACGTCGGCGGGAGAGGCCTGACAGCGGCGGAACTTCGGCCCATCGCGGGCCGGAGAATCGCTGTGGGGGGGGCACGCCGATCGGCGGGGCGCGATTCCCGCCGATTCCCTGGTGGCAGAGAATTCCGGCCACGGCAGGAGTGGGATTTACGCCGGCCCCGACCCTGCGGGGGGGGTTGCAGAATTCCGCCCCATGTTCCTGCATTCACTCTCTCCTCACCTCTGGAATCCAACTTTTTTGTCCATGTTTGAACCAAGGCTGTAATGAGGTCTGAAGTCAAGGTTCTGGCGGAACCCAAACTGAACATCAGCAGGCAGGTTTTTTGGTGAGCAAAGTGCTGCTTGATAACACCCATCACTTTGCTGGTGATTGAGAATAGGGCAGATTAACATTTCTGGCTGAAAATTGTTTCAAAAGCTTTAGCTTTAACTTTTGCACTCACGCTGGACTCGGGCAGGAGCAGGACATTAACCACAACTACAGTATCTCCTGCCAAGGCAACATCACTGCGCATGGACACTGGTCTGTACAAGTCTCATTCTGCTGTGCCCAAAACATGGGTTTTGCAGGTAGGAAATATATGCAGGTCTTAACATCTTAAACTCAGCATTAAAATAATGCAAATGTTTTTTTTTCCTTTTGACACTGAATGAATTTCAATCTCGCAGCGTCAGGTCAGTGAAATTCTAATAAATTGTGGAGGAACAGCAAAACTGTGCATTCCTGGCATTGACAGCAAACACAGTCATTGACTACTGCATCAATGTGTTTGACTCCACCTTATCTGCATCCGTTCAAATATTATTCATCAATATTTGATAAGGAAAAGGTCAGTTGAGAGCGGACTCAGAGTGGCAGTTGCTAATCAGTATCCCAGGCCTTGACATCGGGCCACAAAGTGCTAGTTTTCATGTCGATGTTGAAAAGGTGGGGATTCTGTGGATTACTTTGGCAGAGTCATCAGAGAATCATAGAATTTACAGTGCAGGAGGCCATTCGGCCCCTCGAGTCTCCATCGGCCCCTGGAAAGAGCACCCAACTTAAGCCCACATCTCCACCGTATCCCCGTAACCCAGTAACCCCACCTAACCTTTTTGGACACCAAGGGTAACCTTTTTGGACACCAAGGGTCATTCCACCTAACCTGCACATCTTTGGACTGTGGGAGGAAACTTGTTTACAGAACTTTTTTACCCACCACAGTTCAGGCAGATCATAGACATTATGGAAATAAAAGGTGTTGTCTTCTCATTGAATTCAAGAACTTACAAGCAGATATCAACTGCACAACATCATCATGAGGAGCTGGCCAAAATCCTCAAGGGCACTTCTCTACGAGCTCTGCATCAGCATCGCCAGAGGTAAGCTGAACATAAACGATGGACTAATAACACGTGGCCAGTGATTTGTCATCCCTACAGCTCTCCAGAGGTAAAATGAAAGTCGCATTAGTCTCCAAAAGGACGATGGGCTCCTCTCCGCTTTGAGAGGGAACTCTGGCTCGATGGTGATTTATTCAGAGGGTCACCAGCAAGGGACAAGTTTGAGAAGCTGGGCCTTCATTGTAACCTGAGGCAGTATGGAAATTGAACCCGCGCTGTTGACATCACTCTGCATTGTGAACCAGCGGTCCAGCCAACTGAGCTAACCGTTCAGATACTAGACACAACTACACCAAAGGCACTCCGGGTTGGAAGCAACCAGATACAGGACCAAAGGAATCACTACACTGGCGCTCCGTGTATAAAGACATGGAAGGGATAATCTCCAGATGTGCACCACGCAATGCATTGAAACTGCATCTAGCAAAGAAACCCCTACATCTACACGAGGTCCTGGACCTCACATGGGCACTCGCAGCAGCCGGAGTGGCAAACAACATCAAGTTTTAGTCGTATTTTGGGTGGTTAGACCTCTACTACCTGCCAAATATGACTAGTAAAACAGCAGTCATCAAGCTTAAGAGACACTTTGCTACACAGGGCATCCCACATTAGACTTATGACAGACAGCGCTCGCTAATTCGTCTCTGCTGAATTTGCAGCTTTACACACACATGGGACTTTGTGCATCACGAGGAGCATCCTATACAGTCAAACAGTTTGCAGAAACGGGCAATTCACTCAGCCAAATCTCTCATGAAATGTGCACAGGATTGCACAGACTACTATGCTGCACTCCTTACCTTGCAAAATCTCCCATGACAGAGCCGCACTTGTCAGCACAACTTTTTTTAGGTTCATTGGGTCCATGGTTTCTACTGCCAAGTTTCTGCTGCAGCCTAAACTTAAAGCCAACGTCAATGAGGCTCTCCTGCAACGCAGATTGAAAACTAAAACGTACAATGATAGAGATAC
Organism: Scyliorhinus canicula; assembly: GCF_902713615.1. NCBI lineage: Eukaryota > Metazoa > Chordata > Chondrichthyes > Carcharhiniformes > Scyliorhinidae > Scyliorhinus > Scyliorhinus canicula. The sequence continues at coordinate 164,974,050 of NC_052151.1, read as the reverse complement.
CCATGGACTCGGTCCCCCAACACCAGGTCAAATGGTCAGAATTCAGACTGCATCTGTGTGCTCGTCAGATGCAGGAGTAGGTGTGTTGGCCTGTGGGAGTCTGCATGTCCGCTGGGGGCTGGTGCCTAGGCCTGGTGATTAAAGTGATGTTTTATCTGTTTGTGCTGTTCTGCTACCTGAAGGTAATTGTTTACATAGTGGGCACCGTCTAAGGTTATCACATAGCTATTCGATTGTGGTGCAATACCACCCCCATATGTTCTCATGACAGGATGGCCTCTGGGAGAGATCAAATCCCTGCTCAGGCTGGATGTATCTGAACCTGAGCTCACAGTCCTTACCCATGAGGCCACAGTCAAAATACTGTTGGAAAGCATCGGAGCTTCACAACTGGCAACAGCTGTTAAAACAGAAATAGAAAGAAGCAGAGTAAGGCCTACTATGATGGCAAGATGAACCCCATTGAGTATGAAGTCGGACATAAGATAATGCTGCACGTCTTCCAGTCTGGCACATTCCTATCCCCCAGAAACGAGGGACACTACCCAGTGGTGGACAAGCCAAGCCCATCCATTTACCGGTACTGATGGATTCTGGGAAATCTAGATGATACCATGTGAACCGAATGAAGGCATTCAGTTCTCAAAACAACTGTCACCAGTACTCTTTAACACCAGAGGGAATTGAGGCAGTGCCCCCTGACACCCCCCCCAACCCAACCCCGGGGTCTGGTTCCAACCCCTAGTTTCCATTCCCACCCTCACAAAACCCAGGCGTAAGACACGGTCTGATGTCATGGAGAAAAAGAAAACGAGATGTGATTAAACCGCACCTGGCGCCGGGACCACTGGAAGCGCCTGGTACGACGCTCCGACTGGGAGTAAGTGGAATAGCTGATTCCAGGTAGCCAGAGTCTGCCCACTTAAATCACCACCTCAAAAGGAAATACAGGGACTCTGCTGTCCCCAATTGTAAATAAAATGTATAGTGATCAATTTGAATTTATAAACTTTAGGACCTGCGGCAGACCCCTTGTTCCCTTACACTCGTGCATTCTCCACATTTCTTTCTTCCTATGATTTCATGGAAGGTTGCCTCCACAGGCTGCCTATTCTAACAATCGTCAGGATCTGCTCGATAAAAATATGTTTGAAAAATCCAAAGTACCACATTCAGTGCAATGATTGGAAGCCATCATCTCTATCAATCATAGAAGAACGTAGTCTTCGTGATATTCTCCGGAGGTTGGGGGACCTTCGCTTTATCACCTCTCTTCGTCTCCTATGCCACCTTCACCATACAGGAATATTCGGCAGGACACTCCAGTGGCCAACAACGAAATCAGGAAAGGTGATTGGGCGGAGATTCGGTAGTGAGGCCGAAATAGTGGTCGGCGCCGGGCGCCTACCAGAATGCAATGCTCCAGTGCCTCGACAGCGGTGTCAATGTGTTCTACACCACACGTACAGTAAACGCTGTTGGAAAATCATTAGCGGGCCTCATCAGTTATTCTCTGGGGCCTCCGCGATGCTCCAGCTCCTCCAGGAGGAATTACCTACGGCGAAGTTCACTCGTGGTTTCAGAAATCGGGAAACAGGTGTTGCGGCTGCTGAGAGAGGCAGAGAGAGGGGCTCCAGAAAGTGTCCAACATCTCCATAGTTTTCTGACAGTTGTGCCGCTGGGGGAGGATGGTCAGCAGGTGGGCCATGGGGTCAGGGTGGCCGGGCACGGACCACCATTACCGCAGCCTGCAAGGCAGCCATGCAGCTGCGCACGCAGCTGACTGCCCACTGAGTGCTATGGGCTTTATGGATGTCACCAGGCCACTCCTTAGGCACCCTCTGGCCCCAGCTAATCCATCAACAGGACGGGCCTGCTCCAGCGCAACCAGCATCATCTTGTTGGCTGGGATGAGTGTGTGTGGGGAGTGGAGTGCTATTAGGCAGCTGCAGCTCATCAGTCTCTAGAGTGTCAATAATAATAATAATAATAATAATAATAATAACAACACTAACAATAACAGCTTATTGTCACAAGTATGCTTCAATGAAGTTACTGTGAAAAGTCCCTAGTCGCCACATTCCAGCGCCTGTTTGGGGAGGCCGGTACGGGAATTGAACCCGCGCTGCTGGCATTGTTCTGCATTACAAGCCAGGTGTTTAGCTGGCTTGTAATGCAGAACAATGCCAGCCCTGGTGCCAATTCCGATCCTGGTGAATCCGACACTGTTTTTCATTGGAATCAGTCAAGTTCTAAGTGGCACTGATGCTACCCCATGAACGGTTGATGAATTGCTCCGGGAATAGCACTAATTTTGCCATCATAGAAGTCCGCTGATTCAATCCCAGCATCAACACTTCACTTTTGAAACGGAGAATCTCGGCGAATCTTGCTTCACCATCTCTTCTTGCCTGAATCATAGAACATAGAACAGTACAGCACAGAACAGGCCCTTCGGCCCTCAATGTTGTGCCGAGCCATGATCACCCTACTCGAACCCACGTATCCACCCTATACCCGTAACCCAACAACCCCCCCATTAACCTTACTTTTATTAGGACACTACGGGCAATTTAGCATGGCCAATCCACCTAACCCGCACATCTTTGGACTGTGGGAGGAAACCGGAGCACCCGGAGGAAACCCACGCACACAGGGGGAGGACGTGCAGACTCCACACAGACAGTGACCCAGCCGGGAATCGAACCTGGGACCCTGGAGCTATGAAGCATTTATGCTAACCACCATGCTACCCTGCTGCATCTTGTCCATTTATGTGACTTACTGTGGCGAAACTCAGTCAGCTGGCATCAAGTACCAGCGTTCAAGCATCCAACGTTCAGTGTAGTTATGATTGGTGGTCATCACCACACATGAATCATACAGTAATATAGTCTCCTCGACGTTCTCCAGAGGTTGGCAGACCTTTGCTTCGCCACCTCTCCCATGTCATCTTGATCATATAGAGACATCCGTTGTCTCCAGGAGTCAGCGAACCTTGCTTCGACATCTCCTCTCATCTTAATGATCTCCTTTTGTATCATCTCCCTTCTCTCCCACACAACTGCGCATGTGCCACAACTCATCATCCCAGGAAGCACCCAATTAAACCACTAATTCGTAAACCACTCCAATTCGGAGTAGACACACAGACCTATACCACAACCCCGAGGCACACCTCAATCCTGATCATTAGGAAACTTGTCTCCTGCTAAGTCAGTGAACCTTAGCTATCATTTTCGCCATCTCTTCTCAGACAAGCCTTTTGCTTCGCCATATCTTTGCGTCTTCATCATCATATAATTTTGTCTAATTTCCGCTTGCACAATTCTGCCTTGTGACAAAAGCCGCGATTTATCAACATGGGAAAGCAGCCCCCTTAAACATGGATGTCTAGATGACCTGCATCCCCAGGAGGCACAAAAGTAATCATGGGCACCTGGCCACCTCAGGTTCTGAGATAAGATTATAAGAGTGTTCAGTAAGAGCATGTGTCAGCATCTGGTGGGAGGGGTTTTTGTGTTGTGTAGTGTATTTGTTGCCTTTGCATTTATCTGTATTTTGAACCATTTAATTAAGCAGTTTAATTTTGTATTTTATTTATGATGTCTATGAAATATTTGCATGTTGAGTTAGGGAGTGGGATTGTTTGCCCAAGATTCTGATACGTGCCCGTTTGGTAGCTTGGTTGGAGTTGTGAGATTTGGTTCGCTCACGCTCACTGGATCAAGCAGAGGGGACTGTGGTAATAATAATAATCACTTATTGTCACAGGTATGCTTCAATGAAGTTACTGTGCAAAGCCTATAATTGCCACATTCCGACGCCTGTTCAGGGAGGCCGGTACGGGAATTGAACCTGCGCTGCTGGTCTTGTTCTGCATTACAAGCCAGCTGTTTAACCCATTCTGCTAAAAAGTAGAAAGGCCTGAATTTTAAAACCAATATACAATTGGACACTTTAAATTAAGAATTGGACATTTTAAGTCATAGCTAGCCCACAGACAGGTCAGATGGGAATTCGAACAGCTAAATTTGAATATACTGAGCAGAGACAGATAATTGGGACAACTCTGGGCCTGCCCTGTAAACAGAACATCAGGAAATAATCAGTCCCATTCAAATAGGTGTTGTGGATTGCACACATGAAGCTAGACTCTCTGGTACACAGACTTCCTGCGGCTACCACAGTTGGAGTAAGCTTACGTGCTGACAATACCTGGAGATGGACCCCTGGGGATGGGTTCCTGGTGTCTTGCACAGTTGCAATCGTCAACTCCATTGGGTGCTGTGATACCGCCCCGAGACCTCATTGGCTGAGGGCCAGAGAACCTTTTGGAAAGGCGCGAAGAGGGGAATAAGAATCAACCACCAGGAGCCTCCTCGGCGAAGACTCAGCACAGAGGCAACAGAGAAGATTTGACAGCGGACCAGAGGACAGAAGGAAGCAGTGTGCAAGATTGTGCGGACAGAGGTCGTTTGACAACCAAGACTTAGAATTGGACCCACAGCTCAATTGAGTTCACCTGCATGGGTAGTATGAAGAATCTTGGGATTATTGTAGTTCAGATCATTTAAGAGGGGTAATGGTTTTACTGTGTTGTCAATAAATTTTGGATGAATCGTAAATGTTTGTCCTTTGTTCATTTCGCAAATAAGGGCACCCAAGGCTAGTCAAGGTTTGACTAATAAACTGATCAAAGTGCCTGATGTTTTACACGCAACAGTTTGTTCACCACTGATTGTATAATCTAGACTATTATCTGCCAACAAGGCTTAGTTTAGACTGATGCACATTGATGGCATTGATCCGGATGTTGGGTTCCATCAGAGGAAATCAAATTTGTTTTTTTTTAGTGTGGGGGTGGGCAGGTCTGCGGTGGCGGACCAGTGCAGGACTGTGCTCCCCCCCGCCACCCCACCCCTCCACACCCCGCCCATCCCCAGCAACCCCAGCTCAGGGGTTTCACGGGACCGTATGAAGGGCCGGCCAGCTCACATGCAGGGATCACCCAGGTGGAAGGTGCTACAGTGGGCACGAGTCGGAAATCAAATTTTATTGTCTAAAATGACTATCAATTTTGCTGGTGCTCAGTGAAGGCAATTGAGGTTGCCAAAGAATCAGCCACTCTAAAATATTGATTGTTCCACAGTTATGCTGCTGCACGCAGCCAGTCTCTGTAAAAGCTGTGGTGTAAAATGTGGTTGAAACTCATTGCCATTATTGGTCTTTCCTCTTTTTTCCTTTCTGGTTTCTCTTGCCCCCACAAAGCTACCAGATCGAAACAGTAGTACAGAAACTTCAATTAACCACAACAACGAACTGCATGCCGCAAAGCTTAACTGACAAAAACAGCTAACCTCATGTTTCTAACCAAATAGGGACTGATGCCTTGCCACGATCTAAGCCATCGATATGTTATGGATTATAAACATCGCTTAGCCATTGCTGAATTAAGCAATAATTATTCCAGGAATTGATATGAAAATAATTAAATTAAATTGCTGCACCAAACTGGACCTTTTCTCCGATCATCATTGTCAGCACCATAATCTCCTATTTAGAGGTTTATAGGCAAGAAACGTAGCATAGAAAACAGGTTTTTCTTTTCAAACAAACACACATGAGATGGCGGACTGTATAACCAGCATTAGCGATTAAAATTGAAATCATGACAACATTTAAGAATAGACTAGACAAGCTGTTGAAGGAAAGGGGAACAGAAAATATTGTAGCAGAGGCAGCAAACCAGACTAGACGACAGCGGATGTGGAGAATTTATGCCAACATGGACTGGAACATGGAAGAGCTGGTTGCCCATCTTGCAATTCCAATAGAAGTCCGCAAGAATAAAATCTACAATAAGAAGAGTCTGTTATATGTCTCTGAATGTATGTTTGCAAGAAATGTATAGTGCAGAATGTATTCCTATTTTTTTCTGAATTGGAGCATCTTCTAAAAGTCTGTAAATTTTTATACAAAGTGCATGAAGAGATCAAATACTGCCCACAGAGGGCAATTCATTATTTACTAGGTTTTGTGAGGGGCATGCCAGAATCTAATCTTCTGGGGGCTTGTGCAAGGGATGATAAAAGTGCAGTGTGTGCTCTTTATTTTCATTCCAAATGAAAGCCACATTTGTGGAATGATTGAGAAGAGATCATAAGCAGGTTCTGTGCTTGTTTATCGCATTCCTGAATTCCCAGAGAAAAACTAATGATCATCTTCCAATGGTTAACTTTGTACTCGTATGTTCTGCAGTTTATGTGGTACTATGCAAGTAAACATTTTGAATTGGTGAAAAAGGAAAAGGAATCAAAAGAAAAACTTGAGGGCCTGATGTCATGTAGCACTCCAGGACTTGGAGTACATAGTCTGGCACTTACTGAGGTAGTGGTGCACTGTCAGATATGACATTTTTCAAATGAGGTATTAAAACTGTGATTTCCCTCTGCTATCTCAGAAGCACATAAAAACTGTACAGAACATGGTGGCACAGTGGTTAGCACTGCTGCCGCACAGCTCCAGGACCTGGGTTCAATTCCTGCCTCGGGTTACTGTGTGGCGTTTGCACTTTCTCTTCGTGCCTGTGTGGGTTTCCCGGATCCGGGTGCACCAGTTTCCTCCCATAGTCCAAAGAAGTACAGGTTAGGTGGATTGGCCTTGCAAATACCTCTTTGTGTCTAAAAAGTTAGGTGGGGTTACTGGGAAGAGGGTGGTGGCATGCGTTTAAGTAGGGTGCTCTTTTCAAAGGCCGGTGCAGACTCGATGGGCCGAATAGCCTCCTTCTGCACTGGAGGGATTCTACAAACTATTTGAAGGGCAGGCAATGTCTCTCAATATCCTGGCCAACACCTGTTCCTCAACTGAACTGGATATATTCAATGCAAAGTCTATTTTCTCAGCCAAATTAAGTGAATAGTGGATACAAATTCTGAGAAAATTAATTTTTTTGCAATAAATGGGGTTGAAAATAGTGATATTCAGCTTGAAAGACTGCACCTTTGTGATTTAAAAACCCCCCAGAAAGATACTATTGCTATTAAATATAAAAAATGTTGCATTTACAGGAATTGCTGATCCATCACAGAAGTAGCACGAGCATTATTGAAGCTTCAGTGGGTCGTAATCTCATTTTTAATTCTCTGCTGGCTCAGTCATTTGCCAACGTTGGCACATTGAAAGCTGTGATGATTCATTATAATTTCAAATTAACCTTACAAAGCAAGTAGACTTGTGAATTAGATTTGTATATTATATGATTTGGTAACTGTGCAAAGTTACTAAATTCACGGAAAGTGAACCTCGGCCTCAGTGAATGTCTCACCCCTGAATACTGCACTGAAGTGCCAGCTGGAGTAGGGTCTGAACCCATGATCTGGCTCAGAGTTTGGGAGTTAGGAAAGTTACTGACACACAAATTAAGGCATAACCTACAGTTTTAAAATGAAGCTATTTTAAAGCTGCTTTGTTCATTGAATGCTGTCCTGTAAAATAGCATAAATAATAGATAGCTAAAAGCAAGCAACAAGAGTGGAATCTATTTCCAGTACTTCACTGAGAGGAGAAGAAGAAGAAAACTGAACCTCACAGACAGATTACAAACTATACCACATTCTTAGGTATCAGGTAATTAAATAGCGGTCAACTTTGTTCGGTTGCAACGAGAGCACGCACCAGCTATCAAGAAGCAATGGTATTGGGCAGCACGGTGGCCTAGTGGTTAGCACAACCGCCTCACGGCGCTGAGATCCCAGGTTCGATCCCGGCTCTGGGTCACTGTCCATGTGGAGTTTGCACGTTCTCCCCGTGTCTGCGTGGGTTTCGCCCCCACAACCCAAAAATGTGCAGAGTAGGTTGATTGGCCACACTAAATTGCCCCTTAATTGGAAAAAATAATTGGCTAATCTAAATTTATATTAAAAAAAAGAAGCAATGGTATTAAATATTACTCAAACAATTATTCGGATCCAACAGAATTAGATGACGAACAGTTATGGGCAATAAATTAACCAAAGGATTCAGCTGAAAACATGAATCACGTTCACAAAGATTTAATCACAATTTGAACACATTTATTAAATCTGTAAAACAAAATGGGGTTGCTGTACTGATCAAAGTAGCATTAATACTCAGGAATGAAATGTGTTCTAAATGCTCACCTTCCCACGTAGCCATTTATATAGCCGATTCCAACGGAGACTGCCATAACTAATGCTAAAATTACAACTAGTTTTACATTATGGACTTGCGTACATTAGGAACAGGACTATCCCCGTGAGGTGTCATAATAATTTATTCTTTCACATCGTGCGGATATCGCTGGCTAGCCAGCAGTTATTGTCCTTAACTGGTAACTGCCCTCGAGAAGGGGGTGGTGAGCCACCTTCTTCAACCACTGCAGTCCATCTGACTGTATACATTAATGAGCTGGAAGGAGGAACTGAGATCATTGTTGCTAGGTTTGCTGAAGATACGAAGAACTTGTGGAATTCTCTACCACAAAGTTTGTTGGATATATTCAAGAGAGAGCTGGACGTGTCCCTTGTGGCTTAAGAGATCAAGGGGCATAGAGAGAAAGCAGAAATGGGATATGGAATTTGCATGATCATATCAAATGGTGGTCCAGGTTCGAAGGGCCAAATGGCCTACTCCTGCACCTATTTTCTATGTTTCTATATGTAGAGGGACAGGTTGTGTTGAAGGATCAGAGAGGCTGCAGAAGGACCTGGACAGGCTAGGAGAGTGGGCAAAGAAAGTGACAGATGGAATACAATGTGGAAAAGTGGGAGGTTGTGCACTTTGGTAGGAAGAATAGAGGCATGGACTTAAATGGGAAAAGATTTCGGAAATCAGAAGCACAAAGGGACTTAGGAGTCCTAGTTCAGGATTCTCTTAAGGTTAACACGCACGTTCAGTTGCTGTTAGGAAGGCAAATGCATTGTTAGCATTCATGTTGAGAGGGCTGGAATACAAGAGCAGAATTGTACTGCTGAGGCTGTACAAGGCTCTGGTCAGACCTCATTTGGAATATTGTGAGCAGTTTTGGGCCTCATATCTAAGGATGTGCAGGTGAACCATCGTGTCTGCTCCGCCATTAAATCATGGCTGGTGTTTCTCATCCCTCTTCGCCTACCTTCTCCCCATAACCCCTTATTAATCCAGAGGAGGTTCACAAGAATGATCTCCGGAATGAAGGACTTGTCATGAGGAGTGGTTGAGGACTCAGAGTCTGTACTCAATGGAATTTAGAAGGATGAAGGGGTGGGATCTCATTGAAACTTACAGAATACTAAGAGGCTTAGATACAGTGAACGTGGGGAACTAGGAGAAACTAGAACCCAAGTGCACAGCCTCAGACTAAAGGAATGATTGTTTAAAACAGAGATAAGGAGGAATTCCTTCAACCAGAGGGTGGTGAATCTGTGGAACACATTGCTGCAGAAGGCTATGGAGGCCAAATCAATGAGTGTCTTTAAGACAGAGATAGATAGGGTATTGATTAGTAAGGGGATCAGGTGTTTACGGGGAAAAGGCAGGATAATGGGAATGAGAAACATATCAGGCATGATTGAATGGCAGAGCAGGCCCAATGGGCCAAATGACCTAATTCTGCTCCTATGTCTTATGTAGAGATATCTGCAGTCCTTTTGGAAAGGGAGTTATGGAATTTGGACCCAGCAACAGTGAAGAAACAGTGGTACAGTTCTAAGTCAGGATGGTTTGGAGAAAACTTGTAGGTAGTGATGTTCCCATCCATCTATTGCCCTTGTCCTTCTAGGTAACAGAGGTTATGGGTTTGAAGGAGCCTTGTTGATTTGCTGCATTGCACACACTCTTGCCACTGTGCAACAGTGGTGGAGGGTTTGAATGTTTGAGGTTGTGGATGCAGTGCCAATCAAGCAAGCTGTTTTGTCCTGAATGTTGTTGAGCATTGTAAGAGCTGCACACACCCAGGCAAGTGAAGAATATTTCATTACATTCCTGACTAGTGCCTTGTTGATGGTGAACAAGCTTTAGGGAGTCAGGGATGAGTTACATGCTGCAGAATTCCCAATATCTGAGCTGCAACCGTAGCCACAACATTTATATGGCTGATCCAGCTTAGCTGCTGCTCAATAATAGCCGCCAGGATATTGATATTGAGGGAGTGGTGTTAGGAATTTGGAATGAAATGAAAGGTAAGTAATTACATTTTTTTTAAAAACTGATGCTGCATTGAAGACCTGAGATGGCTGATAGCAGGGTGAAACAGGTAGCTTGTTAAGCAAAGCGAAGACTAACAGTCTAGGAACCTAGATCATTTCCATACCTAGTTGTAAATCAACTGAGTGCCAAGCTGTTGTGAAGAAAGAAAGAAGAAAGCTGTTTGCGAGAGCTCGAGTTCTACTTAAAACTAGAAGAAAGGTCCTGAAAAGAAATCTACAAGTCCAATGTGGTAATTATTTGCTGGAATAAGCAGTGTTAAAACCTTTGGGATGTTGTTTGGGGGAAGATATATTCTCGGAGTTCAGGAAAGTAGATTGATTTGGATTTGGAGATAATGTAAGTATATTGCCTGCGTAGTCATTATTGTAGTTAATTGTAAATGTTGATCTTTACTGTTAGCTTTCTTGTTGTATGGTTTAAAGTTTAATGACTTTTTTTTTTAAATTTAGAGTACCCAATGTCTTTTCCCCCAATTAAGGGGCAATTTAGAATGACCAATCCACCTAACCTACACATCTTTGGGTTGTAGGGGTGAGACCCACACAGACAAGGGGAGAATGTGCAAACTCCACGACAGTGACCCGGGCCGGGATCGAACCCGGGTCCTTGGCGCCGTGAGGCAGCAGTGCTAGCCACTGCACCACCGTGCCACCCCTAATAAATGTTTTGTTATTTGAATCATTTACAAGACAGACACCTTTTCCTCACCGGGTTTCATCTCTTTTCCTACATTAATTTCCAAATCTCAAAAATAGTTGTGAACTGTTCCAAGGTTCCAAGTAGGGCAGCACGGTAGCATAGTGGTTAGCATAAATGCTTCACAGCTCCAGGGTCCCAGGTTCGATTCCCGGCTGGTCACTGTCTGTGCGGAGTCTGCACGTCCTCCCCGTGTGTGCGTGGGTTTCCTCGGGGTGCTCCGGTTTCCTCCCACAGTCCAAAGATGTGCGGGTTAGGTGGATTGGCCATGCTAAATTGCCCGTAGTGTCCTAAAAAGTAAGGTTGGGGGGGGGGGGGGGGGGGGGGGGGGTGTTGGGGGTGTTGGGTTACGGGTATAGGGTGGATACGTGGGTTTGAGTAGGGTGATCATGGCTCGGCACAACATCGAGGGCCGAAGGGCCTGTTCTGTGCTGTACTGTTCTATGTTCCCTTCTGGGAATTGAGATGCCCGCACACTGAACATCAGCAGGGTTCATAACAGATGGTAATGCCATTGAATTTCAACGGGAGACGGTTAGATTCTCTCTTGTTGGAGATGGCGATTGCCTGGCACTTCTGTGGTGCAAATGCTACTTGCCAGTTACCAGCCCAAACCTGAATAGTGTCCAGGTTTTACTACATCTAGACATGGATTGCTTCAGTATCTGAGGATGGCACTGAACATTGTTTGCTGATCATTTCCCATTCCCACTTCTGATCTGGAGGGAAGGCCATATCACTTCCCAGAATTTTCCGACATCATTCTGTGTGCAATGTTCATTTGCATTCATGTGATGATTTTCATCTGAAGCAAGCAGTCATAATTTCACAGCAGACAAATGAAATCACTGACCTGAAATGAAATCACAGTGCTCAAGCCACAACAATTGTGAACATTCATTTGCCTTCAAAGTACTTAAAAGTGTTTAACTGATATCACTGACGATCAAATGATATCGAAGTGAAGCCGGAACATCATCAGCATCAAAATGTTCAGCAGAAGGTGTTCAACTGACACTTAAAGTAATCAAGGAGCTATGTACATTCTATGCTGATCACAAAGTTTTAGATATCAGATGTTTCTAAGTCCCAGCTGATGCCATATATACATGCAGTGTGCAGATTATTTAACATAGGGTCAGTACTCAAATCATTATTGTGATGATATATAATATTATTTTTAATATTTTGGGGGTTGATTGCGCTATTCTGTGAAGCAGGCGTGTTGGTTTGTGTGTGAGAGAAACTAATTTAACTAAGCTGGGGACTGATTCTTTGGTAGGGTTTGAGACATAAATGGAATGTAGGTGTTAAAGGCATGCATTTGAAGTAGGCATAGCCAAGTGAATTTTCTGTCAGAAAATAGTAGGTAGAATTTTGCAATCAGCGAAAGTAAGTGTTTGAATTTTCAGCTGTCAAATTTCAAAGGGGAGTAAAAGGTTTTACAATTCGAAAGAGGTTATCATTAAATAAGGCAAGCTCACTAAATTTTATTTGACCCCAAAGTGAGGTATTAAAACTGTGATTTCCCTCTGCTATCTCAGAAGCACATAAAAACTGTACAGAACATGGTGGCACAGTGGTTAGCACTGCTGCCGCACAGCTCCAGGACCTGGGTTCAATTCCTGCCTCGGGTTACTGTGTGGCGTTTGCACTTTCTCTTCGTGCCTGTGTGGGTTTCCCGGATCCGGGTGCACCAGTTTCCTCCCATAGTCCAAAGAAGTACAGGTTAGGTGGATTGGCCTTGCAAATACCTCTTTGTGTCTAAAAAGTTAGGTGGGGTTACTGGGAAGAGGGTGGTGGCATGCGTTTAAGTAGGGTGCTCTTTTCAAAGGCCGGTGCAGACTCGATGGGCCGAATAGCCTCCTTCTGCACTGGAGGGATTCTACAAACTATTTGAAGGGCAGGCAATGTCTCTCAATATCCTGGCCAACACCTGTTCCTCAACTGAACTGGATATATTCAATGCAAAGTCTATTTTCTCAGCCAAATTAAGTGAATAGTGGATACAAATTCTGAGAAAATTAATTTTTTTGCAATAAATGGGGTTGAAAATAGTGATATTCAGCTTGAAAGACTGCACCTTTGTAATTTAAAAACCCCCCAGAAAGATACTATTGCTATTAAATATAAAAAATGTTGCATTTACAGGAATTGCTGATCCATCACAGAAGTAGCACGAGCATTATTGAAGCTTCAGTGGGTCGTAATCTCATTTTTAATTCTCTGCTGGCTCAGTCATTTGCCAACGTTGGCACATTGAAAGCTGTGATGATTCATTATAATTTCAAATTAACCTTACAAAGCAAGTAGACTTGTGAATTAGATTTGTATATTATATGATTTGGTAACTGTGCAAAGTTACTAAATTCACGGAAAGTGAACCTCGGCCTCAGTGAATGTCTCACCCCTGAATACTGCACTGAAGTGCCAGCTGGAGTAGGGTCTGAACCCATGATCTGGCTCAGAGTTTGGGAGTTAGGAAAGTTACTGACACACAAATTAAGGCATAACCTACAGTTTTAAAATGAAGCTATTTTAAAGCTGCTTTGTTCATTGAATGCTGTCCTGTAAAATAGCATAAATAATAGATAGCTAAACGCAAGCAACAAGAGTGGAATCTATTTCCAGTACTTCACTGAGAGGAGAAGAAGAAGAAAACTGAACCTCACAGACAGATTACAAACTATACCACATTCTTAGGTATCAGGTAATTAAATAGCGGTCAACTTTGTTCGGTTGCAACGAGAGCACGCACCAGCTATCAAGAAGCAATGGTATTGGGCAGCACGGTGGCCTAGTGGTTAGCACAACCGCCTCACGGCGCTGAGATCCCAGGTTCGATCCCGGCTCTGGGTCACTGTCCATGTGGAGTTTGCACGTTCTCCCCGTGTCTGCGTGGGTTTCGCCCCCACAACCCAAAAATGTGCAGAGTAGGTTGATTGGCCACACTAAATTGCCCCTTAATTGGAAAAAATAATTGGCTAATCTAAATTTATATTAAAAAAAAGAAGCAATGGTATTAAATATTACTCAAACAATTATTCGGATCCAACAGAATTAGATGACGAACAGTTATGGGCAATAAATTAACCAAAGGATTCAGCTGAAAACATGAATCACGTTCACAAAGATTTAATCACAATTTGAACACATTTATTAAATCTGTAAAACAAAATGGGGTTGCTGTACTGATCAAAGTAGCATTAATACTCAGGAATGAAATGTGTTCTAAATGCTCACCTTCCCACGTAGCCATTTATATAGCCGATTCCAACGGAGACTGCCATAACTAATGCTAAAATTACAACTAGTTTTACATTATGGACTTGCGTACATTAGGAACAGGACTATCCCCGTGAGGTGTCATAATAATTTATTCTTTCACATCGTGCGGATATCGCTGGCTAGCCAGCAGTTATTGTCCTTAACTGGTAACTGCCCTCGAGAAGGGGGTGGTGAGCCACCTTCTTCAACCACTGCAGTCCATCTGACTGTATACATTAATGAGCTGGAAGGAGGAACTGAGATCATTGTTGCTAGGTTTGCTGAAGATACGAAGAACTTGTGGAATTCTCTACCACAAAGTTTGTTGGATATATTCAAGAGAGAGCTGGACGTGTCCCTTGTGGCTTAAGAGATCAAGGGGCATAGAGAGAAAGCAGAAATGGGATATGGAATTTGCATGATCATATCAAATGGTGGTCCAGGTTCGAAGGGCCAAATGGCCTACTCCTGCACCTATTTTCTATGTTTCTATATGTAGAGGGACAGGTTGTGTTGAAGGATCAGAGAGGCTGCAGAAGGACCTGGACAGGCTAGGAGAGTGGGCAAAGAAAGTGACAGATGGAATACAATGTGGAAAAGTGGGAGGTTGTGCACTTTGGTAGGAAGAATAGAGGCATGGACTTAAATGGGAAAAGATTTCGGAAATCAGAAGCACAAAGGGACTTAGGAGTCCTAGTTCAGGATTCTCTTAAGGTTAACACGCACGTTCAGTTGCTGTTAGGAAGGCAAATGCATTGTTAGCATTCATGTTGAGAGGGCTGGAATACAAGAGCAGAATTGTACTGCTGAGGCTGTACAAGGCTCTGGTCAGACCTCATTTGGAATATTGTGAGCAGTTTTGGGCCTCATATCTAAGGATGTGCAGGTGAACCATCGTGTCTGCTCCGCCATTAAATCATGGCTGGTGTTTCTCATCCCTCTTCGCCTACCTTCTCCCCATAACCCCTTATTAATCCAGAGGAGGTTCACAAGAATGATCTCCGGAATGAAGGACTTGTCATGAGGAGTGGTTGAGGACTCAGAGTCTGTACTCAATGGAATTTAGAAGGATGAAGGGGTGGGATCTCATTGAAACTTACAGAATACTAAGAGGCTTAGATACAGTGAACGTGGGGAACTAGGAGAAACTAGAACCCAAGTGCACAGCCTCAGACTAAAGGAATGATTGTTTAAAACAGAGATAAGGAGGAATTCCTTCAACCAGAGGGTGGTGAATCTGTGGAACACATTGCTGCAGAAGGCTATGGAGGCCAAATCAATGAGTGTCTTTAAGACAGAGATAGATAGGGTATTGATTAGTAAGGGGATCAGGTGTTTACGGGGAAAAGGCAGGATAATGGGAATGAGAAACATATCAGGCATGATTGAATGGCAGAGCAGGCCCAATGGGCCAAATGACCTAATTCTGCTCCTATGTCTTATGTAGAGATATCTGCAGTCCTTTTGGAAAGGGAGTTATGGAATTTGGACCCAGCAACAGTGAAGAAACAGTGGTACAGTTCTAAGTCAGGATGGTTTGGAGAAAACTTGTAGGTAGTGATGTTCCCATCCATCTATTGCCCTTGTCCTTCTAGGTAACAGAGGTTATGGGTTTGAAGGAGCCTTGTTGATTTGCTGCATTGCACACACTCTTGCCACTGTGCAACAGTGGTGGAGGGTTTGAATGTTTGAGGTTGTGGATGCAGTGCCAATCAAGCAAGCTGTTTTGTCCTGAATGTTGTTGAGCATTGTAAGAGCTGCACACACCCAGGCAAGTGAAGAATATTTCATTACATTCCTGACTAGTGCCTTGTTGATGGTGAACAAGCTTTAGGGAGTCAGGGATGAGTTACATGCTGCAGAATTCCCAATATCTGAGCTGCAACCGTAGCCACAACATTTATATGGCTGATCCAGCTTAGCTGCTGCTCAATAATAGCCGCCAGGATATTGATATTGAGGGAGTGGTGTTAGGAATTTGGAATGAAATGAAAGGTAAGTAATTACATTTTTTTTAAAAACTGATGCTGCATTGAAGACCTGAGATGGCTGATAGCAGGGTGAAACAGGTAGCTTGTTAAGCAAAGCGAAGACTAACAGTCTAGGAACCTAGATCATTTCCATACCTAGTTGTAAATCAACTGAGTGCCAAGCTGTTGTGAAGAAAGAAAGAAGAAAGCTGTTTGCGAGAGCTCGAGTTCTACTTAAAACTAGAAGAAAGGTCCTGAAAAGAAATCTACAAGTCCAATGTGGTAATTATTTGCTGGAATAAGCAGTGTTAAAACCTTTGGGATGTTGTTTGGGGGAAGATATATTCTCGGAGTTCAGGAAAGTAGATTGATTTGGATTTGGAGATAATGTAAGTATATTGCCTGCGTAGTCATTATTGTAGTTAATTGTAAATGTTGATCTTTACTGTTAGCTTTCTTGTTGTATGGTTTAAAGTTTAATGACTTTTTTTTTTAAATTTAGAGTACCCAATGTCTTTTCCCCCAATTAAGGGGCAATTTAGAATGACCAATCCACCTAACCTACACATCTTTGGGTTGTAGGGGTGAGACCCACACAGACAAGGGGAGAATGTGCAAACTCCACGACAGTGACCCGGGCCGGGATCGAACCCGGGTCCTTGGCGCCGTGAGGCAGCAGTGCTAGCCACTGCACCACCGTGCCACCCCTAATAAATGTTTTGTTATTTGAATCATTTACAAGACAGACACCTTTTCCTCACCGGGTTTCATCTCTTTTCCTACATTAATTTCCAAATCTCAAAAATAGTTGTGAACTGTTCCAAGGTTCCAAGTAGGGCAGCACGGTAGCATAGTGGTTAGCATAAATGCTTCACAGCTCCAGGGTCCCAGGTTCGATTCCCGGCTGGTCACTGTCTGTGCGGAGTCTGCACGTCCTCCCCGTGTGTGCGTGGGTTTCCTCGGGGTGCTCCGGTTTCCTCCCACAGTCCACAGATGTGCGGGTTAGGTGGATTGGCCATGCTAAATTGCCCGTAGTGTCCTAAAAAGTAAGGTTAGGGGGGGGGGGGGGGGGGGGGGGGGGGGGGGGGGGGGGGGGGGGTGTTGGGGGTGTTGGGTTACGGGTATAGGGTGGATACGTGGGTTTGAGTAGGGTGATCATGGCTCGGCACAACATCGAGGGCCGAAGGGCCTGTTCTGTGCTGTACTGTTCTATGTTCCCTTCTGGGAATTGAGATGCCCGCACACTGAACATCAGCAGGGTTCATAACAGATGGTAATGCCATTGAATTTCAACGGGAGACGGTTAGATTCTCTCTTGTTGGAGATGGCGATTGCCTGGCACTTCTGTGGTGCAAATGCTACTTGCCAGTTACCAGCCCAAACCTGAATAGTGTCCAGGTTTTACTACATCTAGACATGGATTGCTTCAGTATCTGAGGATGGCACTGAACATTGTTTGCTGATCATTTCCCATTCCCACTTCTGATCTGGAGGGAAGGCCATATCACTTCCCAGAATTTTCCGACATCATTCTGTGTGCAATGTTCATTTGCATTCATGTGATGATTTTCATCTGAAGCAAGCAGTCATAATTTCACAGCAGACAAATGAAATCACTGACCTGAAATGAAATCACAGTGCTCAAGCCACAACAATTGTGAACATTCATTTGCCTTCAAAGTACTTAAAAGTGTTTAACTGATATCACTGACGATCAAATGATATCGAAGTGAAGCCGGAACATCATCAGCATCAAAATGTTCAGCAGAAGGTGTTCAACTGACACTTAAAGTAATCAAGGAGCTATGTACATTCTATGCTGATCACAAAGTTTTAGATATCAGATGTTTCTAAGTCCCAGCTGATGCCATATATACATGCAGTGTGCAGATTATTTAACATAGGGTCAGTACTCAAATCATTATTGTGATGATATATAATATTATTTTTAATATTTTGGGGGTTGATTGCGCTATTCTGTGAAGCAGGCGTGTTGGTTTGTGTGTGAGATAAACTAATTTAACTAAGCTGGGGACTGATTCTTTGGTAGGGTTTGAGACATAAATGGAATGTAGGTGTTAAAGGCATGCATTTGAAGTAGGCATAGCCAAGTGAATTTTCTGTCAGAAAATAGTAGGTAGAATTTTGCAATCAGCGAAAGTAAGTGTTTGAATTTTCAGCTGTCAAATTTCAAAGGGGAGTAAAAGGTTTTACAATTCGAAAGAGGTTATCATTAAATAAGGCAAGCTCACTAAATTTTATTTGACCCCAAAGTGTGGGCAATAGGGAGAACAGGGGAGATTTTTATAATTTGGAACAGTTAAGTTGAAAGAAATGTGAAAGTCAATGGAATCGAAGATGAAAGGGAAAAAGGGTATTGCATGAAAGATATTGAGCTGTGTTGGGGTTGGCTATGTGAGACCTCCTGGAGTGCAGCTTGGTGTTGGGGAGAAAGCTGTGAAGGTGCCACATTTGAAGCAGTCATTGCAGCCAAGCCAGAAAAGCGTCCGCTTACCAGAAAGCAGTGTTTTGTTTTGAAGTCTTGAATTTTCACAGCACAGTGTATTTGAGAGGTCTTGTGATATACCTTTAATACAGCAATGCCTAGTGTTTCTGAACAAGTGAGGTTCTTTTGAAGAGTGTTTTGTGAAGCAAATGTTAATTGCGTAACTGTAATCTTGTGTGTTTAAGTTTTCTTTTGGTAATAAATGTTTATTATTTAAAATCCCAAAAGTTACTGGAATTTGTGGTTTCTGAATTCAGTCGACATTTTTCTTCCCCCAATTGTCTAAATACCAAAAAAAAAGTTGTGATTTGTGGGCAAAGCTCCCCTTTGGGATGGTTTATGCAGTAATTAACGTCTGCTGGATCATAACACTACAGTGAATATTTTAAGGGAGTGTAAGGATCTCAAGGAACAGTGCATGAAATAAACTTGGGAACATTTTCCAAATAAAGTTACTAATTGTTCACAAAACAACAAAAACGTGAATTTATATAGTGCTTTTAACATAAATAAAAATGGACCAGAAGTATCATCAGGCAAAATTTGACAAAGTCTGCACTTCCATTAGATCTCTTAGAAACTTTCCAAAACATTTTCATAGCTTCACATCTGAATGACAACACAGCATTATACAGTGCTGCGCTGGATTGTTATCTTATCATCAGTAATGAAATATTGGAGTGGGTCGTTAGAACCCAAATGTATAATTCACATAACAATTAGACTTTTAAAGGATGACTGGTCTATTTCATGTTAAGCTCTCTGATGGACACTTTATGAACTGTTGAACATTCAATTTTCCACGGCCCAGAATCGCCGTTCCCTAGGGGGTTGGGGGAGCGCGAGAAGATGATGTGCTGGGGAAGCCCCCTGGAAATTTATTAGGGAAGGATTGCACGGGAATTGCCAGGGAAGTTTCAGTTTCTGGGTAATGAACCCGGCCAGGTGTTAGATTTAGATGTAGGTGAGCACTTTGGTGATAGTGATCACAATTCGGTTATGTTTACTTTAGCGATGGGCAGGGATAGGTATATACCGCAAGGCAAGAATTATAGCTGGGGGAAGTGCAATTATGATGCTATTCGGCAAGATTTAGGATGTATAGGATGGGGAAGGAAACTGCAGGGAATGGGTACAATCGAAATGTGGAGCTTTTTCAAGGAACAGCTACTGCATGTCCTTGATAAGTATGTACCTGTCAGGCAGGGAGGAAGTTGTCGAGCAAGGGAACCGTGGTTTACTAAGGAAGTTGAAGCACTTGTCAAGAGGAAGAAGGCGGCTTATGTTAGGATGAGACATGAAGGCTCAGTTAGGGCGCTTAAGAGTTACAAGTTAGCCAGGAAGGACCTAAAGGGAGAGTTAAGAAGAGCGAGGAGAGGACATGAAAAGTCGTTGGCGGATAGGATCAAGGAAAACCCTAAGGCTTTCTATAGGTATATCAGGAACAAAAGAATGACTAGAGTAAGATTAGGGCCAATCAAGGATAGTAGTGGAAAGTTGTGTGTGGAATCAGAGGAGATAGGGGAAGCATTAAATGGATATTTTTCGTCAGTGTTTACACTGGAGAAAGACAATGTTGTCGAGGAGAATACTCGGGTACAGTCGACCAGGCTGGATGGGACTGAGGTTCAAAAGGAGGAGGTGTGAGCAATTTTGGAAAGTGTAAAAATAGATAAGTCCCCATGGCCAGATGGGATTTATCCTAGGATTCTCTGGGAAGCCAGGGAGGAGATTGCAGAGCCTTTGTCCTTGATCTTTATGTTGTCTTTGTCGACAGGAATAATGCCGGAAGACTGGAGGATAGCATATGTTGTACCCTTGTTCAAGAAGGGGAGTAGAGACAATCCTGGTAATTATAGACCTGTGAGCCTTACTTCGGTTGTGGGAAAAATGTTGGAAAAGGTTATAAGAGATAGGGTTTATAATCATCTTGAAAAGAACAAGTTGGTTAGCGATAGTCAACACGGTTTTGTGAAGGGTAGGTCATGCCTCACAAACCTTATTGAGTTTTTTGAGAAGGTGACCAAACAGGTGGATGAGGGTAAAGCGGTTGATGTGGTGTATATGGATTTCAGTAAAGCGTTTGATAAGGTTCCCCACGGTAGGCTATTGCATAAAATAAGGAAGTATGGGATTGAAGGTGATTTAGCGGTTTGGATCAGTAATTGGCTAGCTGAAAGAAGACACCACAGAGGGTGGTGGTTGATGGCAAATGTTCATCCTGGAGTTCAGTTACTAGTGGTGTACCGCAAGGATCTGTTTTGGGGCCACTGCTTTTTGTCATTTTTATAAACTACATGGAAGAGGGTGTAGAAGGATGGGTTAATAAATTTGCAGATGACACCAAGGTCGGTGGAGTTGTGGATAGTGCTGAAGGATGTTATAGGATACAGAGGGACATAGATAAGTTGCAGAGCTGGGCTGAGAAGTGGCAGATGGAGTTTAATGCGGAAAAGTGTGAGGTGGTTCACTTTGGAAGGAGTAACAGGAATGCAGAGTATTGGGCTAATGGCAAGATTCTTGGTAGTGTAGATGAACAGAGAGATCTCGGCATCCAGGTACATAAATCCCTGAAAGTTGCCACCCAGGTTAATAGGGCTGTTAAGAAGGCATATGGTGTGCTAGCCTTTATCAGTAGGGGGATTGAGTTTCGGAGCCACGAAGTCATGCTGCAGCTGTACATTACTCTGGTGCGGCCGCTCCTGGAGTACTGCGTGCAGTTCTGGTCACCACATTATAGGAAGGATGTGGAAGCTTTGGAAAGGGTTCAGAGGTGATTTACTAGGATGTTGCCTGGTATGGAGGGAAGGTCTTACGAGGAAAGGCTCAGGGACTTGAGGTTGTTTTCGTTAGAGAGAAGAAGGCTGAGAGGTGACTTAATAGAGACATATAAGATAGTCAGAGGGTTAGATAGGGTGGACAGTGAGAGACTTTTTCCTCGGATGGTGATGACCAACACGAGGGGACATAGCTTTAAATTGAGGGGTGGTAGATATAGGACAGATGTCAGAGGCAGTTTCTTTACTCAGAGAGTAGTAGGGGTGTGGAACGCCCTGCCTGCAACAGTAGTAGACTCGCCAACTTTAAGGACATTTAAGTGGTCACTGGATAGACACATGGATGAAAATGGAATAGTGTAGGTCAGATAGGCTTCAGATGGTTTCACAGGTCGGCGCAACATCGAGGGCCAAAGGGCCCATACTGCGCTGTAATGTTCTATGTTCTAATACAAGTTGTTAAGCTTCCCAGTGTTTATCCAACCCAGGATCATGTTACACGTTGGAATTGTAGCTACCCAACTTTTACAATACTTTTTTGAATGTTCATTAAATTTTTTCAAAAAGGCCACAAGGATTAGTTATATGGAACAACTTGAATATTTGAGTTGCAATCATCGAGATAAACTAAACTGGCTTTAACTAAAGGTCACCTGTCTGAATTCTGAATTGTTAACTCATGTTTCTCACACCCAGGAGTGCAGGTGGGGAGAGAGGCTGATCTGTTGGCCTTTGCCTCCCTGATAGCCCGGAGACGGATTGTGTTGTGCTGGCAGACTCGATGCTGCCGAGTGCAGGTGTATGGCAGAGTTTCTGCACTTCGAAAAAAAAAGTCCGCCATCTGGGGTGCAGAGGAGGGGTTCACCTGGAGGTGGAAGCTGTGCATCGACTTCTTTAAGGAGTACGGAGTCATCAGCAGGGTGTGGGGGGCGGGGGTATTTTCTTTTTGGGCCAGGGTCTGGGTTAAAAGTTAAAAAAGGGGTGGCAGGCACCAGGGGGTGCCTGTTTGCTGTTGGTTTTTGTTTTTCTTCTTTTGTCATGTATATATTTGAAAATGCCTCCAATAAAACATTTTTCAATAAACAAAAAAAACTTTCTCTCTATCCACAGACGCTGCTGGACCATCTGCAGCATTTTCTGTTTTCACTTCAGAATTCCAGCATCTGCAGCATTTAGCTTTAGTGTTCTGTATAAAAGGTGCCTGGCTCAGCTGTCTGATTAGACCGTCGAAGGATTGACCAAGTTGCAATCTCCTATCACCACTTTTATCTGTTTGGAGCCAACCGGTCTTTAAATAGCCGCTGATTAACCCAATCCCCACCCGCAAGCTCCAAGGAAAATGAGCCACCCTGATTTTGAACTGATGGTTAATAACGTGTAAAACAACTTCCGGTTGCGGTGATGCAGAGCTAAGCCGCACGTTCGGCAGCTCCCGCTATCAAATGACTTTCGGGCCCGTTTTAGGGCCCCAAACGGCGCTGTTTTGACGATTCCCGGTGGGGGAAGGTGCTTGGAGGAATATTCCCCGGAATTTATGGTGCGCACCCGGAGTGGGGCAAAGAAAAAGGCGGCAGCAGCTCCCCAGAAAAAGGGGGGGGGGGGGGGGGTTAGGAGGACAAAATGGCGGCCGGCGGAGCACCCGGGGATTGGAGGCAGTGGGCGCAGGAGCAGCAAGCTGCTCTCCTGCGCTGTTTTGCGGAGCTGAAGGCTGAGTTGCTGGACTCCCTGAAGGCAACTACCAGCAAGCTGCTTGAGATCCAGACAACCCAGGGAGCAGCCATTCAGGAGTTGCAGCAGCAGGCCGCTGATCGGGAGGAGGAGGCCGTGGTCCTCATGGGGAAGGTGGAGATGCACGAGGCACTTCACAAAAAGTGGCTAGACCGCTTGGAGGAACTGGACTTTCGCACGAGGCGGAAGAATTTGAGGATCCTGGGCCTAGCGGAGGGGCTGGAGGGGTCGGATCTGCCGTCCTATGTGGCCACGATGCTGAATTCGTTGGTGGGGGCGGGGTCTTTCCATATGCCCCTGGAGCTGGAGGGAGCCCACAGAGTGCTGGCCAGGAGGCCCAATGCGAATGAACCCCCGCGGGCGGTGCTGGTGCGGTTCCATCGGTTCAGTGACCGGGAGTGTGTGCTGCACTGGGCCAAGAAGGAGAAGAGCAGCAAGTGGGAGAAATCGGTAGTGCGAATCTACCAGGACTGGAGTGCGGAGGTGGCTAAGCGGCGGGCCGGGTTTAACCGGACGAAGGCGGTGCTTCATAACAAGCAGGTTAAATTTGGAATGCTGCAGCCTGCAGTCTGTGGGTAACATATAAGGACCGGCATTACTACTTCGAGTCCCCGGAGGAGGCGTGGGCCTTTGTGCAGGCGGAGAAGCTGGACTCGAACTAGGGTTTGGGGGCTGCGGGGTCTTGTGTACTACTGTTGTTGCTGTTTTTGCTGTTGCTGTTGTAATTTTGATAAGTTTTTTCTATGCTGGTTCTTGCTCTGTTTCCGGGTGGTTCTGTTAGGTATGGTTTTGTGTTATGCGGGGGATGTTGGGGGGTTTGTTTTTTTTCTGTATGGGACTGGGGGATGGGGTGAAGCTGGTAGTTGGGAGCTGCGTCAGAAGGGTGGGGTGGGGCAGTGTGAAAGCGCGGGCTTTCCTCTGGCTTCCCGCGCTGTGGGGCAGGAGGGGTGGAGCTGGTGGTGGGGGCATGGTCTCTACTGGTTTTTCCCCGCGCTGGAGCGGTGCCAAGGAGGAGTGGCAGGAGGGGGGATGACCCCATGTCGGGAGGGGTTGGGTTTTGGCGGGAGTTGCCGGGGTCAGCAGGCTCACGGAAGTACCATGGAGGGTGCGTCGCGGCTAGGAGGGGTCCTAGCCTGGGGGGGGGAGGGATACCGGTTGCTGCTGGAACGGCCAGGAAGGAGCAGGTTAAGCGGGCTAGGGTATTTTCTCATTTGAAGGCGCTGAAGGCGGACGTGGCTATGCTCCAGGAGACCCACCTGAAGGTGGCGGACCAGGTTCATCTGAGGAAGGGGTGGGTGGGGCAGGCTTTCCATTCAGGGTTAGATGCGAAGAACCGGGGGGTGGCAATTCTGGTGGGGAAGAGGGTGGCGTTCGAGGCGTTTGAGGTGGTGGTTGACAAGGAGGGCAGGTTTGTTATGGTGAAGGGTAGGCTGCAGGGAGAGAAGGTGGTGCTGGTAAACGTGTATGCCCCGAATTGGGATGGTGCTGGCTTTATGAGGCGCTTGTTGGGCCGCATTCCGGACCTGGAGGCGGGGGGCCTGATCATGGGGGGAGACTTTAACACGGTGCTGGATCCCCCACTAGACCGGTCCAGTTCAAGGACGGGTAGGAGGCCGGCAGCGGCCAAGGTGCTGAGGAGGTTTATGGACCAGATGGGAGGGGTGGATCCCTGGAGGTTTGGGAGGCCGCGGGCACGGGACTATTCCTTTTTCTCCCATGTGCATAGGGTTTACTCCCGAATAGATATTTTCGTCTGAGCAGGGGATTGATCCCGAGGGTGGAGAATGCCGAGTATTCGGACATAGCAATTTCAGACCATGCTCCGCACTGGGTCGATCTGGAGATGGGGGAGGTTGCTGGCTGATGAGGAGGTGTGTACGAATGTCCGGGGAAGTATTGAGGGGTACCTGAGGCCAACGATACGGGGGAGGTCCAGGTGGGGATGGTCTGGGAGGCTCTGAAAGCAGTGATCCGGGGGGAGCTGATTTCCATCCGGGCCCATAGGGAAAGGAGGGAGAGGGAGAGACTGGTGGGGAAGCTCCTAGATGTGGATAGGAGGTACGCGGAGGAGGGATTGTTGGGGGAACGGCGTAGTTTGTAGGCCAAGTTCGACTTGCTGACCACCAGAAAGGCGGAGACAAAGTGGAGGAAGGCGCAAGGCGCAGCTTATGAGTATGGGGAGAAGGCGAGCAGGATGCTGGCGCATCAGCTCCGCAGGCGGGATGCGGCTAGGGAAATTGGTGGAGTGTTGGATAAGGGTGGGAATGTGATGCGGAAGGGGGCAGAGGTGAACGGGGTCTTTAGGGACTTTTACGAGGAACTGTACCGGTCGGAGCCACCGGTGGGGGGTGGGGGTGTGCAGGGGGAGCTAGTCAGGGGGATTGGCCAAATGCAGTCAGGGAAGGCGCCAGGGCCGGATGGGTTCCCGGTGGAATTTTACAAAAAGTATGCGGACCTGGTGGGCCCCCTGTTGGTACGGACCTTCAATGAGGCATGGGACCGGGGGGGGGGGGGGGGGGGGGGGGGGGGCTTGGCCCCCGACAATGTCACGGGCGCTGATTTCTTTGATCCTGAAGCGGGATAAGGATCCCCTGCAGTGTGGATCATACAGGCCAATCTCGCTCCTCAATGTGGATGCTAAGTTGCTGGCGAAGATCCTGGCCACCAGGATAGAGGACTGTGTGCCGGGGTGATACATGAGGATCAGACGGGATTTGTCAAGGGAAGACAGCTTAACACGAATGTGTGGAGGTTGTTAACATTTATTATGATGCCAGCAGTGGAAGAGGAGGCAGAGATAGTGGTGGCGCTAGATGCAGAGAAGGCCTTTGATAGAGTTGAGTGGGGGTACCTGTGGGAGGTGCTGGAGAGGTTTGGATTTGGGGAGGGGTTCATCAAATGGGTGAGGTTGCTTTATGAGGCCCCGATGGCGAGTGTAGCTACTAATGGAAGGAGGTCAGAGTACTTCAGGCTCTACCGTGGGACCAGGCAGGGGTGCCCCCTGTCCCCCTTGCTTTTTGCACTGGCAATTGAACCTCTGGCTATGGCGTTGAGGGAGTCGGGGAGGTGGAGGGGTCTGGTGTGGGGTGGGGAGGAACATCGGGTATCGCTGTATGTGGACGATTTGCTGCTGTATGTGGCGGACCCAGTGGGAGGAATGCTGGGGGTGATGGAGCTGTTGGCTGAGTTTGGGGGCTTCTTGGGCTATAAGCTTGGTTAATTGGTTAATTAATTGGTTAATTAATAGAAAGCAAAGAGTGGGGATTAATGGGTGTTTCTCTGGTTGGCAATCAGTAGCTAGTGGTGTCCCTCAGGGATCCGTGTTGGGCCACAATTGTTCACAATTTACATAGATGATTTGGAGTTGGGGACCAGGGGCAATGTGTCCAAGTTTGCAGATGACACTAAGATGAGTGGTAAAGCGAAAAGTGCAGAGGATACTGGAAGTCTGCAGAGGGATTTGGATAGGTTAAGTGAATGGGCTCGGGTCTGGCAGATGGAATACAATGTTGACAAATGTGAGTTTATCCATTTTGGTAGGAATAACAGCAAACGGGATTATTATTTAAACGATAAAATATTAAGCATGACGCTGTGCAGAGAGACTTGGGTGTGCTAGTGCATGAGTCACAGAAGGTTGGTTTATAGATGCAACAGGTGATTAAGAAGGCAAATGGAATTTTGTCCTTCATTGCTAGAGGGATGGAGTTTAAGACTAGGGAGGTTATGTTGCAATTGCATAAGGTGTTAGTGAGGCCACACCTGGAGTATTGTGTTCAGTTTTGGTCTCCTTACTTGAAAAAGGACGTACTAGCACTGGAGGGTGTGCAGAGGAGATTCACTAGGTTAATCCCAGAGCTGAAGGGGTTGGATTATGAGGAGAGGTTGAGTAGACTGGGACTGTACTCGTTGGAATTTAGAAGGATGAGGGGGGATCTTATAGAAACATTTAAAATTATGAAGGGAATAGATAGGATAGATGCGGGCAGGTTGTTTCCACTGGCGGGTGAAAGCAGAACTAGGGGACATAGCCTCAAAATAAGGGGAAGTAGATTTAGGACTGAGTTTAGGAGGAACTTCTTCACCCAAAGGGTTGTGAATCTATGGAATTCCTTGCCCAGTGAAGCAGTTGAGGCTCCTTCATTACATGTTTTTAAGGTAAAGATAGATAGTTTTTTGAAGAATAAAGGGATTAAGGGTTATGGTGTTCGGGCCGGAAAGTGGAGCTGAGTCCACAAAAGATCAGCCATGATCTCATTGAATGGCGGAGCAGGCTCGAGGGGCCATATGGCCTACTCCTGCTCCTAGTTCTTATGTTAGCTGAATCTGGGTAAGAGCAAGGTGTTTGTAGTGCACCCGGGTGATCAGGAGGAGGGAATTGGTAGGCTCCTGTTTCAGAGGGCAGTGAAGAGTTTTAGGTACCTAGGGGTGCAGGTGGCCAGGAGTTGGGGGACTCTCCACAAGCTTAATGTTACCAGGCTTGTGGAGCAGATGGAGGAGGAATTTAAAAGGTGGGACATGGTGCCGCTGTCGCTGGCGGGTAGAGTGCAGTCCATCAAAATGACGGTGCTCCCGAGGTTCTTGTTCCTGTTTCAGTGCCTGCCCATCTTTATCCCTAGGGCCTTTTTTAGGAGGGTGACTAGCAGCATCATGAGCTTTGTTTGGGCGCATGGGACCCCGAGGGTGAAGAGGGTCTTCTTGGAGCGGGGCAGAGATGGTGGGGGGCTGACGTTACCCAACCTCTTGGGCGGCCAATGTGTCGATGGTGCGCAAGTGGGTGATGGAGGGGGCGGGGGCAGCATGGAAAAGGTTGGAGATGGCATCCTGTGGAGGCACAAGCCTGGGGGCCCTGGTAACGGCGCCGTTGCCGCTCCCTCCTACGAGCCCGGTGGTGGCGGCTACCCTCAAGATTTGGGGGCAGGGGAGGCGACATAGGGGGGGAAGTGGGAGGCTCGATGGAGGCTCCGCTAAGGAGCCTCCATCGATGAAATACTTCCTGACAACAATCTTGATGAAGTGATCATAGTTCCATTCAAGTTGTTTCACATAATTAATCTACAAAATGTGAAAATATTGACACAAGCACAAGTGAAGACAAATCAGAAAAATCCTCACGGCCAGTATTCCATTGACTGAATGACTGGAATTCTGTTTACTTTTATTACACGAGGTGGTTCCGTACATTTTCCTCCAAAGACGAAGCCAAAGGTAGCCTTGTTTATAATTACCAAGGGCTTATTAAAAAAGTCATACTGAGGGTGGATAGACCAGGAAGTATTTGGCATGAATGAGTGAACATTCAAGCAGGTTAGCTGGGAACCACTAGCAGACAAACAAGGAGAAAGGAAGAGAATCACAGAGAAAATCTTGGAAGTCCCAACTACCACTAGCATCACATTGACTTGCAACGCTCCCAAATCCATCTTTACCCACAGCTGCTACTGCAATTACAGTCCCAGTAGAAAAACTGAAACTCATTGTAAATGAATTGGAGCTGGAATGATCATTCATTGGGGCCAGTTGAATGAGGAGCAGAATGAGCTCTATAGTGGAACAAGAAGGGAACCCAAATAAAGTGGGGAATAATTAGCCTTAGATTAACATGACCTCCAGACAATGCTGGTGGGGGGCTTGAGACAACGTTGGCAATGAAAGCCAATAGCTTTCAAACAATAAATGGAAAAGGTCAATTGTTCAGCTTTCCACTCTTACTCGTTTGTCACTCACACTTAAATGAATGAGAATTGCATTTGACATTTAATAAACTGGATATCTGAATATGTTTGATTTGCTATATTTGATCTTCATCTCAGACAATCGTGAATATTTGCTCAATCTTTAGGTGTGACATATACTTGTAACAAGGTAGAAGTTAAAAGACAAGTGGCGCGATTGAATGGCTTTGTTGCGCCTGATTCGACTATGCCATTGAATCTCGCAAGAGGCCTAGTGAGATACAATGCTGGGAATGGTGGGCGGGATCCAACAATTAGGCTCACTTAAACATTTCTGTGCCGGATTCTCCCAGCACCCAGGAACGATCGCCCGTGCCCGAGAGATCTTGCATTGGCAGGGATCAGGCCTGGCCATGCTCTGCCCTTATGAAATGGAGCTCGCTGACCCCGTAACAGGTAAGCTAGGGAGGTTTTGGAGGCCCAGGGTGGGTTAGGGTTGGGGGGGGGGGTGTCAAGAGATCAGGGCAGAATTAAAAAGTGGCACCCCAACCTCTTGCTGCAGTGAAAATGATGTATAGGCGCGGCTGCACTGAGAATGAATTCAAGCGTGGCCTCGGCACAGCATTCCTCGCCAAGGCCTAAAAAAACCAGAGCCCTGTTTGATATCGGGGTCATTCCCTGCATTGTAGGTGCCGAGAAACACCCCACTATTCTCGCCCAAAGTGGGACTCTTTGGTTGCTAAATTGCACCCAAGGTTTTAGTTGCATGGATAGTTATTCAGTCCTCCTCCTCCATGTCTGAACTTGTTTTTGCTAATCTCTTTTGTCTGAAAATATATTAGGTTTAATCTAAATGAAGAAGGAAGTACCTTTACAAGAATGTTACTTTTAACAGCTTTACAGGAAAAATAAATACAGCCTTCTTGTGCAGAATTGTAAACCCCAAAATAAGAAGTGAAACTGTACACACTCATTCCAAATTTATTAAAGGTTTCACCAAGTTAGCAGCACACTTCTTGGAAATATTAGACTACGTTTACTTAAATTTTAGTTCCTTTTCTGCCTAAATTGTGAAAAGGAATAAATGTTGGTGATGCAGGACTGAGTCAACTTAACACAATAGGGACCGAACTAATCCTTAAGTACAATTGAAGCAGTGCTGTCAGAAAAATATGTTTGAGGTATTGAGCGATGATATATAATAAATAGTGAAGATCTTTGGCTTCAAGATCTTCACCTGCTGGGTGCAAAGTAACTAACCCTTTTCTCCCTCAAGCAGGTAGTTTGAGACTATTCACTATACCTCCAGTGCTCCAGAGGCAACACTTCAGCAGGAGATGGGGACATCATGTTAATGCAATAGGGGCATGGCACTGGGTTGAATTTCAAGGGAGTAAGGCGAGCTGGATGGTTTCTACTTTAATGCTAGGTGTATCTTGGGTAAGGCAGATGAGTTCAGGGCATATGTTGACACGTGGAGTTGTGATGTTGTTGCGTGGTTGAGGGATAGGCAGCTCAATGTTCCAGGGTGTAGGATCTTCAGGAAGGACAGAGGAGGGTGGAAAAGAGGTGATGATGTATTATTAATTAAAGAGTCTGTTACTTCCGTAAGGAGCGACTATATATTGGAAGGGTCTTCTAATGAGGCATTGTGGGCAGAGCGTAGCAATAAAAAGGGGGTAGTCACAGTGCTGGTATTGTATTACAGGCCAATTGGAGGCAAAAGAGGAACTGTTATGCAGACAATTCACTGAGGTGTATAAAAACAATAACAAGAGATAGTGCAGTGCTGGACCTAGTTCTGGGGAATGAAACCAGATTGGTGTTTGAGGTAGCAGTACTTCACATCGGTTTTCACCTCGGAGAGGACAATGTATGTGCAGAATTCAGATCCGGGACTATGTGATTCTTGAGCAGTTTGACAAAGGGAGTGAGGAGGTACTGGAAGATTTGGAGGGCTAAAAAGTGGACGAATCCGCAGGCCCAGATGAGTTGTGTCCCAGGCTGCTGTGGGAGATGAGAGGGGAAGGTACAGGGGCTCTGAACCAAATGTTTATTTCCTCTCTGGCCACAGGGGAGGTCACAGAGGACGGCAGGACAGCTTATATGATTCCACTTTTCAAGAAGGATGGTAGAGGGGTGGCACAGTAGCACAGTGCTTAGCACTGTTGCTTCACAGCACCAGGGTCCCAGGTACGATTCCCGGCTTGGGTCACTGTCTGTGCAGAGTCTGCTCGTTCTTCCTGTGTCTGTGAGAGTTTCCTCCGGGTGCTCCGGTTTCCTCCCACAAGTCCTGAAAGATGTTTTGTTGGGATACTTTGGACATTCTGAATATTCCCTCTGTGTGCCCAAACAGGTGCTGGAACGTGATGACTAGGTGCCTTTCACAATAACTTTATTGCAATGTTAATGTAACCTATTTGTGACAATAAAGATTATTATTAGAGATAAACCAGCGAATTACAGACGAACGAGTCTCACATCAGCGGTACGGAAACGATGAGAGAAAATTCTGATGGACAGAATCAATCTCACTTGGAGGGGCAGGGTTGGATCGGGGACAGTAAGCATGACTTTGTCGGAGGAGGTCATGCCCAAAAATGTGATTACATTTTTTGAGGTGGTGACCATGTGTGTAGATGATGGTAGTGCAATTGATATAGTGTGTATCAATTTCAGGAAAGCCTTTGACAAGATTCCACATGGGAGAGTGATAAAAAAGGTAAAAGAAAATCGGATCTAGGGTAACGTGGCCAGTTGAATCTAAAATTGGCTGATCGAGGACAGACGATGCAAAAAGATTTGCCAAGTGGTTGACAGTGAAGAAGTAGGTCTTGGGTTACAGGAGGATATAGACGGATTGGTCAGATGGGCAGATCAGTGGCAGATGGAATATAACCCTGAAAAGTGTGTGAGGTGGTGCACTTTGGAAGGTGTAACACAAGGAATGGCAGGGAACTAGGAAGCTCAGGTAAACAGAGGGTCTTGTGGTGCTTGTCCACAGATCACTGAAGGCAGCAGGACAGGTGAACAGGGGGGCAGTTAAGAAAGCATACGGGACACTTGATGTTATTAGTTGTGGCATAGGTTATAAAGAGCAGGGCGGTTATGTTGCAGCCTTACAGGACTTTGGAAGGCCACAGTGTGGCACTAACAATTGTACACAAAGACTCGAGTGAAGTACAAGAGTGAGACTGTGTCCTGGCAGTCGTCGGGGAACTCCACGTAGGCATACTGGGAGTTCGCCGTGAGCAGGCATGCTTTGTTCACCAGGGGTTCCGCCTTGTGGTGCCTGACATGCCTACAAGAAGGACTGGTCCCGGAGTCGTGAGCCAAGTAGGGAGCGGACACCCCGGTTGTAGACGTCCTAGGGAAGGCAAAAACACGTTCATGGGGTGTGTGGTTAGTCGCGGTGCATAGTAGTGACCGAATGGAATGGAGCACGTCAGGAAGGACCTGCTGCCAGCGAGCGGCTGGGAGGTTCCTGGACCGTAGGGCCAACTGGACGGCCCTCCATACCGTCCCGTTCTCCCTTTCTACCTGCCCGGGGGTTGGAGCTGGTCGTCCTGCTGGAGGCGATACCCCTGCAGAGCAGGAACTGACGCAGCTCATCGCTCATGAATGAGGATCCCCTGTCACTGTGGATGTAGTTGGGGAAACCGAACAGAGCAAATACGGAAGCAAGGGCCTTGATGATGGTGGCAGACGTCATATCCGGGCATGGGATGGCGAAGGGGAACCTAGAGAATTCATCGACCACATTAAGGATGTAGGTGTTGCGGTCGGTGAAGGGGAGGGGCCCTTTGAAATCTATGCTGAGGCGTTTCAAAGGGGCGGGACACTTTCATCAGGGGCGGGACGCTTTCATCAGGGGCGGGACGCTTTCATCAGGCACGCATGGTCTGGCCGGTAGAAGTGCGGCTTGCACTCCGCACAGACCTGGCAGTCTCTGGTGACTGTCCGTACTTCCTCGACGGAGTAGGGCAGATTGCGGGCTTTGATTAGGTGGTACAAACGAGTGACCCCCGGATGGCAAAGGCTCTCGTGCAAGGCACGGAGCTGGTTCACTTGTGCGCTGGCACATGTACCTCGGGAGAGTTGAGCTTGTCGGGGCGATACAACATCTCGTAGTTATAGGTGGAGAGCTCGATCCTCCACCACAAGATTTTGTCATTTTTGATCTTGCCCTGCTGCGTGTTGTTGAACATGAAGGCTACCGATCGTTGGTCAGTGAGGAGAGTGAATCTCCTGCCGGCCAGGTAATGCCTCCAGTGCCGCACCGCTTCAACGATTGCCTGGGCCTCCTTTTCAACAGACGAATGTCGAATTTCGGAGGTGTGGAGGGTGCGGGAAAAGAATGCCACGGGTCTGCCTGCCTGATTCAGCGTGGCGGCAAGGGCGACATCTGAAGCGTCGCTCTCTACTTGGAAGGGCAGTGTCACATCTACTGCGTGCACCCGGCCGTGGCTATGTCATAGCGAATACAAGCGAAGGCCTGTTGTGCCTCGGCCGTGAGGGGAAATTGTGTGGACTGGATTAGTGGGCGGGCCTTGTCCGCATATTGTGGGACCCACAGGGCGTAGTATGAAAAGAACTGCAAGCATCGTTTGAGAGCCTTGGGGCAGTGGGGAGGGGAAGCTCCATGAGGGGGCGCATGCGGTCGGGATCGGGCCCCAGTCGTCAGTTTTGGACAACGTCGCAGAGGATGGCCAAACGGCCTGTGCGGAACACGCACTTCTCCTTGTTATACGTGAGGTTAAGGAGAGATGCGGTGTGGGGAAATTTAGCAAGGTTGGCGTCATGGCCCTGCTGGTCATGGCCGCAGATGGTGACATT
Source organism: Scyliorhinus canicula (assembly GCF_902713615.1). Classification (NCBI taxonomy): domain Eukaryota; kingdom Metazoa; phylum Chordata; class Chondrichthyes; order Carcharhiniformes; family Scyliorhinidae; genus Scyliorhinus; species Scyliorhinus canicula. Next base: position 164,940,386 of record NC_052151.1, on the reverse strand, counting down.
GTCTAAGTACGGAAACGTGGCCCGCAGTTCGTACCGGTCAACCATTCAGTCCATTTCTCGTTAAAATACTGAGACCCCGTTAGTGACGCCGAATGGAACCCTAAGAAATTGATACAGGTGACCGTCCGCCTCAAAGGCAGTGTATGGACGGTCAGATTTACGAATGGGGAGCTGGTGGTAAGCGGATTTCAGGTCAATTGTGGAGAAGACCCGGTACTGTGCAATCTGATTGACCATATCAGAAATGCGGGGGGGGGGTTTACGCGTCGAGCTGCGTGTACCGATTGAAGGTCTGACTGTAGTCCACGACCATCCTGTATTTCTCCCCAGTTTTAACCACTACCACCTGGGCTCGCCAGGGACTGTTGCTGGCCTCGATAATACCCTCCTGAAGCAGCCGCTGGACTTCGGACCTGATGAAAGTCTTGTCCTGGGTGCTGTACCGTCTGCTCCTGGTGGCGACGGGCTTGCAATCTGCGGTCAGATTGGCAAAGAGGGAGGGAGGCTCAACCTTGAGGGTTGCGAGGCCGCAATCGGTGAGGGGAGGAAGGGGTCCGCCGAATTTGAGGGTGAGGCTCTGGAGGTTGCCTTGAAAATCCAGGCCTAGTAAGAGTGACGCGCAGAGGTTGGGGAGAATGTACAGGTGGAAAAGGTCGAATTCCACACCATGTACAGTGAGTTTAACCACGCAGAAGACCTGGATCGGGACAGAGTGGGAACTGGAGGCTGGGTAGATCTGCCGGTTAGCGGGATGGACCGCCAGGGAGTAGCGCCTTACCGTGTCCGGGTGAATGAAGCTCTCGGTGCTCCCGAGTCGATGAGGCAGGAGGTCACATGGCCGTTGATGAGCACCGTCATGGAAGAGGGTGCCAGGTTGCGAGGACAGGACTGGTCGAGCGTCACGGAGGCGAGTAGCGGGCGATCGGCCAACGAGTCCGACAAGTCCGACGAGTAGCGGCAGCGACCCGGTTCCCGTCCCGAGGGGAGGACAAAATGGCGGCGTCTCGAGTACCTGTGAGGAAGAAGGTGGCGGCGCCCATGGAGCGCACATTGTGGGGGTGGGACAAGATGGCGGCGCCCATGGTGCGCACATGGTGGGGGCGGCGAAAGATGGTGGCGCCCACTGATCGCACGTGGAATCGGGGCAGCGGACGGCAGGACCCATTGTGCGATCGGCTGAGCCGAGGGGGGGGGGGGGGGGGGGGGGGGGAAGATTCGGGCGCGACAGCGGCAACTGTCCGGGACTGGCACACCGCTGAAAAGTGGCCTTTCTTGCCACAAGCTTTGCAGGTCGCGGTGCGGGCCGGGCAGTGCTGGCAGGGATGCTTCTGCTGACCACAGAAGTAGCAGCGGGGACCCCCAGGGTGCGCGGCGCTGCGAGCATCGCAGGCGTAGTGCGCGGGGGCAGCTGCTGGGGGGGCCGGTTGCAGGGTCCACGAGGGGTAGGACGGGTGGGCCATTTGCGGGGTCCACGAGGGGTAGGACGGGTGGGCCGAGTGGCTAGCGAGGTAGGATCGCGCACTACGGGAGGCAGCCGTCATTGATAGCGCCAGAGTCTTTGCAGCCGCGAGGTCGAGAGCGGCCCCCTCCAGCAGTCGTTGCGGATGCCAGACCCGCAACAAAGGTATCCCGGAATGTTCTGTGGCTGTGAGGGCCCGGCAGTCGCAGTCTCGTACTAGAGGTATAAGGGCCCTCCAAAAGTCCTCAATCGACTCACCTGGCTGTTGGATGCAAGTGGAGAGTAGATGTCTCGCAAACAGGGTGTTCGTCGACTATGCGTAGTTCTCTTTGAGCAGTTCCATGGCCCGGGCGTAGTCAGGCGCATCTCGAATTAGCGGAAACATGCTGGACCTGAGTCTCGAGTAAAGAAGCTGTTGTTTCTGAGCCTCCGAAGGTGGAGGGTCCGCTGAAGAGATGTAGGCCTCGAAAACTGCAAGCCAGTGAATGAAGTCTTTCCTGGCGTGGGGCGACTGCGGATCCAGCTGCAGGCGGTCAGGTTTGATCCTGATGTCCATGATGTATGGAAAATCTCACTGTAATAAATTGTGGCGCTAACAATTGTACACAAAGACTCGAGTGAAGTACAAGAGAGGCTTTATTACAGTGAGATGCTATTCCTCCGGCAGCAGCTGTAGAATGGCATCTCAGTGAAACTTACGAATATTTATACAGCTCCCTGTGGGCGGAGATAGCCGGCAGGGGCTTACCGGAGAAACCTGTAATACAGGTACGGCCATACATCCCCCTACTGCAAGCACACATATATACAGTGGTTGGATCACCACACACAGTTAGCATACAGTGTTCGGTTCTGGTCACCGTAATATAGAAGGATATGATTGCATTAGAGAGGGTGTAGAGGAAATTCACCAGGATGTTGCCTGGGATGGAGCATTTTAGCACTGAAGAGAGGCTGGATAAGCTTGTGTTGTTTTCTTTGGAGCAGAGAAGGCTGTGAGAGGACCTGATTGAAGTGTATAAGATGATGAGGGGTATAGATAGGTTGGATACAAGGCAGCTGTTCCCCTTAGTTGAAGGATCAACAAGGGGGCATAATTTTAAGGTGAAAGGCAGGAGGTTTAGGTAGGCGGTTTAGAGGGGATTTCAGGAACAATTTGTTCACCCGAGGGTGGTGGGAATCTGGAATGCACTGACTTTAACAGAGAGACAAATGCTTTGGCAAAGAGTCATCCAGACTTAAACATTAGCTCCCTTCTCTCTCCACAGATGCTGTCAGACCTGCTGAGATTGTCCAGTATTTTCTGCTTTGGTATCTGGAATGCACAGATACCTCACAAGCTTGAAATTTCGTAACATTCGAGGCTGTGTGTCAAGTGCAGGCTTGATGGGCCAAAGGGCCTCGTCTGTACTGTATGGTTCTACATCCAGAATCAGAGGAACATTACTGATGAACAAAATCGACATTCCATATTTATCTCAGATGAAATGTAATTACAAACATTTAAAAAGGTGACAGAAATCACAATATTCCTTCTTTCATGCTGGGATAAGACTCAATGAACATTAGCAATCCCTCCCCAGCCACTTTGACATAAGGTTGAACTTTTCCTTCCCCAAATCCTCTACAGTCAAACAGCTCAGAAGCTGTTACTGGGCCGTGATCTGGATTTTCTGTTTTTTGCTTTCCGTGACCAGACATGCAGAGACCAACTCTAGCACCGTCACTGCACAGGTTCCTCTCCAATTCAAAAACACCTGACCTGACTGGGACATATTGCCATTCCTTCAATCGGTCAGTCAAAAAATCTGTAACTCCTATCTAACAGCATTATGAGTGGATCTTCACCACACAGACTGCAGTCGTTCAAGAAGGTGGCTCAATGAGTCAATGCCAACTCAGGATTGAAAATAAGTCCTGACCTTGCCATCAGCCCCATTTCTAAAATGAATTTAGAGGGGCCCGTTGGTCGAGGGGTATGATTCTCGATTTGGGTGTCTCGGTGTCGAAATTTGAGAGAGGTCCCGGGTTCAAATCCCCGACAAGCCCTTTGAGGAGGTTTTCTGTTGGGCGGCACTGTAGCATAGTGGCTAGCACTGTGGCTTCACAGCACCAGGGTCCCAGTTTCGATTCCCTGCTGGGTTACTGTCTGTGCGGAGTCTGCACGTTCTCCCCGTGTCTGCGTGGGTTTCCTCCGGGTGCTCCGGTTTCCTCCCACAGTCCAAAGATATGCAGGTTAGGTGGATTGGCCATGCTAAATTGCCCTTAGCGTCCAAAAAAAGTTAGGAGGGGTTATTAGGTTCGGGGAATAGGGTGAAAGTGAGGGCTTAAGTGGGTCGGTGCAGACTCGATGGGCCGAATGGCCTCCTTCTGCACTGTATGTTCTATGTTTTAATTTTAAAAAACTTTAGACAATCGGATTCTTTTTTAATAAAATGGTACCAATCGCAAATAAAAAGCTATATAAATGGGCGCATTAAAGACAGGTTGAAGAAGGCAAAATCTAAATGATCAATTCCAAGCCTTACAAACCAGGAAGTTGAGTTTGATTTCTCGTCAGCGTTTGATTCATTCCCATCTGGGGTGGCAAGGTGTAACATGTGGCCACCAGTACTTCCCCAAGTTGTTCAAAGAAAGTTGCTTCACGATTCTCACTTTTTTTTTTAAATATAAATTTAGATTAGCCAATTATTTTTCCAATTAAGGGGCAATTTAGTGTGACCAATCCACCTACTCTGCACATTTTTGGGTTGTGGGGGCGAAACCCACGCAGACACGGGGAGAATGTGCAAACTCCACACGGACAGTGAACCAGAGCCGGGATCGAACCTGGGACCTCAGCGCCGTGAGGCAGCTGTGCTAACCACTAGGCCACCGTGCTGCCCTCGATTCTCACTTCTGATTTCTTTCCAGTGAGCCCTGCTGAAGTGCATATGGGAGGATGTGACCATGACTTGTCCACAGCCACACAATCAGGGATCACATGAAGACCTACTGGAACAAGGTACGGCGAGCCAAAGAACAGCTGCAGTGTCAATTCCCCAGCAACAGTAGGTGGAAAAGCAGAAAGCACACTGCAAAAAGATTTGAAGAGGTGGCTAACTCATAGGAAGCAGGGTCATCACAAAATGTCACCAATCCGAGTTCCCAGTTTCAGATGCGCCAACACATTCGCTCACTGTTGGTCGATTAGACCGGTGGCTCCAAAGTTAATCGCTGCAAAATCAAGTTTGGCTCAGTACTCACCACATGAAACAATTCGTGGAAGTTTCAAAAACCTTTTATGCTGTGGAGAATCCTTTTCCAGCCTTTGGCGACTTGCCATTTCAAATCTCTCCTTTCAATTGGCAGTCATTCTATGGATAAATAGCTGCAGCATTACCTTCATCAGGATTTCTTTTGGGAATACATATCAGATAAAAATTCAGTACCAACAGAATGGAGGTCAGCATGCAGCTGACACTGGATTTTGCTGACACACCAGGTGTATAGATCTGAAATGGAAGCACATTAGAGCCTAATGTTTAGGCTCTGGCATCAGCATAGTGGTTAGCACTGTGGCTTTACAGCGCCAGGGTCCCAGGTCCGATTCCCTTCTGGGTCACTGTCTGTGCGGAGCCTGCACGTGCATGTTCTCCCCGTGTTTGCGTGGGTTTCCTCCGAGTGTTCCGGTTTCCTCCCACGGTCCAAAGATATGCAGGTTAGGTGGATTGGCCATGATAAATTGCCCTTAGTGTCCAAAAGCTGGACTCTAGAAGCTGGCATCAGTGGAATCTGGTAATGGTAGGTCTCGATAACCTGTTACGGACTCCTGGTCAGCTCTGAACAGTGGCCAAGAGATTGGAGCTGAGCCATAACTTTTTTACATTTTAAAGTGGTGCGGAAAGATCAATTTGTTCCAGGAATGATAGGGCTTGGTTATTTTATAAACAAATTTTATTGAAACAAAAGAAAACAAAACAATATTTAAAACTTCAACTCTTAACAGTAACAGATTACATGTAGTTCTTCAACCTTAACACACGAGTTCCCATTAAACTTTAACAGAACATGCTGCTCGCATGCCACTTACACAGGCAGATAAAGGCAATATATACACAAAGCAATTTTTCTTCGGGACTTTTGTTTAGAAACTTTTCCAAAGCCTTCCTCGGTGGCAATTCCATGACCTCTCCCTGTTGATATTGAAAGCCTTCTCCCCTACCTGTTGAAAACAGGATTCTTTTTCTCTCTCTCTCTCTAAGCTCCGCCACACCCCTCAGACAAAGTTTCTCTGTGGTTTCCAGACTTGAACGTATCATCATTGATTTGGCTGTTTGATGGCCTACTCCCATTTAAACAAAAAACAGAGCCATGCTATTGATATGCAACTAACCTCTCATTGACAGACAAAGAGGCTATCAGACTCTGCAATGGGTTGATGGCTGGTCAGACAGGAGTGTCCCAAAGGACAATGGCTCAGGAGCACCCTGTGTATCCCCACTAATGAATTTAATTCTGACTGCGACAATGTAACTCGGCCAGGTGTGGGCGTATCAGGTTTTTTACCCCCTCAGTCTGTTCAACCCCCAAATTGCCTGCCACATCTTAGATGTAATTTCTGCACCCAGGTTCCTAATATCTCTCTCACGTAACAAACCCTAGAAAAGTAAAACTTAAAACATACTTTATTAATTCCCGTACATCCCCTCCTGCTAGAAGGCATAAATTATTTGCCAAGTATATGCCAAAATAAGTTGACCAAAAGGACAATATGACTTGCTTCCCAGACTACCTCTAACACTCAGCAAGAGAAGGTTGTATGTGGGCCAGCAGTTTTTAAAAAAACAATTATTCTAGTATTCACTAAAAGCAAATTGAAGCGGGGAGGAGGGGGCAGTGGTAAAACCTGATTCATTCCAGTAATTTGAATGCAATTGACGTTAAACTGACTGGTCTGTCCTAACCAGATTTCTTCCACTTTAAATATTTGGAGTAATATTTAAAATTTCCAAGCCAGAGACAGAATTTCTGAAGGCAGAGCGGGTTGGAAAATCATCAGTGCATCTTCAATTTCCTTCTTTATCTTTTATCACCCTGGGGTAGAACCATGCAGCCCCCACGGCTTGTCAATTATATCTTTTTCTCCATTCCCATTTTTAAACTTGTATTACAATCTACCAAATTCCTCTCCTTCCTATGTCTGAATGTTTTTTTCCCGAGGCTGGTATTTCACCATACCCCATCACACAATCACCATGGTCCCACATGCAAACTTTAAGTGGCCCATACTCCTATTTAAAAATCTATTCATAAACATCTTTGCGGTTAGTCTTGATATTGCTCGCAGTTTCTTTGAGATTATTTTCTTTGCACCCCTTCGTTGTTTTATTTTATAGCTCTCAAAGGTCTGCTCGATTTGACTTTGTGTGTCATACTGATACTGCCTTGCCCTTCATTTGCTGACAACTGCTTTAAATGCATAAGTAAAGCCTGACATTCTCTAAGTACCAGAAAGTGAAAGTATTACCGGAGCCTGAAATCAAGGGTGATGCAGAGGATTAAATGAGGCCCTCATCTTTTATCTCTGGATGATTAAAATCTAGTTCAGACTAATGGATTCAAGTCTTCTAATAGCAAGGACACTTAAGAAACACACTTGGGAAGTTTTAATCCAGCTCTACAAATAATGGGCTGAGCTGGTATCATTCAAGTACTCCACGTACAGCATTTGTTTAGAAAATGTCAACTTGAAGCAGTAGACCAAGCAAGATAGGGCAGAGTGGAAGGAGCATTATTTTGCATCTAACCATACTATCCTTGAAAGAAATCACCAACCATCATTATTACCAGTTCTGAGAGCTACAACTGGAACTTTATCTAATGACATAGGAGGGTGAACAGCCAGCTGTTGTGGTGCACATAGGCACCGACGATATAGTAAAAAACGGAACGAGGTCCGACAAGCTGACTTCAGGGAGTTAGGAGTTAAACTAAAAAGTAGGACCTCAAAGTTAGTAATCTCAGGATTGCTACCAGTGCCACGAGCTAGTCAGAATAGGGAATGTCAGGATAGATACGATGAATGCGTGGCTCGAGAGATGGTGAAAGAGGGAGGGATTCAGATTCCTGGGGCATTGGAACTGGTTCTGGGGGAGGCGGGACCAGTACATACCGGACGGTCTGCACAAGGGCAGGAACCGATGTCCTGGGGGGGGGGGGGGGGGGTGTTTGCTAGAGCTGTTGGGGAGGGTTTAAACTAATGTGGCAGGGGGATGGGAACCGATGCAGGAAGTCAGAAGGTAGTAAAACAGGGACAGAAACAAAAGGCAGTAAGGGGGGGGGGGGGGAAGTGTATGGCAGAGAAGCCATACTCAAAAATCAGAAAGGGCGACTGTGCAAGGTACAGTGACTGAGGAGAGCTCAGTGAATAGGCCCAGTAATACTAAAAGGAATAAAATGGGAAGTAAAAACATAAATAGTAAGCAAAGTTTTATGGGTTCAACGACAAGGAAAATTAGGAGAAAAGTTAAGAGGAAGTATAACTTAGAAGAGGTTACTGATCGAGGTGTTATGATTCAAAACAGAGGTATAAAAGCCAAGATAAGTGTACTTTACCTGAATGCTCGTAGTATTCGGAATAAGGTAAATGAGTTGATGGCGCAAATCATCGTGAATGACTATGATTTAGTGGCATTTAGTGAAACATGGTTAAATGATGGGAGTTAAATATCCGAGGGTATCAAACTTTTCGGAAGGACAGAGTGGATGGTAAGGAAGGTGGTGCAGCTGTTTTATTTAAGGATGACATCCGGGCAATAGTAAGGGATGACATCGGTGCTATGGAGGACAAGATCCATTTGGGTGGAAATCAGGAATAGTAAGGCAACAATGTCACTGATAGGAGTAGTCTATAGGCCACCAAATAGTAACATTATGGTGGGGCAAATAGTAACATTATAACTGATGCATGTAGAAATGGTAGAGCAGTTATCATGGGGGATTTTAATCTACATGTCGATTGGTTTAACCAGGTTGGTTAAGGCAGCCTTGAGGAGGAGTTTATAGAATGTATCCACGATAGTTTCCTAGAACAGTAGAACAAGCGGTCCTAGATCTGGTCCAGTGTAATGAGACAGGATTGATTAATGATCTCATAGTTAGGGATTCTCTCGGAATGAGCAATCACAATATGGTGGAATTTAAAATACAGATGGAGGGTGAGAAGGTAAAATCAAACACTAGTGTTTTGTGCTTAAACAAAGGAGATTACAATGGGATGAGAGAAGAACTAGCTCAGGTAGACTGGGAGCAAAGACTTTATGGTGAAACAGTTGAGGAACAGTGGAGAACCTTCCAAGCGATTTTTCACAGTGTCTATACCAACAAAAAGGAAGTACGGTAGAAAGAGGGAAAACTGACCATGGATATCTACGGAAATAAGGGAGAGTATCAAATTGAAGGAAAAAGCATATAAAGTGGCAAAGATTAGGGGGAGACTTGAGGACTGGGAAATCTTTAGCAGGCAACAGAAAGCTACTAAAAAAGCTATAAAGAAGAGTAAGATAGATTATGAGAGTAAACTTGCTCAGAATATAAAAACAAATAGTAAACGTTTCCACAAATATATAAAACAAAAAAGAGTGGCTAAGGTAACTTTTGGTCCTTTAGAGGATGAGAAAGGAGATTTAATAATGGGAGATGAGGAAATGGCTGAGGAACTGAACAGGCTTTTTGGGTCGGTCTTCACAGTGGAAGACACAAATAACATGCCAGTGACTGATAGAAAGGAGGCTATGACAGGTGAGGACCTTGAGATGATTGTTATCATGAGGGAGGTAGTGATGGGAAAGCTAATGGGGCTAAAGGTAGACAAGTCTCCTGGCCCTGATGGAATGCATCCCAGAGTGCTAAAAGAGATGGCTAGGGAAATTGGAAATGCACTAGTGATAATTTACCAAAATTGACTACTCTCTCGGGTGGTCCCGGTGGATTGGAAATTAGCAAACGTGACACCACTGTTTAAAAAAGGAGGTAGGCAGAAAGCGGGTAATTATAGGCCAGTGAGCTTAACTTCGGTAGTAGGGAAGATGCTGGAATCTATCATCAAGGAAGAAATAGCGAGACATCTGGATGGAAATTGTCCCATTGGGCAGGCACAGCATGGGTTCAGAAAGGGCAGATCGTGCCTAACTAATTTAGTGGAATTTTTTGAGGACATTACCAGTGCGGTAGATAATGGGGAGCCAATGGATGTGGTATATCTAGATTTCCAGAAAGCCTTTGACAAGGTGCCACACAAAAGGTTGCTGCATAAGAAAAAGATGCATGACATTAAGGGTAAAGTAGTAGCATGGATAGAGGATTGGTTAATTAATAGAAAGCAAAGAGTGGGGATTAATGGGTGTTTCTCTGGTTGGCAATCAGTAGCTAGTGGTGTCCCTCAGGGATCAGTGTTGGGCCCACAATTGTTCACAATTTACATAGATGATTTGGAGTTGGGGACCAAGGGCAATGTGTCCAAGTTTGCAGACGACACGAAGATGAGTGGCAAAGCAAAAAGTGCAGAGGATATTGGAAGCCTGCAGAAGGATTTGGATAAGTGAATGGGCTAGGGTCTAGCAGATAGAATACAATGTTGACAAATGTGAGGTTATCCATTTTGGTAGGAATAACAGCAAAAGGGATTATTATTTAAATGATAAAATGTTAAAACATGCTGCTGTGCAGAGAGACTTGGGTGTGCTAGTGCATGAGTCACAGAAGGTTGGTTTACAGGTGCAACAGGTGATTAAGGCGGCAAATGGAATTTAGTCCTTCACTGCTGGAGGGATGGAGTTTCAGACTAGGGAGGTTATGCTGCAATTATACAAGGTGTTAGCGAGGCCACACCTGGAGTATTGTGTTCAGTTTTGGTCTCCTTAACTGAGAAAGGACGTACTGGCGCTGGAGGGTATGCAGAGGAGATTCACGAGGTTAATCCCAGAGCTGAAGGGGTTGGATTACGAGGAGAGGTTGAGAAGACTGGGACTGTACTCGTTGGAATTTAGAAGGATGAGGGGGGATCTTATAGAAACATATTAAATTATGAAGGGAATAGATAGGATAGATGCGGGCAGGTTGTTTCCACTGGCGGGAGAAAGCAGAACTCGGCAGCACAGCCTCAAAATAAGGGGAAGTAGATTCAGGACTGAGTTTAGGAGGAACTTCTTCACCCAAAGGGTTGTGAATCAACGGAATTCCTTGCCCAATGAAGCAGTTGAGGCTCCTTCATTAAGTCTTTTTAAGATAGAAATAGCCAGTTTTTTTGAAGAATAAAGGGATTAAGGGTTATGGTGTTCGGGCCGGAAAGTGGAGCTGAGTCCACAAAAGAGCAGCCATGATCTCATTGCATGGCGGAGCAGGCCCGAGGGGCCAGATGGCCTACTCCTGTTCCTTGTTCTTACGTTCTTATGTAGTCTGTTCTGTACACAGACGCAGAATGAGTGCATCAATAGATTTTTTTGTCTGCACTTCAGGAGTGCAATGGAATGCTCTCCACTTGCCTGAATGGGTGCAACACAAACAACAGCCAAGAATCTGACGGGAAAGATGGCCAACATTGTGCCGTGAGACTTGATAGTCAAAAGAGGCCAACAGATTTGTCTGTGCGAGAAACTGCCTCTCTGGAGAATGGGTTTCATGGGAACAGACAGAAGGATAGTTTGCAACTGGACATTTTGATGATGACATTATGTTTTGGAACAGTGAGAACAAGCCACTCTCAAGGACGAATGTCTACATACTACAGGATTGTTTATAAAAAGTAGCAGCTTTAAGATCTCAACGGCAATAACCCTGGGGATCAAGACAAGACCCGGGTTTGGTCATGGAACATAGAATATTACAGCACAGTACAGGAGTTTTTTTACAGCTGCTACATGACCTCATGGCTCCGAATCTCAATCCCTCTACCAATAAAAGCTAACACACCGGAAGCCTTCTTAACAACCCTCTCAACCTGGGTGGCAACTTTCACTTACAGCATATACCCGAGCGAGCCTGGACAATTTGTCTCTATCAGGTTATAGCTAAAGTTGGAGTTAAATAATAAAAGCTGCAATAATCAAACTTGCATTTGTCTGTTTCATCAGTTGCTGCCAGAAAAGGACAGCAACATATTGGCACCCCAGATGGGAAATGTCTAGATTTTAGACTAATTGGACTGATTCAGAGTTAAACATCTCAATTGCCCAGCCTGAATTAAGAGGGCAGATGATGGCCAAGATTAAATGGGTGAAGGGGGCATAAACAAAGGACTGGTCAGCCGATTAGTTCAGAGGGCATGTTCAAACGACCGACATTGCAGACAAAAAGATTAAAGTGACTAATGGTTAATAACAAAAGTAAGCTCCATTAATCAACCTTGAGGGATGTCCAGCAAACCTCAAGTATGTAGATGAGGAGAAACCAGATGGGAAGTTAGCACCAAAAGTATCTGGAAAGGAGTTTAAAAGGATTAAGAGGCACTCTCTTCTTTTCCTCTCTGCCAGATTGGCGCCACTCCCCAAAACAAGATTTACAGCAGAACACCCCCCCCCCCCCCCCCCCCCCACCCCCCACCCCACAAGATTGTGGAGCAGTAAAATCAAAGTAATAATGACTTTGGCATATGCTAGAATGCGACTGATAGACAATTTAGCAACAGAGACAGGAGCAAATGATGCCCTGGGAGCTTACATAGAACATACAGTGCAGAAGGAGGCAATTCGGCCCATCGAGTCTGCACCGACCCACTTAAGCCCTCACTTCCACCCTATTCCCTTAACCCAATAACCTCTCCTAACCTTTTTGATCACTGAGGGCAATTTATCATGGCCAATCCACCTAACCTGCATATCTTTGGACTGTGGGAGGAAACCGGAGCACCCGGTGGAAACCCACGCAGACACGGAGAGAACGTGCAGACTCCGCACAGACAGTGACCCAACGGGGAATCGAGCCTGGGTCAGAAAGGAAACGAGTTGGAGAAATTCCTGAATAAGTTGGTCTACAGAGCACATCCGAGTGCCTTACAGTAAAATATGTAAAGACTGAAGCAAACTGTGAATGAGCTGCAGAATGGAACGGATGCATCAGTTACATTGGTAACAGGAGGCACATGATAGGGTATGTCCTGCTAAGAAAAAAACTACCACTGTTAGACCAAGGATTGGAACAAGATATTGATTTACAGTCAGAAAATATCTGACCAAGTGTGAAGTTAGAAGATGTAGGGAGGATTTTGAGGCAGTTAATTCAGCGACAAAGTGCTGCCTCCTGTGAAGCAGACCAGTCTCAGTGTTTAGTTCAAATGCAAACACCATGTTACAAATCAGCCATCAGCAAGCAGTTCTAGTGGTCATCTCCAAAACTGGGACAGTTAAAAGCACTCCTCCCTCTTCTCTGTCTCTCCTGTGATAAGGAAATTGGGACGTGAGGTCAGACATGTGACCCTTACTCCACGTTTCTTTGTTGAAGGAATACCACACATTCAAGTCAAATCATTCTTGAGGCAGTGTGTTGTGCGCAAGCATCGTAGATTCAAAGAATTTGTTTGGGAAGGGAACTAAATTAATTTAATTTGAACTGCTGAGAGTTTCTGTTTAAAATAAATTTGAACTGTACTAGAATTCAAAAGGGTTGTTCTCAAGTTTGAAATAATGAAGCTGTGAAGGTCTGTCTGTTCCAAAACAAAGATAAGAAGAATTTGGTAGCAATACAATTTGAATTTTCCAAAAGAGGAGTTATTTTCACAAAATCTCTCTTATAACTTTGGTTAAGTAGTATTTATTGGAAATTGAAAGGGAAATGGATAGAGAACAGAAATAATAATAATCTTTATTGTCACAAGTATGCTTACATTAAGACTGCAATGAAGTTACAGTGAAAAGCCCCTAATCGCCACACGCCGGCGCCTGTTCGGGTACAAAGAGGGAGAATTCAGAATGTCCAATTCACCTAACAAGCACGTCTTTTGGGACTTGTGGGAGGAAACCGGAGCACCCGGAGGAAACCCACGCAGACACACGGAGAATGTGCAGATTCCGTAGACAGTGACCCAAGCTGGGAATGAAACCTGGGACCCTGGCTCTGTGAAGCAACAGTGCTAACCACTGTGCTACCGTGCTGAAATTGACATAATAAAGACGCGGAAATAGAAAATTTAAAACAAGAGTTTATTGCTACAATATCAGTTTACTTACCGAGGTGCAAAAGAATCAGCTGAATTTGTTACATAGGAACAAATTCCAAATGGAAACTGAGAAGGCTTATCAGGAAAAGGAGCAAGTTGTGTGAATGAAGCTCAGCTCAGAAAGAAATTAAAAGTTGAATAAGAGATGTGGTAATTTACAAGGAGCCATAAAAGTGTTACATCAAATGAGTGAAACCTTTCAACATCAAATCGCTGACCACAGATGTCAGCATGAGACAGATAAGTTTTAGTCACAACTCCAGATCCAGAGGGATCTGATGTGCACCTTTTGAGCTGTAGAATCAAAGAATATGGAAGAAGGGGAGGTAGATTGGGGTGAACTAGGCCAAGCCACTCAAGAATAAAGCAATTGGGAGGAAGTAGAGAGGCCTAACCCTCCTCCTCCTCGATCTGAACATCTTAACCCACCGCTATAACCAATTCCCATGAAACCCACCACAACACAGACCAGGGTCATAGAGTATAACACGCCACATACAATAGCAGAGAGAGTAAAACAAAATCCCAGTATACAAGCCTTACAAGACCCAGGGGCAACACTTGAGTAAACAAATACGGCCTTATTAACGGCTGTGGGATACAGTAGAGAGGACCTGGTACAAGGTCTGATTAAATGCATGCAGAGGAAAGGGGAATGTCACACGTCCTTTGCTAACCACCTGTGGACACTAATGCTCCACGGCTGTGGTACTACAGTTAAGAGAACCGGAACACCTACCTTCCTCACAGACTATCGCTATTACAAAGGGGAATTGCATGTATGTCTGGTTTTGACAGCGAATGATCCGGGGGGGGACACACACCAAGGCTCGGACTGGTTGCCACCGCCCCCATCCTTAAAACTTTTGTTGAGCCACAGATGAGGATTTGGTGCAGATCAGGGATGGAGTATTTCTGGCGTCTTATAACAAATGAAAAGGCTGAATTTACAAACAGACTACGTGGGCCCCTTGTCACCATGTAATGGGGGTTACAAATACATCTTTGTCATCACCGATACCTTTAGTAAATGGATTGAAGCATTCCCTACCAGGATGGACATGACAAACTAGCAGCAAATGTGCAGGTACAGCTGGTGTTCACTAAATGGCGACTTCCCCATAACATTGAATCAGACCAAAGAACTGATTTCACCACAGAGATGATGCAGAGTGTAATGACCGGTTTTGTTGCATATAGCAGCCTATCCTATTAGGGCAGCACGGTAGCATGGTGGTTAGCACAAATGCTTCACAGCTCCAGGGTCCCAGGTTCGATTCCCGGCTGGGTCACTGTCTGTGCAGAGTCTGCACGTCCTCCCCGTGTGTGCGTGGGTTTCCTCCGGGTGCTCCGGTTTCCTCCCACAGTCCAAAGATGTGCGGGCTAGGTGGATTGGCCATGCTAAATTGTCCATAGTGTCCTAAAAAGTAAGGTTAAGGGGGGGGTTGTTGGGTTATGGGTATAGGGTGGATACGTGGGTTTGAGTAGGGTGATCATTACTCGGCACAACATCGAGGGCCGAAGGGCCTGTTCTGTGCTGTACTGTTCTATCCTCCACAGTGCAGCGGTATAGTGGAAAGAAGGGGGGGTGGTTTCGGGGGTGGCAACAAGCGGGGATTGAGTAGTTTGGGGATCTATTCATTGTTGGTGGAAGAGTTAGAGTTGCCTACCAGGAATGGGTTCCAGTATTCGCAGGCGAGGGATTTTGTCCGGAAGCAGGTACCATCCTTTCCTCACCTGCCACCCCAGGGCCTACAGGACAAGGTGGTGTCAAGAACAGGGGTAGAGGAAGGAAATGTGTCAGAAATTTACAAGCTGATGGATTGGGAGCCCCAATAGGGGTAGTGAAGCACAGGTGAGAGGAAAAGTTGGGTCAGGTTGGGTTGGAGGCTGAGCTGTGGGAGGAGGCTCTGTAGAGCGTGAATGCATCCTCGTCAGGCATTAGGCTTAGCCTTATTCAGTTTAAGGTGGTCCACAGGACGCACATAACGGTGGCTAGGATGAGCAAGTTTTTTGAAGGGGTAGAAGATAGGTGTGGGTGGTGTGCTGGTGGGCCCTCAAATCATGTCCATCGGGTGTGTCCGAAGCTAGGGGGATTCTGGCAGGGGTTTTCCGACGTTATGTCAGAGGTCCTGATAAAGGTGAAGGTGATCCCAAGTCCAGAAGTCCAGAAGTGGTGATCTTTGCAGTGTCAGAAGGCCTGGGAGTTCAGGGGGTGAGAGAGACCAATGTTAGCAATGAGAGAGACCTGGTAGCTCAGAGATGGGTATTAACATAGAACATACAGTGCAGAAGGAGGCCATTTGGCCCATCGTGTCTGCACCGACCCACTTACGCCCTCACCTCAATCCTATCCCCTTACCCTAATAACCCCTCCTATACCTTTTTGGATACTAAGGGCAATTTAACATGGCCAATCCACCTAACCTGCACGACTTTGGACTGTGGGAGGAAACCGGAGCACCCGGAGGAAACCCATGCAGGCACGGGGAGAAGGTGCAGACTCCACACAGACAGTGACCCAGCAGGGAATCGAACCTGGGACCTTGGAGCTGTGAAGCCACAATGCTAACCACTATGCTACTGTGCTGCCCCTTTATTATTAGAATGGAGGGACTAGGGGCCACTGAAACTGGGGTGTGTGGGTGAGTGACCAGGCAGAGTTTCTCAGGCTAGAAAAAATAAAGTTTGCCTTGAGAGGGTCTGTGGAGGGATTGTCCGGCGAAGGCAGCCGCCATCAACTTCTTCGAGAATAATTAAGATGTCACCAGTGGGTTGGGGGGGGGGGGAAGATAAATAAAATGGAGAGGTAGGGGAGCTGGGGTGTGGGGGTGCAGGATGGTGGGGTGTTAGGTATTTAGTTGAGTTAGTTATTTGCATTGAATTGCATTAGTGTTGGCTTGTTTTGTTTTGTGGTTATGTTTGATGTGGAAATATATAAATGCTTCAATTAAATATTTTTCAAAAAAAAGGAAATTAAGGAAATGAGTTAGTGGGATGATATTTGGAACTGGGGAACAAATATACAGCTTTACCCAGTGGAATAAATTATATTGTATTTAGTAATAATAGCTACTAATGTAATTGTTTTAATTAGTTATGATAAGCTGTAATGTAGCTTGGACTTGAATATCAGCCCGAACTGGCGAAGGTTTTCTGTGATCCGCTTCACTCAATTCAGCGAATCAAAGGGGGGGAATGATGGGCAAGTTGGCCAATATTATGCTGTGAGGCATGATGGTAAAAGAAGTCAACAGATTTATCTGTGTGAAAAACTGCCTCTGCAGAATTAATTTCATTGGGACAGAATGATGGCTTGCAACTGGACATTTTGTTCTATCGGGGTAGTGTACTTTTGTTCAAGTTGTGAGTCTTGGAACTAATTTAAATGTGTAAAATCAGCACATAGCTAAAATCTGAGTTAAATAATGGCGGTTTATCTCAGTGGGCTAGACAGCTGGTTTGTAATGCAGAACAAGGCCAGCAGCACGGGTTCAATTCCCGTACCGGCTTACCCGAACAGGCACCGGAATGTGGCATTGAGGGGCTTTTCACAGTAACTTCATACTTGTGACAATAAAAGATCATTATTATTATTAAAGCTGTATAAATCAAACTTGGAGCGAGTATCAATATTTGTCTGTTTTGTCAGTTGATTCCAGCAGAGGGCAGGAACAAAGCTCAATACCATCCAGGACAAAGTAGCCTGTTTGATTTGCATCCGATTCACCATACTCATCATTTGGTGCACACTGTTGCTACTGTGTGCACTATCTACAAGGTAATAATCTATAATCTTTATGAGTATCACAAGTAGGCTTACATTAACACTGCAATGAAGTTACTGTGAAAATCCCCTAGTCGCCACACTCGGGCGCCTGTTCTGGTAAACCGAGGGAGACTGCAGTGACTCACCAAATACTTTAGACAGCACATTGGAAACTCATGACCTCTACCACGCTGAAGCAGATACCGGTGAGCACCACCACCTGCACATTTTCCTCCAAGCACACATCATTCTGACTTGGAAATATATAGCCACTCCTTCACTGTAGCTGGGTCAAAATCCTACAAGTCCGTCCCCAACGGCACAGTGGGTGTACCTATACCTCATGGGCTGCAGGGGTTCAGAGGCAGCTCACCACCACCTTCTCAGGAACAGTTAGGTGTGGACAATAAATGCTGGTCTAGCCAGCAACATCACATCCCACGAAAGAATTAAAAAAAACTGTTAGTAATATTACAGCACCCAAAACAAATCAATATTGTAATTAGTTTTAGTTATTGGACTGGGGCATGTGGACAGACACACGACAGAAAGAATCACTACGTGCAGAAAACACAGACCAGACACAGCTCTACCGTATCAAATTTTCAGATTAGCACCCGCCATTTCTATCCATGGGTCACACGTTTGTTTGTTTTCCCCTGCCTGACCATCACCAGCTCTAATCAAGAGACTCATCACTTTTGTCTACAAAATTATGAGGGGCATAGACAGAGTGGATAGTCAGAGGTTTTTCCCCAGGGTAGAGGGGTCAATTACCAGGGGGCATAGGTTTAAGGTGCGAGGGGCAAGGTTTAGAGGAGATGTACGAGGCAAGTTTTTTTTTACACAGAAGGTAGTGGGTGCCTGGAACTCGCTGCCGGAGGAAGTGGTGGAAGCAGGGACGATAGTGACATTTAAGGGACATCTTGACAAATACATGAATAGGATGGGAATAGAGGTTTACGGACCCAGGAAGTGTAGAAGATTTTAGTTTAGTCGGGCAGCATGGTCGGCGCAGGCTTGGAGGGCCGAAGGGCCTGTTCCTGTGCTGTACTTTTCTTTGTTCTTTCTTTGATAAAATCTCAATTAACTTTCTGTGCTGACTGACCAACCACTAATTTGCGACTTTACTTCCAGCATTCACGCTTATTCTCTACTTCCTCAACCAACCTCATGGGTGCTTACGGCATCTCGGTGTAACCAAATTGGCTGCCAGATTAGGATACACTATCACGGATAATTTACACTTCAAAAACAATTATCTGCCCACAAAGCACTTTGGGACGTTATGAGGGCATTAAACATACAATTATTGTAAAGCTTTATTTCTTTACTTTAAACAAAGATGTGCCCTTCAACCAACCTGGGTCACAGCAATGGAATCTGGTCAGAATTTCCCCCAAAGAATTGCACGTAATTTTGAAAATCAATTCTCAAACATAGGATTGTTACGAGCAAGATTCAGCTTGTTTAACTCTTGTTCTGTGCTACTAGTTTACTATTTAATTTTTATTAAACTCTAGCAAATACTCGGCCCAACAAGACATAATCCTTCGAACCAATAAATGGGTAAATGAGGCAATAGAGGAAGTGGGGTAGCATTTAACAGGCAAACAGAAAGTGAAGATTTCTCAGTAGTCTGGATTGGTTACTTCTGACTTTTGGTGACTTCTAGCTATCAGCTTTCAATGATACAAAAAAAATTATCATCACTTCAGGATAGCCACAAAACACTTTACCACTAATCAATTACTTTGAAAATCCAGTTACCATCTGCCAAATAGAACTATCTGCTGTTCAGAATCAATAGTTTATCCCCACACGAACCACCACCTCAGGTCTGCCCCCAGATTAACCCCATCCCAATTTTACCCTCCATGCTGACCCCAGGTTTACCCTCAACATTGATGATCATCCCAAGTTACCTTCCATCCTGCCCACCACCCCAGATTTACCCTCCACATCAACCAGGTTGAAGACTTGAATTACCCCACGGTGACGATTTTCTGGAGTTTAAAGCAACGTTGCTTTTTACGTTGCTTTTACCCGGCTTTAAAGCACACTGACCATTCCCTTGCGTTGAAAGCCCTGGTTAGCCTCCCTCCCCAGATTGACCATCACCCGCCGCCGCCATACTCACCCCCTCTCTGTCTGGGTATCCGCGCTGCCACTCCGGTGGGATGAACCCCGCTGCTCACGTGACCCCCAGCCTGACGCGCCTCCGCAGAGCGAGCCCTGCCCCCGTTCTGATTGGCGGCGGCGGCGCACGCGTAACAACAGATTCGGCTTTACCATTGGCCGAAAGCGACATCTACCCAATGGCTTCAGCCAATAGACAGAGGTGGGCGGACACCACGAGGCGTCTCAGCTGATTGGAATGCTGGCCCCTCCCCTCAGTGTGCTGTGAGTCCAGTCCAGGGAATGAGCCTTTGATCACTGCAGTGCAGAAGGCGGCCATTTGACCCATCAAGTCTGCACCGACTCTCCAAAAGGGTGCCTGACCCCATCCAAACCGTACATCCCTGGAAACAAAGGTGCAATTTAGCATGGCCAATCCACCTAACCTGCACGTCTTTGGACTGTAGGAGGAAAATGGAGCACCCGGAGGAAGCCAAGCATACAAGGGGAGAACGTGCAAACTCCACACAGTCTGAGGCTGAATTGAACCCGAGTCTCAGGCACTGTGAGGCAGCAGTGCTAACCACTGTGCCACCGTGTTGTCCTACTCAGCATCAATATGTCCTGTGTGGACTGATCCTGACAGTGCACTGAGGAAACATCTCCCACATGCATCTCAGTTATTTCAAGTATCTGCCTTGTGCATGATAAGTTGGAACTGTGAAAATCGAGCATCTTTATCCATCCAAGCAAAGTTTAATCAATAAGATGTTAAAAATGTCCAAACATCTACTTTACTCTTTCGGGGATTGGATGGCATTGAATGTTAGGGGGAGGGGGAGTGGAAGGGACTCTGTAGGTTAATGATGACCATAAGCAATTCCTAATTCCTTTCTCTTTTATTTCTCCTTTGTTTGTCCCACCGTGGGAGGGTTTGTTTTATTTGACGCCTACATTGTCAGGTGGATCATTG
The DNA here is from genome assembly GCF_902713615.1 of Scyliorhinus canicula. NCBI lineage: Eukaryota > Metazoa > Chordata > Chondrichthyes > Carcharhiniformes > Scyliorhinidae > Scyliorhinus > Scyliorhinus canicula. The sequence goes on along the minus strand of NC_052151.1, from coordinate 164,919,874 downwards.
CTTGGGGTGGTGGGAGGATGGGATCGTTGTTGTTGATAAGGAGATTGATTTTGTATTTGTCACCATTTACTGCTTGTGGGTGGGATGTAAATTCTGGAGAAAATGTGAAAATGGAGAATAAAAATACTTATTAAAAAAAAATTCTCCCTCCGTGTACCTGAACAGGCGCCGGAATGTGGCGACTAGGGGCTTTTCATAGTAACTTCATTGTAGTGTGCAAAATAGTAAGCCTATTTGTGACAATAAAGATAATGTAAAAAAAAACACACACCATCCTGACTTAGAACTTTATTGCCATTCCTGCACTGTCACTGGGTTGAATTCATGGAAATTCCTCCTAACAGCACTGTGGGTGTACCTACACTACATGGTCTGCAGCAGTTCATAGAGGTGGTTCACCACCACGTTCACAACGGCAACACTTGCTGATCCAGCCAGTGACAATGACATCCCACGAAATTATTTTAAAAACATAGAATAGATGCATTTTAAGGGAAGCTGGATAATTACATGAGGGTGACAGGAATGCAACAACAACTTATATTTATGTAGCACCTTTAACATAATGAAACGTTCTAAGGAACATCAGAGAAGCATTATAAAACATGGTATGATGCCAAATCACATGGTAGTAATATTAGGTTAGATGACCAAAAACTTGGTCAAAGGTAGAGATTTTAAGGAATGTCTTAAGGGAGGAAAGTGAGAACTAAAGCTGGAGACATATAAGGAGGGTATTACAGAACATGGCAACTCAAGGTATGGCCACTGACATTGTAGTGAATACAATTAGGAATGCACAAGAGTTAGAGGAGTGCGGATATCTTACTGGTTTGTGGGGCTGGAAGAGATAGGAAGTGGTGGGGGAAGGATTGAAAGGATGAGAATTTTAAAAACAAAACATTGTTTGATTGGGGGCCAATGTAGCAGCGAGGACAGGGAATTGGCACAGGTTAAGACATGGGAAGCAGAGCCCAAAGAGAAAATACTGGAAAATCTCAGCAGGTGGATGCTGTGGATTATCCCAAGTTTATGGAGAATGTGGGAGACCAGCCAGGAGTGCATTGGAAGAGTCAAGTCTAATGGTAACAAAGGCATAGATGAGGATTTTGGTAGCAGATAAGCTGAGACAGGGGTGATGTTGGAAGTAGGTGGTCTTAGTGATGACACGAATAGTTAGAATCATAGAATCTCTACAGTGTAGGAGGCCATTCGGCCCCTCAAATCTACAGCGACCGTCTGGAAAGCACTCTACCTAGGCCCACTCCCCCATTTCCCTACTAAACCTTTGGACACTAAGGGACAATTTAGAATATCCAATCCACCTAACCTGCACATCTTTGGACTGTGGGAGGAAACCGGGCCACCCAGAGGAAACCCAAGCAGACATGGGAAGAACGTGCAAATTCCACACCGACAGTCACCCAAGGTCAGAATTGAACCTGGGTCCCTGGCATTGTGAGGCAGCAGTGCTTAGCAGTTGCTAAGTTAAGGTGAAGTAAGGTGGAGGGGAAGCTTGCATGGAACATGAATATTGGCATTGATCTGTTGGACAAAATGGCCTGTTCATCCAATGTAGATTCTGTGTAATTCACTGCTATGTAGAATAAATCCCAAATTGCACCTATAACGGCGCAGGAAACTCCTTTCAGAGTCAAAATGACGCAAACGTCAACACTGGTGAAGCGTCTGCAACAAGAATGAGAGCAACACAATTAAAGGTATAGAAATTCACCAACAAAAAACTTCCACTTATGGCCTCTCTCCGTGCCCTTGAGACTTTCAAACAGGTGAGGAGGGGCATGTCTGCTCACAGGATACGGACATTGTTATCTCGCACCAGTTTGTTTCCTCTTTCCATAGAGTTGTAAGTATGAGCTGCTACCAAGTTCTTCTTCACTCTTTTGCTGCAGTTCCATTGATGGCATCAATCTCTGGCTAAATTGGCATCACCCCACTACTACCATTAGAACATAGAACATAGAACAGTACAGCACAGAACAGGCCCTTCGGCCCTCAATGTTGTGCCGAGCCATGATCACCCTATTCTTTGTCCTACCATCGTGATCTGTGGACGCTTGGCGTGGCTCTTGGTTCTGGGTACTGTGGTGGTTCGAGAGATAAACTGGAGGTTTCCAGTAGTTAACAAATGGGTTTATTGATGAAAGGCAAAAACGTAATTAGATAACAGGATCAGAACATTATACAACAGGTCTTTATTCTTCAGCTCCCTGATCCACACTGCCCGAGGTCATGCACCCAGGGCTAGCACAATCTCCTCATTTGCCCAAATAGCCTCGAGCTGGTCATGTGGTCCATGGAGCACGCCCGCTCAAAGGGGCCAAGATACCACAGGTATGCATTACCTACTTCTTCCCTAGACAGACATTTGTCTTGCTCTCATACTTGCTTTCAACTAGTTTATTAACACTGGATATAAACAGATTATACAGTACATATGTTGCTCCTGAGGACATCCTCTCTCTCTCTCTCTCCTCGCTGGTACATCATCACCCACATCACTTACTAGCATATCTAATCTATTAACACATTACACTACAATCTTCCAGGCAACCTTTCCGAATATGATTTGTCCAATCTATATGTCTAGATTAAAATAACCCATGATTATCACCATACCTTTGTCACAAGCCCCATTATTTCTTCCTGTCTACCCCCTACAGTGTGGTTGGGTGCCAGATTGGAGAATCGGCAGGGGGTGGGGCACGATTCACGCGACGCCACCCCGACACTGGTCCGCCGATTCTCTGCTCACCGGAGAATCGGCGCCATTGGCGCCGGTGCGGTCGGTGCGGCGCCGGTCGGGGGCCGTGCTACGCGGACCCCCGGCGATTCTCTGTGCGCGATGGGCGAGTGCCTGCCGAGTTAGGCCGAGTCCCCCCGGCGCCATTCATGTGTGGTCCTACCCGACAGGACCTTGGCGTTCATGTTGTGGGGGGCAGCCTGGTGGGGAGGAGGGGGGAATCCAACCCCGAGGTGGGCCCTCAACGGTGGCGTGGCCTGCGATTGGGGCCTACCGATCGGCAGGCAGGCTTCTCCTGGTGGGAGCCTATGTTCCTCCACACCGGGCCCCTGTACCTCTTCGTCATGTTGCGTCAGGGCCGGCGCGGAGAAGGCAATTATCGCGCATATGCGAACTCTCGCTGGCCGTAGTGAGCATGCGCGAATTCACGCCAGCCGTAGCGCACAAGCACAGACTCGCAGCACCCGTTCTGATGCCAGTATCGGTAGCTGGAGCAACGTGAGGCTCTTCAGTGCCGTGTGGCCCCCTGTTTGGCGCAGGATCGTTGCTCCTAGGGGCCTGTTGACGCCATCGTAAAACACGACGGCGTTTACAGTGGCGTCAAGGATCAGAGAATCCTGCCCCAGGTTCCAGCATGGTTCAGACGAAGGTCGTCCCAACGGTAAAGCTCCAACTTTCCACAGTACTGGTGTCAGTGCCCCATGAATTGAAACCAATTTCTCCCATTCCTCAGTTCTCTTCTATTCCACCAATCTTTGAACCAAGCATTTAACTCCCTAATCCTATTTACCCAGTGGCAATTTGCTTGTGGCTCAGGTAGTAATCCAAAATTGTTCCCTCTGAGTTTTTCCTTTTTTTAAAAATGTTTGTTTATTGGGATTCTCAATTTTTTCCAAAAAAATTGCATTGAACAAACAAAAGCAGAAAGTGCAGAAAGATAGCTACAGGTATCAACAGGTACAGCGCAAAACAATAGTCATGACATAATTGGGGACAAATAAGGACAGATGAATCGGGGACAAAATCCCCAACAAGTTCAGAAATGACCTGTCTGCACCCAAACAAGATCCACCCAACATTACAGACTCATCACTCATAGATACCACCCCAGCGCTGAGAGGAAATCGACTAACTCTTACACCGCAATGTAAACTCTTCTCCAGATCCACACCAGAAGAGGATCCACACCGGAATAGGCAGCCATCCTATACCTTAGAGCTGCCAAAATAACAACAATAAAGAGAGGACCGGTCACAAACAAACCTTAAAACTCATCCTAAGGTCCCCATAGAAGAAGTAAAAAGAGAACAAGAGTAAGAGCCAAAAGCAAGAATCCGAACTTCCATAACCCCATCTCCCAGCCCCAGATCAAAGGACAAGACAGATCCCCAACACCAGCAGCGCGCCCCCCCCCCCCCCCCCCCCCCCAACCTCCGGAGGACAACAGGATACTGTGGGGCCAAGAACCAACGGAATGTAAACTGCTCCCAATTGTTAAGCAGGCGGGAAACCCACTCCAGGAGGGGAAGGTCGTCAAAGCGACCCCAGATTGGGGAGCACCCTGAGAGGGAGGGCCAAAGCCCCCACCTGCAAAAACCCCACCTCCATTCCCCCACCTCACAACCAGGCCACTCAAAAGAAGAAAGGATTGGGCCACCCAAAGCCAACGTAGATCCAGATCTGTGTGTCCATGACACCAAGGCTCGCAATCCAACACCAGCACAGCCAGACCTCACGGACGCCAATACTAAGAGAGAAGTAGAAGCGATCCTTCCCAAAAGCTTCCAAAGTAAGAGAAAAAATGAAGAAGAAGAAAAACTGTCAATTCCTCAGACCCATAAACCTCTCCCAAAAGATTACTACGAGTCGCGAATCGGCCAACCAACTCCCCAAACTATAGAAGAAGGATAATTACTGGACACAGCCATTGGAACCTTTCCCCAATCTTCACCTCAATGGATGTGGACCTACCCAGATTGGCCTACCCCACCACAACCCCACAGGGAGGTACACTTATCCAAGGAGCAACAGGATACTGATGGCGATGGATGGGCCTGGACTAGCCCAGCATTGCCACAAAGAAAAAAGAAAGATTGGCGAATTGGCTCCAAGTACTCTCTTGACAACCCATCCTTTGCACCACTCTGAAGCTAAGCCAGTTCAGTCCCATACAGGGTATGACACATCTCCTCCCCACCCAAACCATCCAATACATATACCAGCAACAGGACCACACACCCCAACAGGAGAAGAGAAGAGAAAGAAGAACCCTTCTTGGGAGGCACCACCCCTCTAGACACCATATCTACCACCAAATAAAGGGCATTCAGACCAGCCTCACTCACAAGAACCCTGACAGCAATTAGAACAGTCAAAGAGGGAGACCCACATCAGGAGGATGACCATCTCTCCCCTAAGGGGAGTCCAACAAACCCCAGTCCTCAACAGGATAATACACAGTTTGCCTGGGTCTGAGGAAGAAAAAGGAGCTGCCAAAAGTTAAAAGAAAATTCTGACTCTGGGGGAACATTTCTCAAACGTAGCGAGGGCGGAACCAACCTTACTGCCCACACTCTCCACCCCTCCACCCTCCCACCCTCTTCCCCCACTCCAGCCCCCCTCATCCTCCCCCCAAGGATATATTAGGATAAAGAAACTACACAAATCTAGAATTTAAATTTCAGCCTAACATGATAAAATATTATTAAATCAGGATAACCACCGGTGCTGGACCTCACACCCAAAATATTTACTTCCCTGCAAACAGATAAATTGGCAATATCGACGAACAACATGATTAGCAGGGCGAACAGTCCAGGATAACAACTGAGGAACGAGGCAGTCATCAGGATAAAGACCACTTCACTGACACACGACGAAAGTAGACATCCAGGATAAAGCAGGATCTGAAACGGAGAGCACACTTCAGGATCTTCCTAGGTTTCCAATGATTGAAACATGAAGCTCATTACTTCCAACGTGCTGGCAACCGAGCTCAAGTGGTCACCTACCTCGGCTCCAGTGGGGGTGACGGCCCATCGGGCTCAGGCAATCTCAAATCCTCTCGACTGACAACAGCAATAAGTCAACACAGAACAAGAGGTCGGAATCTCAGCCCAATCCCAGGCCTCAGAGACAGGATTAAATGCGCTTCATCAAATTTTAGCTGCCCAGACTCCAGATTGAGGTTCCCGAAATTTGGCAGCCCATTCTTAAACTCAGCTGAGAACTTCTGCGCCACCTCACCAGGGATAATAGATATGACTGGACTCCTCATTGGTTCCCTTTATCTTCACCCAAACTGCTCAGGATGGACAACAGGCCATGCAACCGGAACTCAACCGTGCGAAGGCAGGTTTCCATGAGAGACAGTGCTCTCTCTGCTACAAGAACCTCCTTGTGCGCTGCCATTGCCTCCATAAAGACACCTCGCAATTCATAAAATTGGGCTCTAATATCCTAGGCTGCAGATTCAAGACTGCAGATGGATTACCTTCATCGCAAGCAGCCTCATCCGTCGGTGTGCATATCAGATGGGTGGGAAACCTCTCAAAGGCTACCAAGGGTTAGGCCCCATCTCAACTCCCTCCAGCCGCCATGAATCAATGAAAATTAAAGCATATATCCTTGACTTAAAAGTGCTGCAATCTTGACCAACAAATCTCGGTACATAATGAAAGCCATGTAAACCAAAAAATATATATAAAAGCGATATGCACATGGATAAAAACAAAGATTGAAAGATGACCAGAGCCTAAGCTCATGAAAATGAGTTTTTTTTTAAATTTAGCTCCTGGCTCCTCATACTCACTGAACAGAACTTCTTTCCTCATCCTGTCTATGTGTCTGGTACCTATTTGGACCACAAGCACCAGCTCCACTCCTTCCCACTGCAAGTTCCTTTCCAGCTCCAAGCAGATGTCCCACATCCTGGCACTGGGCAGACGACACATATTTTTGGTCTCTTGCTCTTGGCTGCAGAGAACTGTGTCAATCCCCCTGGCTATACTTTTACCTACTAACATTATATTCCGATAGACTCTCCCGACCTGAATGGCCTCCTGCGCCACAGTGTCGTGGTCTGTTCGTTCTTCTACCCTTCAGCTCCCGCTTTTATCCCCACAAGCTGCAGAATTCCCGAACCTGTTGAACAATTGCAAGAGCTGAGGCTCTTCCACTTCCACCTTCTCAACCATTGACCAAATCAGAATACTGTTTCCGAAGGGTTGTGACTGCCTCCTGGAACAAAATAGCCAGGTAATGTTCCCACACTTTGCCGAATCGCAGTGTCTGCAACTTGGCTTCCAGCTCAATGACTCTGAGCAGAAGCTCCTCAAGCCACAGACACTACAAACATCTTTGCCCTGGAATCACACTAGGAATGTGCCTAGGAATTCCCACATTCTGTAGTCGCAACACATCACTTGCACCATCATTATGTGTTAAATAATATATTATTATTTTCTTAATTAATTTATAATTACTACTACTTCTAATATGCTTTACTATTGCTAATAAACATAACTAATGCAAATAAAACCTTACAATTACCAATTACCAATAAATGGCATGGACTTTGAAAGATAGACGTGGGTTTTGAAAGATACATCGCAAAATGCTCACCAGCCAACCACTTAACTGTTTCCCTGTGGTATCACACTTTTCACTGAATGCAGCCAGTCTATAGACTGAGCACCCCCCCCCCCCCCCCCCCCCCCCCCCCCGCAACCAATTCTTTTTTAACTGGTCTGCAGCTCTCCATTCTCATTAAAACCCTAAATAAAGGTAGCTCATCACGTGGACTGCACCTCTACCCTCACTGCACCAAATTCCCTTTCTCAATAAATTCCCAGTCTCACACTCTGTGACTAGCTGTATTCAGTGACCAGCTGCCGACTTCTGCGTGATTCCCTTTCAAAGGAAATTGTCTCGTCTTGCACTCCTGGTTCAAAATGGGGCTTTCGCCATAACCTACAGGAACACTGTTGGACCTTTGCTTGTCTTTTTAATGTGTTTTAGTATTAAATTGTCTGGACTGCTGCTGGTTCATGGAACATATCCCAAAGATATTTGGAGAGCTCCATCTGTTAAATTATCCATTTTATGGAATTTGGAGCCTTAACAGCCCTTTTCCAGCTGGATCGTTTTTTGAACATCTGTTACCAAAATTTTTTTCTCAGGAACAGTTGTTAAACTTGGATACTTCAATGCAATAATACAGTCAATAAATACAGGACAGTTAGCAATTTGGTCTATTTATCACCTTGGCCTCTCTGTTACATTGTTCAAACCACAGAATCGCTTGTCGTTCAGACATTTCCCACGTATCAAATAGAATTAATTTTAACACTATACAATCATAAAAAACTTCTTACTTTCTTTACATATGGAGGACACAGAGAGAAGGACTAGGAAGGAGGGTGAAGAGTCAGGAATATCTCAGATAAAAGTCATAGCGGCAGGTGGAGTTGAAAGGCGCAGTCAGAGCAGAAAGCAGCTTTAACATAACAAATAAAAGCAAACTGCTGCAGATGCTGAAACATGAAATAAAAACTGGATAAACTCGACGTGTCTAGCAGCATCTGTGGAGAGGGAAAGGCATTTCACATTTCGAGTCTATCTGACCCTTCTGCAGAACCGAAAAGGGATAGAAATGTGATGTGTTATATACTCAGAGGTGGCGGGGGGCTACAGAATGGAAAGTCAGTGATAGTTCGGTGTTAAGAGGAGATAGACAAAGATGTCATGGACATGTGACAAAGGGGTTGTTGATGGTGCCATTAAGGACGGAAGAGTGTTAATAGTGGAAAAGGTAGGATGGCAGAATGTGAGAGTAGGAGAACAGAAGTCAATGCTCAGTGGGAGCAAAACTGAACAAGAGACAGTGGCCATGTTGGGAGGGGTGGGTTTGTGTTGGGACAAGCCAGGGGAACTGAATAACAGAAAACAAAAGGGAGAGTCAAGAGTTCACAGACTAAAGTTGTTGACCTCGATGTTCAGTCCAGAATGCTGCAAGGTGCCTGAAGAGAAGATCCAGTGTCGTTCCTCCAGATTGCATTAGGCTTCACTGGAGCTTTGAATCAGGCCGAGGTCTGGAGAGAGAAAGAGAAATGGAGTCAAGTGGAAATGAGTTTGGCTTTACAAATTATTCCATTTCAGCTAGAATGATTTTAACTCATATGCGGGAACGTGGAAAAATGAGCGACTTGTCAGTCTGGAAATAGCAGTTGGTGGGATTGGAGGGTTTTAACAGCCAAGCCTCATGACTACATCGCTTGTTGGCTGAACTAGCTGGAACGTTGGCCGCAAGTGGCTGGCCGGCTGTGAAAATTGGACATGAGGAGGTCGCTATTGGGTAGCCTGGCACTGAGGATCAGGAAAGTATTCTGGCAGGGGAGTCCTGGTCAGGGGAGTCAGGGGAGTCCTGGTCAGGGGAGTCCTGGTCAAGGGAGTCCAGGTCAGGGGAGTCCAGGTCAGGGGAGTCCAGGTCAGGGGAGTTCTGGTCAGGGGAGTTCTGGTCAAGGGAGTCAGGGGAGTCCTGGTCAGGGGAGTCCTGGTCAGGGGAGTCCTGGTCAGGGGAGTCCTGGTCAGGGGAGTCCTGGTCAGGGGAGTCCTGGTCAGGGGAGTCCAGGTCAGGGGGGTCCTGGTCAGAGGAGTCCTGGTCAGGGGAGTCCAGGTCAGGGGAGTCCAGGTCAGGGGAGTCCAGGTCAGAGGAGTCCTGGTCAGGGGAGTCCTGGTCAGGGGAGTCCTGGTCAGGGGAGTCCAGGTCAGGGGAGTCCAGGTCAGGGGAGTCCAGGTCAGAGGAGTCCTGGTCAGGGGAGTCCTGGTCAGGGGAGTCCTGGTCAGGGGAGTCCTGGTCAGAGGAGTCCTGGTCAGGGGAGTCCAGGTCAGGGGAGTCCTGGTCAGGGGAGTCCAGGTCAGGGGAGTCCAGGTCAGGGCAGTCCTGGTCAGGAGAGGGTGTTAAAGAAACCTGCAGCAAGCAAACATGATGCTTCTTTGAGTTTATAAAGTCAATATATTTATTAGTTTGGCCAGGAATACTCCGACTTTTCTTGGCCCACATGCAATAATCTGGTCCTGATTGCTGTCCATATAGATTTGGCGAAGTAGTAAGCCACTACTGCTCAGGGCTAAAATGTGAATCAGGTCCCAATTACATCGTCAGGACACAATCTTTCATTTGAGGAAGGTCGTGCCAGCTTGGGGTGCGTGACATCCTGGAGTCAGTCAGAGAATTAGCTTTGGATTCAGCCAAGTGGAATACTTGTCAATGTGATTGATGGCTTAATGGACCAAAGAGAATTGAGTACAATAATAAGCAAGGTAGACAAAATAAGACTGAGTAAGAGGAATAGAGAAAGATAGGTATTGTAGCAGCACTTTGAAATAAACAGGAATATGGGGATTAAAGGCCAAGAGATAAGGATTGATAGAAGGAGAAAAATAGGAATGAGAATTATAATGTTGGGCGTGTGATTCTCACTAAAAATAAGACCCCCGAGCCCAAAACACCAGACGAGTCCAACATCATAAGCAGCTCATAATTGATTAGCCAAGGAGGTACAAGAGGATTCAACTTGATCCATACTGCAGGGTATATTTTATTGAGTCATAAATGTGAAGATCAGCAGAATGAATGACAAACTGACATGGGGATAGGATTGGAAGGAGAAACATGTAGAGAAGAGGAGAAATGGCAGGCGGGATTATGGGATTGGCTGACGTCCAGCAATTGTCAGAGCTTCTGGCCCTTGTTACCGAGAAGAAAATAAAAATAAACTTGTTAAAATGACAGTAAGATGTCAAACTGAAGACAATGGCCGCTGTGACACAGGTTGAATGAATATTGCTGGAGAGAGAGAGACGTCCAGAGAATGTGTGTAAATTGGATGCACGTGGGAGAAGGCGAATTGTACAAATACCAAGAGTGGTGCAGCGAGAAGCTTTAATACCAAAACAATATATAATATTGGGCATTAAGGAGGAAGGCGGGAATGCATGGGGAATTATTTGCAGTGGATGGCAGGTAATGGAGAGGAAAACAATTGTAGGGCTATGGGCAAAGAGCAGGGAGTGGGAGGAATTTAATTGCTCTACCAAAGACTACTACAGGACCAGTGGGGCGAGTAGGCTCCTTCTGTGCTGCATCATTCTCCCTCTCTCTCTTCTGTCGCCATGTTGGGAAAGGAGGTTGGAAACTGTGGATGCCTGTGTTGGGCCGTGGTTATACTGGGCAAGCTGCTCCAGTGGTTCGGCGTTTCCTTCTGCAGATGACTGACGAGGAAAATCTCCCACTCTTACCACCTGCCATCATCGTGTCGGAAGGACTTGCAGGTTAATATTCAAACTACTTTGACAAGTTATGAATGCACTTTTGGTGGTCATCAAGTCCCGGAGCTTGTGGCTCTGAGGTAGGGACCCTACCCACTGCACCACAAGACCTCCAGCTGTAACGCACTATGATTCTATACTTCTGTGAGAAAAGAACTACGACAGTCAAAATGACTTAGAGAATCATGAAAGGAAAAACATAACAGTATCATGGAAGAGGAGAATCTAAGGCAGAGGTAGAGGATTCTTGATAAATAAGGAGGTGAATGGTTTCTCGGGGGTAGGCGGGAATGTGGAGAGATCAGATCCGCTCTGATCTTACTGAATGGCGATGCAGGCTTGAGGGGCTGAGTGGCCTACTCCTGCTCAAAATCATGGTGGGGCTGGACAGGGCTGACAGGGAGAAACTGTTCCCGCTTGTAAAAGGATCAAGAATGAGAGGACACAGATTGAAAGTGATTTTCAAAAGAGACAAATGTGATGTGGGAACAAGCTTTTTCACACAGCGAGTGGTTTGCATCTGGAATGTGGTGGAGGCGAGTTCGATCGAGGCATTCAAGGGGCCAGCGGATGATTATCTGAATAGAAACAATGTGTAGATGCAGGGGAAAAAGGCAGGGAAATGGCACTATGTCATGATGTTGTTTTGAAGAGCTGGCGCAGACACGATGGGCCAAATGGCCTCCTTCTGTACCGTAACAGTTCTGTGATTCTGTAAACCGTAACAAGAAGAGAAGCAGAACTTATTTCAAAGCTAGTGTTTCTGGAAGAAAAATGCAGTGAATCGGAAAAAAAACTGCTCCTGTAGAAATCTTCAATAAAACTGCTGCAATTTTATAGTAAGTCTTTTATTGCCTGGAAAATAGTTTGACGTTCTGCTGCATGTGACTTTTCAAATCAGTTGAACACCCAGAATACACTTCTCTAACAGGCCACTAGATGGAGCATTCTGTTCATTGTTTTCCCGCATTTATCGCTTCCAATTGGTCGGTAAGTTGTAACAATGATCATTCTGGATCTAGTTTTCTTACTTGATTACATCTGTCAAATTAGTGTTAGATTTTTATAATTGACTTTTCAATTTGATGCTTGTTTTTTTTTGCTATCAAGGTTTGTGTTGCTTATGAACAAACAGGGGGGAGGGGGCGATTCTGCAATATGGAGCCCAAGTGGTCGAGCCATCGTGACGACGGCGCAAAATGGGCACGGAGACAACCGATTCTGGTCCCCGCTCCAGCCTCCCTTCCCGGTGCCAAATGGGCGCCGAGCCAACCCGCGCATGCGCGAGGGACTTCTTTAGCGTGCCGGCCCCAACCAACATTTTTTTAAAATCTTTTTTTATAAATTTAGATTACCCAATTATTTTTTCCAATTAAGGGGCAATTTAGCGTGGCCAATCCACCTACTCTGCACATTTTTGGGTTGTGGGGGCGAAACCCACGCAGACACGGGGAAAATGTGCAAACTCCACACGGACAGTGACCCAGAGCCGGGATCGAACCTGGGACCTCAGCACCGTGAGGCGGTTGTGCTAACCACTAGGCCACCGTGCTGCCTGGCCCTAACCAACATGGCATGTGTTCAGGGGCCGGCCGCGCTGGAAAGCAAGCCGGGGTGGGGGGGGGGGAGAGGCCAGCCCCTCTCTCCCCCCCCTAACAGGCCGCCCCTAACCGTTCGCGCAGAATTCCCGCCGGCAGCGACCGGGGTGAATGGCACCGGCGGGACTCTGTCGTAGCCGCTCGGCCCATCCGGGCCGGAGAATCTGCGGCCCTGCCAATTCCAGCGGCCCGCTGCTGGCGGCCACGCCAAACCCGCCGGTGCAAATGCCGCTGATTCTCCGCACCACAGAGGATCGCGTGCCGCTGTCGGGCCGTCATGGCACAGTTGCGGCGATTCTCCGGCCTGGTGCGGGGCTCGGAGAATCGCCCCCCAGGTCTCTCCATTTCTCAACTGATTGTCCACATAGACAACATCAATCCCTAATTAGCTCATCAATCCCTGATGAGCTAAACTCTACCCAGCTCCCCTGACTCTTCAAATTGATTTCTTTTTACAAAAAGTGGATTTTCAAAAGCTATGGAGTGGGATATCCTCTGGCGGGGGGGTAATAATCAGGATGTTACACCTTACAATTGCTATTTGCTAATGTCTATTTAACACCAAAATTTCCTGCCAACCCCATTAACAGGCATAAAAGGGCAGCACGGTAGCACAGTGATTAACACTGTTGCTTCACAGCTTCAGGGTCCCAGGTTCGATTCCCGGCTTGGGTCACTGTCTGTGTGGAGTCTGCACATTCTCCCCACGTCTGCGTGGGTTTCCTCCGGGTGCTCCTGTTTCCTCCCACAGTCCAAAGGTGTACAGGTTAAGTGGGTTGGCTATGATAAATTGCCCTTAGTGTGTCCAAAAATAGGTTAGGTGGTGTTACTGGGTTATGGGGATAGGGTGGAGGCATGGGTTTAAGTGGGGTGCTCTTTCCAAGGGCCGGTGCAGAATCGATGGGCCGAATGGCCTCCTTCTGCACTGTAAATTCTATGATTCTATGATATTCATAGGAATTCACACAAAAAATAATCAGGGTCTAAGCAAAGCGCCAAATTCACATAATTCATTCATTTTAAAGTATGAAAATGAAAGTTTCAAGCCATCTACCATACAAGTTCATTCGGCTCAGCAGCCTCATATTATAATGGGAGCAAATGAGAAGCTCCATCTGAAATTGTTCCCATTCACATGCCCATTCTGCTAATGTCAAATCACACTCAGATTTCCTGTAAATCTCATTTGCATATGCAAGGTTACGCAAAAGAAATGGTATAAATCAGTCACGGCCCAATAAAAGCACCAAATTGATACCATTCCTTCTTAAGATGCAGCTCATGTAACCATCATTCATGCGTTGCAGACACAGCATGTTTAAGAATTGACGATCAGGGAAGCTTTTCAATTTTTAATGTGGCGTCGGCCCATTCCATCAAACAGGAGTCGAAGGTTGCAAAACATAGCGACAAAGTAGCAGAAAAATGACTTTGTTTCCAGCTGCACTGCACCCCATTATTAATCTGTGCAATTGGAGGAAATTGGTGCGTATGGCTCCTTAGCTTGGGGCAGAACAAATATAGTGTATTGACTTGCATCCAGGAGTAATGATCGATAAATAGTAGTAAACAGTGAGGTGACTGAAGTGAGTCATTATTTGCATGGACTTCCTGACTTCCCAAAGCCTGTCCACCATCGACAAGGCCAATAAATGCTGACCTAGCTAGTGACGCCACATTCCAAGAATGAATACATTTGCACCCAGGTTTTCCTTGATCCTTTATGCCAGGTATCTGCTTTACACTTCAATTATACATATGTCTGGCCACAAATACACAGGAAAGTCTACCCCTAAATGTTTATAGCGGTTTGATTTTAAAATCTGAAAACCTGGAATGTTTCAAAATGGCAAGGTTCTGAATTGTTCCAAATGTAAGAATTAATAGATTCACTTGTTCAATAAACGGGTTTGGAAGGGCATGTAGAACTGCCATGCACGTCAGCACGTCTGAAATGGATCAGATTCTCTTGATGCTGAATCTCTTCTGCTCTTCCTGCCGGAAACCAATTCATTATTTTCACACCGTTTGGCCAAACTTACACTTAAGTGGCTCTGAAATTTCTGGAGATTGAACCTTTGGATGGAGAGCAACGTCTGCCCACAATCTCACTGCCAGAGAATTTGGAGCTCAGTCAAATTGCCCAAGCACTGCAGCGGATCGGAGAATCCCACCCATTAACTGTACCTCTGCACGGGCAGCACAGTGGCGCAGTGGTTAGCATTGCTGTCTCACGGTGCCGAGCTCCCAAGTGCGATTCTGGGTCACTGCCCGTGTGGAGTTTACACATTCTCCCCGCTTTTACGTGGGTTTCCTCCTCACAACCAAAAGATGTGCAGGGTAGGTGGCCACGCTAAATTGCTCCCTAATTGGAAAAAATGAATTGGGTGCTCTAAACTTACTTTAAAAAAAGAAAATAAAACTCTCCACAGATGCTGCCTGGCTTGCTGACTAATCCCAACATGTTCTGTCCTCATTCATGTCTTTAATTGGATTCTTCAAAGCCGTTAGAACTTCCAGAAATGATTGGGTTGAAATTACCGACAGTATTTCATTTCATTTCATTCAGAGAGAAACAGTTAACATGTTGTTTATTCTTTTCCATGGTAAAGAAAGAGGAATTCTTGAGAACAGCAGCCTAATTTCTGTGGGTCTACCAAACCCAAAAGGTGTGAAATCATGGTGCTGAGATCTGAAGCAAAATATCAGATCTGTTGTGCATTGCACATCTAATTAATGACCACTTACCATAAAAACTCATACAACTACAATACAGCTCTTTATTCGTTGACTGCCGGATCCACATTCTGGTCCCCTGCTCCTGGGCTCCTGCGCTTTCTTCCCATTGGCCGAGGTTCGCATACTCCCAAGCAAAAGGCCCCGGGCAGGTGACATGACCGGCAAACTATCACCCCTTAAAGGGGCCACACTACCACATCCTGCCCCTCCCCCCTTAATATCACATACATAACCGGAGAGGGAAACAGTGGCATAGCGGTATCATCACTGGATAGTAATCCAGAGACCAAGGTAATGGGAACCTGGGTTCAAATCCCACCCGAGTTGATGGTGAAATTTGAATTCAAGACAAATCAGGAATTCAAAGTCTCATGATGAAATCATTGGCGATTGCAGTAAACACCTAATGCCTTTTAGGGAAGGAAATCTGTCATCCTTGTCTGCTCTGGCCTACATGTGACTCCATGTGACTCCAGGGGCGAAATTCACCGAAGTCCATCGTGACGCCCTTGACCGGCGGGCAAAAACGGCGCTGGTGACTCAGGCGTCGGGGCCCGCTTATCAGCCCAAAATCTCCCGTCCCGAAAGGGCCAGCAGCGGAGTGACGCTGTACGCGTCAGTTTCACCCGCTGCGGAAGTGGCACGTCGGTTGACGTCGGGCAACATCATCAATGCCGCCCGGCTTTGGGGGGTAGGGGTGGTGGGGGGGTAGGGGTGATGGGGGGTAGGGGTGGTGGGGGGTAGGGGGGGTAGGGATGGTGGGGGGGTAGGGATGGGGTGGGGTAGGGGGGTAGGGGTGGGTAGGGGTGGTGGGGGAGGTAGGGGGTAGGGGTTAGGGGGGTGGGGGGTAGAGGGTAGTGGTGGCAGAGTCCGCAACCAGGGGGGTAGGGGGTAGTGGTGGCAGAGTCCGCAACCAACAGGACTGGAATAGATGTGAATGCCTTGTTTTTTTTAAAATGGCGAGCATATTGCGCTGCGTGCCTATCTGAGAGAGAGAGAGAAAAAAAAATTTGCTGCACTCTTGGTGATCCTCATTATTTATTACTCCAAATGTTTGAACTTAATTATGCCATCGTGCAGAACCTTGAGTTCCCTACCCCCCCCACCCCCACCCCCACCCCCTACCCCTACCCCCCACCCCTACCCCCACCCCTACCCCTACCCCTACCCCGACTACCCACCCCTACCCCGACCCCCCAGCACGCAATGTAAGTGATTTCACTCTCTCTCTTCACAAACACCCCCCCCCCAACCCACCGGCACTCGAGGTAAATGATTTATCTCTCTCTCTTCCCAACACCCCCCCACCCCAACAACCCCCCCTACCCCTACCCCTAGCCCCCTACCTCTACCCCCCTACCCCCCCACCCCCCCACCCCCTCTACCCCCTCCCCACCCCCCTACCCCCCTCCCCCCCACCCCCTCTACCCCCCCCCCCCCCCCCTACCCCCCCCCCCCCCACCCCCTCTACCCCCCCCCCCCCCCCCTACCCCCCACCCCTACCCCCGGCACGCGATGTAAGTGATTTCACTCTCTCTTCACAACCCCCCCACCCCCCCCCCCCCCCCCTCCCCTCCCCGGCACTCGATGTAGGTAACTGAACAGCGTCAACCACCATCATATAAACCAACTTTAATTTTCGCTGACGTGACCCATGGCCACGTCGGCGGGACTTCGGCCCATCCGGGCCGGAGAATAATTAAGCCCAAAAAAAACAATGGCATCCCGCCGGCGCCAGCCGTTCTCCGAGGCGGGCGGCGGGATTTGAAGAACGCCGTTTTATGGCGGGTGGGAGAATTTTGAACATGGCGGGAGCGGGAATATCTCCGACCCTGCGTGGGGTTGGAGAATTTCGCCCCAGACTCACAGCAGCATGGCTGACTCTTAATTCATAGTTTCATAGAATTTACAGTGCTGGAGGCCATTCGGCCCATCGAGTCTGCACCGGCCCTTGGAAAGAGCACCCTACCCAAGCCCACACCACCCCCCTATCCCCGGAACCCCACTTGTTTGGACACTAAGGGTAATTTAGCATGGCCAATCCACCTAACCCAGCACATCTTCGGATTGTGGCAGGAAACCAGAGCACCCGGAGGAAACCAATGCACACACAGGGAGGATGTGCAGACTCCGCACAGACAGTTACCCATGTCGGGAATCGAACCTGGGACCCTGGAAGCGTGAAGCAATTGTGCTAACCACTATGCTACCGTACTGCCCACTTGTTTTCAGGCAGGCTGCAATGGCCACATCACATAAATGATTTTAAAAAAGAAGTAGGTGACTATTTACAGCGATGGCAGAACCACAAATAGGGGGTGATATGGCAAAGTATTTCATAAAGTCAGTCTATCAGGCGACTTCTGAGTTCTGGAGGAATGCCTCAGTTCTCTGAGTTCTTCACGATTGAGGTAGCAGAAGATGGTGTCTCAAGGTCTCAGCAGGGGCCTTTTCTGAAACCACCGGTTCCCCCATTCCTGGCTCTGATGAAGAAACAATGGATCCACTTATTTTGCTGTCAGGGTGGCAGCCTCTCACTTTATTATGTAGTCCAGGTGCTTTCACGCCTCTCTCCTTTGATGCAGTCCTCGGTCCTCTATGATTCTCCCAGGAATCCATGTTGGTCCAACCCCAAAGTTTCTAATGAAAACTAGATGATCTGCTTTGAAAGATCTGTTACCTCTGGCCTTGCCTCCGCTCCGCTCTCCCTGCCAAACTGGGGAATGCCGGCGTGAATCCCGCCTCTGCCGGCCGGCGAATTATCCGGCCCTCCAAAAGTCGGCGAGGCGTGACTTGTGCCGCTCGCCTTGGAGAATGGCGGGGACCGGCGCGACTCAATAGGCCCCGGGGCTGCCCGAATTCTCAGGCCCGCGATGGGCCGAAGCCCCGCTGGTTTTTTGCTGGTCCCGCCGGCTTGAATCAGACTAGGTCCCTTACTGGCGGGACCTGGCTGCGCATGCAGGCTCTGGGATCCTGGGGAGGGGGTGGGGGGGGGGGGGGGCGGTGTCAGCAGCCGGTGACGGTCACGTGCATGCGCGGACTTGTGCCGGCCGCGGAGTCCCTTCGGCCCCGGTTGGTGTGGCGCCAATGGCCTTCCACCTCGGCCGGCGGGGCGCAAACCACTCCGGCGCCGGCCTAGCCCTAGCCGGAGTGGTTCACGTCACTCTGTCACACCGGGATCCCCCACCCCGCCGAGTATGGGAGAATCCCGCCCCAGGGGTTTCTCCAATCCCGCGGCAGAGTGTCCACACCGTCGTAAACGCCGTCGCGTTTTACAACGGCGTGAACGGGCTGCTCCCACATCTACAGAGGGCCAGCATGACACTGGAGTGGTTCGTGCCACTCCAGCTGCAGATCCCAGCGTGAACTGTGCGTCACGGGCAACGAGGACATGTGCAGTGGCCTCCTTCAACGAGCCGGCCCCGACGCAACATGGCGCAGGACTACAGGGGCCGGCGCGTGTGAAAGGAGGCCCCAGCCACAGAGGCCGGCCCGCCGATCGGTGGAGATCAATTTTGAAGCTTGCGATGGTAGTCCAATTTACCCTCGTTACCAATGTAATAATGTGAGGTTTCAATGAGGAGGCTGCTTCAATTGCAAAGCGATTTATTCAAATAACGAGGGGGTAAAGCTATATACAGGCACAGCTACTACAATGCAGGACTTTTTAAGCAGGGGCTGGTTGAGCACAGGGCTAAATCGTTGGCTTTGAAAGCAGACCAAGGCAGGCCAGCAGCCTGGGTTCAATTCCCGCACTAGCCTCCCCGAACAGACGCTGGAAGGTGGCGACTAGGGGCTTTTCACAGTAACTTCATTTGAAGCCTACTTGTGACAATAAGCGATTTTCATTTCATTTCATTTTCATTGACTGCTGGGCCCACACGCTGAGTCCCCTGCTCCATAGGCCTGCACTTTCTTCCAATTGGCCGAGGTTCGCCTGTTTCCAAGCAATAGACCCCATGTGGGTCACATGGCCTGCGAACGATTGTCCCTTGAAGGGGACACGCTATCACAACCACCCTTTCAGACAGTGAGTTCCAGATATCGAACATCCACCAGGTGAAGAAGTTTATCCTCATCTAATCTCTATTCCTTCGACCAATTACTTTAAATCTGTGAGCGAGCGTAGTTCTCTTATCAAAAGTGACATTGTCTGTTTAACGATGTCATATCACCTATAGATTGGTTAACTCCTCATCCGAAAGACAGACAATAATTGAGGTAATTCAGGCACCCAGAGACCGATTGAAACAATGGCTTAGCAAGCGTGTGTCATTGTCAGAGCTAACAACACCAAATCACTCAAAAAAAATGAGCTGTGATTTCACATAATTTCTCCTTTATTGCATAGGGATTAAGATCTCCCTGCATTTACAAATGGTTTGAGCCTTGGTAATATAATTTTTGGTTCCCTCCCCAGGTGAAAAAGGTGGGGCAAGGGTGCAAATCCTCAAAATAATTGGCTCCATTTATCACTGTTGCCACCCTCAGTCTTCTACAGTTTATAAATAACTTATCAAATCAGAGTTGCATTAGGCTGTGAAAATCTATTGCCCCTCAGATCCCTCGAATTATTTTTCCAAGACTTACTGTGCCCATAGCAATTACCATAGCCGTGTTTATGAGACGTCTGTCCTCAGATTATTTTTGGCTTCATTCTGTTTAATGACAGGCCGAAACATAGAATTTACAGTGCAGCAGGAGGCAATTTGGCCCATCGAGTCTGCACAGGCCCCTGGAAAGAGCACCCCACTTAAGCCCCACACTTCCAACCTATCCCCTTTATCCTCGTAACCCCACCTAACCTTTTTGAACACTAAGGGAAATTTAGAATGGTCAATCCACCTAACCTGCACATCTTTGAACTGTGGGAGGAAACCGGAGCACCCAGAGAAAACCCACGCACACACAGGGAGAACATGCAGACTCCGCACAGACAGTTACCCAAGCCGGGAATCGAACCTGGGACCCTGGAGCTGTGAAGCAACTATGCTAACCACTGTGCTATCGTGCTGCCCCATTTCTCTTCAATACAAATACAGTCACTTTGTTAACAATAGGTCACCCTGGGGTTTTATTGATTTTGTTAGACAATAACGCCAACCTGGGCCGGGATTCTCCCCTACCCGGCGGGGTGGGGGGTCCAGGCGTAGCGGAGTGGTGCATTCTCTGCACCTTTAGGGGCTAGGCCTGCGCCGGAGTGGTTGGCGCCACGCCGACTGGTGCCAAAACCGGAGCCAACGGCTTTTGGCACCCGCCGCCCGCGTCAGGGCTGGCCGAAAGGACTTCGCCGGTTCCCGCATGCGCCGGTGTATCAGTGGCCACTGATGTCACCACCGGCACATGCGCGGTAGGGGGAGTCTCTTCCACCTCCGCAATGGTGGAGGCCGTGGCGGCGGCGGAAGAAAAAGAGTGCCCCCACGGCACTGGCCCGCCCGCCAATCGGTGGGCCCCGATTGCGGGCCAGGCCACCATGGGGGCACCCCCCGGGGTCCGATCGCCCCGCGCCCCCCCAGGATCCCCGGGGGCCCGCTCGCGCCGCCAATCCCGCCGCCACCAGAAGTCGGCGGGATTGACCTGTCAGCGGCGGGACTTCGACCCATCGCATGCCGGAGAATCGCCGCGGGGGGCACGTGTCCCATCTCTGAAAATCGTCCTTCATTTGGTCCACCAGCCGGGCCAGATTCAATTTATGCAACTGGTCCCATTCATAGATTCATAGAATTTACAGTGCAGAAGGAGGCCATTCGGCCCATCGAGTCTGCACCGGCTCTTGGAAAGAGCACCCTACCCAAGGTCAACACCTCCCCCCTATCCCCATAACCCAGTAACCCCACCCAACACTAAGGGCAATTTTGGACACTAAGGGCAATTTATCAGGGCCAATCCACCTAACCTGCACATCTTTGGACTGGGGGAGGAAACCGGAGCACCTTGGAGGAAATCCACGCACACAAGGGGAGGATGAGCAGACTCCGCACAGACAGTGACTCAAGCTGGAATCGAACCTAGGACCCTGGAGCTGTGAAGCAATTGTGCTATCCACAATGCTACCGTGCTGCCCTTAAGAACAAAGAATGAGAGGCAGTTATCTGTCAGTCACCTGAGGCGTGTTTAGTGGCACAAGGGTGTACATTATATTCTTCTGTTTGAAGCTTAAATAGTGTGACTCATCTTGTTTAGCTGGGTTCTGTATATAAGACAGACAGAAAGCGTAAGTCCCTCCCTCGTCAGTAGAACATTTACCCCCCCCTCCCCCCAGTAACAACACTCTGTAACCCAACCCCTTTAATAAACCAAACATATGCACATCCCTCACTGCGCTTCCGTGAGCTATCCCGCCCAGTTAGCTTGGTAGCCCCTATCCCTGGTGCCGGATAGTCTCCCACCTATTGTTCCCTCCCCACCCATCCCCCTCCACTCATACAAACATACTCCAACATCAAATAATCCCCACACAATTGCCCAACAGAAAAACACCAAGATCTACACACCTCCATCCCCCAACAGTGCAAATGAAAACCTTAACTCACTCAGCTCTACCGCTGCTCTCAAATCAATGCAACAGGCATTACAAACAGCTTCCACCAAATGAAGAAAAAGAGAAACTTTAAAAAAAAAGAACAGAAAAATAAAACAAGAACGTTGCAGCAAAGTTCAAAAGTTCTCAGTCCACCACCAGTCCTTTCCTTTTCGCGAAGTCCAGTGCATCCTCAGGCAACTCGAAATAAAAGTGCTGTTCCTCATGTGTAACCCAGAGACGGCCGGATACAACAGTCCGTACTTCACCTTTTTCTTAAAAAGGATCGACCTAATCTGTTTGGTCTGCTATTCTCCTGGCCACCTCCACACTCAGGTCTTGGTAAACCCGCAGGATACTGTTGTCCCACCTCCAGCTCCGTGTCTGCTTGGCCCACTGTCTAATGCGCTCCTTATCCAAGTACCTGTGGAATCTCACCACCCTCGGTGGGTCTCCTATTTGTGGCTTCCTCGCGAGTGCTCTGTGAACCCTGTCCACGTCCAAGGGCCGAGAGAATGCCCCATCCCAGCAGCTTCTCAAACATGTCCGTAATGTCTGCCCCAGCGTCTGCTCCTTCGGTCCCCTCCGGGAGCCCAACAATTCTCAAGTTCTGTCGGCGGAACCTATTCTCTAGGCCCTCCACCTTTTCCAGGAGCTTCTGCTGGTCTCTCAGCATCCCCACCTCCAACTCCACCGCAGTTTGATGTTCCTCCTGCTCAGCCAGCGCCTTCTCTACCTTCTGGATCACCCAATCTTGGGCATCCAATCTCAGCTCCAGCCGCTCAATTGACTCTTTTATCAGGTCCAAGCAGTCCCGTTTCTGCTTAGCAAAGCCTTCCTGAATAACTTGCATTAGCTGCTCCGTTGACCGCTGCGTCGACAAACCAGAGGTCTGGTCCTCCGTCATGCTGTCTCCTGCTGTAGCTTCAGCCCAAGCCTTCTCTGTCTTTCTGTTTCTGCTTTTACGAGCACTTCTAGTCCTTCTCTCCATGCACCAATGTGGGAATTCAGTACACAATTGCCTCTGTCACCAGTTTTACAATTCAAGTCCGGTAGAAAATCGGGGGGAAAAGGTCCAAAGGTCCGACCAGAGTGAGAGCCACAAAATGTGCGACTTACTCCTTCATAGACGCCACCGGAAGTCACAATTTGACATTTTCTTTTACTTTTTAAATATTTTTATTCTCCTTTTTCACATTTTCTCCTGAATTTACACCCACCAACAATAAACAATAATCAGCAACAAATATGTCAATCCCCATATCAATAACAACGATCCTATCCTCCCACCAACCCCCAAACATCAGCCCGCAAGTTTACATAAACAAGTGACAAAAAGGAATCAGGGATTACCCACAATCACCCTTAATACACACAGCCCCCCTTCCCCCAACCCTCCCACCCATCCACCTCAACTAATGTTCGATGTTATCCAGTTCTTGAAAGTGCAGAATGAACAATGCCCATGACTTGTAGAACCCGTCCGTTCTTCCCCTCAGTTCAAACTTTTTTTAAAAATAATTTTTATTGGAATTTTTTACAGAAAATATAAAAATATAACAACAAGTATAGCAAAAAGCAGTAATATGCAACGAACAGCCCCATAACACCCACAATTCCCCCATACCCATGTAACATCCCATGTATCACACTCCCCCCCCTCCAAACAAGAGAACTTAACCATAAATTAAAATTAAATAAATCAAATTTAAATAAAATAAGCAAACATAATCAACGTCCCCCCCCCCCCCCCCCGGGTTGCTGCTGCTACTGTCCCAGTACCCTATCGTTGAGCCAGAAAGTCGAGGAAAGGTTGCCACCGTTTAAAGAACCCTTGTACCGACCCTCTCAGGGCGAATTTGACCTTCTCCAGCTTAATAAAACCCGCCATGTCATTGATCCAGGTCTCCACGCTTGGGGGCCTCGCGTCCTCCACTGTAGCAAAATCCTTTGCTGGGCTACTAGGGACGCAAAGGCCAGCACACCGGCCTCTTTCGCCTCCTGCACTCCCGGCTCTACCCCAACCCCAAAGATCGCGAGTCCCCATCCTGGCTTGACCCTGGATCCCACCACCCTTGACACCGTCCTCGCCACCCTCAGTTCAAACTTAACCTTCTCAAGGGTCAAGTACTCCAACAGGTCCCCCCAGCCACACCAGGGCACAGGGTGGAGAGTCTACTCTCCATTCCAACAGGATCCGCCTTTGGGCGATCAACGAGGCGAAGGCTACAATATCTGCCTCCGCACCCGTTTCCAACCCTGGCTGGTCCGACACCCTGAATATGGCCTCCCGGGGACCCAGGTCCAGTTTCACGTGCACCACCTTGGAAATTACCCTAAAAACCTCCTTCCAGTACTCCTCTAGCTTTGGACAGGATCAAAACATGAACGTGATTAGCGCCCCCCCCCCCCCCCCCCCCCCCCCCTCCCCCCCAACGCTCACACACATCTTCTACTCCTTCAAAGAATCGGCTCCATCTTCGTCCTCGTGAGGTGCGCTCTGTATACCACCTTCGGCTGTATCAGCCCCAACCTCGCACATGAGGTGGAGGCATTTATTCTCCGGAGCACCTCACACCAGACCCCCTCCTCTATAACCTCTCCCAACTCTTCCTCCCACTTTGCTTTGATCCCTTCCATTGGTGCCTTATCTTCTTCCAAAATAATTCCGTACACCGCTGACATTATCCCCTTATCCAGTCCCCTTGTCGTCAGCACCTCCTACAGCAATATGGAGGCCGGTTCGGAAGACCCAAACCCCCTGCCTGCCTTCCCCTCTGTAGCAGCACCTTTCTCACTCTGGCCACCTTCCCTCTCCATATGAACGAGGTAATCCTTCCCTCAATCTCCCTGAAAAAAGCTTTTGGCAGGAAAATCGGCAGTCATTGAAAAGTAAACAGAAATTGCGGCAACACATTCATTTTAATCACCTGCACCCGACCCGCCAGTGACAGAGGGAGACCATCCCACCTCGCCAGATCAGCTTTCACTCTCCCCACCAAACTAGTGATGTTGTATCTGCAAAGCCTTCCCCACTCCCGGGCAACCTACACCCCCAAATACCTAAAGTGAGTCCCTGCCCTACGGAATGGCAACCCCCCCACCCCTGCCCTCACCCTCAGCCGAGACACCACAAAATACTCACTCTTGTCCAGGTTCAGCTTGTACCCCGAGAAAGACCCAAATACCTGCAGCAACTCCAATATTCCTCCTATCGACACACTCGGTTCCGACACATACAGCAGCAAGTCGTCGGCACACAAGGACACCCTACGCTCTATCCCCCCCCCCCCCCACCCCCGCACTATTCCTTTCCATGCTCCTGAACCCTTAATGCGATGGCCAATGGCTCAATCGCAAGTGCAAACAGCAGGGGGGACATAGGACATCCCTGCCTCATCCCACGGTGGAGAGAAAAGTATCTCGAACTGATATTGTTCGTGCGGACACTCGCCTTTGGCTCCTTATACAATAACTTTACTCAGTTCACAAATCTTGGTCCAATCCCAAACCGCTCCAGCACTGCCATCAGGTACCCCCATTCCACCCGGTCAAATGCCTTCTCAGCGTCCAATGCCACAACCACCTCTGTTTCCTTCCCTTCCGCCGGTGCCATAACGACGTTCAAAACCCTCCTAATGTTCGAAAAAAGCTGCCTCCCTCTCACGAACCCCGTCTGATCCTCACCTATCACCTTCGGGAGGCACTCTTCCAGCCTACACGCCAGTACCTTCGCCAATACTTTTGCGTCCACATTAAGAAGTGATATGGGCCTATACCTTATCTCTTTTAAGCAACAGTGAAATCGATGCCTGCCCCAAGGTTTGTGGCAACACCCCCTTCCCTATCACCTCCTCAAACATCCCCACCATCAGGGGTGCCAGTTTATCCTTGAATTTTTTATAATATTCCACCGGAAACCCATCCGGCCCTGCCACCTTCCCTGACTACATCCTCCCAATTGCATCCTTTATCTCCTGCTTCACTATTGCTCCTTCTAATGTAGCCTTGTCTCCCTCCCCTAGCCTCGGGTACTTCAACCCATCTAGAAATTCCTGCATCTCACGGTCTCCCCCGGGTGGCTCTGACCTGTACAACCTCTCATAAAACTCTAAAACCTTGTTAATCAGCTCCAGAGCCACCACCAACTTCCCTGTCCTATCCCTCACCTGAAGAATTTCCCTTGCCGCTGCTTCCCTCCGGAGCTGACCTGCTAACGTATGCCCCGCCTTATCTCCATGTTCATAAACTGCATCCCTTGCTCGTCTCAGTTGGCGCACCGCCTTCCCGGTCGAAGCTTGCCTGTAGTTCCTTCCTCTTTTCCAGCTTTGCTGGGTCCCCATCTTCTGCATAGCTCCTATCTACCTCCAACATCTCATCTATTACCCTCTGCCGCTCCAACCTCTCCTCTTTGTCCACCCTGGCCTTAAACAAAATTATCTCACCCCTCACCACTGCCTTTTGAGCCTCCCGGACAACCGCCTTCGACACCTCACCCGTACAGTTGAAACCTACATATTACTTAATTACCTTTTCAATTTTCTCAAAAGCCCCACTTGGTCCCCCAAAATCCAGTTTGGATTTCCCCACATCCAGTTTCCACCCCGGCCTCTGCGCTACCCACTTCTCCAGTACCATATCCACCCAATGCGGAGCACGTGGCAGCATGGTAGCATTGTGATTAGCACAATTGCTTCACAGCTCCAGGGTCCCAGGTTCGATTCCCGGCTGGGTCACTGTCTGTGCGGAGTCTGCACATTCTCCCCGTGTGTGCGTGGGTTTCCTCCGGGTGCTCCGGTTTCCTCCCACAGTCCAAAAATGTGCAGGTTAGGTGGATTTGCCATGCTAAATTGCCCGTAGTGTTGGGTGGGGTGACTGAGTTATGGGGATAGGGTGGAGGTGTGGACCTTAGGTAGGGTGCTCTTTCCAAAGCCGGTGTAGACTCGATGGGCCGAATGGCCTCCTTCTGCACTGTAAATTCGATGAAAAATTCTATGAGGAGCATGATCTGACACTGCAATTGCCGAGTATTCCGACCCCTTAACCCCAGTCAGCAAAGCCGTTCCCATCAGAAAAAAGTCGATTCATGAGTATACCTTATGGACTGCTGAGACAAAATGAGTACTCCCGTTCCGTTGGGTGCAGGAACCTCCAAGAGTCCACTCCTCCCATTTCCACCATTAGCACAGCCGGCGCCTTCGCCCAGCATCCCCCCTCCCCCCTCCCCCCCGCCCCCCATGGGTCCAGCGAGTGCAGCCGTGATCTGTCCAATCTTGGCTCCTGCACCAAGTTCCAGTCCCTCCCACAATCAGCTCGTGTGTGTCCAAGTCGGGGATGGCCCCAAACACCTTCTTCGCGAATCCCACATCACCACAATTAGGACCGTATACACTTAACAGGGCCGCTAGTCTCCCCTCCAGCGCTCCTGTCACAATCACATATCTACCGCCCTTGTAGAAGTGGATTTCATTTGGAACTTCGCTGATAGGGTTAATATAACAGTTCTGAAAAGCTCTGTGAAAGAGATGTCAACAGGTCAAGGGATGAAATAAAGGGAGCGTGTTCTGACCGGCATCTGTGAAAGCAGAGATGTCAGAAGGTTATGGGATGGAAAAAGGGGAGTGTAGCTTTGGTACCATTTAATGTTCTGACCTGCATCTGTGAAAGCAGAGAGGTCAAAAAGTCAAAGAATGGAATGAATGGGAAGCGTTACTTTATTGCGGAGATAGCGCAATTAAGCTCGTTTGACCAGTTGAAACAAATAAACATTGAAATGTAAAAGGAATGGGCTTTGGAATGAGTTGAGCCAGATGGCCATGGGATAAGAAAAACCTTTGTAATAGCATTAATAGTGACTTGTGCTAATGATTATGTCAAAAATAACCTCCCGACCTCGAAGAATAATTCCATATATGTACATGTTCTGGATCCTTGCCAAATCATAGGTGTATCTAGGAATTTAAGGGGACCACCCCTAAGCTGTAAAATGTATAAAAATACAGTCCTTATTCTGGGATTTTGGCACTTCTCGAAGGTGGTTACCCGACTGCTTAGAGATTTGTCCCGGCCGTGAATAAACGAATATTCGTTACTGACGTGTTCGAGTGTTTTACTTCTGGACTGACGATCAGATACGTGAAAGCGCAATTCACATTTGGTGGCCCGTACGGGGATCTCCAGAGGGGTCTGCGCAACTAACCGGCGTAATCGACTGAGCTCGTTCAAAGTAGAGGACGAATTTGGCCCCCAACGTGAGTAAAAATTTCTTTTCCACCTTGGTATTCGCCTACTACTAGTTTGATCGTTGCTCAACCTTGCCGTTGGTTTGTCGAGAAGCCTCTGCGAGATCCAGGTCAGTCCAGCGAACCCGTTTTAAAGAGGGTAAGTGAGTGAACCCTGCGGTTATCGTCTCTAGGGGCAGCCTGAGACCGCCGCCGTGATTCCAGGCAGTGTTCGCTGGAGTTACGGGCGGGTTTGTCAGGACTGCTAGGGGCAGCCTGGGACTGCCGCCGTGATTCCAGGCAGTGTTCGCTGGAGTTACGGGCGGGGTTGTCAGGACTGCTAGGGGCAGCCTGGGACTGCCGCCGTGATTCCAGGCAGCGTTCGCTGGAGTTACGGGCGGGGTTGCCAGGACTGCTAGGGGCAGCCTGAGACTGCCGCCGTGATTCCAGGCAGCGTTCTCTGGAGTTACGGGCGGGGTTGTCAGGACTGCTAGGGGCAGCCTGGGACTGCCGCCGTGATTCCAGGCAGCGTTCGCTGGAGTTACGGGCGGGGTTGCCAGGACTGCTAGGGGCAGCCTGAGACTGCCGCCGTGATTCCAGGCAGCGTTCGCTGGAGTTACGGGCGGGGTTGTCAGGACTGCTAGGGGCAGCCTGGGACTGCCGCCGTGATTCCAGGCAGCGTTCGCTGGAGTTACGGGCGGGGTTCTCAGGACTGCTAGGGGACGATTCCGGGCTGTGGGCTCCGGACGGGACTGCCGCCGTGATTCCAGGCAGCGTTCTCTGGAAGTTACGGGCGGGGTTCTCGGAGCTTATCCCCCGGTATAACCCATACCTTCACCGAAGAATTTTACCTACTTACCCCTTAATAGCATTGGTGTCCTGGGTCCTGCGTTATTAAGGAAGTGAAGTAAGCTAATAACCACTTAAAATCTGGTCTTCTTGAGTTGTATTAGCTGTTTAAACTCGGCTGCTTTCCTTGTCTTTCTCCAGCCGGCTGCGTCTCTCTCTCTCTCTCTCTCTCTCTCTCTCCTGTTGCTGTTGCAGAGTGCTGCTGCTTCTGCTCCCTGGGTTTATATTCTCTTTCGAAGAGTTATTAAGTTTTAACGACTGTATTGTATATGGGCTTGTTTCACTTTGATAGTTTAAAAGTATCTTTGATGTAAACATCTTACTACAACTCGTTATTCATTTTGGGCATATCGTCTCCTCTCAGATCTGATTTTAAAAAATGCTTTCATTTCAATAGTTAACTTTTATTTCTGTGATTTCAAATCGTTTAATTTTCCAATTGTCCCCAGTTCATAACTTTGCCTTTGATTTTGACTTAAATGATGTTTCTCGTAGCCAGGTCATCTCCAATTTTCTTTTAATTAACTTGATGTTCGTAGAATTTTACCCCTTAAATTGACACTAAATTCGACTGAGCATCTTCCATTCTTTCCAGCTGTTTACTAAGAGAGTTTATTTCAATTAAGGTGTGAAACTTTGCTTTTAGCTGTATGCTAAAATTTAACTTGGTTGTGACTTGAAAGACTTGCCTGTTTTAAACATTCATCACTTAATGCAATTGAAACTCTCATCCATGCTTTTTCAGATGCTTTCTGAGATAGTTACATTCCATGAAGGTGTGAGCCATTGTTTTAGCTTACCACATGAAGCCTGTGTGTCTGCTGAAACCTGCTTGTGAGCAAGAATCTGCATTTTATAACCCTGCTCTTTGCAGCTGCTATTAACCTTTTGTGGGATCTTTCCCTGTACCCTCTCAAACCAGATATTGCCAGACTTTCATGTTTCAAATGACACATTTTTCTGTATTATCAAGAACCCACCGCAAAGAAATTAATTGCCTTGTGGAGGGAATACTGTCAGTCAGTGAAAGATGCATCTAAACTGGCTAGCTGGCAGGCTAATGCCTCAAAATTGGGTATTGGCCTCACTGAAGGGGGAATTGTTAAAACAGTAGAGGTCTTAAAAAGGGAATGTAAAGAATATAAGAAACGTAAGAATGCTACTCCTACCCCGGCGCCGGTCAGCAATGCGAAGCAAGGTTGGGAGGAGGGGGACGATGGGGATGAGGAACATCTGTTCAATTGCGGGGGACGTCAGAAGCCCCCACAGCCCCCACAGCCTCCACAGCCTCCACAGCCTCCACAGCCTCCACGGCCACCTCCGCCACCGCCCCTGGAATGTGATCAGTATTATGAGTAACTCAGTATGTTCAGAACTACATTGGTCTCAGAATAAACAGATAAAGAATTTGTGCTGGGCAGCAGTCAGCTGCTGCAGACTTCGAAACTGCTGCGTTGAAATTGACACTGCATGGCTCCGCAGGGTCCTAGTGCCCGCTGATCACAAACAGTCACTAGCAGAACCGCCTCAAGGAGGCACTCCTCCAGGCCCCTGCCCTTGGTCGACCCTTATATGATCGCCCTTCCCAGCTCTATTGCACAGTCCTTGCCGACTGCGCCACAGCTGTCCTGACCCAACGCCACGGCGACCGCTGTAGCCCGGTTGCATACTATTCCTCTAAACTCGATCCGGTAGCCCTTGGCTATCCTATCTGTACCCAAATTCTTGCAGCTATCTACAACAGCCTGCAATCGGCTGCTAATATTACCCTCCAACAAGATATCACTGTCTATAGTTCCCATTCTGTTACGGCCCTTTTGGGACAGCTACAGACTCAGCATCTCACGATGGCTCGTCAGAACAAATATGAGATTGCTCTCCTTAATAACCCGAAAGTCCAGTTTGCCCACTGCACCACTATCAACCCTGCTGACTTTTTGACGCATCCTCCCACAGACATGCTCGACCCAACTCATGACTGTCTGCAACTGTTGCAGGAAGTCTCCTCGGTTCGAGACGACCTCTCCGATATACCCCTCCCAAGTGCAGATTGTTCCTTTTTCACCGATGGAAGTTCTTCCGTCGGCGAAAGGGGGGATAGACAATCTGGCTATGCAATCATCGATCAAGACGGTGACGTAGTAGAAGCAGCAGCATTTGAAGTTCCCTTTTCTGCCCAACAGGCAGAATTGTTTGCGTTAATACGAGCATGCATATTGGCACAGGGAAGGAAGGTTAATATTTATACAGATTCCCGATACGCCTTCGGGGTAGTACATGATTTCGGGCAATTATGGAAAAACAGAGGATTTCTAACCTCCGCTGGTACACCCATCTCACACCAGCAGTTAGTAACCCAGTTATTGCAGGCCCTTATGCTCCCAGACAAGATAGCGGTGATAAAATGCGCAGCGCATACAAAAGGCACGGGACTGGTGGAAACGGGCAACAGGAGAGCGGACGAGAAGGCAAAAGAAATTTCTAAATCTGGCAAACTAATGGTGCCTAGAATGATGAGGCAGACTAAAACCCCCCCAGAAAAGTCTCCCTCTGAAAAACCTATGCCAACCATTGCTGACATAATCCAAATGCAGGAGGACGCTCCTGCAGCTGCTGTAAATATGTGGAAAAACTTAGGATGTATATATGATATCGAAAATAAGCTGTGGGTCACCCCGGTAGGACAAACATGTATGACCGATGCATTAGCAGCCTGGGTGACCGAATGTGTACACTTTGCAACTCACTGTGGAGCTCGTGCCACAGGGGACATATTGTTAAAAAGCTGGTGGCACCCACGACTGCAAGAAATGGCCCAACAAATTAGCAGTCGGTGCCTAATCTGTCAACAGCACAACCCCGGTAAGGCCGTCCCCTGTGATCCTGGCACAACCCCTTACCTGAGGGTCCATTTGAGACCCTACAAATGGATTACATTGAGTTGGAAAGATGTCAATGCTATAAATATGTGTTAGTCATTGTGGACACTTTTAGCAAATGGATCGAGGCCTACCCGACTACGGATAACAAGGCCTCGACAGTAGTTAAGGTGTTAATGCGAGAAATTGTTCCGCGATTTGGAATTCCAGCCCAGCTGAGCTCTGACAATGGTCCCCACTTCATAGGTCAAATCAATAAGGAATTCTGTGCTCTGCTAGGAATAAAGCAACAGTTTCATTGTGCCTACAGACCACAAGCCGCTGGAGTGGTGGAAAGGGCTAATCAGACTCTAAAGACTAAACTCGCTAAACTACAAGCAGACACTGGAGCCACTTGGCTCAAACTCCTGCCTTTAGCACTCTTCCAGCTACGTGCCACCCCCGCAGGAAAAACTCGCCTAAGCCCAGCGGAAATACTATATGGCAGACCCTTTCGAATGCCTTGGGACAGCAGTGTTCCACGGAATGTTCAATTCCATTACATGACTACCGAGATGGCTAATTATATATTAACACTAACTAGAATTTTGAAAGGATTACACTCCCGAGTTCGTGCCACCCAGGAAGAAGTCCCATCCATTACTCATGACGTCTCCATCAACCCTGGGGATTATGTCCTAATTCGAAATTGGACACGTAAAGGTTTGGAACCTCGATGGGAGGGTCCCCTACAGGTTCTACTCACTACCCCCACTGCAGTAAAAGTGGAGGGCCGGAACGCATGGGTACATATGCACCATTGTAAGTTAATTAAGTATCCATGATGTTCTAAACTTTTCCTTTAAGTCCTAGGAACATGAGTACCAGGATGAGGCCCCTCTTCGCCGTCACAATACTCGCCACCCTGCTCTCTCTCACTGCATCCGAAAGAAGGAGATGCCTGTACGGAAGCCGACACCCACCCATGTGCCGGGAAGGAACCCCACGATGTGGAACAACGACAAATCTCCGATGGATCACCACCGCTATCAGAAACTGCCCGACCACCGTTCCTCCCGACGACCAGAAGCGCCGATTCCTGATTACGTACATGGTTCTAATGTACGATCGCCGCACATGCAGGTGGAACCACCGGTGCATTGATAAGGACAGGGTACAAATTTTGCCATCAAGGACTACTCACCCCTACTCGCCTTCCAGAAGGAAGCGGGCAACGCACCATGTAACGGCAAATTCATTTCTGTTTATGTCCTATGTCTATGCTAAGAAAGTGGGTGTCTCCTCTTGCTGGGTATGTACACAGGTCCCGACCCATGCCCATGGAGGCGTTCCCTTGATATCTGTTCCTTTCTCGATCGAACAGACGGCTGAATGGGTTATATTCCAGAACAGGACAGTAACTAGTCACTCTGCCTTACCAACCAGGGCCTCCAGGTCCTCTTCTGTAAACCACAGGGAAGCAGCCCAAGAATGGCTGAGTGCCGGCTACCCTTTGCGGGATTTTTTTGGTTGGCGACAGCCATCTTACTCAGCAGATCGCACACCCCCGTTCTTCAATATCCAGAACCCCCAGACCGGAACGGTCTGCTTACTCCGGGAAGTACGAACTCCTGGAACATATGTGTTAGGAACCAGTTCATGTAAGTACACTTTTAGTCTTACTGACTGGAAAGGCCACGCCATCATCAATAACATTATTAACCACACAGGGGGCCCTGATTGGACTCAAATATGGACCTCCTCGATGGTACCTAGCCTCACCTCCTATAATGGCACCTACTTCATTTGTGGCCATAAGGCTTACCCCTGGCTCCCCACTGGCTGGGCAGGGTCGTGCTACTTGGGTTTCGTTGTTCCGGGTACTATACACTATGCCCAGCTCGAACATCATCCCCACTTTCGAGCCCAGAGGTCAGTACCACCGTGGGAGGTGGTGACTTCCCTCTTATGGCCCCAAATAGGCGCCATCTGGTCCCTCAAGAAGTACGCGCTCCTCCGCGACCTATTGGAACAGGTTGCAAATGACACCGCGGAGGGACTTACTGAACTCAGTGCAGAGTTGGTAGCCGTACGAACGGTAGCCCTACAGAATCGCATGGCCCTGGATTACTTACTAGCCAAAGAAGGGGGGACCTGTGCTATCATAGGGACCGAATGTTGCACTTACATTTCAGACAGTTCAGAGAATATCACGCGTCTGGTAACCCATATCAGAGATGGAGTACAGCGCTTGCGACTCGCCGGTCAGGCTGACTGGTGGAGCTGGATGTGGTCCAATTCTTGGGCCACTTACCTGTTCCATGGGCTCATTATCTTCGTTACCATCTGTTTGTTGCTCTGTATCATAGCTACTGGTGTGAAATGCCTATGCAACCGTTTGGGTGCCACTGCATTACCACAGATGCTTCAGAGATCCGCCCTAGACGAAAAAGAAAAACTGGTTCCACCTACCCCTGACCTATATGAGGAAGTGGCATCCTGCCGGAGCCTAGTAGAGGAGGAGTACCTCCGCCTCGCTCTCATTTCCATCTAAAGTATCCTGAGTGTTATGTGATCATGGAATGATCAAAGGGGGGAATGTAGAAGTGGATTTCATTTGGAACTTCGCTGATAGGGTTAATATAACAGTTCTGAAAAGCTCTGTGAAAGAGATGTCAACAGGTCAAGGGATGAAATAAAGGGAGCGTGTTCTGACCGGCATCTGTGAAAGCAGAGATGTCAGAAGGTTATGGGATGGAAAAAGGGGAGTGTAGCTTTGGTACCATTTAATGTTCTGACCTGCATCTGTGAAAGCAGAGAGGTCAAAAAGTCAAAGAATGGAATGAATGGGAAGCGTTACTTTATTGCGGAGATAGCGCAATTAAGCTCGTTTGACCAGTTGAAACAAATAAACATTGAAATGTAAAAGGAATGGGCTTTGGAATGAGTTGAGCCCGATGGCCATGGGATAAGAAAAACCTTTGTAATAGCATTAATAGTGACTTGTGCTAATGATTATGTCAAAAATAACCTCCCGACCTCGAAGAATAATTCCATATATGTACATGTTCTGGATCCTTGCCAAATCATAGGTGTATCTAGGAATTTAAGGGGACCACCCCTAAGCTGTAAAATGTATAAAAATACAGTCCTTATTCTGGGATTTTGGCACTTCTCGAAGGTGGTTACCCGACTGCTTAGAGATTTGTCCCGGCCGTGAATAAACGAATATTCGTTACTGACGTGTTCGAGTGTTTTACTTCTGGACTGACGATCAGATACGTGAAAGCGCAATTCACACCCTGATCTACCACCACCTTCTCCATCTGGAAGCGTACCCTTTTGCTGACCAACACTGCTACCCCTCGAGCCCTTCCATCAAATCCAGAGTGAAATACTTGGCTAACCCAACCCTTTTTAAGTCTCACCCGGTCCTTCGCCCTCAAGTGAGTCTCCTGCAGCATTACCACATCGGCTTTCAAACTTTTCAGAACAATTTGACATTTTCAACGAGGATACTTCGTTCTCATTTGAAAACAGCTAAGGGCACTTGAGATAAATAAAAAAAATGTATCATTCTTCATTGTCACTGGGTCAATATTTTGGAACTTCCGAGCTGACATTCCTCTGAGAGGCACATCACTACATGGCCTACAGTGGTTCAAGACAAAGGCCGGGACTTATCAGCCCCGGCGTGGCGGGTGCCGCCACAAGATATTTGGTGGCCCAGCCAAAAGTCCGTTGACTTTAGTCGGGACTGGAAAATCTAGTCCAAAAATTCACCAACACCTTTTGGAAAGCAAATGCTGCTCTTGCTGCCAATGGCAATATCTCCAGGCAACTTTTAAAAATTAACTCTGGGGCGCAAAGTCTAAAGCATTGCTGAGTTTTTTTTTAAATTTCCAATTGAGGGGCAATTATGTATGGCCAATCCATCTACCCTACACACCTTTGTGTTGTGGGGATGAGACCCACACAGACACGGGGAGATTGTACAAACTCCACATGGGACAATTCACACCTCTTTAACCTGGAGTTACCTCTCTCTCTGCATCTTTGATGATTTGATTGCCTGCAGGTGCTCGCATTCCGGGGCATCTCTGACTGTGTCTATATAAACATTTCTGGAACAAGCCTTTCCATTCACCTGAAGAAGGAGCCGTGCTCCGAAAGCTCGTGTTTGAAACAAACCTGTTGGACTTTAACCTGGTGTTGTAAGACTTCTTACTGTGCTCACCCCAGTCCAACGCCGGCATCTCCACATCATAACTCCACATGAACAGTGACCCTGGGCCGGGATTGAACACGAGCCCTCGGCACCTTGAGGCAGCAGTGCTAACCACTGCACCACCATGCTGCCCTAGCATTGCAGATTTACATAATGATTTAACTCCAAGGAAGGGATAGCAAATTTGATGAACCAGTGGACATTCATATAGCTTACATCGATAGTAAAATTCTTGATTGACGAGTGTAAAAATGTAGATATA
Source organism: Scyliorhinus canicula (assembly GCF_902713615.1). Taxonomy (NCBI): domain Eukaryota; kingdom Metazoa; phylum Chordata; class Chondrichthyes; order Carcharhiniformes; family Scyliorhinidae; genus Scyliorhinus; species Scyliorhinus canicula. Next base: position 164,883,504 of record NC_052151.1, on the reverse strand, counting down.
TTTTTACATTATTCCAATACAGAATAAAGACAAATCAAATAACGTAGGGAGAATATGTTTAACCTATGTTCTCATGAATTCTGTTTTTTTCCCTCAATTGACACCGATAACAGTGAACTGGGCGGTTGATGGACACTTTTCCTGCCTCCCCTACTTTTACGTTTAACATACTCCACCGAGTCAGCCAGGAGAGGGATATGGTTCCCTCTGACATTCCAAATCACTGATTGGTTTTGCTTCCTGAAGTCCGCTTTTCTGTTCAGTTGAATTGGCTTTGTTAAGGTTAAATCATCCACCAAATTCAAGCGGTTAGATGATGCTTTATAAAAGACTCCAGCAACAGTTATGTCCCTGATTAGTTCATCTTTTAAGCTGCCATATTCACAGTTCACTGCAAGACCTTACAGACTGTTCATACATGCATCAATACTTTCCCCTTTTCATTAGGTACGTTTGTTAAATTTAGCCCACTGAACAATGGGATTCTTGTTCAGATTGAAATAGGCGGCAAATTATTTTATAACTTCATTGTATGTAGTTTTTTCTTTGTTGATCCCTTGCCTGATTCAGAGATCATCTGCACAGTCACCCGTTGCATACAATATCATGCTGACCTCACCACTCTGCTTGGCCAAGCAGCCCAATAGGGTGTGATACCTGGGATATCATTGACGCTAATTGAGCCACTCTTCTGCCTGGGTCAGACCTGAGACTTGTTCAATCTTTCCTATAATGGCAGAGACTTTCCCATACTTGTTCATTCACTTGCTGCCACCATATAATATTTTAGCCTCCCTGGGCGAACACAGAATATTTTCAGAGTCTATAAGAGAGGGAAAACATTAACCTTATTAAGAAACAACTTACTGTGGCTTCATCTTGCCAGGAGCTTCAACATGACAGAGCAAGGTCATGTGATGTTGCATCAATTCCATGATGATGTTTACTGTGCCTCATTAGCAAACCAACCTCTTACACTACAGTGATCCAATTGAAACATGTAATATTCTTCGAGGGCTTGACAAGTTGGATCGTGAGAGGCCATTTCTCCTTGCTAGTGAGCCGAGAACTTAGCCTCTGGGTAAGAGATCAGTTTTTTAAGACTGGGGTGAGGAGTAATTTATTTGCTCAGAGACTTGTAAATCTTTGGAATTCTCTATCCACGAATGCTGTGGATGCTGAGTCATTGAGTAAATTCAGGATAGATTTTTGGATATGAATGGAATTACGAGATATAGGGATAATGTGAGAAAGTGGACACCATGTTGAAGTTCAGCCATAATCCAGTTGAATTTTAGAACAGACTCGACGGAGCCTGCAGCCTGCTCCAATTAATAGTCAGCTTGTTGTGGGTCAGGTGATACATAAAGGACAGACCAGGTAAGGAGAGCAAATTTCGTTCCCTGAACCAAATTAGTAAAACATTAGATTTTATCGCAATCTGGTAATTTCACGCCACCTTGACTGATGCTACCTTTTTGTTACAGATTTATTTTAATTAACTCTAAACTTGCAAGCTGCCATGGAAGGATTTGAATTCACGACCCTGATAACTAGTCCAGGGTCTCTGTGCTACCCATCCAGTAACATAAGCATTGTGCTACCGTACCCCAAATGAGTACATGTCACCAAATTACTCATTCAGGTTGTAGATGTCGTCGTATAACACTAATGACATGCCACTGCAGCTCGTGACAAAAAATTAATTCTGCAAATTTTCCAGTCAATGGGTTCTCTTACAAGAGACTTATTTTTATCTGAGTTGACTTTAAGTGGGCTCCAATGTAAATTTGTACATCCTGCAAGTATCATTTCCATTATTACAGTATTTATGTTTTAATGAGAGGTTATAAAATAATGCTGTCATATTGATTGCTGCTTGTCCTCATCATACTTGGCTAGGATTTGTAATCTCACCAGGTGCAGAACTGGAGGTCTCACACACAGACAATATGGGATAAATATAGATATTTAATTATTTTATCTTCCCTCCCATTTGGAAGCGATTTGGTGCCCCACTTACGTTCTTTCTTTACAAATCACATCTCAGGTACTGAATCACAACGCAAAAAGACAAAGTAACGCTTGACCCTTTCAATTTGATCCATTTCAGGTTTCAGTTTGGAGTGAAAACCAATGGCCTTTGTGTAACCAAATGTCCCAGGGAGACAGTAATGGAATTTAACCTTTTCAATTTCCACCACAACTCTGCGAGAGGGAGTGTTACTTTCAGTGATCACTAATGAATGCAATTCTGTCTTTAACTTCACAGGAAAGAATATCCTGTGCAATGTCACTTTTAGAATGATAATGAATTGCCTTGCTTGTAAATTCCACCTTAGCTGGAAAAAAAAGTTCTGATTTACTGCAACCAAATTCTTAAAAATGCAAACAAATAAAAACACTTCAACAACAATAAAATCAATTTGAATGGGCCTCATAACATTAGAGCTAATTGAGAATAGTAATTTCTGATGCTATAGAAAGCAAGATACATATCGCTATAGCTAAAGGATTTGGGTCACATTTATTCCTATCTATCCCCGATCCATCAGTCTTCATTTCTCAGAGGCTGAGGGACAAACTTTCCCCTTGGAGGCAGGAATCCCGAGTCGGGCCAATATACCTCGGTGCCCAAGTACATGGAGATGACAAGTTGGAGTTGAGGGCCACAGCAGGCTTGAGGCAGGAACAGAAGAAAGGAGAATGGCGAGACAGGCAGGATTGGAAGGCCCAACTACTGGCAAGGCTTTTACTCTGAGAGGGGCTGTGTGCCAGGAAGGGTTCCAGCGGCAATGACATATGTCCTTGGTTTGTGGTGAGCTTTGCTAATCGCCTACTTCCTCTGCTGAGGGGTTGCACTTCTAAGGAGTGCACTGAGGAATGCTGTTGTATGGGGGTATCCAAATGGGTGGGTGACCACATCACCAGTCACCCTCAGAGCATTTGCAGGGTTCTGTGAGCAGTCAGGAGTCTCAACAGCCTGTACATTGCTGCTAGATGGTGGGTTGGGTTTAAATGAATTTATTGCGTCAATGGGGGTCTCAGGCAGAGCTCCCTGATCCTGAGGAGGACACACGAATATCTACGCACTTACCATCATGTGTTCCCCGCTGCTCCCTGAGGCCCAGGCAGACACCCTCAGCAATCCCAAAACATTTCAAAGGTTTGTTTTCCTCCTTGATCGCCCTCAGCGGCCGTGGTGCCTGGGCACCATTTGTAAATACTTGCACCATATCACGCCAGCGTGACTCCGGCTGTGGGGAATGAAACATCACGGGTTGAGGGGGGAGGGGTGGGGGGGGAGAATCAGGCTTCCAGCCCATTAATTAAAATGCATGCAAATCGCGGTTTTGCATGATGTTGCTGGCGTGGGGGGGGGGGGGGGGGGGGGGGGGCTCACTGCCACTGCTGGCAGGGGATCGGTGCATTGCAATGGCTTTGCTGCCTGCCGCTAACCCCATTTTTTGGCCACGCTCCATTTTCTGCCCGACGGGTAACCCAATACCAGCGCCAGGCAATGGATAATCCAGCCCATGATATCCCACAAAGCAATGTGTGCACAGTCAATAGCACCCTGTCAAAATGTCTTTGTGGAGTTTACACGTTTTTCCTGTATCTGTGTGGGTTTCCCCCGGGTGCTCTGGTGTCCTCCCACAGTCCAAAGATGTGCAGGTTAGGTTGATTGGTCATGTTAAGTTGCCCGCTTAGATTCCAGGTTAGGTGGGGTTGCGGGGATAGGGCAGGGGGGTGAGCCTAGGTTGGATGCTCTTTCCAGAGGGCCGGTGCTGACCCGATGGACTGAATGGCCTCCTTCTGTACTGCAGGAATTCTATGATTAAAATTTCATCAGCTCCGTCAACAAATTATCACCTCCGTGATGCACTATCAATTACGATGAGACGAGAGTAGAGAGTAATCGAGGCTTTATTAAGCAGAGATGTGTTGCCTCCTGCAGCTGCTGCCGAAATGGCTGCAGCTCGGTGAGCACACACCTTTATACTCCGCCTACTGGGCGGAGCCAGCAGACAGGGATCTACCCCCGTACCTGTAGTACAGGAGCCTTACCGTATTACATCTCATGTACGTGATACCTACAAACAGTGGTGACTACCACATTCACCCCCTGTTAAAAAAGAATCCAGTGGGGATGGTAGTTACATGTATGTGAGCATTTTTAAAGTGTACATTTTTGGGGAAAGTTCACAAATTTAGCTGGTCGGGTGCCTTGATCCTCCATTGTGAGCACCGCAGTCCTGGTGGCGATGCAGGCGCCGGCTTGGTCGGCAGTGACTCCGGGAGCGTGTAGGCCTCATCTTCATCCCCGGGTGGGACCAAGGGGAGGACGGATTGTCCTGGAGCGGGGGCTGTGGTGAGGTGTGCTGGGGGGAGGATGGGTGGTGCTGGGGCGGGGGGGGGGGGGGGGGGGGGACCCTGCTGATGCCAGGTTCCTGAGGGAGACTGTGTCTTGGCTGCCTTCGGGGTATGCTGCGTACTGCGGGTTTGCATGGAGTAGCTGTACCCTCTCGACCAACAGGTCCGCCTTGTGGAGTCGCACTTGCTTGCGGAGGAGAACGGGTCCTGGAGCTGACAGTCACATTGGGAGTGAAACCCCGGAGATGGACTTCCTGGGGAATGCAAGGAGACGTTCATGGGGGGTTTCGTTAGCTGCTGTGCAAAGCAGCGATCGGATGGAGTGGGGGGCGTCGGGGAGGACCTCCTGCCAGCGGGAGACCGGGAGGTTTTTAGACTGTAGGGCCAGCTGGACGGCCTTCCAGACAGTCCCGTTCTCCCTCTCCACCTGCCCGTTTCCCCGGGGATTGTAGCTGGTCATCCTACTCGAGGCAATGCCGTTACTGAGCAGGAATTGACGGAGCTCATCGCTCATAAGGGAGGATCCCCGGTCGCTGTGGATGTAAGCGGGGAAACCGAACAGAGTGAAGATGCCATTGACGGCTTTGATGACTGTGGCAGACGTCATATTGGGGCATGGGATGGCAAAGGGGAATCTGGAGTATTCGTCGACCACGTTAAGGAAGTGCGTGTTTCAGTCGGTGGAGGGAAGACGGTCGGGGTGGGGGTGGTGGAGAGCCCAATCCACGCACAAAGTCCATCCATCCCCCCCTCCCCCAAACCCCGGCACCCCCTCTGTGGCCAGCCCAGACCAGCCCACCCCTCACACCCATCTGACAGAGCACCAGAGTAACAGTATGAAAAGGTCTTTAATGTGACAACATACTTGCAGATTTGTGTCCTCAAGCCCCTCGAAATAAACTATGCCCTGCACCCGTGCCAACTTACTGGTGTCTAACTTTCTGGCCTTACGGACCCTTACACTGCATCTTGGTGGATCCCTAGATGGTACACCAAGGGTGGAGGCGCCTGCTGCTATTGCATGCACCCTGCCCTGCATCCTGGGTCCCAGTTGGCAGCTGTCTTCTGGGGCAACCGGGTCTGGCTGGGCCCAGCTGCTGCTCGGGTGTTCCAGATGGTGTGGTGCTGCCCTGTTCTGCCCACTGCTCACCAGCTATGCCAGTAACAGGAGGGGGGAGGGGTCCGACGTGCTGCGATGTTCCGGCACCTCCCCTGCAGGGGTCATCGGCATGGACCCCATAACCTCCTCCTCCCTCGGGGTGCCTGATGGCCCCCAGGCTATTCCATGGGACGGGGGTGCGAGCGGAGTCATCCACTGAGGGTCCCCCGCCATCTGGTGCTGCCATCTCAACCAGGACTCTGCATGCTCGTGGCCATGGCGCACAGGGAGTGGCCCACCTCTGCCTGGGACTGCGGCACATCACCCATTGATTGTGCCACCCCCTTCTGGGTCTGTATCACATGAAGCAGTGACTGCGCCATCTCACTCTGGGATTGGGCCACCTCCGTCTGTGCCATGTTGGCCAACTCTTGGGCAATGCCGCCGGTGCTCTCAGCCATGGCCTGCTGTGACTGCTGCAGGCCATGCTGCAATACAGGTGGGTCTGGCACATGGCTGCCTGTGAGAGGACAGCCCTGTCCTGGGTCTCGGACACCACCTGCACAAATTTCCCCAGGCCTTGGACATGCTGGTCCATAGCCAACACCCTCACACCCAAGGCCTCCATTGCAGACACCACCTTTGTGGTTTTGGCCTGGGTGGCATGCATGGCTGGCAGCATCACCCACCTTCTGCTCCTGCAGGTGCTGGATGCTTGCTGACAATCCCTCATGCAGTCCCTGGCTCTGTGACTGCATCTCTACGATCGATGGGACTGTCCATTCCAGAAACACAAAACCTTTCTGGATGGCAGCTAGTTCCTTGGGTCGGCCCGCCCTCTGACTGTCCGCCTGCCTCAGGAATTCCTACCCCCACCTGCTGTACCGGAGCATGTGTGTGGTGCACACCAGATTGTGTCCCAGGAGCCTCTTCACTAAAGACACAAGCGAGGTGCATGTCTCTGGGATGGTGGAGGGTGTTGGAGACAGCTGTGACAGGAAATCAGTGTCATCCTCGGACTCAAGCTCTGGGGTCTCCTGGGTCTCAGGTCTATGGCTCGGCTCGGTGTCGGTGTCCTCGTCGTTGGTTGGCACCTGGACCTCTGGTCTGTGCCTGATGGCAGGAGCAAGTATCACCAGAAGCCCCCCCCCCCCCCCTCCCATTCACCTGCAGCTCCTGCAAGGCACAAGACAAGACGTATTATTAGATTGTGGGCAAAGTGGGGGAGAAATGGGTGTGGTGGGCTGGTGAAGCAAGGATGTGGGGGTGGTGTGGGGATGAGCGTGGTTTGAGGATGGTGTGGGGATGAGCGTGGTTTGAGGATGGTGTGGGCGCCAGTGTAGTGTGGGATAGCGTTGGGAAGGTTGGGGAGGTTGGGGCGGGGGGACTTTTGGCACACGTGTCACGGGCAACCGCAACTCAGAGCTGCCTCACTTCCTCACCCGACGCCGATCTCCAGCCCAGCGCCTGGCCTTTCCTTGGGCCTGCTGACCACGTCCAGTGCCCTCTGCCACGGTGAAGGGCCGCAGGTCCGACAGTCCCACTCCAATTTTCTCCCGCATCCAGTGGTTGTGGGCGGTCTTCCCCTGTGGGGGGGGGGGGAACTGAACACACACAGTGTTAGACACTCCGACGCATACAGCCCAGGGGATGGGTATCTGATGGCTTCAGTGGCCAGGCACCCGGCCATGGCAGCTGGTATGGGTCCCGGCATGTGGTGCAGGGTGGGGGTTCAGCCGCCCTCCTGGTTGGGTGGGGATTAGGGTTAAGGCTGTGTGGGACGGGGGTTGGAGTCAGGACATAGTGCTGCCTACTCACCCTGGCCACCCTGGAGAGGCTGTCCTGTTGTATCCGGCACAGCAGGCTGGTCTGGACAGTGTTCCTGACAGCACAGAACACCTCTGCCACCTGCGCCCAGGAACGGTGAACGGTGGTGGCTGGCAGCCTGCTTCTCAGGCTGGGCACAGGGTTGCCAGCCTCTCATCCACGGCGTCCGGACGGGTCTCAAAATCGACGTCCGTAAAACGGAGTGTCGTTCTCCTTGCTGCCATCTTGTTGGCTGAGATGGTGTTTGGCGGGGCGGGGGGGGGGGGAGGGGGGGGGGGGTGAGCAACGTGTATATGCGGCTGCAGCTTGTCAGCCTCCTGAGTGTCAATCTCGAAACCAGCGAATCCGGCACCGTTTCTCATTGGAATTGATTGTGATCCACGTCGCGCCGTTGCTAGCCCTCAACGGTCGCTGAATCGGTCATGTGCGATGCCAGTTTTGCTATCATTGAAGTTCATGAATCCTACCTTGGCTTCAACACTTAGGGGGGGATTCTCCAATAATGGGGCTGTGTCCCCACGCCTGCGAGAAAACGGGTGCGAATCACTCTGGACTTTTTTCCAGAAAGTCCGGGGTGATTCTGCGTTTTTAAGGGGGCTTGCAGGGCTCCGGCTGCCGATACGGGGCCCTGCATTTACGGCCACAGGTCCGCTCAGTCAGTACCGACCTCGCGCGACATAGCTGATCCACACAGCAGGCGCCAAAGAAGTAGCCCCCCCCCCCCCCCCCCCAGATAGCTCGCGTCCCCGATCGGTGGCCCCCGATCATGGGCCTGACCGTCCCACCAGTACGGCCACCGCAGCCGCGAGTCCAGGCTCCCGCCGGGTGGAACCATATGTGAACCAGGCCAGCGGGAACTCGGCCGGTCGGCGGCGGAGAATGGCCGCGGGGGCCTCTTTCAACGGCACAGACTGGCGCTGAGTCGACCGCTCACGCGCGACTGGCGGTGATTCTCCGGTCGCCGGAAGGCGTCACGGATCCCACGACCCATTCTCCGTCCCCGCGGAGGCTCGAAGAATCCCAGTCTTGGTCTCAGGAGCAGAGAATTCCCCTGATGATGATTAACTAATTACTTAATGATTTTATTCAGTTATTTATCTTCTTTTAGATATTATTTAATCTTTACACGGGCTTCAGAACAAATTTAAACCTTCTGAAAATAGACTTTGACCAGGGTTAGGGTTAGGGTTAGGGTTAGGGTTAGGGTGACACAGTGGTTAGCACTGCTGCCTCACAGCACCACGGATCCGGCTTGATTCCGGCCTTGGGTGACTGTCTGTGTGGAGTCTGCATGTTCTCCCCATGACTGCGTGGGTTTCCTCCGGCTGCTCCGGTTTCCTCCCATAGTCCAAAGATGTGCAGGGTTGGTGGATTGGCCATGATCAATGTGCGGGGTTTTGGGGATAGAGGGGAGGGTGGGCCGAGGTAGAGTTCTCACTGGAAGGTCAGTGCAGACTCAATGGGAGGAATGGCCTCCTTCTGCACTGTGGGGATTGTATAGATTCGATGGACCACTTACTGGATATTCACCAGATACTCACCAGCAGCTCACGTCCTCCCCTGTCGAAGAGCAAAGTGAAAAGTTAGAAAAGCAAAGGAGAACCACCCTCTCCTCCTCACTGAACTCCCTTCCTCACTGCACTCCCCTCCTCACTGACCCCTCTCCTCACTGAACTGCCCTCCTCACTGCACTCCTCTCCTCCTCACTGATCCCTCTCCTCACTGCACTCCTCTCCTCACTGACCCATCCTCCTCACTGCACTCCCCTCCTCACTGAACTTCCCTCCTCACTGCACTCCCCTCCTCACTGACCTCTCTCCTCACTGAACCCTCCTCACTGACCCCTCTCCTCACTGAACTGCCCTCCTCACTGCACTCCTCTCCTCCTCACTGACCCCTGCTCCTCACTGCACTCCTCTCCTCACTGACCCCTCTCCTCACTGAACTTCCCTCCTCACTGACCACTCTCCTCACTGAACTTCCCTCCTCACTGACCCCTCTCCTCACTGAGCTGCCCTCCTCATTGCACTCCCCTCCTCCTCACTGATCCCTCTCCTCACTGGACCCTCCTCACTGACCCCTCCTCACTGACCCCTCTCCTCACTGAACTCCCCTCCTCACTGACCCCTCTCCTCACTGAACTCTCCTCCTCACTGATCCCTCTCCTCACTGCACTCCTCTCCTCACTGACCCATCCTCCTCACTGCACTCCCCTCCTCACTGAACTTCCCTCCTCACTGCACTCCCCTCCTCACTGACCTCTCTCCTCACTGAACCCTCCTCACTGACCCCTCTCCTCACTGAACTGCCCTCCTCACTGCACTCCCCTCCTCCTCACTGATCCCTCTCCTCACTGAACTCCCTTCCTCACTGACCCCTCTCCTCACTGCACTACCCTCCTCACTGAGCCCTCTCCTCACTGAACTTCCCTCCTCACTGACCCCTCTACTCACTGACCCCTCTCCTCACTGAACTCCCCTCCTCACTGATCCCTCTACTCATTAAACTCTCCTCCTTACTGAACTCCCCTCCTCACTGACCCCTCCTCACTGCAGTCCCCTCCTCACTGACCCCTCTCCTCACTGAACTTCCCTCCTCACTGACCCCTCTACTCACTAAACTCCCCTCCTCACTGCACTCCCCTCCTCACTGACCCCTCCTCACTGCAGTCCCCTCCTCACTGACCCCTCTCCTCACTGAACTCCCCTCCTCACTGACCCCTCTCCTCACTGACCCCTCTCCTCACTGAACTCCCCTCCTCACTGAACTCCCCTCCTCACTGACCCCTCTCCTCACTGACCCCTCTCCTCACTGACCCCTCTCCTCACTGAACTCCCCTCCTCACTGACCTCCTCCTCACTGACCCCTCTCCTCACTGAACTCCCCTCCTCACTGCACTTCCCTCCTCACTCAACCCTCCTCCTCACTGAACCCTACTCATTGATGAGACCATCAATTCACGCGACACGTGGTTAGAAGCGAACAGTGGTTTTAATCATCTTACAACAGAGCCTGCCTGTGACGAGATGAACTCTAGATGAACTGGCAAGCAGGCTCACAACAGCAACCTTTCTACTTCCGGTTAGGGGGAAGAGCCATGGGCGGAGCCATGGGCAGAGCCAAGGGTGGAGCCCAGTACAAGCTTCTTATCTCCCCCTATGGATAGAGCCGCGCAACTACACATGATCTAGTACAAGGTACAGGCTCAACACATGTTGTACAATACAGTGTGGATTATTAATGTTTATAATTCACCACATTCACCCCCTGTGAAAAAACAAGTCCGGCTTACAAATTGAGTCTGTCCGGTGGTCGAGTTATCCGTTGTGATCGGCGGAGCACCGGGGTTGCAGCCTCTTCTGGTGGCTGGACGATCACGGTCAGTTGGGGTACGATGGCGGACTCCGGGGGTGATTCTGTCCGAGCTTCGTACACGTCTGGTTCGACTGGGGAATGGGGGCGCTGGAAGCTTGTGGGCGCGGGTGCGCGGAACATGTGTAGCGACCCGGTAGGTGCAGGGGCGTGGGGCGCGACGAGTTGGGTGGGGTGTAGTGTGAGGTGTACCTCGGCGGTGGTAGTGGTGGGGTTCGATCCTGCCGGCGCTAGGTCCCGGAGGGATACGGTGCCCTGACGGCCGTCAGGGTACTCTATGAAGGCGTATTGGGGGTTTGAGTGTAGCAGAAGCACTTTCTCTACGAGTGGGTCAGTTTTGTGTGCCCTGACGTGCTTCCTAGGAGTACTGGGCCCGGTGTCTTCAACCATGCCGGGAGGGAAGCCCCCGTGGTAGTGCCACTGGGAAAAACAAAGAGCCGCTCGTGAGGGGTCTGGTTGGTGGCGGTACATAGGAGGGACCTAATAGCGTGGAGCGCGTCGGGGAGGACTTCCTGCCAATGGGAAACCGGGAGAGTCCTGGACCGGAGGGTCAGTAGGACGGTCTTCCAGGCCGTCGCATTCTCCCTCTCCACCTGCCTATTCCTCCTGGGGTTATAGCTGGTAGTCCTGCTCGAGAACGATGCCCTTGTCGAGCAGGTACTGACGCAGCTCGTCGCTCATGAAGGATGAACCCCGGTCGCTGTGTACGTAGCTGGGGAAACCAAACAGGGTGAAGATACTATGCAGGGCCCTAATGACTGTGTGGGAGGTCATATGGGATGGAATCACCCCCGGAGTCCGCCATCGTACCCCAACCAACCGTGATGGAGCATGGGATAGTAAAAGGGAAGCGGGAGAACTCGTCGATGACATTCAGGAAGTACACATTCCGATTATTCAAGGGAAGTGGCCCTTTGAAATCGATGGCGAGGCATTCAAAGGGCTGAGAAGCCTTGATCAGGTGGGCCCTGTAGGGTCTATAGAAGTGTGGTTTGCACTCCGCACTGATCGGGCAATCCCTGGTGGTGGCTTTTACCTCCTCAGTGGAGAAAGGTAGATTTCGGGCTTTGACGTAGTGGGCGAGCCGGGTGACCCCCGGGTGGCAGAGGTCATTGTGGATGGCTTTCAGGCAGTCGCTCAGCGTGCTGGCGCATGTGCCGCGGGACAGGGCATCTGGGGGCTCGTTGAGCTTCCCCGGTTGATACATGATATCGTATTTGTAGGTCGAGAATTCGATCCTCCAACTCAGGATTTTATTATTTTTAATTTTGCCCCTTTGCGAGCTGTTGAACATGAAGGCAACCGATCTTTGGTCGGTGATGAGGGTGAACCTTCTACCTGCAAGGTAGTGCCTCCAGTGACGTACAGCCTCCACAATGGCTAGTGCTTCCTTTTCGACCGAGGAGTGTCGAAGTTCTGAAGCGGAGAGGGTTCGGGAGAAAAATGCGACTGGCCTCCCTGCCTGATTCAATGTGGCTGCAAGAGCGACCCCTGAGGCGTTGCTGTCAACCTGAAATGGGACGGATTCATCCACCGCCCGCATGGCCGCCTTGGCGATGTCCTCCTTGATGCAGTTGAAGGCCTGGCGAGCCTCAGCCGACAGGGGAAAAAGTGTGGCCTTAAATAGTGGGCGGGCTTTGTCCGCATATTGAGGGACCCACTGGGTATAGTATGAAAAGAATCCCAGGCACCGTTTGAGGGCTCTGGGTCAATGAGGGAGAGGGAGTTCGGTCCGGTCCGGGTCGGGGCCCAGGACTCCGTTTTCCACGACATAGCCGAGGATGGCTAGCCTGGTCGTGCGGAAAACGCATTTCTCCATGTTGTAAGTGAGGTTGAGTTTCTGGGCCGTCTGGAGAAATCGATGGAGGTTGGCATCATGGTCCTGCTGGTCATAGCCGCAGATGGTGATGTTATCCATGTACGGAAACGTGGCCCGCAGCCCGTACTGGTCCACCATTCGGTCCATTGCTCATTGGAACACAGAGACCCCGTTCGTGATGCCAAAGGGAACCCGGATGAAATGGAAGAGGCGACCATCGGCCTCGAACGCCGTGTAGTGGCGGTCCTCCAGGCGGATTGGGAGCTGGTGGTATACAGACTTCGGATCCACCGTGGAGAAAATACGATACTGGGCGATCTGATTCACTATGTCTGCAATCCTGGGAAGGGAGTACGCGTCGAGGAACGTAAACCGATTAATGGTCTGACTATAGTCCACGACCATGCAGAAGTTTTCCCCGGTCTTGACGACCACCACCTGAGCTCTCAAGGGGCTGTTACTGGCCTCTATGATCCCCTCACGTAGGAGCCTCCGGACTTCGGTTCTGATAAACACCCTGTCCTGTAGGCTGTACCGCCTGCTGCGAGTGGCTACGGGTTTACAGTCCGGAGTGAGATTGGCAAAGAGTGGAGGGGGGGGGGAGATTCGCAGCATGGCTAGGCTGCAGATAGTGAGTGGGAGTAGGGGTCCGCCGAAGCTGAGGGTGAGGGGGTTACGCTGGAAGTCGAGTCCCAGTAAGAGTGGGGCGCAGAGTTCGGGCAGGACATATAGTTGAAAATTAGAGTAGATAGTGCCTTGGATCGTTAGGGTCACGATGGTGTGCCCTTGGAGGTGAACAGAGTGGGAGCCCAAAGCGAGGGAGATAGTTTGCCGTGCAGGAAAAACAGGGAGCGAACAGCGTCTTACCAGTTCGGGGTGTACTAAGCTCTCGGGACTCCCGGAGTCAAAGAGGCACGGTGTACTGTACCTGTTGATTTTAACAGTCATCATGGAGTTGCGGAGGTGTTTCGGACACAACTGGTCCAACGTGACCGCGCTGAGTTGTGGGTAGTCGGCGGCTCGATCAGCTGTGCTGGAGTGGCCCCATGATGAATGCCCGCTGAGGTCGCAGTCTTCGATCTGTGTTGCAGAGTTTGGAGAGGATGGAGCCCAAGATGGCCACCCCCGTGGATCGCACGTGGTGGGCGGCGAGGAAGATGGCGTCCAAGATGGCGGCCCCCATGAGTCGAACATGGCCGGACGCGTGGTGGGAGTTTGCCAAGATGGCGGTCCCCAGGGGTCGCACGTGGTGGGTGGGGCGGAGTCGGAGTACAGGCGTTACGGGGTCTGCGGGCCTGCAAATTCAGGGAGCGAGTGCTCTGGGCTGCGGGAGGGTTTGAGGCTGGAGCTTTCTTCGGCAGACATACTCTGGCATACTGTCCTTTGCGACCGCTGCTGCTGCAGGTCGCGTTGCGGGCCGGTCAGTGCTGGGGCTGGCCACAAAAGTGGCAGGCTGGAGTAGCATAGTGGCTGGGTGGCCGCACGGCGCAGGCCTGGGATAGTCGCTGGTCTGGGGCCCATGACGGGGTCGCGGAGTCCACGGGGAACGAGGGGAGGCTGCAGAACGAGACCTCCATCGTAGTGGCAAGTTCTACAGTATCTTCTAAGTTTTGGGCCCCCTTCTCAAGCAACCGCTGGCGCACGTAATTGGATCTGAGGCCTGCAACAAATACATCGCGGACAGCAAGTTCCCTATGTTCTGCAGCATTTACAGCTTGGTAATTACAGTCCCGGGATAAGGTTTTTAAGTCTCTTAGGAATTCTTCTAGCGATTCTGTGGGGCGCTGGCGGGGAGTAGTAAAAACGTGGCGCGCGTAGACCTCATTGACGGGCGTCACGTACATTCTGTTGAGTAGGGCCAGGGCCTCTGAATATGAGCCGGTACAATTAAGTTGAGTAGATATACGATGGCTCACTCTTGCGTGCAGAAGACTGAGTTTCTGCTCCTCCGTAGTTTCTATAGTGCTTGCTTCAGCCAGGTAGGCCTTAAAACATCGGAGCCAGTGTGAAAAGATTTATTTCGCCTCTGCATCCTGTGGGTCGAGTTCCAGTCGATCAGGTTTGAGGGCTGATTCCATGGTCATTCCTTACTGTTTCTTAAGATGATTAAATTGATGAGACCATCAATTCACGCGACACGTGGTTAGAAGCGAACAGTGGTTTTAATCGTCTTACAACAGAGCCTGCCTGTGACGAGATGAACTCTAGATGAACTGGCAGGCAGGCTCACAACAGCCCAGTACAAGCTCCTCATCTCCCCATATGGGTAGAGCCACGCAACTACACATGATCTAGTACAAGGTACAGGCTCAACACATGTTGTACAATACAGTGTGGATTATTAGTGTTTATAATTCACCACACTTACTGAACTCCCCTCCTCACTGACCCCTCCTCCTCACTGCACTCCCCTTCTCATTGACCCCTCTTCTCACTGACCCCTCCTCCTCACTGACCCCTCCTCCTCACTGACCCCTCCTCCTCACTGACCCCTCCTCCTCACTGACCCCTCCTCCTCACTTAACTTCCCTCCTCACTGAACCCTCCTCCTCACTGAACTGCCCTCCTCACTGAACTCCCCTCCTCACCACTGACCCCTCATCCTCACTGAACCCCCCTCCTCACTGAACCCTCCTCCTCACTGAACGTTCCTCCTCCTCACTGAACTGCTCTCCTCACCAAACTTCGACACTCTGTCCAAAGCTGCACTGCTGATGACCAACATCAGCGTCTTTGGAAGACTAGTTTTGAGCTGTTGGATCTGTTCTGAATACTGGCTCTTATCCTGCACAACTACTGCTCTATGATGCTCTGGTCTAGACTGGTTTACTCAGACAGGGCAGCCTTTTAGGCTATATGGCTCGTCCACACCATTTCCCGAAAGAGGTTTCGGCAGAGACCTCGGAGTTTGTGCGGCAAAATCCGCACAAAAATATTCCCAAAGGAGGGAGATTAAATTGGCCTGAATGGATCATGTGCATGAACCCTAATAACTGATTGCCTGACTGGCTATTAACCCCATTTCTACCTTTACACCTGCAAAGTCCCAAGAGTTTCTCAGTAATCTCGTCAAAGCTGCATTATAGCAAGCAAAACATCTTTATCAAAATATATTATACAAAGTGAATGCTGGAAACACGCAGCAGGTCAGGCAACATCTATGGAGAAAAAACACAGATAGATAATGCTCTCAAAATTAACCCACAACCTAAGATGAACGGTCACTGTTAAAAATTAAATCTGCACCCACACACAACGGGGGCGACCAAATACCCTGACGTTAATAAGTGGGATGCTTTTGAACGTATTTACATTGTGCTCCTTCAGTGCAGTTGGGGACCCAATTTCACATTAACCAGGGGTCAGCAATCACAACATTAAATGGGAAGTGGGAGGTTCAGACTTCGCCAAGCAAGTGACTCTTTCTGCACTCCATGTCGTATGGCATGGATCCTTAAAGAAGCCTTGACCTCCTTCGGCTTGATCTGTTGCCTCCTGATTGCTGACCAGAGACGCCTCCGAACTGCACGACCCGCCCAATTGGCTAGGACTGCTCATAATGTCTTCACGCTGCAGACCTAAACCTGGCTTTTGACCCATTACATGTGAAAATCAAGGGGGACCCTTGCCATATTGGATTATGAATGTGGTGATATGCATCACTGTGAATACACAAGGGGTTAATGTAAATACACTACAACTAAGGGAGCACCAGGGACATCATTACATGCAGACATACAGCTAATGAAAACACAGAATAGGACTTAGCCAATAGGCAGTCAAGACACCCAGAGGTGACACTACCACAAGGGGGCATTACAAAACCCACATATAAAAGGACAGGACACACATGCTCTTTCTCTTTCCACAGGCGACACTTAGAGAGAAGGACAGGGCAGATCAGAAGCATCACACCCACCGCATGGCTTAGAGCAGACTGGTTCGTTAGACTGAGTTACTATAGCAAGATTAGCAGGACAGTCGAACTCAAGTAGGAGAATTGTTAACTGTTCAATAAATGTGTTAAACCTATCTCCAAGTCTGAACCTTCCTTTGTCAGAGCATACATCAAGGAAGCAGCTTATGCTACACCAAGAGGCATAACACAACAATGAATGGCAGCAGAAGGCTCACTGCATGCTCACTTTAAAATTGCTGACCAGCCAGCACCCCTGGTGATTGCCCAAACTCCTCACTTCCCTAGGACCCTGTCGCTGCAATTTGAGCTGCCCTCTGTCAGCTGTCTTTGGGGCTGCGAGTGGTGACTATAGCTCCCTTGTACAGACCTAGAAAGGAGGGCAAACCAATTTCCAGGCCTATATAGTTTGAGCTCTTGGGCAACATCACTTTGGGCTGTAACAAAACATAGATCTTAGCAAAGGTGGATTGTGTCAAGTATTATAACAAAATCAAATATCTTTCCATCTGCATTGATCACAACCTGAAGGTTGCAAACCCTGCTAGCAACAAAAAAACTGACTGCTTCAAAAATGTGTTTTTTTAAAAATTAAAGTAAACGCAATGAGCCAGCAGGGTACTTAGAGGAAGACCCAGCCTCAGCAGGGAAGGAGCCATCATTATTCACTATTCAAAAAATAGCAATAATACAACACACCAAGCCATAATTTTGAAACAACTCATAAGTTTATCAAACATTCAGCTCATATTTCACTGGAAGTATGTCACAACTGGATTTTTTTTAAAGTTTCCTTTACAGAGTAATCTGTTTTAAAATATCATTTCTTCCGTTAATATGGGAAATAAACATATATGAGGAGGGCAGTGTTCCTTCTGTACAATCAGAAGCAAAATCAGTCCACTTCAGGGTTCAGTTCTGTCACTGGTATAACACAGCTTTTCCAGTGCACAAAAGCATCAGAGACTTCCCCCCAAACAAAGGTTTTAAGTGCAGAAGTATTTACAATTGGTAAATGGACATCAGCGATACACAGTGTGTGAGAACTCTGTCAAAAGAGCAGTGGAACAACACTCTAATAAACACATCTCATGATCGTCATCTACAGTTTTAAGCAATCATCAACTGAAAAAGTAGTGCAAATAAAATGATGTTAAACATGTCCTCCAAAAAGTAACAAATTACTAAGTTGCTAAAGAAGGCATCAGCAAGTACCAAGGAATCACGTTCAGCAAAATAGCGCACCTTACATTCAATATTAATATCTGTATCTTGCATGCTGATAAATAGTGCATATCAAAAAAAATGAAAGGAAAAAGAGATAGAATTATGGACAATCATTTGTTGACTTAGAAGAAATTGACTGTGCAAAAAATAGTAATTGGCACTCGATTCTGTTTTTCGACAGATATTATGATTTTTCTGTTTGTTTAGTTAGCAGTATTTTAAATTAAATAACTATATTCCTAGTTCCACCTGAAATATTTGTTATTTGTTTCACCTCTGTGAAGAATTGCAGTTCTATCCAATTTGCCAGTTTGCATGTCACCAGCAGGGAAATATGGGCCCAGAATTTGTTGGCATGGGTCATCTCACGACGTACCCCATTGGTTAAACTTTATTCCTTATTCTTCAGCTCAAAATACTTTTTGTACCGAAAGTGTGATCTGATAATGGTGTAGCGAGGGAAATGGGACAGCTGAGATCTTGGTGACTGACAGGGCTAATCTCCCTCCTTAACCAATGAGATTTATGAATTGAAAAAACCCCAAAGGAACAACATAGAATAAGATCCAAATCAGATACAGAATGAGAAATAAAACGAGGGAGAGATTTCATTGAGAGAGAAATAAAAGATAGAAAGGAAAATAAGAAAAAAACGTTAAAAATTAATTTTTAAAAATCTTCAAGTACAATTTATTACCTGTAGTATTGAGTATTTACATTTTAAATTGTTTCCTTTCTGGGCTGAAGCAGGA
Source organism: Scyliorhinus canicula (assembly GCF_902713615.1). Taxonomy (NCBI): domain Eukaryota; kingdom Metazoa; phylum Chordata; class Chondrichthyes; order Carcharhiniformes; family Scyliorhinidae; genus Scyliorhinus; species Scyliorhinus canicula. The sequence continues at coordinate 164,865,118 of NC_052151.1, read as the reverse complement.
AGTGGTTTTGCAGGAAGATAAATCACTTAATTGAAAGATTATTGTCAAATCACTGCCCCAATTTTCTGCAGGAAGTTTAATTGGCAATTAATGTCCAACTGCAGCAACTTCTTGCAACTCATTGAGAAGATGATGGCGAGTTGAGCTGTATGTGAGGCTAATGACGCAGCAGCGCACGTTGTCCAACAATTTGTATCAATTCACAATTCGGAGGCTATCTTTTCCTCGCTGCAGTTTTTTGAACGATCTACACACTAATAATAATAATAATAATAGCTTATTATCACAAGTAGACTTCAATGAAGTTACTGTGAAAAGCTCCTGGTCACCACATTCCAGCGCCTGTTCGGGGAGGCCGGTACGGGAATTGAACCCGCGCTGCTGGCCTTGTTCTGCATTACATGCCAGCTGTTTAGCCCACTGTGCTAAACCAGCCCCCAATAATATATGCATTAAATTTGGTATTATTTGGCCAGCAAATTCTGGTCCATGTATCTTTTCTATTGGATAGAACTAATAGAATAACTGCTCTTCATAGTAGACCACTTGTTTTAAAAAAAAACACACGCCAACATCCCCCCCAACCTCTGCCACAAAAAACTGGAAAAAAAACTTCAACACACTGATAGGTATATATTATGTTCAATTTATAAAGCATATTTAGTTAAAATGACAGCATGGATTTTACATTAAATGCAACTAATGTTGCTTCATTTAACGTGCAGTTAAAGTTAATGGTACTTAATAGAACATTCAGACTCCTTTGCATTAGTTTCCGATTTGCTATCAAATACAAGCTCAGTCTGTAATGAGAAGTATACATGTACAAAATAGCATTGCTATTTACTTGGCCTAATAGAGAAATGTGGAGAGTTTAAAAAAACACAAATATTGCCTTTTGTTCAGTTGCCCTGACGTTACCATTAACACCAACGATATACATGGTATATTGCACTTAGAAGTATAGGTGTTTTAACTTAAAGTAAAGGTAACGTTTTACCAACAGGAACAAAACCAATACCTTGATGATTGGCATTTGGGTGATGATAACAAAAGCATCAAAGCTATAATTCTGTCTCGTTAAGATATCTGTAAATTGATATGTTTTGCTTTATATTTGATCTATTTACTAAATCTGTTTGTGTATAAAAAGGTAATCATTGCCACTATTAAGTTAGATGTCTGCCTAGCATGTGTCGAATTGATGCATTAGTACTGAATAGCAGGGATGGGGAAGAACACAGTAATACCTCTGAATTTGGGAAAGTCAGTAATAATTGCGGATAGAGTTCATGTTTTAAAGTTATGAAATTGTATTTGCATGTTGTGCAAGTGGGGGGGGGGGGGGGGGGGGGATGAATGGCTATTTCTGGATGAAGCTGAGATAAGATAGTCCAGCACCAACCAGTTGAGAATTAGTTCGGTACTTTCCATGTTAAATAAAGCAAGCCAAATAATACACCAAAACACAAGTCAGCTCTCTAACAGTGGTTATGGAAAGCATAAATAACCAGAAGGTTTTGGTTTGGGAAAAAAAACCTGCTTTTATCCAAGTCTTGATGAAACAGAATTTAAAGGAAGATTAGTCTTTAAATAAAAGTAAAAGCAAAATGCTGAGGACGCTGAAAATCTGAAATAAAAACAGATGTATTGGACAAACCCGGCAGATCTGGCAGCATCTTTGGAGAGAGAGTTAACGCTTCGAGTCCGTATTACTCTTCCTCAGTTCCAAAAATGTCATATGTGACTTCAAAGGTTAGCTCTGTTTCCCTCTGTACCGATGTTGCCAGATCTGTTGAGTTTTTTCCAGCATTTTTGCCAAGTGTTTTTCTAATGAATTTGTTTTTGAAACTTGGGCTATGGATATTAACATTTCACATATTTTTTCTACAGTGCTGAGTGAAGCAGAGGTTTCTTTTAAACATTTCTCAGGTGATCTTTTAATACTGTTTCATACCGCCTAAGCAAGTATCATGTTGTAAATCACTTCTCAACTTTAGGTCGTATTTATTTACGCCACAAGATATTTCTTGGGTTTTCTTTTTTTTGCAAATTTAGGGGCAGTACATTCATTCACGTTTTTGCTTCCAAATTTAATTTAAGGCTGTTTGGTAACAATATGAATGAAAATGAGGTGCAAGTGTATATGGTGGTACTGTAATGTAGGGTATCCTACCACAGAGGGTGCTGCATTCTGAATTATGTTAGAAAAGGCCGATTTAACTGGACTAATTTAATGCTTCCACAAACATCACTGGATTTAAACAATTACTTTCCCTTCACAATAACCAAAAAAGTAACTATTTGAACAAAAAAGAAAAACACCTTTCAGGTAAAATAACCTCTATACATGTCCAAACAGTGTAACTGAAACCTTAGTGCTCACATTCAAATAAATCTTTTGTTGGTTACATTAACATGACACAAGCACTGTTTCGAAGCACTCAGTCCAACCACATACAAAAGCTTAAAGATAATCCTTACAAAAAAAATCATTAAATAATATTTAACATATTCATTGTGAGTGTGTATTATTTATAAATGTTCTCACACATAGCTCGCATATTTAGTACATTTCTTGAAAATAAAAATAGAAATAGCATGCCAATTGAAAAGAGTTAACGCAACTGTGTATAAATAAAAAAGTTCCTTTAAAAGAGCATAATAAATATTAAATGAAGGGGATATTGGAGTGATTATTATCAGGAGATTACTTCTGAATTTCCTTTGCTGAAAGATCTAACTACCAGTATCTGGCTATAGTAAGGCAAGCGTTCGTGGGGAAGTTACATTCAGTCTCTCTCTTCCGTCTCCACTCTCTGCGTTGGCACGATTGTAATTGCACACATTTAATATGAGGCTGATCACTATTGCACATATTTGCCACCATTACAAGGTGAGCACTTCCCCCCCCCACCCCCCACCCACCCATTTTACTTAAAAGATACACAACACTTAGCTGAAAACCATTTCAGCACACTCGCAAAGAAGTTAAGAAAACTTTTTTTTTTCCTCTTTCAAGTCTTAAAACATTTTGGCAAATACTTCAGAAACTGAGGGGTGTCAGGAGCTTATCTCAGCAGATGAAAATTACTTGGTGTCCCAATAGATTCTGCAGATTACTATCCTGTAAGAATTATTTTAGAGAAATAATTCTTACCCTTTTAGCTACATATTCCCCAAAGCATACTGGAGTTCAGTCCCTGAATAGTTTTGAATGGGGAACAGTTCTGCTGAGCACAGGGCAGAGCGTCTTTTTGTTCCCTTCTTAGGAGCTAGGTTCATTTATAATATTAAGAGATAAGAAATCATGTTGGCACATTATTCATTCTTCCTATTTTCTTTTGTTGAAACCCTAGCACCCTCCCGGTTTCATTAGTTCGCACATCCAGTGCTCTCCAGAGAACACTATTTAACCATTCCCTCAAACCCATTGAGCAAACCAATTCATAGAAAATAATGTGGTTAGCTGAATTTGCATTCTTCCTCTAGAGCTCCTCCACTTTAATAGTTTCCGAGAGAGCTTGATGGATAAGTGGAATATTTAGTGTGACCTCCTTGGATTGATTCCTCTTACAGAATATAGGGATTCTTGCAACGAGTTCAAAAAACCCGGAATTATAATCATTCCACTGGGATGTATGGCACAATGAACACAACAGCAAGAGCATAAACGGTGGAGGCTGGGACAAGAATCACCATGGAAATCCCAACACTAATTCCACTGGGCTTGGTTTGTGAAATGTACATGACAAATATTGAGCGCCGATGGTCAACAGAAATTAAAAGGACACGAGGCAAGAAACTGTCTTTAGAGCCTGGTTTGTGCCTCTGGGATGTAAATCTCAATGCTATCTGCACGCTCCGCGGCCGAGTTTTGTCTAAAGGAAGCCGCTCGTTTGGCAGCCATTAGCCGTTTCCTCGCCTCCTGTCGCTGCCTGTCAGGAAGGTCAAGGGACTTTTCTCGCATGATGGGGATTTTTCCTTTTGGTGGCTTCTTTGGTACTGGAGGTGGAATCTTCTTCTCCTCCTGAGGAATTATGAAATAATTATCATTAATATTAAATCGTAAAAATCCCAAAGTATACGGCAGACACTTAAGTTCTGGCTCTCCTAACAATCTCGCTGAAAGGCTGAGTGATGAATACAGGACTTTAAATATAAAAGACTTATAGTCCTAGAGCATTTGGGTTGATTTGATTCATGCAGCCAACCCTATTAAGTTGTGCCACTCATATAAGCAAATCTGGAATTAGAGCCATAGACCTTGGAAGCAAGCAGACCCTGGTAATGATCACTGTGATTTACCTGCTCACCTTTGGACATGAAATGAATATTCCTCAATTTAGTATTATCTGCAGGCAGGGAACAGTTTGATTCACTTGAAAATCCTAATTTTGAGAGAAAATAAGTGCTCTCATCTAAAAAGCTTAACATGTGGAACTAATGTTAACCATTCAATACAGATCTGTAAAAAGGTTTATTCCAAGGACTGAAGAGCAAAATCTACTCATATTCATATACACTGTAAACTTTGACCTCTGATTCTCAGCCAGAAGGTCAAGGTAGCAGTTCCATGGGAACACCTTTGCCTGCAAGATCCCCTCAAAAGCACACACCACCGTGATGTAGACATGAACCACCGCCCCTTCATCATCTTTGGATTGAAATCCTACAGCTGCTGGGGCAGCATGGTAGCATAGTGGTTAGCACAGTTGCTTCACAGCTCCAGGGTCCCAGGTTCAATTCCTGGCTTGGGTCACGGTATGTGTGGAGTTTACACGTTCTCTCGCTGCCTGTGTGGGCTTCCTCCGGGTGCTTCGGTTTACTCCCACAGTCCAAAGATGTGCAGGTTAGGTGGAGTTACTGGGTTACAGGGATAGGGTGGACGTGTGGGGCTTAAGTAGGGTGCTCTTTCCAAGGGCTGGTGCAGACTCGATGAGCCGAATGGTCTCCTTCTACACTGTAAGTTCTATGATCTATCTATCAGCAATGTGGAAATACCTAAACTACATGAACTGCAGTGGTTCCACACACCATCACCTTCTCGTGGACAATTCAGGAGGGGCAACAGATCCTGGCCTTACCAGTGGCCCCCACATCCCATTAAATAATTTTTAAAAACAACAAAAAAGGATCAGTTGAGTCCAGGCAATGAATTCGCCTGACAGGGGATTGCCATACCACCTCCTTGAGTCTCTACATTCTCCAGTTCATGGCGAGTGACTCACCTCCTCAACTCCCCAACACCTTTTCCAGCATCTATGGGCACAAGCCAGGAGAATGATGGAGTACCTTCCATTTGCCTGGGCAAAGCTCCACTAAGATTGAGGAACCTCAGTACCAACTAAGATAAATAAATCAGGTAGATTGGCTAGCTTAAACATCTTCTACGATTGGAGTACAGTGGTCACAGTGTGTACTGAAGAAACTCTCTAAAGCTTCTGTGATAGCACCTCACAAATATGTAACCTTTACCAACTAGGCAGCGTCCATCTCCATTGCTGTCTCACTTCATCTGCTGCTAACCTTCAGCCATACCTTTGTCACCTCTAAACTTGACTATATCTTCCTACATTCCAAACGCTATATATTGGTGAACATATTCAATTTCCCATCATGTGCCTTTCACTCATCACCCTGTTGCTCACTGACCTACAGTTGCTCCTGGCCTGGCAACGCCTCGATTTTAAAATGCACCTTCTTGTTTCCAAACCCCTCAATTGAGACAGGGGGATGAAGAGGTCAGGGAACTGGAAGTAGAAGCAGTTGAGGTGTAGACGTAGGTAACCAAGGAGGAGGAGTTTCTTGGTGAGGAAGCTAAACGAAGAGTGTAGTGAATCAACCATTTTTTAATTATCATCATCAATCTGAAATTTGCTGCTGCTTCAAAATCTATCGCAGTGTGCGACATGTGGAAAGCTGTGAAGTTCTTATTAGATTTTGTATATAAGAAGCATTATTGTGGTCATCATTCACTCCATATGTTCTTGGCTTGTAGAATGTGTACAACTCATGTTTAAAACTTGAATAATTGTCAATTTCAATTTTAGGAATCGTTAAATCAGTGCATAATCAATGTTAACACATGCAATGAATAATGAAATGGAGCCAGCCTCTTTTGGAGAAGTCATTTAATGGAAATGAAGGCTCGATTAATAAAATCTTCTCATTGCTCATTTCCCCACTTGCTTCTCCTGAAGGTGGGGACTCATGCTGAGTATAGTTTTACAGGTCTCACCCTTCTTTATTTCACTCAAACAGCCACTCTCCACACATGTGAATGGTGCACTACTTTTATTGGATGCCTACATACCCACACTTAACACAGTGCATTTTGGGGATCAAGGCAGAGATCTTCATTTGAATATACAGTACAGCACTGGACTATTGCGGGGATTGAGTAAAGATCAGACACAATGACTAAAATGTCTACTGGGTCTGTTGGCGAGTGTGGGGATCATGACGATGTTTTCCCTCAAATATTTTTTATTTTAGGATTTTGGCCAGGATGGAAAGGGGTGGAATTATGAAACTGTGGTGATGTGGTAATCTTAGGGGAACTGAAGTCTGAGTAGCTGCTTACAGATGATCCATATAGGCTGGGCAGTCTCTTGATATATTGGGCGGGATTCTCCCGTACCCGGCGGGGCAGGGGGTCCCGGCAGGACGGAGTGGCGTGAACCACTCCGTCGTCGGGCCGCCCCACAGGAGCGGAATCCTCCGCACCTTTAAGGCGAGGCCTGCCTCAGAGTGGTTGGCACCCCGCCGGCTGACGTGGAGGCCTTTGGCGCCACACTAGCTGGGACCGGAGGGACTCCGCCGGCCGGCGCGGGTCCGCGCATGCACTGGAGCGTCAGCGGCTGCTGATGTCATCCCCGCGCATGCGCAGGGGGGAGGGTTCACCTACGCGTCAGCCATCGCGGAGACCTACACGGCTGGCGCGTAGGAAAAAAGTGCCCCCACGGCACAGGCCCGCCGCGGATCGGTGGGCCCCGATCGCGGGCCAGGCCACCGTGGGGACACCCCCCAGGGTAAGATCGCCCCGTCCCCCCCCCCAGGACCCTGGAGTCCGCCTGCGCTGCCAGGTCCCACCGCTAAAGGACCTAGTCCAATTTACGCTGGCGGGACCTGCATAGAACGAGCGGGACTTCAGCCCATCGCGGGTCAGAGAATCGCTGGGGGGGGGGCCACTGTGAGCAGCCGCTGACCGGTGCGGCGCGATTCCCGCCCCCACCAATTCTCCGACGCCGGAGAATTCGACGGCCGGCGGGGGCGGGATTCATGCCGCCTCCCGGCGATTCTCCGGCACGGCAGGGGGTCGGAGAATCCCGCCCCTTCTCTTTTCCTCTTCCTCCTCCTCTTTGTCAGGTGGCTACTAAAGGCTTGGTGACAAGGGCTGCATCCTCATGGGAGTAACATTTTGGAGGAAGCAGCAGGCCATCCCAAATTTGTAGACAATCTGGTGGGCCCCCCAACCAAGTGCTTCCTGTACCTCTTTTCATTAATATGTAGTACCTGCAGAACCACATGGTTGCAGTCAATGGCTCCCTATATTATTAGGAATTTCACTAGCTTGGCAAAACCCCATTCCTTCAACTTATCTCTAATAAGATAGAAGACTATGAAGTCCCTTTTATTGATATACAGGATCTTTACCACCTGCCTGATACAGCAAAGCATGGTGACTTGGGAGAATTTGGCAATGTTGCCTGCACCCACTTGGAAACATCTGCTGGCTTAGGAATTAAGGGCCATGTCATTCTTCATGGCCACGCGCAGCACCATCCTTATCTTGCTGAGCAGCTGTGGGTCTTGCTTCGGGGGTGTTTCACTGACCACCTCCTTGATGAACAGTAGCTGCTTCAGATGCTGCTCTCGGCTGAGGTGGAGGGAGGAGTAGCACTCCCTGATGACCCTTGTGGATAGAGCCTTCTTATGAGAACTCTCCTCTTCCCTCTGCACAAAGCAGAGTCTTCCTTCCGCTGACTGTGCTCCATTTCTAAGTCATGCTGCAGCCCAAGAAGGACTGAGGCTATAAACCTCCATTAGTGACAGCAGACTGCTGACAGGCCTTTAAACTCCTCTCAACTTCTTACTCAAATCCAGCATCACTCCTTTCTGAATTCAAAGATATTTTTATATTTTCCCAAACTGCTCCAACAACATATTACACTGTGGAGCTGCAAAAGAACGTCAAAAGCACCTCACCTGGAAGTCACCCATGGTCCCCCCTTTAACTACATTGTATCACTTGCATTCCCCTGAGTTAAAGATTGAGGAGTGATCTGAGGTATGCAAAATAATAAAGTGGTTTGAAGGGTAGGTAGCTAGAGTAAAATTGTGCGCTCTGGTGTTGGGGAAACCAGAGCATATGGGTTTGAACCTAAAATTAGAGTGAAATTAGGATCACTTTTTTTAACACAAAGGGTAGTGGAAATCTAGAACTTTGTGAAGTTCCATTGAATATTTCAAGACTGCGATTGATACACTGTTGTCAGGCAAGGGTATTAGGAGCAATGGATCAATGGCAAGGGGACGGAATTGAGGTACAGATCAATCATGAACAACTTGAATGGCAGAAGATGTTTTTGGCAGGTGTCAGTAACCTATGGCACAATGGTCTTTGGAGGTTCCAACACCCAAGGAGGGGGCCCCAGGTGGCAATGGCCGTCCTTGCAGCTCTGATGCTGCTGATGGAGTTTCCCCTTTGATCTCCGGGGCCTGCCTGCCTGGCCCTGGCACAGCAACTATTTTCTCACCTCACTTTCGAAGGTGCCGCAAACTAGAGGCGCCTTCTCATTCTTCTTGCAGCCACAGCAGCTACAACTCTCTTGCAGCTGAGGCTGTAATGCTACCAGGCCTCTGGTCGTGCACCAGCGGACACAATTTCAAAACAAAGTGGAGGCCACTGAGGACTGAGGTGAAGAGATAATGGGTGGAACTTTCTGTGCAAACCACCATGTGGTGGCGGAGACGGCCCAGTACCCCTTGCTGCACGGAAACCCAAGTGGTGGTGTGCCGGCTGCCGGACCGAAAGATCCCGCCAGCGTGAACAGCTGGAAATTCCCGGCCAATGACCCTCCATCCTTATCTCAGTGACCGGGGTGGTGGGGTCTCTTAATTGGCCATCGCTGGGAAGATTACCATTGTAGTCCTGCTGCCCTCCCTTGCAGTTTCAGGACTCGCGGTTGGTCCCTACACCGAGTCCTGAAGAGTACCTGTCTAGGGAAAAGCAATCTTAGCTGTATATTAATTTCATTGGCTGCGTTGCATTTCACTGCACCATTTTACTTTACCTGTTTTTCAAATGGCTCAATAGGTTTCCAATCGTTTGCCTTCAGCTGATGCAGCTCATCAAACTTCATGCTGACATCTTCAATGGAAAGCTGCAGGAGGTCCCAAAATCCTGCTAGATCCTGGGACGTAGGCCTTGGCATCGCGCTGGGATCCTAGCAGGGACCAAATCAACTCATTAACAATTCATTCTAGATATATATTGAAAAAATTACACCTCTGAAATTGCAGATTTCACAATTTACGGATATTAAAATACTTTCACTGTTTGCCTAATTGCATATTCATAAGCCAAGACTTGCTCTACATGTGCCAAAATACTGGGAATCTTTTAGGTTTGACATTAATATTAGGAATAAGAAAGCCAAGAAATGCTGGACAATCTAAACAGACATTGAAAAGATTTTAATTTCATTAACGTTAAAATGCACCTTTTTGTTCAATATTACTTTGCTCTTTTTACTGCACAATAAAGGAAATACTTTTCATCTCGGAGAGCTCGACAGTTTTCACTTTGAACGCCTACCATGGAGAACTGAGCCATTACAATATCATTTTCATCTCTGTACAGCAGAGTAGCTCATGAGGGAGCAAAAGAATTAAACAGAAAAGGAAGCCACAATATTTTAAACTGCATTTAATTCTGAACAATTATCTTTGCTATTGAACGTGGCCATCTGAATATAAATGGTGATGGTTCTCTAAATGATATTAAAATGTTTACGTGGCACCATCTTGCTGAAAATGATCTTTAATCTTCTCATAAAATCTTGTCATAATCCTGAATTTTTGTGGCGTTTCGAAAAATGAAGGAGGGAGGGAGAATGGGCATTGGGTATTTTCAATGATCGGCTATGCCTCTCTGGCACAATTAAAATACTGGCAATTGTAAGGCAATGTGCCTGAAATCAAATTACTGAGTGTTTTTGAATGTCAGCTGTTGGTGTTAAATATTAGATACTGTGACCCTGAAATTCTTTGTGGATTTTATCTTTTTTCTATTCTAACTTCAGAGTGGGACTGGCAGAACCTAAACATGACGCAAACTTATCTAAATTCATCATTAGGGTTGACGTCTTCAACCTTGGCTTTTTTCGGAAGCTGTGGCACAACTGCAGATTAAAGCATATCCTTCAATAATAAATGGGAATCTTGTCTGCAGGAGGACACAAAGAAATGTGATGCTGAATACAATTTTCTGGAACATTGCTGCCATGTGAAAACCAAAAAGGTTATCCAAAGTGAGATCTTTCCAGTTATGAAAGACTATAATTTAAGAAGAACCACAGACTTCTTATTCTCAGTGAACAGAATGTGAAATATTCCAAAATACAGGCAAGAAATAATTACAAAAATTACACCTCAAAAAACGTGTACATCAGTAAGGCATTTGACAAGGTCCCACATGGCAGACTGGTCAGAAAAGTGAGACCTCATGCGACAAAAGGGAAGGTGGCAAGTTAGATCTACAATTGGCTCAGTGTCAGGAAACAAAAGGTAAGGCTCGATGGGTATTTATGCGGAAATACTTTTCAGTGATAATAATAATAATCGCTTATTGTCACAAGTAGGCTTCAATTAAGTTACTGTGAAAAGCCCCTAGGCGCCACATTCCGGCACCTGTTCAGGGAGGCTGGAACGGGAATTGAACCTGCGCTGCTATTCTTGTTCTGCATTACAAGGCTGTTGTCTTAGCCCACTGTGCTAAACCAGACTCAGGGTTGGGGCCCTTGTTGTTTGTTGTATATATTAGTCGTTTAGATTTAAATGAAGGTGGCATGATTGGGAAATTTACAGATGACACAAAACTTGGCCATGTAGTTGATAGTGAAGAGGATAGCTGTCGACTCCAGAATGATGTGAATGGTTTGGTTGAAAGGGCAGAGAATGGAATTTAATCTGGAAATGTGTGAGGTAATGCACTTGGGAGGGCAACAAAGCAAGGGAGCACTCAAAGATATTGATAGGAGTTGAGGAAGTGAGACACCTTGGAGTACATGTCCATAGGTCCTTGAAGGTGGGAGGACAGGTGGACAAGGTGGCAAAGCAAGCATATGGAATATTTTTCTTTATTGGGTAAGGTAAAAGAAGGGGTGTAATGATGGAACTGTATAAAACGCTGAATAGGCCACAGCTGGAATTTTGCCAATGTAATGTTCCTGTAGACTCTCAGAATGAGATTTTTTTTGTCATTTGCCATGAAATGCTTAACACTTTGCAAAATTTTTTAAATGGCCTCATACGCTACAATTCCATCATTTAATCATGATGTGGAGATGCCGGCGTTGGACTGGGATGAGCACAGTAAGTAGTCTTACAACACCAGGTTAAAGTCCAACATGTTGGTTTCAAACACTAGCTTTTGGAGCACTGCTCCTTCCTCAGGTGAATCATTTAATCACTGTAAGTTACAGTGGCCATTAAAAATTCACAACATCATGCAAATGCATATATCCATTTTAAGAAATGTCGGTTTACTTATTGATGTAAAATAAATCTTGGAATTTCTAAATATAGGTGGATTGGCCATGATAGATTGCCCTTAGTGTCCAAGGATAGGGTGGAGGCTCTTTCCAAGGGCCGTGCAGACTCGATGGGCCAAATGGCCTCCTTCTGTATTGTAAATTCTATGATTCTATATGCCCATCACCATTGTCCCTGTGGTTTCAAATGCAGAAGTTGCTTTATTACGCTCTTTTCCCAATAATTAATTTCACTTCAAGGGCAGATAAATTATTTCTAATACATGCGATGATTTGAACATGTGCACAGTGACAAGTATCTAAATACAATGGCAGATTATCTGCAGTAGGAGCTTGAAACAAAGGTTTTGGGCCCCTTTCTGCATGAGCAACAGCCTGATGCATGTTTCGGGCGTGGGTCCTGGTCTATGCAGGAGCCAATACCAAGATGGTGGGCTGTGCACTTCCACTGTTCACTTAGATGGTTAGGCGCTAGTGAATTTCTAGAAAGTTATGTCTCTGTGCATTCCTGTTAACATAAATTGTAAAATCTGATGTCCACGTTTATAATGGAAACTGCTTGTGTGATAATCACTGGGATATAATTAGTTGTTTCCGATTGCAAATTTCATCTGGTTGACACACCATCAATAGTCACAGGTCAATGAGTTCTGGAAAACTCAAATCAATTTGTTAATTATCAAGAGTCTGCTGCACAAATCAATCCAAAATCTCATCCTCTGATAATGCAGCCATGTGGTGAGCACACTCTTGCTTTGGAAAACGAGTTCTAAACACAAGTACATTTTATAAATACTAAATTAATACTAAGATGATGCCCTTTTGGAGGGGGCTGAGCATCTGAAAAACGGCGCCGCCCGGGATTTCTGCGTCAAAACGGATTCGCCGGCCAATTGGCGAATGCGATTTCGGCGTCAGCAACTGGAGAATCCAGGGCACATTCAATCATGTTGCCACGCTAGGCAAAGCACGCCAATGCAAAAAGATAGCAGCAGCAGTGGTCCACAGCGGCACTGTACATAGTGGAGAAGAGCTCTGAAGAAGAGTGTGCAATGTATCGGTTGAACAAGGTCGCCCTGATTGAAATTGTCGTAAGATGAACAGATCCCTCAAAATGGAAAGTGACACTGGAGCTTCGGTGACCTTAGTGGGAAAGCAGACTTTCCAAAACCTTTGTGCGGGAACTCAGTCTTTTGAAGAGTACCACAGCCAAGTTTCCATGTACACCGGGAAAACTTTGAAGATTCTTGGAACTACCAACAGACCAATAGCGTACAAAGGGCAGGAGGCCAATCTGCCCTTGATTGCCATGGAAGGTCTCGGACCCAGTCTGATGTGAAGAGATTGGTTACAGAAGATTAGGCTCAATTGGCTGGAAATTTCCAAAATATCCAACGGCACCCTCCAAGATGTCTTCAGGAGATATGAAGACATATTTTACAAGGAACTAGGCCAGATTAAAGGCATCAAAGCCAAAATATATGTATATCCGGGTTCAACACCCAAGTTCTTCAGAGTTGGACCAGTGATGCATGAACTGCTTCAGAAGAGCAGGGTGCAATCAAGCTGGTCCAGTTCTCAAGAGTGGGTGGCGCAGACAATCCCTGTTCTTAAACCAGATGGTTCAATACGGATTTGTGGCGATTATAAGGTGACCATAAATTAGGCTGCCCAGGTTGATAGGTGTCTGATTCCCAGGATCAAAGACCTCTACACCCAGCTGGAGGAGGGCCCGCCTCCTACCGCTAGAAACACATGGCTAGGGGAGCTGAAGAATCCCACCCATCCTAGCCACACCTTGGCTTGTGATAAAGAAATAAACAGTATAACAGCCGACACTGCAAACAATTTGAACCAAAAACAGTCTGATGTTCTGACAGAATTGTAAATTTTGACAAGTTTATTTTGAAAAAAAAAGTACTTACCAGATTCTGCTGACAAAGCCAGTAAAATTGTTGGAATTTCTGAGACATGAGAAGCTGAGCACTGCCCACTGCACTCCGGATTTTCCCTAAAGCTGAGGATAAGATAAAAGACGGCATATTAAGGGAATGAATTCCCTTTCCAGTTAGGTTGACATTTTTTTTCTTAGCTTGCGATATGGTGAATTAATGATTTTTTACTGCTCCATCAGAGGCTCACATTAATTTCCTGCTTTTTAATGGGGAGGCGGTGGTATTGTCTAGTAATCCACTGACCCAGGGTAATGCTCTGGGGTCCCGGCTTCGAATCTCACCACGGCAGATGGTGAAAACTGAATTCAGTCACAAATCTGGAATTAAAAGTCTAATGATGGCCAATGTCGATTGCTGTAAAACCCATCTGGTTCACTAATGTCCTTCAAGGAAGGAAATCTATCATCCTTACCCGGTCTGGCCTACATGTGACTCCAGACCCACACAATGATGCGGTTGACTCCTAAGTTCCCAACTGAAATAGCTTAGCAAACTACTCCATTCAAGGGCAATTAGGCATGGGCAACAAATGCTGACTCAGTCAGCGACATCCACATCTCAAGAACGAACTAAAAAAAAAATGCAAACAAATATTTTAAGTAAAACCACACCCCGTTTTTATAATTAATATCTCGGGATGGATTCTCCGGTCGCCCAGCCCCGTGTTTCTCGGTGGCACGGCGCTCGCTGATGCTGGGATTGTCCACTCCTGCTGTTTGTCAATGGAATTTCTCATTGAAGCCACCCCACATTGCCGCGAATTCCAAGGGTGGGGATATGCTGCCGGCGGGAACAGGGTTCCCAACGGCCGGAGAATTCCGGCCCTTATTTCACTCTTTGAGAAAATACTATCTTAACTGACCACAACAATGTGTAAAATGTGCATGGACCTATGCTGGTTTTTGAACGTATTGATATTTATCGGTGTAAAGTCCTGTTATATCTTCCTTTGATTTTTCTTCAGCTAATCCCAGATAAGGTTTTTGGCAAATTCCTGCCTTTTCATAGCTGATTATTACTCAGTTCTCAGTTAAAACAAACCACTTAAGAGGGTTTAGCAAACATTATCCAGCGGCTGTGACACAAATTATGCAGGAAATTAATTAAAAATTTGTTCCATTTATGTCTTGCACATTGAAAATTTATGTGTCAGGTATGAAAGGACAAAAGAATAATAAATGTTATTTCTTTTTTATTAAACAAACTATTTTCAATTAGGTTTTTTTGGCAAACAACCACAGCACAAAAAATAATAGCATACAAAGAACAGTAATCAAAAAAAACAGCCGCCGACATCCGTTCCTCCAAGGCCCGCCTATTTAACCCCCTACTCTATACTACCCTTGCCCCCCCAGGCTGATCTTTCCCAGGCCGAGGAAGCTCGCCATGTCAGTTAACCAGGCCTCTGACTTCGGAGGCCTAGACTCCCTCCAAGCCAGTTGTATCTGTTGCCGGGCTACCAAGGAGGAAAAGGCCAGAACATCTGCCTCGCCCTCCTCCTGAACACCCGGGTCCTCCAAGACCCCAAAGATCGCTACCCTGGACTCATTTCCACCCTTGTCTTCAATACCCTGGACATGACATCCCCGAACCCCTGCCAATATCCCCTAAGTTTTGGACATGCCCAGAACATATGGACATGGTTCGCTGGTCCACCCGCACATCTGACACACTTGTCTTCCACCCCAAAAAGTCTACTCATCCGGGTCGCTGTCATGTGCGCCCGGTGCACCACCGTAAACTGGATCAAGCTGAGCCTTGCGCATGTAGCAGTCGGGTTGACCCTACTCAGCGCCTCCGCCCATAGGCCGTCCTCCATCTCACCCTCCAGTTCCTCCTCCCACTTACGCTTCAGCTCCTCTGTATGCGTCTCCACCGCCCCCCATTCATTCTTTGTAGATGTCCGAGATGCTCCCCTCCCCCACCCATCCCCGAGACACTATCCCTATCTTGAATCCCTTTTCGTGGCAGGAGTGGGAAGGATTGTACCTGCCTGCGCAGAAAGTCCCACACCTGTAGATATCTGAAATCATTCCCTACTTTCAGCCCGAATTTCTCCGCCAGCGCTCTTATGCTAGGAAACCTCCCTTCCAGAAACAGGTCCCCCCATCATCTCAATCCCCACCCTTTGCCAAACCCGAAAGCCCCCATCTAAGCTCCCCGGAGTGAACCGATGATTGTTGCATATTGGGGACCAAACCGAAGCCCTCACTGCACCAACGAATCTCCTCCACTGATTCCAGATCCTCAGGACCGCCACAACTATGGGACTGGTGGAATATCTCGCCGACGGGAACAGCAATGGTGCTATATTCAGCGCCCCTAAACTGGTGCCCCATGAGGCCACTTCCATCCGCTCCCAAGCCACCCCGTCCCCACCAACCACTTCCTTATCATCGCAATATTGGCTGCCCAGTAATAATTACTAAAATTTGTCAGGGCAAGCCCCCCCCACCCCCCGATTCCTCTCGATCATCACCTTTTTCAACCGTGTGGACTTACCCGCCCAAACAAAGCCCAAAATGATTTTGTTGATCCTCTTAAAAAAAGACCGCAGTATGAAAATCAGTAGGCATTGGAACACAAATAAAAATCTCAGCCATATTGTCATCTTAACCGTCTGCATCCTCCCCGCCAGTGATAGAGGGAGCACATCCCATCTCCGAAACTCGCCCCTCACCTGCTCAACCAGCCGGGGCAAGTTCAACTTGTGTAAACGGCTCCAGTCCCGCGCCATTTGTATCCCCAGATATCTAAAGCTGTCCCTCACTAACCTGAACGGTAGCTCCCCCAGCCGACCCGACTGGCCTCTTGCCTGGACTACATACATCTCACTCTTCGTCATATTCAGTTTGTATCCTGAAAACTGGCCAAATTCTCCCAGAATCGTCATAATCTCCCTCATCCCTGGCACTGGATCTGCCACATATAGGAGTAAATCATCCGCATACAGCGATACCCTATGCTCCACCCCCCCCCCCCCCCAAACCAGCCCTTTTCCAGCCCTTAGAAGCTCTCAGAGCAATTGCAGCGGCTCTATGGCTCGCACAAACAGCAACGGGGAGAGGGGACATCCCTGTCTTGTCCCCCGGTACAGCCTAAAATAGTCCGAGGTCATCTTGTTAGTCCTCACACTAGCTTCCGGAGCCTAGTACAGCAGCCTGACCCAGTCGGTAAAGCCCCTACCAAACCCAAAGATGTCCCATAAATAGTCCCACTCTACCCGGTCAAATGCCTTCTCTGCATCCAAGGCCACTACTACTTCTACCTCCCTACCCTCCGGGGGCATCATAATCACGTTACGCAACCTTCTAATATTGTCCACCAACTGCCTACCTTTGACAAATCCAGTTTGGTCCTCCATAATCACCCCCGGCACACAATCTTCTATCCTGGAGGCCAACACCTTTGCCAGCAACTTAGCGTCCACATTAAGCAACGAGATCGGCCTGTAGGACCCACATAGCTCCGGGTTCTTGTCCCACTTCAATATTAACGAGATTGTGGCCTGTGACATCGTCGGGGGCAGCACCCCTCTATCCCTCGCCTCGTTAAAAACCTTAACCAGCAATGGCCCTAATATCCCCGAAAATTTATTGTAAAATTCTACCGGGAACCCATCCAGCCCCGGAGCTTTGCCCGACTGCATTGCCTTCAAGCCCTCAGAAATTTGTTTGGCCCTAATCGGAGCCCTCAACTCACCCACCTGTGCCCTGCCCACCCTTGGGAAAGTCAGCCCGTCCAAAAAGCGTTTCATCCCCTCGGGCCCCGAGAGGGACTCCGAGCGGTAAAGTTCACTATAAAAATCCCTGAACGCCCTA
This sequence comes from Scyliorhinus canicula, assembly GCF_902713615.1. NCBI lineage: Eukaryota > Metazoa > Chordata > Chondrichthyes > Carcharhiniformes > Scyliorhinidae > Scyliorhinus > Scyliorhinus canicula. The sequence goes on along the minus strand of NC_052151.1, from coordinate 164,847,562 downwards.
TTTAGCCCAGCCGAATCCCCTACCAGGTTCCCATCCCCGTCGACCACCTTATCGATTCCCCTGGCCGCCTCCCTCTTCCTCAACTGCTGTGCCAGCATTTTGCTGGCCTTCTCCCCATATTCATACAGCGCCACCCCCGCCTTTCTAAGCTGCTCCACTGCCTTACCCGTGGACAGTACCCCAAACTCCGCCTGCAGCTTCCGACGCTCCCTTAACAGTTCAACCCCTGGGGTCACTGCATACCTGCTATCTATCCGTAGGATCTCCTTGATCAGTCGGTCCGTCTCTGCCCTATCCGTCCTGTCTCTATGAGCTCGGATTAAAATCAACTCCCCTCTCACCACTGCCTTCAGCGCCTCCCAGGCCACCGCTGCTGAGACTTTCCCCGTGTCGTGAACCTGCAGGTAGTCCAGCACACACTTCCTTACTCTCTCACACACCGCCTCATCCGCCAACAGGCCCACGTCCAATCGCCACTGCTGGCGCTGGAAGCTCTCCTCACTGACCTGCAGTTCCACCCAATGTGGGGCATGGTCTGAGATAGTGATGGCCGAGTACCCCATGTCCACCACCCCCGCCAGCAGATCCCTACTCAAAATGAAAAAGTCGATCCGGGAATACATTCTGTGTACATGCGAGGAGAAAAATCCTTAGCCGTCGGCTGCCTAAACCTCCATGGGTCGATCCCCCCCATCTGCTCCATGAACCCTATCAACTTCTTTGCCATCGCTGGCACCTTCCTTGTTCTCGAGCACGACCGGTCTAGGCCGGGGTTGATAACCGTATTAAAATCCCCTCCCATCACCAGCTTGTGAGAGTCCAAATCCGGCATCTTTCCCAGTACCCTCCTAATGAAATCAACATCGTCCCAGTTTGGCACATAGACGTTGACCAATACCACATTCCTCCCCTCCAGCTTCCCGCTCACCATGACATAATGGCCCCCCCATCCGAAATAATACTGCCCGCCTGGAATTGCACCCGCTTATTAATCAAAATCGGCACCCCTCTCGTCTTAGTATCCAGCCCCGAATGGAAGACCTGACTGACCCAACCCTTCCTCAGCCTAACTTGATCCGCCACTTTCAGGTGCGCCTCTTGCAGCATCACCACATCCGCCTTCAGAGCCCTCAGGTACATGAACACACGGGCCCCCTTGACAGACCCATTCAACCCTCTAACATTCCAGGTGATCAGCCTGGTTGGGGAGCACCGTGCCCCTTGTGGTAGTCACCACTGATGTATATACTGTATATATATATATATATATATATATATATGTGTGTTTTATGGTAAGGCCCCTGTACTACAGGTACGGGGGTAGATCCCTGCCTGCTGGCTCCGCCCAGTAAGCGGAGTATAAATATGCGCTCCCATTTCGACAGCTGCTGTGGGAGGCCACACATCTGTGTAATAAAACCTTGATTACATTCTACTCTCATCTCGTCGTAATTGATAGTGCATCAATTTATTACACAGACATTTTCAGAGACGGACCTCCGCATCAAGCCGGATCGCCTGCAGCTGCATCCTCAAGCAGACAATGCCAAAAAGGACTTTGAACATTGGCTAGCTTGCTTTGAAGCGTACATCGGGCCTGTGCCAGACCCAATCCCAGAAGCACAGAAGCTCCAGATTCTGTACACGCGGCTGAGCTCCAACGTTTTTCCCCTCGTCCCGGACGCGCCGACCTACGCAGAAGCCATGTTGCTACTGAAGGAAAACTACGCTCAGCGGACTAACAAAATCTACGCCGGGCATCTCGTCGCCACGAGGCATCACCTTCCCAATAAGTCTGTGGAGGATTTCTGGTATGCCCTGCTCGCTCGAGTTAAAGACTGTGACTGCCAAGCCGTTTCGGCCACTGAACACTCAAACCTGCTGATGAGAGAGACATTTGTTACGGGCATAGGGTCTGACTACATTCATCAGCGCCTCTTAGAAGGGGCCACGCTCGATCTCGAGACAACCAAAAAACGAGCGCTCTCACTTACGGTCGCCTCACGCAACATTCAGGTCTATGCCCCCGACCGCGCGACCCACCCCACCACTGTGCATCGTGGACCTCGCTGGCGGCCACCCCATCATGGACCCCATCAGCGATCGCCCCCAGCCAACCCCACGCCTGTGCCGCGCGGCAGCCAACCAACCCCGGGGGACCCAAATGTTACTTCTGTGGGCAGTCAAAACACCCCCGACAGCGCTGCCCGGCGTGGAGCGCCCTTTGCAAGGCCTGTGGCAAGAAGGGACTTTTCGCTGCAGTGTGCCAGGCCTGCTCAATCGCCGCTATTGTCCCGGCAATATGACCAGCCGCATTTCGCCTCGGTCACGACTTACCAGTCTCGACCACACAACCTCGCGACCGCTTCAACAGAGGTGAAGGCCACTGGGCAAGAGATCTCCTGCCTGCTGGACTCCAGGAGCATTGAGAGCTTCATTCACCCCGATACAGTAAGGTGCTGCTCTCTCATGGTCTGCCCCACCAACCAGAGAATCTCCCTGGCCTCCGAGTCCCACTCCGTGGCGATCCGGGGGTATTGCATCGCCACCCTCACCATCCAGGGCGTGGAGTTCAGAGGCTTCCGTCTCTACGTCCTCCCCAACCTTGCTACTCAGCCTGAACTTCCAGTAAGACCTCCAGAGCTTAACCCTGAAATTTGGCGGGCCCCTATCACCCCTTACTGTTTGCGGCCTCGTGACCCTTAAGGTCGACCTGCCTTCCCTTTTTGCAAACCTAACCCCGGATTGCAAACCCGTCGCCACCAGGAGCAGATGGTACAGCACTCAGGACAGGACCTTCATCAGGTCCGAAGTCCAGCGGCGGCTCCAGGAAGGTATTATCGAGGCCAGCAACAGCCCCTGGAGAGCCCAAGTGGTAGTGGTGAAAACTGGGGAGAAACACAGGATGGTCGTTGACTACAGTCAGACCATCAATCGGTACACGCAGCTCAACGCGTACCCCCTCCCATGCATATCTGATATGGTCAATCAGATTGCACGGTACCGGGTCTTCTCAACAGAGGACTTGAAACCTGCCTACCACCAGCTCCCCATCTGTAAGGCGGACCGCCCATAGACTGCGTTCGAAGCAGACGGCCGCCTTTACCACTTTCTTAGGGTACCCTTCGTCACCGACGGGGTCTCGGTCTTCCAACAGGAGATGGACCGAATGGTTGACCGGTACGGACTGCGGGCCACCTTCCCGTACCTGGACAATGTCACCATCTGCGGCCACGACCAGCAGGACCATGATGCCAACCGTTCCAAATTTCTCCACACCGCCACTCTCCTCAACCTCACGTATAACAAGGAGAAGTGTGTGTTCAGCACGAGCCGCTTAGCCATCCTCGGCTATGTGGCCCAGAATGGAGTTCTCCCCCTCCCCCATTGCCCCAAGGCCCTCAAACGATGCCTAGGGTTCTTTTTGTATTACGCCCAGTGGGACCCAAACTATGAGGACAAGGCCCGCCCACTCATTCAATCCACCGTTTTTCCCTGACGGCCGAGGCTCACCAGCCCTTCAACTGTATCAAGGCCGACATCGACAAGGCCGCGATGCACGTGGTCGACAAGACGCTCCCCTTCCAGGTCGAGAGCGATGAATCAGATGTTGCTCTGGCCGCCACCCTCAAACAGGCAGGAAGGCCCGTGGCATTCTTTTCCTGCACCCTCCATGCCTTCGAAATTTGGCACTCCTCCATCGAAAAGGAGGCCCAAGCCATCGTTGAAGCTGTGCGGCATTGGAGGCACTACCTGGCCGGCAGGAGATTCACTCTCCTCACTGACCAATGGTCGGTTGCCTTCATGTTTAATAATACATAGCGGGGTAAGATCAAAAACGATAAAATCATGAGGTGGAGGATCGAGCTCTCCACCTACAATTACGAGATTTTGTATCGCCCCGGTAAGCTCAATGAGCCTCCCAATGCCCTACCCCGAGGTACATGTGCCAGCGCACAAGTGGACCGACTCCGGACCCTGTATGACAATCTCCGTCACCCAGGTGTCACCCGTTTTTACCACTTCATCAAGGCCTGCAACCTGCCCTACTCCATCGAGGAAGTCAGGGCGATCATCAGAGACTGCCAGGTCGGCGCGGAGTGTAAACCGCTCTTCTACCGGCCAGACCATGCGCTCTCGACGGTAGATCAAGGCACCGGACCGCCTGATTTTAACAGGGGGTGAATGTGGTTGTCAGCACTGATGTATATACTGTATATACATGTGCTTTACGGTAAGGCCCCTGTAGTACAGGTATGGGTGTCGATCCCTGCCTGCTGGCTCTGCCCAGTAGGCGGAGTATAAATATGTGTGCTCCTCGTACAGCAGCCATTTCGTCAGCTGCTGTAGGAGGCCACACATCTCTGTGTAATAAAGCCTCAATTTATTGCATTCTATTCTCGTCTCGTTGTAATTGATATTGCATCAACCCCCTTCCGCTGATCAACCATCCCCTTTTCTGGGTACCCCCTCACCCTTGTGTCGCGAACTGCCCGCCTCCAGTCAGCCCCCATCCTCGACCTCCTCTCCATCCCCAGACCCAAGTCCCTCTCTCGTCAGTAGAATAGCTCCCCCCCTCAGCAACATCACTCTATAGCTCAACTCCTGCCCTGTATTGAACCAATATACACCCCCCATTGTGCTCCCGTGGACTAGCTCACCCAGCTAGCCCAGTGGCCCTTGCCTCCGGCGCCTCAAAGTCTTCCACCTATTGTTCCCTTCTCCCCTCCCCCCCCCATCCATCGAAACCACTTCCCTCATCAAACCAAGACAGAACATTCTCATAATTACCATAGGAGACAGCCCTTGACAGACAGAGACCCCCACAGCACACCCATCAATAGTGCTAATTAAAGTACTACAAAATAAAACATAGAAAGCCGCCACCAACCACCCCCATCAAAACACCAAAAAACCCGCAACAACGACCTAATATCTTTAACTCCCCCATCTTCACCCAAACTTCAAAGACAAAGAAAAAAAGAAAAGGACAACAATCAAACCATACATACATCGTTCAAAAAAGAAAAAAGAGAAAGGTGCTGCCGCTTAAGTCCAAAAAAGTCCTCAGTTCTGCGCCAGATCCTTCTTCTTGGCAAAGTCTATCGTCTCTTCGGGCGATTCAATGTAGTGGTGCTGGTCCTCATTGGTGATCCAGAGGCATGCCGGGTGGAGGAGCCCAAATTTCACTTTCCTCTTAAACAGGATCGCCTTCACCTGCCTGAAGCCTGCCCTCCTTCTGGCCACCTCCACACTCAGGTCCTGATAGACACGCAGTATACTATTGTCCCACTTGCAGCTCCTGGTACATTTGGCCCACTGGAGGACACACTCTTTATCCAGAAATCTGTGGAACCGCACCACCATCGCCCTTGGGCGGGGTCCCCCAGCCGAGGCTTCCTCATCATCACCCTGTACGCCCTGTCCACCTCCAGCGGCTGGGAAAATGCCCCCTCCCCCAGAAGCTTCTGGAACATATTTACCACAAAAGCGCCTGCATCAGCCCCCTCTGCCCCTTCAGGGAGACCGACCATTCTGAAATTCTGTCGGCGCGCACTGTTCTCCAGCTCTTCCGCTTCTTCTAACAGCCTCTTCTGCTGATCCTTCAGCATCCCCACCTCCAGCTCGACCACCGTTTGGTGCTCCTCCTGGTCCGCTAGCGCTTTCTCTAACTTCTGGATCGTCCAATCCTGGGCATCCAGCCTACATTCCATCCGATCAATCGACTCCTTTATTGGGTCGAGACAATCTCGTTTCTGTCTGGCGAAGCCTCTTGAATGACCTGCATCAGCTCCTCCATCGATGGCTGGGCCGTCACAGCAGGGGTCCGGACTTTGGCCATGTTAACTTCAGCAGCCACTTCTACCCAGACCTTGCTTATCTTTCTGTTTCTTCCCTTATGGTCCCTTGGGGTTCTCCGTTCCATGCAACACTGTGTGGATCCAGTACTTAAATGTCCGCACTTTCCAAATCAAGACTCAAAACCACGGAAAAGTCGGGGAAAAACTTCCAAAAGCCCGGCCAGAGCGGGATCCACCAAGTATGCGACCTACTCCCTCATAGCCACCACCGGAACCCCAATAAATGTTATGTCAAAAATAGACTTCACAGAACTGTCTGAGAGAGCATTGTTCAATTCATTTCCATGCCTGGGCCTCTTCCTAGACAATATGTTGAACAATAGTCCCACTACAAACAGCTGCAAAGATCTCTTCATCACAGAGTATTCAGTTTATATCTTGAAAACTTCTCATTCTCTTACACAAGTTTATGTTGAAAAAGAAACACATGCTAAAATCATGTCATAACCTTCATCCATGTCACAAGTAGGCTTACATTAACACTGCAATGAAGTTAATGTAAAAAGCCCCGAGTCGCCACACTCCACGCCTGTTCGGGTATGCCGAGGGAGAATTCAGAATGTCCAATTCACCTAACAGCACGGGCGGAATTCTCCACTCCCGGTAAAAATCGGGAAGGGTGTCGTGAACTCGGCTGAGTTTCACGACGGCCTCGGAGGCCGCTCCTCTCACCGTATTCACCCCCACCTGGGGGGCTAGGAGCCGCTCTCCGTTATTCTCGGCGGCCGGGCCTTGACGCTTGCATCAAGGTGGCGCGCCGAGAATGACGAGGCCGGCGCGCCTAAGTGATGTCAGCCACGCAAGCGCAGGTTGGCCGGCTCCAACCCGCGCATGCGCGGCTGACGTCACGACGGCTGATGGCTCAAACCCACGCATGCGCGGTGGCCATCTTCCCCTCCGCTGCCCCGCAAGACGTGGCGGCTTGATCTTGCGGGGCGGCGAAGGGGAAAGAGTGCGTCGCTTTGAGATGCCGCCCGACAATCGGTGGGCACTGATCGCGGGCCAGTCCCCTCCCGAGCACTGCCGTGGTGCTCACTCCCCTCTCCGCCCCCACAAGCTTCAAACGGGCCTTTGCCACCCATGTTCACGACGGCAGTGACCAGGTGTGGTTGCCGCTGTCGTGAAACGGTCGCGAACGGCAGGCCGCTCGGCCCATCCGGGTCGGAGAATCGCCGGTCGTCGTGAAAAATGGCGAGCGCCGATTCTTCCGAGCGGGTGCTGGGAGAATTGCGGGGGGCGCCAGGGGGGCGTGAAATGAGTCGCCCGGCCCACCCGCGATTCTCCAACCCGCCGTGGGGAGTGGAGAATCGCGCCCCACATCTTTCTGGACTTGTGGTAGGAAGCCGGGAATCGAACCCAGGTATCTGGCGCTGTGAAGCAAGTACTGTGCTACTGTGCTACTGTGCCGCCCTCTAATTTATTAAAGCATTAAAGTTATTAATAGTACTTTCTTTTCAATCCCATTAACAATTCAATCGCATTGTAAATCATTTTCCTACATACTTTGTAACATATTGATCTCTTTAAACTGACTGATATTGTCCATTTAAGTTTTGATAGAAGTTTTGCTTTAAATATAAGGAATATAGCCCATTGAATATAATTTTTCCTATGTTATGGGCGGGATTCTCCAACCCCCCCCGCCGTGTCGGAGAATCACCGGGGGGCGGCATGAATCCCGCCCCCTCTGGCTGCCGAATTCTCCAGCACCAGGGATTTGGCGGGGGTGTGAATAGCGCCGCGCCGATCGGCGGTCGCTGGCAGTGGCCCAGGCGGAGATGAAACCCGTGCGCATGCGCTGGGATGAAGCCAGCACACGTTGGCGCTCCCGCACATGAGCCAATTCACGCCTGCCGGCGGAGGCCCTTCGGTACTGGTTGGCGTGGCAGCAAGCCCCTTTCCTGCCGGCTGGCACAGCGCAAACCACTCCGGTGCCGCACCTTTGGGGCGGCCTGGTGCCGGAGTGGTTCATGCCACTCCTCCCCTCCAGAGTTGCCCGCCCCACCGATTCCCGCAGAATTCCCACCCTATATTCCTGACCGCGACCATAAAATGCAAGAATTTAGAATAATTGAATATTACAGGATAGAAAGAGGCCAACAGGCCATCAGGTCTATGTTGGTATCTGCCATATGAACTACCCAGCTTAGTTCCAACCTTCGTCTTGCTCCCAATATCCATTAGCACCTATCCAATTGCCTTTTCAAATGCTTTATGAGCACCACAACACCAACAGTTTGCAGCACACAATATTACAATCTTCTTGAACATGTTATGAGCACTGGACTTAATACAATGGACATGCTTTTAATTATCTCCTTTAAATCAACTAAAATGGTGTTTAGGGGATATGACCTAAGAAATCTGCCTGGAGACAGACCCATGTGACCTAGTTGCTATGGGGACAGGAACTCTGGTTGTAACTTATTGAAAGTAAGGGGCAAGTTATAACACTGTAGCACAAAAGAGGAGGTAACTGTTCTTGCTGTATACAGAGGCAGTCAGCCTGGGAGATTTGGGGAACAAGATCCATAATAGGTGCTGTAATGCCAAGGGGTGTGGATAAAAGGACAGTTTTCAAGTTAATCACCAAGCAGAGTGCTGGTGAGGACAACAAAATGAAGTTTGTGGAGAGTTAAAGAGCACGGAATCCCCAGATGGTACCTTACTCCTGGAAGTCCACTTGAGTACGCTCAGAAGATGGCGTGCAGAGGAATTTGTTTGAAAGGACACTGGAAGATTCACCCGGTGGGGCAGGGAAAAGAGATCTTGTTAAACCAGGAGGAGTTTTACTTACTACATTTCTGTTGAGGGTGTGGTGTTCTGAATAAACGTCTTTCTTTTTTGTTGTATTAGGAAGTTAATAGCTAATAACTTTTCCGTAATTTAGTGTATTAGTTGCCTACAAAGTAATGTTTAATCATTGTTGATTTTAATTTGTTACAGGAAAAATATAACATGAAATCTTGTTGAAGTTTTGAGTTGGTCATGGGAACATCATAATAATTATTGTCACAAGCAGGCTTACATTAACACTGCAATGAAGTTACTGTGAAAATCCCCTAGTCGTCACGCTCTGACACCTGTTCGGGTACACACAGAGAGAATTCAGAATGTCCAATTCACCTAACAGCATGTCATTTGGGATTTGTAGGAGGAAAGTGGAGCACTCAGAGGAAACCCACACAGAAACAGGGGGAACGTGCAGACTCCATACAGACAGTGACCCAAGCCGGGTATTGAACCTGGGACCCTGGTGCTGTGAAGCAACAGTGCTACCCACTGTGCTACCTAGGACTCTCCGGTCCCCAGCCATGTGTTTCTCAGCAGCTCGCTGTTTCCTGGCCGTGGGATTCTCTCTTCCCCTTGTCAATGGGATTTTCCATTGAAGCCATCCATATCGCCGGGAAGCCCGCGGGCGGGTGATGCGCTGCCAGCGGGAAAACAGAATCCCAATGGCCAGAGAAATCCAGCTCATAACCCTTTTTAAATTTATCGGTCTCTATGGGGATTATGACAGTCACAATATAAAGATTTTCTTCCAACCTTCCCTCGAAATCTTTTCATGATCAACATAAATTTGTACCATCTGTTAGTGTCTCCCCGATTAATGGGAACAGCCCAATATAACTGAACTTATCCTAACCTTTCATTATCTTTGGACTTCAGTGAGGGCATCAATTCAGTTCCAGTGAAAAAAATGGTCTAACCTCACAAGTGTCTCTTCGTAACACCAAGTTCTCATTCCTGGTGCATGACAATGCTTTAATTCCCTTGTGTGATATGGCACACAATACTTCAGCTGCTGATATCATCGTCTTTTAAAGCTCAAAATTATGGTACACCTCAACTGATAGCGGCCTCCTGCGGGCTCACCCGTGCCCCCCCCCCCCCCCCCCCCCCCCTCGAGCACCGGGGCGGCTACCCCAGTGCCCCTGAGCTCATTGCCTGGGAGTGAAGATAGATACTGACATCCTCAAACCTGCACAGCAGCCCTTCTGTCGGCCTCATGTTTTTACAAAGGTGTGCTAATTGCGCCCGTGTGACTACTTGCTGGGGAGGCCATTAGATAGGTAGACGCTCCCGTTATGTGGAGATTAGCCTTAAATGGTGATTATTGGAATGTCGCCACGCTAAGGTTGGTTCATGATTTCACAAAGGGGAGTGGGCCGGTTAGATCGCAAACCGATCGGCACCCTGCACAGTTCTCGTTTTCGGCCTCTCCCGCGATCTAACGGCTTTGTTGCACTCTCGCTTAAGTGCAACATTGCCATTAATTAGCACCCTTACAAGAATCTTCATCACTGGGGAGATGAACTCTCTGTCCAGACTGGCACATCAGAGATCGGGCCAACATTTTAAAAGGGTGCCCTGATCTCTAAGTGAGCTTGAGGGCCACCCGCACCCCCACCCAAGGGTTAATGTCACCTCCCACACACATGAACATTACCCCACACCACCCACAACACCCCCTCCCGCAAGTGAGGACACCCCATGATGGGGTTTCTGAGGGTCCCCCCTTTTCAGGCCTTCCCACACCCCCTTTCGATCAACCCCTTCCGGGAACCACCCCCAATCGTCCAAAGGCTCCCACACACCCACCCTTCATCCCCTTCACCCATCATATCCCCCTCATCCTTCCTTTCATGGGCAGGCCCAGGCACTATGGCAGTGCCATCCAGGCACATTGGCAGTGCCAAGATGCCCAGGTGCCAAAGGGGGGGCTAGGCTGCCACCCTGCCCTATTCCTGAACGCCCATGAGTCTTCAATGGCCTGGGAGATCCCCCATGTGCTGTGATGCCCGGCCCAGGTTTGTATGCACCAGTACTAATTGGCACCCACGTGACCTCTCGCTGGGGAGCCAGTTAGACCAAGGTTAGATTGGGCTTCCAGCTTGCCAATGAGCTGGAGATTGCCCTTAACAGGCCTCAATTAGCTTTGCGCCGCTTCTAGGCTGGATACAGATCCTGCCAACAGGGGTGTGCCGGGTAGATTGCAAACTGCTTGACGCCCAGTGCGGTTCCCGATATGGGCCTCTCCCATGTTCTATCTGCCCGCACGGATCCTCGTCAGGCGCAACATGACTGTTAAATTGCGCCCAATATCTCTCACCACTGGTCCATGATCTGCACATACACTCTGTAGTGTGCCTAATTCCTTGCTTTTCTTTAGCTTAATGTAAAGAGATTTTGTTTGAATGACTTTAAAGTATTTGCATGAAGTAAGGAACCTATAGCCTAATTTAATTGCTTAGAAGATGAACAGTGAACCAGTGAAAATAATTTAAACACAAAATGGATAAAATGCAGATTAAATCTGGAACTAGGATGAATGTGTCAAAGCTCAGAGATCTGTTTGTAAATTGAGAGAGAATACAGTTACAATGGATTTTAAAAATATCATTAAATAATACAACATACAAAAAGAAAGCAAAAAGACATTAGGAATCTTTAAGATTTTATAAAATGAGGAATGAAGGGAGCAACTAGAATTTGATAGTGAAGGAACAGCAGAGAAGCTTCAAAATTATTTAGTCTTGGTGTTTACAGAGGAAGATGAAAGCAGTGAGAGTAAATCAAGTAGTCATTGTTAGAGATAAATATTCAAATGGGTTAAGTGTTAAACAAGTTATTGAGACTAAAATAGTAAAGTCACCAGATCAGAAAGGATAAAATTCAGTCCACTGCAGAGACGCACTAATACATAGTCTCCAATAATCTTTTGAATTAGGAATTCTGTCACAGGGTTGAAAGGCGGTGAGTATTGGTTTTACCTGGTTTATGATTGAATCTCTCAAGTTTGCAGTATTAGATTAAACTGGCCTCCACTCTCTTGGAAGGGTCTGAGCTAGTCAGGGAATTGCAAAGAGTGTGGTTGATCAATTGGATTCTTGAGCATATCACAGTGCTAAAATCAAGGGAATATGGTGACTTTTATATATAATAGTGTTTTTAAGTTGTACTACTTCCAATTTTCTCTATCTTATTTCCCTATTCATCTTCAATGTACTAGAACTGCACAATATTTAAATGCATGTCCTGATCCAATTTGAGGCACGTTTCATGGAAGGTTACACAGATTCTGCAGAAGAAAACAAAAGCTGGTATTCTTACTTTCTTCCGACAGGTCATTCTCCTCTGCTTCTCTCTCCATCTGCTTACACCATCCTTCCATCCTCTTTGTTTCTGCATGCAGCAACTTCATGAACCATTGCCCATCCCGTCGACAAGGGGACATTCGGCCAGCTTCCACAGTTTGATGGGTAGATTCCAGCCATGGATCAGGTGGTGGGAAATTGGATGTATCAATGGGCGTTCGATAATCCTCTCTGTAGCCCAGCGGACCCTGGGTGCGCACAGTTCTGAGTGCAGTATATTGGGTAGGGGTGCTGGGCTCAGAGTGGCGTTGGAATGAGGAACCAAACTGAAGTGCCTTGTCCTCAGTGGCAACTGGACTTGGAAATCCTTCTAGTTCTAGGTCAGCCTGCACACTGGCCGTCACACTGTTTGAACGCTTAAATCGCCCACGTCTGGAAAACAGAATGAATGTATAAGCGACTAAATAAACAGAGGAAATGATTTTATTCTTCTGGCATCTGATATGGTATAAATAGTCCACTAGATCTGAAACTCATAGTCTTTAAGTTAGAATTCTGCACCTCATTACAATTAGGGTGTGATTTTCAAATCGTGGTCTGGGATGTTGGGCGGAATTTTACGGCAGTGGGTTTTTCCTGTCCGACCAAGTTCAATGCTCACTGCCTTTTACGGCCCCATAAAACTCCACCTATCATCTCAGGATCCTGATGTCTCTGGGACAGTTTGGAATTTTCAAAGTGCTGACGGAGGGGAAGGAATGGGAAACACACTCACCTCCAATTAACTGTCCTCCCTGCTTCCGAAGGAGCTGGTTATGGGACCTGTATCGTGGGGAAGTGTGATTTTTAATCTTTATTTCAGCGAACCCGAAGAGTCAGTCAGTGCCAGCTATTGGGTTCTTTTGCAGCCACATCGGAAAGTTCATTTTGCTTTGAGGGGTTTCATTTTGATGGGTCAACTAGCACTGTCCGGCCGAAGTTGTAACTTTTGTGTAACATTGACCCCCGCTGACCCCGACCCCCGCACCCTGGAAACACCAACCTGGAACTCCTGGGGTGGCAATGCCAGATCGGCACTGCCAGGGTGCCAGCCTGTGTCCCTGGCAACTCAGGGGCCCATACACTGGCCTCCACTCTCCAGTTGTGGTCATTCCGATTGCTGAGGAGCAGTAGAGATTCCAGCCGGTGTGAAGGTGTGGGGGGGGTTATTGGGTAAACCATGTAGCATCCCCGGATGATATGGCATATTTTAATGATTTGAAATGGATGGTAATCAGGTGCATGCCTTTGCTGGACCAAAACCTGATTATATCGGCGACAAGGGGTGGGAAGAATCTTATCTGAGATCGCCCTGGTGCTAATCCCATTCTGGCCCTCTCGCAAGAGTTAGCGGCCATAGTGGAATTTGCACTCACAGCGAATGGGCCCGAAAAATCCCCCCCCTGCATCGCGACATCGGCCCAGGAATTCATACGGTTAGTGGGTTCCCGACCTTGCTTTGAAAAGCCAGCCCGACATTTTGCAGATCATAAGATGAAACCTTGGCCTGGAACCTCATTTCTGGAGACGAGGTGCTCTCGCCAGCAGAGAATCGGGATGAATTCTGCTGGCGCTGAGACAGGGGCCCAGGTGCAACCTCTCTCCTTAACCATGCAAATATATGCATGGTGGAGAGCTCCCGGATTCCGTCAGAATTCTGGTATCGGAATGCCATTTTGACCGGGTGACCTGCTCCTAAGGTCTGGCGGCAGGCCACCAGCCCCTCCCACAGCACACACGCATGAGGGTGACCGGAAATTCCACCAACCCCCTCAGACCCCCTCTTCAGAGATCATCAGACACCCATCACTGTTCCCCATCAGTCACCCCATCAGTCCTCCCCATCGTCACCCCTGCCTGAAAGCTGAAGAGCAGTGCAGGCAGTACAATGAAAGATTATTACATTTTCCCATATCCTTCCACAACATCTTCTGCCAGAGTCAAAAGAGTTTAAAGCAGCACTTGTTACAAGCGTCAGAGAGGGGGGGAAAGGATTGTCCCTACGTACCAGCAGGGTGGGAGGGAGGGGGGGTGCAGGATTCCTGTTTTGGGGAGAGGGAGTCCTTCCGATAGACTTTGGGAGCACCTCAGTTATGCACTGGAACATTGATCCACCTCAGGGACAGGGCATGCTTGGGCAAACTTGCACCAATGCCTGCCAGGTGGATTTGCTGCTGGGGGGAGTCAGTGCATGGGTGGGGGATCGGTCCTCCAGTCCGATAATCAAATGCTGGTAGGTAGCATGCGGAGGCCACCAGCGCAAGATGGGAGCATCGCTACAGCACCAAACCCATTTTTCGCGGGCACTCCATTCTCTGCTCAGCCAGGAATCCCGATGGCAGCATCACTCAATGGAGAATCCATCCCTTATCTTTTACTTTTGTGCCATTTCTTCATTTCACTTTTAATGCTCAACATGAGAATTCTGCATATATTGCGATATTATTAGAATCAACTAGCCTGCTGAATGAGAAATAAACTTTGCATTTTGAAATGCCTGGAAGAGTTTCTCAGTCCTCAATGGGTTAAAGTATCCTCGGTTTCAGGTTTCATTGTTGTTTTGAATAATACCTAACATTACAGATGTACTGCATTTATTTTACTTCCCGTGTTGTCAACATGGGAGTGAACTAGTTTTCATATTTTATTCTGAATTGCTTTAGTGCTACCAGCTGATAAACAAAATAACTAATTCCTCACATAAATTATTCAAATGTTGCTGCTTTAACACAAGTGTGATGGATTCCATATTAATCCCTACTCATAGAATAGTGAAGGTTTTTCTTAGCGTTAACAATGTTTTGATGTTAATTTATCAATTTATCTAAACAGCGTCTCGGTGTCCTTAGGGGAATTATATAGTGGTGTCTTGAGTCAATTATGTTATCCATTAAATGTTTAAAGAAAACTTTCCATCAGTAAAGATCGTTTCAAAAACATAATGGAGATTATTTTTTAAACAACATCAATGTGCATTTATATGGCACCCTTAAGGTTGTAAAATGTGCCAAGGCGCGTCATATACACAAACAAGATTTGAAACTAGGCTACATAAAGAGTTATTCGGAAAGGTGATCAAAAGCTTGACCAAACAGGTAGTTTTAAAGGAGCAATTTAAAGGAGGAAAGAAAACCAAAATGGTGGAGATTGTTTGGGAGGGAATTCCAGAACGTAGGACAGAGGCAGCCAAAGAAGTCGGGACTCAGTGCTTAGTTCTTATTATAGAGTTACCCAAGGGAGTTGAACAGCATGGGATTGGTGACGGGGCGGAAAATCTGGAGAGATTTGGGAAATGTGATTCTCTCCAAAAAGATCACGGACGGGATTCTTCGTCCTGCCAGGAGTTTCCCATTGTGGGCAACCCACTCTGTCAGGAAATCCCCGGGCGTGGGTCAGCTGCCGTCATAACGGAGAATACCGAAAGCGGAGAATCCAGCCCCACGTTTCCCAAATTTCCCTGCCCCTCACTGGCGACATCACGACGTAAAGCCAATTTGGATAGATTTTAATGCATTTAATGCTTCTAGTGATGGAGCAATTACAATAGAAGATATGCTTAAAGCTGCATATGCACTGGAAAAGTGCAAAGAAGTAGAAGGGTTCTAGGGCTGGAGGAGGTTGCGGAGGTGATGTTTTGAGTACGCACTAGCCATGTACATGTTGGTAAAGAATTAATGTTTCCTTGCATTTCAATTGGAATTGGGGTTTTAATTGTTTAATTGAATCATATATAGAATCATAAAATTTACAGTGCAGAAGGAGGCCATTCAGCCCATTGGGTCGGCACCGGCTCCTGGAAAGAGCACCCTACTTAAGCCCATGCCTCCACCCTATCCCTGTAACCCTACCTAACCATTTGGACACTCAGGGTCAATTTAGCATGGCCAATCCACCTAACCTGCACATCTTTGGACTGTGGGAGGAAACCGGAGCACCCGGGAGGAAACTCACGCGAAAACTGGAAAAAGTGCAAACTTCACACAGACAGTTGTCCGAGGTCAGAATTGAAACCAGGGCCCTGGAGCTGTGAGGCAGTAGTGCTAACCACTGTGCCAATGTGCCGCCCACCGAGGAGCATCGCTTATTGTTTAATAGACTGCCCCAATATATAAAGGGGCCACAGGCAGCACTGTTGTGTTATTGGGAAAATGACAATTGAACACAATAAACTTGGAGTCAAAGAAGTCAAGACTTGCTTCCCAGTTCTTATTATAGAGTTACCATCGGAGCTTAACCGCACGGGATCAGCACCGCTGGCGGAAAATCTGAAGGGAATCATGAAAAGTGATTCAGTCCGGAGAAACTGCGTTTCCCAATTTTCCCTGCACCTCATCACCGATGTCATGAGGTTTGGATAGAAGTTAGTGTATTTAAATATTATTAATGGACCCCCCCCACATGATTCCCCTGTCATGAAATATTCATACTGCGTCGAAGTGATGTTACTTTGGCAAAGTTCACAACAGGTTTGGCCAAATGAGAATCAGTCGAGGCTCTCTCTCAAGGGGTGCAGAGGTAGGCACATCCCCTATGTGGGAAAGGCACATAACCCAGGCAGTAACCTGGCTCCTGGCATAGGTTTGCACTATGCGAGAGGGGGGGGGGTTCGGGACGGGGTTTGGAAGGGGAAGAACGGCGATGATTGTCAGAAGGGAGGGATGGAATGGGGCCGGGAATAGAACATAGAACAGTACAGCACAGAACAGGCCCTTCGGCCCTCGATGTTGTGCCGAGCAATGATCACCCTACTTAAACCCACGTAACCCGTATACCCGTAACCCAACAATCCCCCCCTTAACCTTACACTACGGGCAATTTAGCATGGCCAATCCACCTAACCCGCACATCTTTGGACTGTGGGAGGAAACCGGAGCACCCGGAGGAAACCCACGCACACACGGGGAGGACGTGCAGACTCCACACAGACAGTGACCCAGCCGGGAATCGAACCTGGGACCCTGGAGCTGTGAAGCATTGATGCTAACCACCATGCTACCGTGAGGCCCCTTATGTCAGGGGGAGAGGGATGCAGAGCCCCCAATACCTTTGTGTTGTGGGCTGATGGCTGTTAGATCTCAGTGCTGACCCAGGCGCCCTTTAAAGATGGCGCCCCGATCCCTGTGGAGCTAGTTGCCTGCTCTATTAGGACCAGCCTCACCAGGCTGATGACATAATGAAAAATGAAATGAAAATCGCTTATTGTCACGAGTAGGCTTCAAATGAAGTTACTGTGAAAAGCCCCTAGTCACCACATTCCGGCGCCTGTTCGGAGAGGCTGTTACGGGAAACCACACCCACTCATTTTTTTTTAAAGGGGCTCAATATCTGGAGAGAGAATCTGCTTGTGCAACTGGCGAGTTACAGGCCAGGTTTCAGTCTGAGCCTGACATTTGGCCAAATGCTGGTAAGATTCCACCCAGAGAAAGGAAGTGGGTGGCCACAGACAGAACTGCAGCAAGGAAGAGAATTTTAAAATTAAGGCGATGCTGCACCAGCAACCACATGTAAATCTGTGAACAAACGACAGATGGTGCTGATGCAAGTCAAGATACAGACAGAATTTTGAATGATCTCAAGTTTATGAAGGGTGCAAGGTGGCATGCTGGCCAGCAAAGCATTTAAATAGCTGGGTCTAGAGTGACAAAGGTACAGATGAGGGATTCAGCTGAGGTAGGAGTGGAAATAGGTACAGAGGTGAAAGTAGTCCGTTTTGGTGATGGAGTGGACATAGGGTTAGCTTGGAGGCAAATAGGATGGCTAGGTTCTGAACAGTCCGGTTCAGCCAGTGGCCCTTCCTTTGCCTCTATTACTTCCATTCGTCGCGAGTGTACACAGGCTGGTTTAGCACAGGGCTAAATCACTGGCTTTGAAAGCAGACCAAGGCAGGCCAGCAGCACAGTTCAATTCCCGTACCAGCCTCCCCGGACAGGCATCAGAATGTGGCGACTAGGGGCTTTTCACAGTAACTTCATTGAAGCCTACTTGTGACAATAAGTGATTTTCATTTCATTTTCACATCTGCTTCGGTGATGTAGTTGAATTTGACTCAATACTGCAAATAACCTCTGGTAAAAAAAAAGCACTGACCATAACTTCTTAATTGATTATCTTTCCCAATCAGCATGAGGCTGTATTAATGCTGTAATGGCAGACATCTGAGAATGAACTCATTCCCATTTACGTTTCCTTCCTAATCCTCTTTAGCAACTGAGTTTTTCCCCCCAGGTGTTTAGCATGTTGTTTGTTTAAATAAAAACTAGATTGCTTAATTTGCAGAAACGCTCATTTCTTGCTTGAATTACCGTTTTTCATCTTCAACCTGCACTCCCACTGAGTGGTACTCCCGCAGGCCTCTGCTGTCTGTATCTGAGTCTGTTGCTGTCTCCACGGCATCCACCTGGCGAAATAAATACAGTCAGATTGCAAAAGTGAGAGAATCAGGACAATTATAACTTTGAGGGAGATCATTCAGGCCATCATGCTTGTCAGTACTAGCTCATTAAAGCTACTACTCTCAAGTGCTGCCCACTCTCATCCCAATTCCGCGAACCATCATTCATTCTTCCTCTTCAAATACAATCCAATTCCAGTCCAAATGATCTCATCAACTCTGCTTCAACAGTCACAAAACACTCCATGTTCGAATAACCTTCAGTATCAAGATAAACAAATCTAGCTTTGCCTTTAATCTTCCGGTGATAGGGCTGGATCCTCTGGTTCCCCAGCCGTGTGGTGCTCGGCAGCGCGCCGTCCGCCGGCGGCCGGATTCTCTACTCCTGCTGCTTATCAATGGAATTTTCCATTGAAGCCACCCCATGCCGTCGGGAAACCTGCAGGTGGGGGTGCAGGGCGGGATCAGAGAATCCCAACAGCCGGAGAATTCCGGCCATAATCTCCAATCTATACCCCCTAGCCACTGATTCTTCCTCAGGGTTTTTCCAAGCTTCCAAATTTATCAGAAAACTGTATTATCGTTTCTCTTCTACATCTGGCCAACTGATTTAATTACACAGAAAGGGGAAGAAGTCCCAGCACAGATCCCAGCTGCACCCATTACTATCCACAATTCAAACAACTTCCAGTTGTTAGCCAACTCTTTGACTTCAATCACTTGGATACCTTTCCATCCAAGCAGCTTTAATTCAGCTGTCTAACTTTTGTTTCAGCGGACTTCATGGGTGCACATCCAAGGCTCAACTGCCCTCTGAAATGGTCTAGCAAGCCATGCAGTTGTATCAAAACCACTGTGAGAATCTATCATCCACATAGACTGCAATGGTTCAAAAAGTGACTCACCACCTTCCCAAGGGCAATTAGGGATTGCTAGTACTTGCCTGCCCTTTCAAACAATGCCCACAACCATGGATTAATGAAGAAAAATACCATGGACCCTTGGAAAGGCCACATACAAGGGTTGCATCCATATTCTCTTCAGCTTACATATGTTTTGTGTAGTTGATGGTAACATACGGTAACAGGGGCTGTTTAGCACAGGGCTAAATTGCTGGCTTTGAAAGCAGACCAAGCAGGCCAGCAGCACGGTTCGATTCCCGTAACAGGATCCCCAAACAGGCGCGGAATGTGGCGACTAGGGGCTTTTCACAGTAACTTCATTTGAAGCCTACTTGTGACAATAAGTGATTTTCATTTCATTTCATTTTCATTTCAACATATCTTGTGGTTCTGATTTGGGATCAATATACCAGCTCAACAAACCACAATTTCCAAAGCTCCAAACCAACAAAATTCAAACAGGGCTCATAAGAACATCCAGAATATAATCACAAAGAGCAGTTACATTGTCAGGGCTTGACACCCCTGTGCTTTATCACCATGTGCCTTTGTTGTTATAATATGTCTCTTAACTGGCACCTATTAGGTGCCTTCTAAAGGTTCAGGGATATAATATCCATCATATTTCCTTAATCTATGCAAAATGGTTTCGTCAAAAAAAACCAATCAATCAATAAATTAAAACCTTCTCTTTGCAAATCCATGCGTTTAATCAGCCCATGCATGTCCAATAGTTCACTAATTTCATCCACTATTATGGATCCTAGAAATTTATCTCCAAACCAGGTAATCTAACTAGTCCATAATTTTTGACTTAATTGCTTTCCTTCGCCTGGAGTATGGTTTCTAACATTATAGCCACTCAATCCTATGAGATTATTATTGCCCCTGCAGAATAGTGGAGATTAATGAATTGTGTCTCTATTGCCTCCCCTCTCGTATTCTGAAATTCATTCTAACTGGAACTGGTGACTTTTCAACTTTATACTCTCAAATATTTGTGTCCCCCCTCAGCTCTTAAGCTTAAAGGACACTTCTCTTTATGTTGACCGTCAATCATCTTGCATTTACCCTCTTTGCCTTCTCAATCTGCCTTTTTCTTTTTTTCTCTATTTTGAATATTTCTTTTGTTTTACTGATTTTTTGTGAACTAATTGCTGTCAACCTTTCAAGTTATCCACAGGTCTCGAGCTTTTGATGCGTCCTCTTGTGTACCTATTTCTTAGAAAATGCTGAGTGTTGTTGACAAACTCACGCAACACCATTTGTTTGGATTTAATGCGTTGCCATCTCATTTTGACATCATACATTCTCACTTCAGTATCATACTCTTCCCATCTCTAATGTGCTTTCAAGTCAGAACACTCCATCAGCAATTCAGACTTTGACAGTTAGTCCTCTATGCAGGAAAATGATAGATAGTACAATAACCCTATGTACGGCATGTCATGGCAAATCATTCAAACTAGAAGCTGGAAAACTATTTTCATGCTGTTAATTATAATTTTTCCCATGAAATCTCAAGAATTTTACAAATCAGCCATCTGTAAAAAAGATTTAACCTCTAACGTGCTTTGCCGTTTCAGCATCTCAAAATGATTATGTCACTTCAGGTCACGAACCCTACCAGTGGGTGAGAGGCAACAGAAGAAATCAAAAATCCTGGTCTCCCTGGATGTGCAATCCGTGTTTCAACAATTGGTGGACATAGAGCAGGCTCCTGACCTACTCACTGGCTTCTTGCCAAATCCCATTCAGATTGTGAGGTACATAAAACCAAAACTATGTGATAAAATTTGCAATTTTTCTTCACTTCCTGTGGAGCTGCTACTTGATCGGGGTATTTGCTATACCAAGTGCATATGGGCACAGATCCGGCAAAATGTCTGCTGGTCTTTTCACATTCTGTACCTGAATACGAGGTGGTTTTTATGACTTCTCCACATTCCAATTCTTGACTATCTTGTCAATGGACTGGGGCCAGACAGAATCTCCTCTGGAGGGAGTGGATAATCATTAATGGGAGTCACAGTGGAGTGGGCAGCGTGTCCTTACTCACTATTTTAAAACAATAAAAATTTAGTGTATCCAATTAAATTTTTTCCAATTAAGGGGCAATTTAGCATTGCCAATCCACCTACCCTGCACATCTTTGGGTTGTGGGAGTGAAACCCACGCAAACACGGGGAGAATGTGCAAACTCCACACGGACAGTGACCCAGAGCCGGGATCGAACCTGGGACCTCGGTGCCGTGAGGCAACAGGGCTAACCCACTGGGCCACCATGCTGCCCCTGCTTATTCACTATTGATTCTTGCACAAAATTACAACGAAAAACCCCTCAGTGGGCAACAGCACAGTATTGAGATGAACTATGAGTGGATGAAAAAAAACTAATGATGGTGAAAGAGGGGAAAAGTTAAAATAAATTTTGTATAAAACATTAATTAACAAATAATTACTGTCTGAAACCTTGTTTAACACCACCTACTAAAGGCCCCTATTATGTTCTATTTGAGGTAGATTTTGATTAAATGTGATTTTAGTTGAACTTTTATTCCCTTCACTGAGTTTCATTTTTCTTAATGTGTGGCACTGGTTTTTCTGTGATGCAGATTACAGTACATGCTGGTGTACACTGAACAGCTAACCTGTGTGACTCATTCAGGGCTATTTACAGTAGTTACGTGTCCAATTTTTCACAGATAAGAGATGTTAATGACAGGTTACCTGAATCCCAATGGAGGACCGCTGATTCTTCAGGTACTGTTCTGCCTTTGCCACATCTAAGGTTAAGATGGCCTTGTCTCTGGTTAAAATCGCGCTGCTTTTGCTGTTACTGATCATATGATGCTGGGCAGCAGCTGATTCCAGTGCAATATTCACTGCCTTTGTACTGTCCAGGCTGTCCATCGAGTTATAAATGATCCTGCCTTCTTGGGGCCATGGGGAGCTCCTCTGGCCCCGGCTCTCGTGATATGCATCCTGAGTTGATTCTGTACTGCTCTGGGCTGTCACTGAAATCACTGGTTTGGATGTGGTTCGTGGTGGTACAGGTGGCGGGGTCTTTTTAAAATTAGTGCAAGTTACTGTTGAGAAGAAGAAGGAAGGTTATTGTATTGACCATAAAACTCTAAGGACAAACACATTGAGTGCCAGGATAGTGAAGGTTCACCATAGAGCACCTGACATATAAATTAAGGATCTGGTCGCTTTTTACTCTGCCTAAATAGGAAGGTCGAAGGCACTGCTGATATCGGGCATCAGATCTCATTGACATGAGACTGGTGAGCTGCTGATAACTGCTTTGCCATTTCCGGGAAGATGGTTGGTGAAAGGGATTTCAATTTTCAGCTATGCCCTTGGCTGAATTGGAAAAATAATGAAATCAGCATGGAGCAGCGATTGAAGGAGGGAGAAGATGGTGGTGAGGGAACAGGAAATCATGAGGGGGGGCAATTGGGAGAGTGGTGAAAATGACCTGGAGAGGTGGAGGGGAGGGGGTGGCGCAATCAGATATGGACTGTTCCTCCTGCTTTCACATACAGGGATCTTTATTTTTTTTAAAATTAGAGTACCCAATTCATTTTTTCCAAGTAAGGGGCAATGTAGCGTGGCCAATCCACCTAGCCTGCACATCTTTGGGTTGTGGGGGCAAAACCCATGCAAACATGGGGAGAATGCACAAACTCCATACGGACAGTGAGTGACCCAGAGCCGGGATCGAACCTGGGACCTCGGCACCGTGAGGCAGCAGTGCTAACCACTGTGCCACCGTGCTGCCCCTAGGTATCTTTATAAAAACATACTACTTTGGTGGCAGCCTCCGGCAGTCCCTTTAGGGATTGCTATTTAGACTGCATATAGATCCTGTCCATAATTTTGCCAAGGGCCTTATTTTAAAAAATAAATTGAGAGTACCCAATTATTTTACTTTCCAATTAAGGGGCAATTTAGTGTGGCCAATCCACCTAACCTGCACACCTTTGGATTGTGGGGGTAAAACCCACACAGACATGGGGAGAATGTGCAAACTACATGCGGGCAGTGACCCAGGGCAGGGGTTTGCCAAAGAGCAGTTGATAAGATACAAATTTGAAAATATAAAAGGCCAAGCGCCTGTTTCAGGTATGGCCTCTCAATGTCCTTTTTTCTAGCACATAATGAACAGACACCAACCCCCTCCTCCGGGCCGCATTCATCCACCATATTGGATGTCTGGGCACTTGTTTTGCAACTTAAAAAATAGGTGCCGTGCCGTCAAATTTCTAGGCCAAAGATTTTATGTACATCCTCTTGAGAAAACAATTTTCCAACCAATAATATTCAACGTTCTACAGTGTTGCATTTTTAATAAATTCTTGGGTATGGTTGCAAGTCACCACATGTCAAAAGATTGATTGGCTCAAATTGGTAAACGCAATCAGCGGTTTAAATCTCCAATGAACTAAATGTGACAGAATTAAACACTCCATTCGCAAGATAAGTTATTAATCAACTACAGAGAAGCAACACAAGGCCAACCGATCGTATCAATGGATCTTCCTTGAAACCGAGCATCTTAGAAGTAGCAAGCACCACACGGCAAATATAATTAGAGTGCTCGAGAAATTCTTTCAGCATTTTCCCATCCTTCTTGGGTTAACATGCACACCATCAAAAATGACAGTAAGGACATTTAAAACATATTTTAAAAATTGCGGGTAAAAGGAAAATATATCCACCTCCCTCATAAAATTAGTAATCTGTACACCAAATTTCTGTAGATGACTTTTGAATCTTTGATTTCCCAGTTGGTTTTGTGAAGAATGGAATCTTCACCATCCCCCCACCTGCACCTGGGCCAACTAATTATATTGTGGGGCAGGGACAAGAATGTTTAATGCTGGGAGTTCCTGCTTTTCAGCCTCTTATCAGGATGCAATTTATTGATTTAAACATTTTTAGAGTATCCAATTCATTTTTTCCAATTAAGGGGCAATTTAGAATGGCCAATCCATCTAACCGTCACATCTTTGGGTTGTGGGGGTGAAACCGACGCAGACACCTCGGCAGGGATTCTCCCCTACCCAGCGGGGCGGGGGGTCCCGGCGTGATGGAGTGGCGTGAACCACTCCAGCGTCAGGCCGCCCCAAAGGTGCAGAAGTCTCCGCACCTTTAAGTGCGCACTTCCGCACCTTTAAGGGCCAGGTCCTAACATTGAGAGGCTAGGCCTACACCGGAGTGGTTGGTGCTCCGCAGGCTGGCGTGGACGGCCTTTGGCGCCACGCCAGCCGGGGCCGAAGGGACTTCGCCGGCTGGCGTAAGTCAAAGCATGCGCCGGAGCGTCAGCGTCCAGAGCCCGCTCGCGCCGCCTGCGGGAGAGGCTTGACAGCAGCGGGACTTCGGCCCATCGCAGGCCGGAGAATCGCCAGGGGGGGGGCCGCCGACCGGCGCGATTCCCGCCCCTGCCGAATCTCTGACAGCCGAGAATTCGGGACACGGCGGGGGCGGGTTTGATGCCGGCCCCCGGCAATTCTCCGACTCGGCGGAGGGTCGGAGAATCCCACCCCTGGAGAATGTGCAAACTCCACATGGACAGTGACCCAGGGCCGGGATTCGAACCCGGGTTCTCAGCGCCGTAAGCAGCAGGACTAAGCACCACGCCACTGTGCTGCCCTATCAGGATGCAATTTAAATGGAAGGTAAACAATCATAGTATTTTGCTCCACCAGGGCAGGAATGAATTAAGTTCCACTTGCCAAATTCTGCAGTGTTGTCTACCTTACATGAATGACTTATTAGAAGGCTTCGATTTTCTATTTAAAAAAAACAACGGAACAGGAGAATATAAATCACTGCCTTCAAAATTACTGTTAGAAATTCTGTCTGGACGTTTTTCAGGTGAATTGAATTGAACCGAAGCCCCGTCTGCTTTCTCAGGTAGATGCAAGTGAACCTGCGGTACTATTTTGAAGAGGAACAGGGGAACCTGCAGTACTATTTTGAAGAGGAACAGGGGAAGTACTGTGACTACTATTTATCCCCAAATCACCCACCAGAAAAACATTATCGCATTGCTGGTTGTGGGAGTTTGCTGCGTGTGAATTGGCTGCCACATTCTTTACATTACAGTCTGACTACATTGCAAACGTACTTCATTGGCTGCAAAGCACTTTGGGTTCGTATGTAATCAACATGCTATGTAAGTGCAAGTATTTCTACTGCCTTTTTTAGAAGCCATACCATACGTCACAATAAGGAGTCATGTTGCAAAGCACCTTATGAAGTTTAACTGTTTATGGGAGAACCTTAAATGATTTGGATTGTAGAAGGAGCTAACAGTTTAGTAAAAAATGATACAATTGCTACCCGAAAGTGACTATAAAATTCTCTTTCACAGTGACAACAAATCCTGTCTTAAAAAACAACTTCACTGAATTTTCATTCGCTCTGCTAATCTAGGGGCTGTTTAGCACAGGGCTAAATCTGGCTTTGAAAGCAGACCAAGGCAGGCCAGCAGCACGGTTCAATTCCCGTAACAGCCTCCCCAAACAGGCACCGGAATGTGGCGACTAGGGGCTTTTCACAGTAACTTCATTTGAAGCCTACTTGTGACAATAAGCGATTTACATTTACATTACATTTAATATTCAAACTCAAAGACTGAAAGACACAAATTCAGCAAGTCTTTAAAAAATTTCTGATGTACATTTCTGCAATTCCTTTGCTGGTGTTATCTTCCTGTCAGTTAGACCCATTGTCAACAGCTCTTAAAATATCTCGTGAGAAAGCCTAAGGAACTCATTTTAAGTAGTGCTAGAAGTTGTGTGCAGTTGAGAAAGTCACAATGGGGTTTGATGAAAACTTTTGGTTTGTGCACTTGCATGTTGAGCTAACTGGTTTGCTAATGACTGAATAACAGTCCACATGAGACCGACATGAATCAGGTCAATCCAAATTATGCAGGTTTAAATTTTCCTGCTTATGTCATCAATATCAACGAAACACAAGCAAGGTTTTTCGAAATATTTACAAAAAGGATATCCATCGGGGCCTGCGAACACTAACATTTCCCCAGAGTTGTTCGCCAGAGAACTGTTAAAGTAATCTTATAATACGTTCCAAGCAATATTGGGTGGCTTTCTCTGAACCTATCAATCCTAAAACTATCATTTTACCTGAAGAATCACTACAATCACCTTACAAACCCATGACCACTGCTATCTAGAAGGGAAAGGGCAGCAGATACTTGGGACCACCACCATTTAGAGGTTTCCGTCCAAGTCACTTACCATCTTGGTTTGGAAATATGTCGCTGCTACCTCACTGTCGCTGGGTCAAAATCCTGGAATTACCTTCCTAATAGCACAGTGGGTGTATTGGCAGCACATGGACTACAGCAGTTCAAGAAGGCAGCTCACCATCATCTTCTCACAGGCAATTAGGGATGGGCAACAAGTGCTGGTAAAATGGTGGAGGGACCCGGATGCAGAGGTCTTGCCTCATTTCTGACAGAGTCAATGTTTTACAGTAGGGGGAAGGTGGTGGGTCATGATTTACATTTTGGGAAACTCCAATTCAGAAGGCCGTTTGAACTAAGTGTTGAGTTCAAACAGACCCTATTTTGGTTGTTGCTAGGTCCTTTACACACAGGTTGGGTGTCATGAATTGAAGAAGTAGCCATAAATGCTCTTGAAGGGCACATAAGATGTATGTAACTGTCACGATCAGATCAATTTTAAACCCCTGCTCCTTAAACTTTGAAAAGAATTTGAAGCTCTCACTGAGTTAAACAAAAATCCTCTTCAGGATTCCTTTAATTGACAGGCCATTTACTGTAGGTTAGTAAAATAAACAGTGCCATCTGATCATGCAGTTTCAATAGAATTATTTGTTCACTTTTCTCCAAAGGTTATTATTATGCCATCATGAATGCTTTGCTGAGTTCCAAAAGATATAATGATCTCAGTTCACAATTTGATTGACAATTTAAGTGGGCTATTAAAAGATAGCTGTATTTGATGTGGGATTTGCAGAGAAGTTTATTTGCTCTTATAAGAGGTTAACCACTTGAGGGAACTTGAAAACTTTGAATGTATTTTATGCATGTAATTTGACAATCAAGTATGCATGTGTAAGAGATATATTAGAGAGCTCACAGTTTTATTTTCATCTCCACATGATTTCTGAGTTTTGCCCATGGTTGATACTGGATGAATGGCTATGGAGGTGGGAATTGGTGGGAAACATGAGTTGGCATGGATGGTATGAGGAGCCGTAGGGATGACTGGGGATATGAATTTGCATGGAGTCGGCATAATTGTATGAAGGGCTAACGGGAAGAATTGGTGGGGGCTGTGGGGCAGTGAGGGGTGGCGGCTAAAGGACCTAACAACATTTGAAAAGACTGGGACAAAGTCCCAGGGAGCAAAGCAGGACTTCTAAACAGCCTGCTCTCTGCATTTTCTAGCCCCTTCGGCTGCCTTTGCTCTCGTTCTAGGATTGGTGGGTCAAATTTCATTCTGCACCTACTCTGGAGTAATTCGGAGTGCTTTTTACTGAGGTGGGTCTGCCAAGTTGGGAAATTCTCCCCTACATTAGCAGTGGATATCTGGCCCGTACAGTTCATTCGTAATCACCGACAGCTGAGCATGTATTTAGTTGCATGAGGGGCACCCCTGCCTATTAGTGCTCTTTTAGGAGTGAACTGCTTCTGACTTCCACTGCAGCAAAATTTGTGGAAGTGGGTTGGCGAGCTGGTGCATTTAATCAGGGAGAGCAGAGGATCGTCCACACCAAGGGCGCGATTCTCCGCAAATGCGGCGAGTTGTAAAGGCTGCCGTGAAACTGCCCGTGTTTCACGGCAGCCTCCGCGCCCCCTCCTGGGACCCGATTCTCCCCCCCTGGGCGGGGCTAGCAGCGCGGCCCCGTGAAGCACGATGACGTCAGCCGCGCATGCGCGGGTTGGACGGCGCCAACCCGTGCATGATGTCATCACGCATATGCGTCAAACCCGCGTATGCGCGGGCCGTCATGACCCTCAGCCACCCCGCGGACTCATCCTGCGGGGCGGCGGAGGAACAAATAGTGCGTGGGTATCGGACCCGCTGCCCGCGATCGGTGCCCACCGATCGCAGGCCCATGCCACCCTTGGCACGGCCCTTGGTGCCATGGTTGTCCGGGACGGCACTTTGCGGCCGTTTTCACGAACGGTGAGAGCAGGTGTGATTGCGTTCGTGAAAACGGCCGTAAAGGCCTGGGAACTCGGCCCATCGGCCTGGGGAGAATCGCTGTTCACCGTAAAAAACGGCGAGCAGCGATTCGTGTTGTGGGGCGGCCATGGGGGGGGGGGGGGGGGGTGGAGAATAGTGGGAGGGCGGGAAAAATGTCGGGAAGGCCCTCCCGCTATTCTCCGACCCGTTGTGGGCAGCGGAGAATCGCGCCCCAAGTCAACAAGAGGTAAAGGGCATGAGGTGCAGTTCTCCTAGGTCCGCAGCATAACCAAGAAATAGAGCAGAGACTGCAGAGAGGGAATGTTCCCCAAAGATGGAGGAGGGTGTGTCACAGAAGGCCCTATCCACCATCCATTATTGGTACTTCTGTGGTATCTCAGGTGACTCAGAAAGGAACAATGTCAGATATTCAGCGCAAAAATCCAGACTCCAAGTCCTACAACTAAGGAAGCCGATATTCAGGACGCCAAAGCACGTAGTGATGCAGTGGGGAAGGTAACACTGACAAAGGAGAGTACTTGCAGGCAAGGAGATGGGTTGAAGTGTGTATACTTTAATGCAAGAAGCATCAGGAATAAGGTGGGTGAACTTAAGGCATGGATCGGTACTTGGGACTACGATGTGGTGGCCATCACGGAAACTTGGATAGAAGAGGGGCAGAAATGGTTGTTGGAGGTCCCTGGTTATAGATGTTTCAACAAGATGAGGGAGGATGGTAAAAGAGGTGGGGGGGGGGGGGGGTGGCACTGTTAATTAGAGATAGTATAACAGCTGCAGAAAGGCAGTTCGAGGGGGATCTGCCTACTGAGGTAACATGGGTTGAAGTCAGAAATAGGAAAGGAGTAGTCACCTTGTTGGGAGTTTTCTATAGGCCCCCCAATAGCAGCAGAGATGTGGAGGAACAGATTGGGAAACAGATTTTGGAAAGGTGCAGAAGTCACAGGGTAGTAGTCATGGGTGACTTCAACTTCCCAAACATTGAGTGGAAACTCTTTAGATCAAATAGTTTGGATGGGGTAGTGTTTGTGCAGTGTGTCCAGGAAGCTTTTCTAACACAGTATGTAGATTGTCCGACCAGAGGGGAGGCCATATTGGATTTAGTACTTGGTAATGAACCAGGGCAGGTGATAGATTTGTTAGTGGGGGAGCATTTTGGAGGTAGTGACCACAATTCTGTGACTTTCACTTTAGTTATGGAGAGGGATAGGTGCGTGCAACAGGGCAAGGTTTATAATTGGGGGAAGGGTAAATACAATGCTGTCAGACAAGAATTGAAGTGCAGAAGTTGGGAACATAGGCTGTCAGGGAAGGACACAAGTGAAATGTGGAACTTGTTCAAGGAACAGGTACTGCGTGTCTTTGATATGTATGTCCCTGTCAGGCAGGGAAGAGATGGTCGAGTGAGGGAACCATGGTTGACAAGAGAGGTTGAATGTCTTGTTAAGAGGAAGAAGGAGACTTATGTAAGGCTGAAGAAACAAGGTTCAGACAGGGCGCTGGAGGGATACAAGATAGCCAGGAGGGAACTGAAGAAAGGGATTAGGAGAGCTAAGAGAGGGCATGAAAAATCTTTGGCAGGTAGGATCCAGGAAAACCCCAAGGCCTTTTACACATATGTGAGAAATATGAGAATGACTAGAGCGAGGGTAGGTCCGATCAAGGACAGTAGCGGGAGATTGTGTATTGAGTCTGAACAGATAGGAGAGGTCTTGAACAAGTATTTTTCTTCAGTATTTACAAACGAGGGGGGCCATATTGTTGGAGAGGACAGTGTGAAACAGACTGATAGCTCGAGGAGATACTTGTCAGGAAGGAAGATGTGTTGCGCGTTTTGAAAAACTTGATGGTGTGTGTGGGGAGTGGAATATGTATATGCAGCTGTAGCTTGTCAGTCTCCGGAGTGTCAATCACTAAACTGGCGAATCTGATGAACCCGGTGCCGTTTGTCATTGGAATCGATTATGTTCCACGTGGCACCTGAGTTTGATCCCGGCCCCTGGGTCACTGTCCACATGGAGTTTGCACATTCTCCCCGTGCCTGTGTGGGTGGGGTCTCTCTCTCTCTCTCTCTCCCCCCCCCCCCCCCCCCCCCCCCCAACCCAACAAAATGTGCAGGGTAGGTCACTCTAAATTGCCCCTTAATGGAAAAAAAAAATTCACCTCACCCCCATCCCCAGGCCCGATCCCTGGCATGGGCAATCTGCCACCTTGGCATTGCCAGCCTGCCAGAGTTTATTGCCAGCATGCATGGGTGGAAGTTCCAAGGTGCCAGCCTGGCAGTACTAAGATGCCTGGGTGGCAGGAGTGTCAGGGTACCAGAATTCCCAGAGCATAACCACGTTGGGGTCTCCAATGGTCTGGGACAGCCACCCCTCCCCAGGTGCCGTTACGTCTGGTCTATGTTTGTGTGGACCAGTATGAAACGGTGCCTTGGCAAGGTCTCCCAGGTACGGAAATTTGTCCATGGGTCTCGGGAGCATCGTGCGCTGACATAATTAACTGAGCCTAGCTGCTCACTTAGTTATGTAAATTTGGATCACACCCAGTGAGGGCGAGATCATGATTGCAATGTCACGTGAGATCTCGTTTGATCTCGCGAGGCATTCCAAGTGTCGCAAATCTTGCGAGAGGCTTCTTAATGTCACCCAGTCGGGCAGGATGAGGCCAGTTGACCGTACACAAAAAATTTGCAAATTAATTCACTTTATTGTCAATTCTCTGTGCTTTCCTGTCACTGGGACTATCACATAGATGATCTGAATGCATGTACGCACAATCAGTGCGAAGAAAATGAGAAAGAAAAATAAAATTCTTCATGCTGAATGGCTAGAGAGGATTGTGTCTTAAGTCAAGCAGCTTGATGGAGTCTTGTACGAACCAGATTGTGAAGAGCCATCTACTAACAAGGCAGCTTCGGCCTTAGCCTTTGAAATAAGCTGAATAGTGCAATGGCACCATAAATAAGTAGTTTTGAGAGAAAAAAGAACTTCTAATACTGGAAATTTGTTTCAACTACTGGCAATGTCTGGAGTTCAGACTTTGACAGCTGTTCATGTTAATAATCCTTAAATTACAACAATACAGTTTGATTCTGAAGGACATACTTCAAGATAGTTAGAATTCAATCAGTGTGATTGATTCCTTAATCAACTGACATATGAAATGCTTAACGATCTGTTGGTATATTCTGATAAATGGATTCAGTTAAACCAAGTGCCGATTTTGAACCTGGGCTATTAATTAAAACTGAAATTGAAAATCAGATAACTAGCCATCTGTATGCAGCAAGCATGGCCTGATATCTTAATACAACTGCAACCAAATGCTAATAACCAAGAGCTGAATTTTCTGGTCCTTCCAAGCTGGGAACGGAAGTAGGGGCCTGGAGTTGGGGCAGGCATGTGGTCAAGATATGGGTGGAAGGTCCTGATCCCGGCACCAGCAATGATTACCAGTCAATATATGTGTGGAGCGTGACAGGAATCTCACTCTCATCCTCATTAACGACAATTACATGTGTTAAAAAGTTGCCAGAGAACTTAGTCATACCTTTAGAAATTGACCAGCCCCAAAAGAGGGTCAGTGGGGCAAATGGAACTGAGCAGTTGGTGAGGGGATGTCCAAGGAACTAAACAGGCAATGCGGATGTGGTGTTCTTTGTGTTGCTTATTTGGGATGGATTGCGTAGTGTTCCACAAAGACATTACTATAGCTTTTACTTAAACAAAGCTATGATTATATTTGCACTACTAAACTGGGTTTTGACACTTAGTCCTTTTAGAATACAGAATTGGTCAATAATATCTAACTACACTCAACTACTGCTAACCTGACTCACTGGTATAACTTTAATCTAACCTTCTCACACTAACTGCCCTGATGACCTTCTCTAGCTGTCTCCTGCTTACTCATCCCCTAAGGTCGAGAATCACTGCTTTACTCTCTGCAGCTCCCTCTAGTAGCTATTCATGGTACTACATTAATCCTTGTAATGCTGATAGTTATAATACCACAGTGGAGAGGGGGTACTTGGTACCCGGGCTTTGAATAGGATTGGCAAACATTTTGGATTGCAGGGACAGAACAGCAGAGGGCTCAGACAACTGCCCAGAAGGAAGCCTCCAGCTGGAAATGCAGGCATAATTGTAAGATTTTGAGCCAGTAGTGCTCAGGGGCAAGATCCTCCTTAGGAAGAGCAGAACATCAAGCATAAGGAGAGGAAAGAAAGGGCAAGGGAGTAATCCTCACACAGGATCTACCACCAAAAACAACGCTAACTAAAGATGACCAAGACCCAGTACTGCAGGAGATTGCAACTCTCCAGACAGATAAATGCAGTGTGCTTACCACCAAAGACCTCACACCTCACAGCACGGGCTGTCAGCCCCTGCCTGTAGTTGTCAATGTCACTGTGACTTGACTACTGGTTCCTTGTTTAATAGCATCTCAGAAACAGTGGCATAACACTGTATCTCAGTAGTGACTGACATCCTCTTTGTCAAAGCTGGACAACACATTTAATTAATGATAGACATGGCTTTGGAGATACTGCGGGCATTGGGTTTTATCGCCATCAGTAGAGTCTCCCAGGTGCAGTTCATCATCAATTGTACCCATGTGACCAGCAAGACATCTCGTGATTAGCCAGTGAAATCCATCAACAGGAAGAGCTTACACTCCCTCAATGTCCAATTGTGGTCTGTGAACACAACAAGACTGTCTTCGGTGTATGTGCTCACTTTCCTGGCAGCCTCCATAGCTCCTCTGCCAGCCTAGAGTGTCTCAGATGTTTTCTGCAACCCCCAAAGGGCATGAATGGATCAAAGGGAAAAGGGAAAAGCCCTTGAGGAGATGGTTACTGGCCTTTCTATGGCAGTTAGACAAAGACACTGATTCAATATAACCAAATGCCATCTACTCAGCGGGCCAACCATTGAGTAGGTGTAGTCGCCTGGGTTGGCCACTTCCTCACACAAAATGGAATAACGCAAAGGTTACAGGGAAAAATGGACAGTTGCAAAGAGACAAGCAATTTACAGAATCCCCTGTGTATTCTAGCTGCTAAAGAAACCAAACAGCATTGTAACTAACGAGCTGCGCATATAAAGTGAGCGATTCCCGGTGATTCCCAGGCACAATGGACACAACAATTAGAAGAGATTGAAACATTCTATAGAAGGTCAGATATCCCGGCGCCAGTGGAGTCTGAAACAAAGGACACAAATACGGTGGAAAGAACCGCCCACTGATCGAGGTAATTCAAATCAATCGATTGGGAAGAGGGCCAATCGATTGCAAGTTTATGGAGGGTCCGCCCAGAAGGGCGCGAAGCCCCTGGGACCTATAAAAGTCAGGTCCCAGGACTGATTCTTTCTTCTTGACCAGCCGGCCCTCCCAGCAGAACACCTTGAGAAGGAGAGGCCTGGTCAGCAGCCGCCATCAAGTAAGTGTCATACAATACACGCTACGGGAGTAGACACTCCTGACCCCTTTAGTCCACACCAACTGGAAGCCTGCGGATCCAGGACAAAGCAAGAGGCCATTGTTCCCTGATTTGGCAGTTCCCTTATTCCAGATAAGTATTGGCCTGTTAGTGGTAGGAATAGCCTAGTCTTTTAGTGTTATATGCATGAGTAGTAAATAACTGTGTAATAATAAACGTGTCTTGTTTGAACTTACTAACTGGTGTATTGAGTCATTGGCCTGAACTTGAACTTGAATCTTGTGGCGGTATCATAAGGATACCTGGCAACTCTAGAGCTAAGGAATAAAACAGAGCCATTTGAGTGTAAAGCACACTCACCCAAAATGAGCAAAATAGGCCATCAGGTTCTGTTTATATAATTCTGGTGCCTGGACTGCATGGTCAGGTGCTGCCCTTCAATACCCTCCCGCAGGTAGCTTGGTCACTGTGATGGTTTTCTGTGTTCTTCGTAACATAGCCTTCCAGAAAGGGATGGACCTTGAGGATGCTAAAGTCCTGGAAGGTGACAGCTCATTGGGGAGGAGCAGGAGCTGGAGGTAAGACAAGAGGAAGAAGAGGAGGGGGAGCAAGATGCTGCTGAACAGAAAGATGCCCGTGCTGCATGGTCAGGTAGGCTTGTCCTGCCACCTTCAAGGAAGAGGACCTGCATTAGATGTAGGTTAGCAATAATGAAGGCAAGGTTTGCCCTGCCCTTAGTGCCAGGCCTCTGGCTCTCCTGATAATGTGAAAGACTTGGTATAATCAGCAATTTCTCCCTCAGGACAACCAGCAGCCTCAATGAAGGTTGCCACTTCACCTGACGTATTCTTACCTACCTCCACTAGCTCTAACTGGTCAGGAAAGCAATCTCCTTAGTAATTAAGGCCTCACCCTGTGAAAATCAAAGCTTTAGTGCATTTCCCACACAGAGCCGGGTTTCTGACCCAAACCCAAACTCTGTTCCTGTGGGAAAATTCAACCTCAAATCTTGCAAAGACTTTTGCTGATTATGATTATCCTTTTCAACTCGATTATGTTAACAAAGTCAGTTTCTGTCAACAGATGCTGAACTGACTCATCTAACAAATGGAGAGGTAAATGTTAACCACACACTGCAAATGTAATGTTGGTACAGCCTTAACCTGAAGTCAGATCTGACACCAGAGGAAAGAGGAATAGGATGTTCTGGACAAGATGGTCTTACTTAACTTGGATTCAGCCTCAGCACTGACACGTATTCATGGGTGGCACAGTGGGTAGCACTGTTGTTTCACAGCTTCCAGGTACGATTCCCTGCTGGGTCACTGTCTGTGTGGAGTCTGCACGTTCTGCCTGTGTCTGCGTGGGTTTCCTCCGGGTGCTCCGGTTTCCTCCCACAAGTCCTGAAAGACGTGGGGCGTGATTCTGGAGACTGAGTGCCGACGCCGGAGTGAAACCCGGAGTGTTTCACTCCGGCGTCGGAGGCCACTCCTCGCCCCCTATCCCCCCCCCCCCCCCCCCCCCCCCCCCCCCCCCCCCCCCCCCCCCGAGGGCTAGGAGCGGCGGCGCTTGAATCCCGAGCGCCCGGAATGTTGCGGCCGGCGGCGCTGAAGTGACGTCTGCCGCGCATGCGCAGGTTGGCCGGCTCCAACCCGCGCATGCGCGGTTGCCTTCTTCCCTCCACTGCCCCGCAAGACATGGCGGCTTGATCGTGCGGGGCAGCGGAGGGAAAAGAGTGCGTCGTTTACAGACGCCGGCCCGACAATCGGTGGGCACCAATCGCGGGCCAGACATCTGCTGAGCACGCCCGTGGTGCTCGATCCTCCCTCCGCGCCCCACAGGCCCCACACTCACCTGTCACGCTCTGTTCACGCCGGCAGCGACCAGTTGTGGTTGGCGCCGGCGTGAACTGGTTGGGTTCGGCAGGCCGCTCGGCCCATCTGGGCCGGAGAATCGCCGGTCGCTGTTTCTCCGAGCGGCCTGTCGAAAAATGCGACACGCCATTTTTGCGGGGGTGGGAGAATCACGGGGGGTGCCAGGGCGGCGTGGCGTGATTCTCCCGGCCCTCCCGCGATTCTCCCACCCGGCGTGGGGTGCGGAGAATCGCGCCCGTGCTGTTAGGTAATTTGGACATTCTGAATTCTCCCTCCGTGTACCCGAGCAGGCACCAGAATGTGGCAACTAGGGTCTTTTCACAGTAACTTCATTGCAGTGTTAATGTCAGCCTACTTGTGATAATAAAGATTCTTATTATTATTCGCGACAAGTTTAGAGGGAAGTAAAGAAAGAAATAAAGAAGGGTGACATTGGTAGTATTAGTTCACACAGGCTGCAGATAATCCTTCCAGTTGTAGAAAAAGTATTAGATTGTGTTAAAGCCTAAATAAGGCACTTTTCCTTTAAAATGAAGTGATGAGAAATTTGTGCTGGTGATCTCCTATCAGAATTACGGGCGAATAATAGGGTTGTCCATAGTCTGAATACTTAATTGGCTGTGTTGTTAAGCTAAATTTTTTTTAAAACCCAAAAAGAGACACAGTTTTCAGGTATTTCATTATACCAAGTCATAAGCACATGCAAGGTGTGCCTGAAAGTTGATGTAAAGCCAAGTTGTGTCACAATGCAAATAGCATCAAATGGAAAACTTGGAAATCCATGGAATTGGCTTTGGAGTTTTGGAAGCAAAGACAGAAGATGCCTAATCCGAAGCAACTTCGAGTCTGATATGGAGTTGTCAAATTTTTGATCACATGACATTCAACCATATGATACTGTTCATGGGGTGGTTAATCCTCTGTTAGAGTGTGTTAGTTAATTTATCTTGGTTGAATGTTACAGAATCACCAAGCTTTGAATAAAAATGCAACTTTTTGTTCTATAGAGAATGATCATCATTCACAGTTCAGAGATAGAAAAGAATAAAAAGATTTATGGCCAAACAATTCTTAAATGCAAACTACTTCTGCACTGAATTGTGATGCAAGAAAAAAAATCATTGAAATTTAAATACTCCCATAGTTTTCATACTATTTTGTAACACAGTGGACTATAAAACAAATAAATCAAACCAAAAACCTAAGCTAGCTCAATACACTGACTCCCACACTCCACTGTGGAAACCCCATTTTAGGGAGGTGAGTTTCAAGGACTAGAACTAAAGCTGCCTGACTGCTGGAATAAAACACATCTTGCAACAGCACAGCCCTCCCTTCCTCAGTTTGTGTTGCTCTCTCCCTCCCAAAGTTTTGTTTCTAAGTTACACTCCCCCAGTTTATTTCTCTATCTCTCCCTTCCCCGGTTGCTCTCTCAGGACTCTTAGGGTTTCCAGATTTTCTTTGGCTTTGATGCTGTTATTCTCC
This sequence comes from Scyliorhinus canicula, assembly GCF_902713615.1. Lineage (NCBI taxonomy): Eukaryota > Metazoa > Chordata > Chondrichthyes > Carcharhiniformes > Scyliorhinidae > Scyliorhinus > Scyliorhinus canicula. Next base: position 164,810,254 of record NC_052151.1, on the reverse strand, counting down.
CAGACAGTAACAGAGCAATATTTTTCCGAATAGTGGGGAAACACGCAAGGTGCAGACAGAGCAATTTCTTTGCAAACCACCACTGCAGTGAACTGCCCGTTCAGGATCCTTTCCTCAATCTCACTGAGGCAGCATTTGGGAAACCAATCCCCCATTCTGGTTGGGTCCCACTCAAGCCACAAGGGGTGGGAAACCTATTGACATTACTAAGGCCAAAGCTTTAATGGCATCCAGTACCTAAATAGAGTGGAAGAAGGTTCAGGTTGGGGGGGGCGCTGAGATGGGAAAGTAAAATAGTTGAACTCACGAGATGCTAGAGGCAATGCTTGAGAGGGGTATCGCTGATTCAGGGAAACCAGAAGCCTTAGTGATGCCACGTGAACTCTGCAGATCAACTCATTTGTATTGTAGAGTGTCAAATACAATGTGAGAATTATTCATCCATTTACAGCTCTCAAGGGAGAAATGCCTGTAAAATCCTATGATTATGAAGGTGCAGCACATCAGTCAGCTTGAGCCCATTAAGAGAATGACGAGATCTCAAGAGGATGGGAAAACAGCATTGTGCCTCTGGGCAGGATGATCTTCGAATGTTCATGAGGCTTCCCACTGTTTTCAATGGTGGAGAGAAGTATCAGCACAAAGCTTGTTCAATGACCGAGTTGTTCAACTGAAATGTAACTCGCATCAAAAAGAACACTTAAAAAAAACAAACTGTGTTCAGTGTGGACAGAAAACCAACTATCTCCACAGGGTTAATAAAACAAATTGCACTTTAGGAAAATTACATGTTGCAGTTTTTCAAAGCCTCAGGTGCATCTCTTGAGACCCTGTTGTGTTTGTTCCTGATGTTTGCGGTCTACCTTCAATTTAAATCTTGAGCTGAATTCTAAAACCATTGCCTCAATGCGATTTGTTATGTGGCCTATGAATGTTTAATTTCCCCCACTATAGCTTGTTAATGGACTTCACAACCACAAATTATTTAGCATTTGGTTTACAAAAAGATTACACACAACAATTAAGGCTCTAAGGTACAGCTTTAATTTTGCTCAAAGGACCATCTCCTATGTGGGGACTTATTTTCTTCAAGAATAGTTGCAACATTATTTGACCTGTGCGGTGACTTTGGTATGGCTGCATCGATAGCTTGCTTTGACTACTTTCGTCATGGCATATTAATTAATTAATAATTAATCATCGCTTATTGTCACAAGTAGGCTTCAATGAAGTTACTGTGAAAAGCCTCTAGTCGCCACATTTGCAAACGCCAAGATTTGGCTTGGCCTTACTCCTGAAGGCACTATTTAAAAAAAAAACAATTGTTATCTGAAATAGTTGAATGGACATTTGTCCACTCCAAGTAATGAATGCTTGCTGGGGTGCTCAGATTTGAATTTCAACTCCTTTGGACAGTTTTAGCCTTTCCAGCTCTCCAACAATCGTAGAATTGTGGAATTTCTCCAATGCGAAAGGAGGCAACTCGGCCCAACAAGCCTGCACCATCCTTCTGAAAGAGCACCCTACCTATCTTTGGAATGTGGCAGGAAACAGGAGCATCCGGAGGAAACCCACACAGGCATGGGGTGAAAGTGCAAATTCCACACAGACAGTCACCCAAGGTTACGATTGAACCCAGGTCCCTGGCAATGTGAGTCATGGAGTGTGGCAACTTGGTCACCAATCCTAATTGCAGATTTTGTATGAATATGCATTATTTATCTGTTTCTATTTCAGTCATTTAACAAAATGGAGCATCAGTATTCTAGCACAACTGTGTGAAGTATTATTTTTGTATCTGCAGATCTTTATAATTGTTATTAAAGGTGGGTACAGTGGTTTTAGTGATTCTCATAAGCAGTTCTATTCATAGCATCTTCTATTTAGGGGTGTACCTGTATACCGAACTGTAGGTACGATCCCAGCTGTGGGTCACTGTCCGTGTAGAGTTTGTACATTCTCCCCGTGTTTGCATAGGTTTCACCACCACAATCCACAAGATGTGTAGGCTAGGTGGATTGGCCACGTTAAAATTGCCCCTTAATTGGAAAAAATGAATGGGTACTCTAAAAATTTTTTTTAAAATCATAACTTTTATGTTTAGAAAAAAAATTCAAGTTGACAAAACATGAAAATAATGTGGATTTATTCACTAAGAGTAGCAGTTACTATATTTGCACCTAACAATGCTCTCAAATCTTTCTATGCACTTAAACAATAAATTTCATAATTATTTATGACTTACATTTAGCGGCTTTTTTTAAACTTGAGATATTACAGCTACTCGTAGATTCAATTAGAGTTTCACAGACAGGAGATTGTACAATCACACAGTTTTTCCCACCTTTTTCATTGCTCTGGATTTCTGTGTTATCTGCTATGAATTTATTACAAATGATACTGTTGTTTCTATTTTTAGTTCCCAATATTGATAGCTCAAGCAGCCCTTGGAGGTAGCTATCTTTTATGAGTCTACCAGGATATTGAGTGTTGTATGTGCGTCTCCATTAGACATACACACACGTGGTATGTGGTCTCCAATGGTCAGGAAGGAACTAGCTGGGGCGCACGGTGGCGCAGTGGCAGCAGTGCAGCCTCACGGCGCCGAGGTCCCAGGTTCGATTCCGGCACTGGGTCACTGTACATGTGGAGTTTGCACATTCTCCCCGTGTTTGCGTGGGTTTCGCCCCCATAACCCAAAAGATGTGCAGGGTTGGTGGATTGGCCACGCTAAATTGCACCTTAATTGAATAAAAAATGAATTATTAAAAAAAAAGGAAAGAACTATTTCTCCCAGGCTCGTGGTCATTGAGGCTAATTGTAGAACCCCCCCCCCCCCCCCCCCCCCCCAGCACTGAAGTTACTGAGCACAGATTGCAATTGACCCGTGACTAGTTTCTGTGACATGTCTGCTTTCTGTATTGCTCAACTGTGCTAATGGTAGTCACTAAATCATGAGGGCGAAATCATTGGCCCTTCTAACTGCAACTTCCTTCAACCATTTCAGACATATCAAAGATTCTAAATCAATTAAGTACATGACTGATTAAATTCATTCCCAAAGAAAGCAATGATAGCTCTTAATCATTCTCCTTGAGGTGTTCAATGCCGTTTTTTTCACTTCTACTGAACCCAGTTTAGAGCAGCTCATTCAAGGCTGAGCCATTCAAGCTGAACCCTTCCAGGTTTGCATTTATTCACTGAACCACTTTATTCACTTTTCTAACAGGGTCACTTTGGTGCACTATTATTCCAGATGCACTGAATTTACTTTTATAGAAAGTAAGTATAGGATCAAAAAGATTTTTGGGTCGAGCCCATTTTGCTCTGAATCTTGTTTTGTCATTAAGTTGGCTAATGTGTATTTTTCATTCACCTATCTGCCACTGATTCACTTTCCATGAAACACTTACTGAACAAAAATCTATCAACCTCAGTCTTGAAAATTTCTGCTGGCCCAGCATAATCTGGATGTATGAGCTCCAGATTTCCACTGTCCTTTCTGTGAAATCCGACATTATTCCTATCAGGCCTGGCAGTAATTTTGTGAGTGTGGCACTTATACTGGATTCCCCCTGTAGTGGATATAGCTCTATTGGACTTATTCTATTGATTTCCTTTATCATTTTAATTATCTAGATTAGGTCACCCTTCAACCTTCTAAACTCAAGGGAATACAAAGCAGTTTTTTGGAACCTGTCCCCATAATTGAACTGTGACACCAATCTGTATTTGCACTGTACTCTGTCCAAGATCAATATATTATTCTTGACGTCTGGAGTTCTTCAGTTTGGTGTCTGATTATCATTTATCAGTCTTCTATTCCAATCCTCTTACTACACCATTTAAAGTCGGGCCGTGCACTGTATCGGCAGCGTGGGTGGAAAATCCCACAAGAGTCGGGAAACGCGATTCCTGCCGGGGAGATTATGTTTCCTGATTTTTGCCTCTCATCGCTGGCAACATCACGAGGCTCATGTCCATAAAGGGGGTGAACCTCATTTTATAGATTTACATATATTTAACTATTATGAGCAGGCCCCTGCCACATGATCCCCTCACTAAACATTCATTTCTTGTCGATTGGTTTACATGTTTGGCTGGATGATAAGCAGTTGAGGGGATCCCTCTGGGGGCGCAGATGCTAGTAAAGCATCTGGGGATGGGGTGGGGGGAGGGTAAGAAGGACATGCCCGGCCCCACAGATTGGCACTGCCATGTTAGTAGTGCTGGGGGATGGAGGGTGGACATGGGGTGGGGGGGTGGGACGTGGGACAGTGCCAGCGAGACATCTATGGTGTAGGTTGGCAGCACGGTGGCGCAGTGGTTTAGCCCTGCTGCCTCACGGCGCCGAGGTCCCAGGTTCGATCCCGGCTCTGGATCACTGTCCGTGTGGAGTTTGCACTTTCTCCCCGTGTTTGCGTGGGTTTCACCCCCTCAACCCAAAGATGTGCAGACTAGGTGGATTGGCCACTCAAATTTGCCCCTTAATTGGAAAAAATGAATTGGATATTCTAAATTTTGAAAAAATCTATCATGTAGGTGCGGGGGGGGAATTGCAGGTGAATGTTGAGGGAACGTGGAATGCCAGCGAGGATCGTTGGGGGTGAGAGGAAAGCCCCGATACCTACATGATGGGGTCTGAGGACTATCAGTAGTGATGCAGGAGCCCTTTAAAGATGGCACCTCGATCCTTGTGGAGCTATTTGCCGGCTCTATGAGGCCCCGCCCTTCCAGTGAGACGTGTAAACCACACCCACCCAAGAGGCTCAATATCTGGAAAGAAAACTGGTCTGTGCCACTGGAGAGTTACACGTCAGTTTTCAATCTCAATGAAACTGTGCCAGATTCTGGTCAGACTCCATCCACTTTGCCAGCCTTGGCACAGGGTTAGAACTTGAGCTTCTCACCCAGAAGGTTGTGATTCAAGAAGTTTGCGGTTCGAGCGACACCTACATGAATTAAAAAAAATGAATTTAAAAAAAGATCCACCCCACAGTTCGAGCACATAATCTCTGCTGGCATTTGAGAGCAGTATTGAGAGGCTGTTGAATGAGACAGACACTGAGGCCCCATACATTCAGGTGAATAAAGAAGATCCTACGACTCCATTCAATTAAGAGCAGGGGAGTTGTCTCGCTCAGCATTCATTCTTCAACCACTATAAATAAGACAGATGACCTGGTCATTAATTTTAGTTTTGCTTGTGGGACCTTGCTGTGTGCATATTGGTTGCTATGTTCCCCACACAGCAACAGTGATTAAACGTCAAAATTATTTAATTGGCTGTAAAGTGTTTTGGGACCTTCTTAGGTCATTAAACGCATTATATAAATGCAGATTCATTCTTTCTTGAAAGCCAAATAAAGGGATTAATACATCAAAACAGTGAAAATAGCAATGCCATAGAAATGAGTGGGGTAAGTGTACACTATTATTGCAAATAATAATTTCTAAACTCTGGGGCCAAAATTAGCAGATTCCTCGCTTGTAATATTTTCTCCTCAGTTTTATTTAGGGATGATGATCAGATCTAATAAAGATTCAACCAAACAACATTTTAATCCCAATTTCTTTTTTCATGTGGATTTATCAAACTTGGAAAATTCTCCTCCTGCCTAACAAAACTGCAACTGCTGGTGTCTTGAGCATTTCAAGTCAATTGTGCTCAGCAGAACACAGATTCAGCAATCCCCATTTGACAGATAATTAAATTGGTAACAAATCACAAAGGCAAACCCACTTTGGAATGATCAGAATGTTCTGGTACTGCTGATTGATTTATGATTGCAGACTGTTTGATGTATGTGCCTTGCACATTTCTGTGATATTTCTGTTCCCACTATTTTTGAGGTATTGGCTTTCAAAGAAAGAATGTATTTGCATTTAATTTAATGGTTTTTAAAGTGTTAGAATGCCCCAAACCATTTTACAGCTGATTAAGTACCTTTGAAATGTAATCACCATTGCAGTGGAGAGAAACGCAGCAGCCAACATGCACATCACAAGGTCCTCAATGCAAAAAATGAAATGAAAGTTTCAGGACAGAGTTCTCCCATTTCGCGAATAAGTGCAATGGCAGGCAGCTCTGGCAGTGCCTGTCCTGCCGACCAAAATAGTGGGATCCCGCGCCAGATTCAGCTCATTAATTATGCTCAAGCAAGATCCTGCCAAACTCGCTTGGTGGACCCGCTGGAAGACGTGCCGCCACCCTAATGGTCAAACCTCTTCCTCTTTCCGGGATCTGTCTGATTGGCTCCAGTGATTCTTCACCACACACCTACACTCTGGGCTCTGGGGATTGTTGCCCAGACTTGGAGCAGTGGACAAAGCTGGGACTGGACAGCTGCTGGTCCCCTATTTGGACAGCGGTTTTGGGGATAGGACATCTTCTCCCATTGAGAGATATCCATTGAGTACTGGATGCATAAAGTGCTGAGGTCTGTAACATGTTTGAGAGACTTAGTGCATCCCAAAAAGGCATGTGAAGGTGAAGCCCGTGTAGAAACTGTGTTTCTGGTGTCAGCTGTGGCAGCTGAATCAAAATGCTCTGTATTCAGGTTGCATTCCAGAGACTTCAGCCCATAATCTAGGCTGGCACTTCAGTGCTGCTTCTGTTGGTGGTGACATATTTTTTTTCCAATTATGGGACAATTTAGCGTGGCCAATTCACTTACCTTGCACATCTTTGGGTTGTGGGGGCAAAACCCACGCAAACACGGGGAGAATGTCGAAACTCCACACGGACAGTGACCCAGAGCCGGAATCGAACCTGGGACCTCGGCACCGTGAGGCTGCAGTACTAACCACTGCGCCACTGTGCTGCCTGGCTATGACATCTTTCTGATAAGGGGTTGAATCTTTCTGATAAGAGGTTGATAAGAGGTTGGATTCTTCTGCCTGCCGCAAGAACATCACGGACGAGCCGCGTACATTGGAGAACTCCATTGACCTCGGGCAGGATTCGCCGGTTGCCGGGCGAATGTGGCTGGAAAATCCTGTCCATAATCTCATTTTACTTCTCAGATAAATGAACAATATGGGAGATCTCTTCAGTTGTCCTGGCCAATATGTATCACTGCAACAGTTTATCTGATCAATGTCACTTTAGAGTTTGTGCAATCCTGCTATGTGCAAATTTGCTTCTGCATTTCCTCCATTAAAACAGTGTGTATGATCCAAAAATACTTACTTGGTGACAAATCACTTTGGGGTTCCCTGAGGTCATGAAAGGTGCTATACAAGTACAAATCTCTCACTGGATGGGATTTAATGTTCGAGGAGAGGTTCACGTCCACTGGCAGCAAAATGTTTGGATCATCGGATCAAATATTTTTGGGATCCTATTTCAAGGAAACTTAGCGCTTACCTGGATAGTGCCAGGGCATCCATCAAATTAAACCCTAGACAGAGCAGAAAACCCTCTGCTCCCAACCCACCACCCCTAGAGTTCCAGGGCCAATCAGAAGCAGGAATCCATCTGGTGCCACCATTGGATGTTCAGGAGGATTTGTTGCTGAATCGCCGGAGAATAAGTGGGGTGGGAAGGAAGGGGGATGTGTCATAGCGGAGATTGAGGTGTCAACAGAATGGATAGCGGGGGTGCCTTCCCAGGGGATCTAACCTTCTTGATGCAGGTCCTTTAATTGAATAAGAGTGCTGAAAATGAACCCCACCACTCAGTATACCACAGGTAAACGCAGTGGTTGGCAGGATGAGGCACTTAAGTTGCTTTAAGCACCTCAACTGGCTCCAAGCAGGAGTGTACCCATCCGCCTTCCCTGCCCACAGCTTGATCAGGAGTCAGGAAGGCAGCGGGAACTCCAGCCAAACCATCCACCTCTAAACATGGCCTCTGAGGGGGGAACACTACATTCTGCCACTGACGCCCTGGGAAACATGTAAGGAGGTCTCCTTGTAATGCAATCTTGGGACCAGATTTTTGTCTTTGAGATGGAAATCAGGAGTGGCAAATTTTCTCGACTTTGCAATTCAGCCTCTAACAATGACTGGCCGCCACACTTCCATCCAGAGGAGGCCAGCGCAGGCTGGGGACAGGCCTGTCAGTTCCCAAAGCAGACATGAGGTGATAAGCAAATACCTTTAGTGAGTTGCCCAATCATGAGTGTACTAAGAATTACACTAACAACCAATTTATCAGTTGGGTTCACATTGTGGCTCACACATGCTTGCTTGAAGCTACATACATTCATATGCAGGCCAGTCCTCTGCAGGCAAAATAAACATGTTCAGGCATTGCACCTTTTTTTGAATTAAACTAATGCTTGGGTGACAATGATTCCCTGGTGCATTCTCCATGGCAACACTTCAGCCAATCAGCACCCTTTTATCAAGCAGTCCTTTGAAATTTGACATTCTTGCATCTGTCCTGACGAGAGCAAGATGAAAAGCTTCGACAGCATGGCTCTATTTTCAACATAAAATAAAACTATTCAGTTGGTTATTTTTCGCATTACTCTTTGTAGAAGCTTACTTTGCACAAATTGCTTGTCACACTCCTTTCATTATAATAATGACTATGCCTCAAAAATACTGCTACTTTGGGTCTAAGGCACCTTGGGACATCCTGAACTAGTGACAGATGCTATATAAATGTAAACCTCTTTTTCCCCCTTCTAATATTTGCATATTGTTATTAGTACATTGGCAGTAACGTTCATCACTAAATCTGCCCCACAGTGGTGTCAGGACAAATTTGGCAACAAGTTTCATATTAAAGAATGCTATTGGCAGAAATTCTGAAATAAAAATGAGCTGCCATGCTGTCTAACTGGAGGGCTTTGAGCTGGAAAACATGTGAGATAAAATGGGAAACAATGAAAGCAAAAAAAAAAACAAATGTCATGTAATTTTTTGATGATAGAGGTCGTTACAGGGTTGATTCCATGACCTGGCATTCACAGCAGGAAAGGATGCTCGTGATTTCCTGAGATGCACTCCCTGCATGCTTGACTTCCAGCGGGGAGTGCTGGATTGTGGAATGATATGAATTGTTATTATAATGAATGGTTTTCTTGCCAAGTTTAACAATCTTGTTCCAGGTTGTAAACGTAATAGAGTGGAGACATTCCGCTATACAGCTCCTGCTAAGCTTTGTTTTAAACAGAACAATGATTGAAGTAACCGGTCATGCACCAAAATCAACCACACTAACAAGTCATTCTCAATAATCAACCGATTGGGCATATCGGTTTTAAGGCTCCTTGAAAGACAAATTTCACCTTTCGATCTCTCTGGGGACAATGAGCCGATAAAACAAACGCTTTTGCCTTTCTAGAGCTTTGGCATTGTCACCGACTGCAGAATCAAATGAAAGTGCCGATCTAATCACATGAAGCAATGGCTTTTTCTTATGAACTAATGTATTCCTGTTAGGAGTTGCCCATGGGGAGTGGACTGTTATCTGTCTTGGCAGAGATAAACTGATTGCACGCAGGAGCAGTTAGAAGAGGCCAGCAATTAAAAATGAAGATCCACAATATTAAATATTAAAAGCAGAGAAGGGAGACAAAGGCACATCGGTTCTGTAGTGATGGCAGCTCCATAAATCAAGTTTGGCAGTGAGTGCAAACGAGCAGTTTACCAAAGTAAATTTCCAAGAAGTAGTTGAGAGGTTGCAATGAATCTCTATCACAATTATGTTCACTCAGGTGCTGAGAAAACAATTTATTGCATTAGGTCATTTGAATTAAGGGAATGTTAAAAGGTCTTCATCAGTAAGCATTGCACAATACAAATACCTCAGTGGGGCTTAACTGAATTTTTATAGCTAATTGATGTATTGGTATGTATTTTGTAGCTGGCAAGATCAGCCCCAACAGTGTGGACTGGTTTAGGTCGGATGAAATTATATTTTGCTCAACCATCTGGAGTAAGTCCAAGGATATATATCGTGCGTAGAAGAAATTAACTGGGCAAAGAATATCATTACATTTTTCTTCCAAAGACATTTTAGAGTATTTTTAACACCAGAATATGATAATAGAAATAAAAATCACCAAATATTTGCCGAATAATCATTCCAAGACCAAGTGGACTAATTAACAGGGATTGAGCAGGACAGGAAGACTGTTGAAAGAATGTAGCATGAAGACGGGTTTCTTAGAATACAATTTCTGCTGTCGCCCCGGTTCTAAGCAAAATAATTGCAAGCCATAGTCTTGTGGCAGTTGTCAAAGTAAAATAAATGACAAATGCAGTGTTTAAGAAGGCCCAGACGCAGACGACTAACTTCAATTTTTCATGCGTTGTGCATAATAGGAAAAACATTCGATCAACCATACATTTCCACAATTTTCCTTTCTCTTCTCAGGGAAAAAGGAAACTGTGCATAACAGGGGTCTAATCTGACATCACCCATTTTAGATTATTTCCATAACTTAAAAATGATCCCCAGTATTTTGTGGTTGGTGGTACAAGGTGAAAGGGTACAAACCAGAGAGTGAATTTGACACCGGAGTTTGATGCCCACATTATTCAATAAGCTACCAACCATATCTTTAGACCTTGGCACACATACTTGGCAATGATCACTAATTTCCTCTTCAAGCTCCATGGCAGCAGTGAGCAAGCTGCAGAAATGTGTTATGTGTTGCAAGGATACCTGCAACATAGGGGTGACATTGTGAATCATTCAAGGTTATCACCATTCTCGAGGACATCAACTTCCAACTCCTTCTCCACCAGCATTGCAATCATTTGCAGTGCCAGTTAATGTGCTGTCAAGAGATGTATAAGGAAGATGAGCTGCATACTGGTTAGCAAGGAAAGCACCTTCATCGGCATTACCGCTGGATACCAACAGGCGCAAAATACAGTAAACTACCACAATTGCAATTTGGAAGGAAATAAAACAGCCATATTGCCAGTCAAATAACCTCTCCTTTGGCACTGCCATTCATTCCTCCTCACCTATCAATGTGAACTCATCCTCGAGCTCATTGAGGACATTCCCTGTGATTTACGTAACTCTGCTTCAGTGTGTTTTTTAATAAATTTAAAGTACCCAGGGCGCAATTCTCCGCACTCACGACGGTGCGGAGAATAGCGGGGTTCGTAAATTTTTACGGCCATGCTAGTCCGACGCCCTCCCGCTATTCTCCCCCCCCCACGCCCGATTCCCGATACGAATCGCTGCCGCCGTTTTTTTACGGTGAGCAGCGATTCTCAGCTGGCCGATGGGACGAGTTCCAAGCCCTTTACGGCCGTTTTTACGAACGGCAAACACATCTGGTCTGGCCGTTCGTAAAAACGGCCGTAAAGTCCCGATCTTGCCAACCATGGCACCGATTGGCACGGCAGTACCACGGCCGTGCCAAGGGTGCCATGGGCCCGCGATCGGTGGGCACTGGCCGCGGGCAGCGGGTCCGATTCCCGCGCACTCTTTGTCCTTCCGCCTCCCCGCTGTATCACTTTGCGGGGCAGCTGAGGGGCATCCCGGCCCGCGCATGCGCGGGTTTCGCGCAAATGCGCGATGACGTCATCCGCGCATGCGCGGGTTGAAGTCTTCCAATCCGCGCATGCGTGGCTGACGTCATGTGACCCGTCAGCCGGCGCAAACTCTGGCAAGCGGGCTTAACGAATTTCGTTAAGCCCGCGATGCCGGTGTTCACGGCCGCGGCATATTAGCCCCGACCGGGGACCAGAATCGGTTCCCGGTCGGGAAGGGGGAGGCTGGCGTCAAACCCGCCTGGATTTGACGCCAGCCTTACGATTTCTCCCTGTCTGGGAGAATCGCACCCCCAATTCTTTTCTTTCCAATTAAGGGGCAATTTAGCATGACCAATCCACCTAACCTACACATCTTTGGGTTGTGGGGGGTGAGACCTACTCAGACACGGGGAGAATGTGCAAACTCCACACGGACAGTGACCCAGGGCTGGGATCGAACCCGGATCCTCGACTGCGTGATGCAGCAGTGCTAACCATTGTGCCACCCTTGCTTCTGTGTTAATTCCTATCTGATTGCGCTCCTGTGAAGAATGCACTCCAATATTGAAGGTGCTATGTAGATGCAAGTTGTTGTTATATCCCAAGTGCCTTCCATTCTAATCTATGATCTGCCCAACCTGGTTACAGTTCAGATTTTTCAGCTTCTTTTCCTGTCCGATTATAGAAACGACATAGAATCACATCACTAACACCCAGAGACGGAAATAAATCATGCCACGATTTGACAGACGGAGACAGAGAGAGAGAATAAAGCACTGAGCAAGTGCTCGGTGCTGGTGTACCAATATGCTGCGGAGTATTAGGACGTGTTGCCATGCCTGAAACTCCCCACGCGCTGCGTTCCCGATTTCTTGATGAGGAATACTGCATGCCGTAGAGGGGGAATGCTAAATAAAGGGGAAAAAAGTCATTTTTTTAAAAAAAGGGATCAAACTAAATAAAATACAATGCAGGAAGTCATCGAATTAGAAAAAATTAAAGCTCACATATCTGAAATTGAGAAAATAATCTGGTCAGAATTAATTCATACCCCCTGTACGTCCCTTCAATTTGACATTGATTGTTGCGTCACAGCTTATTCTGTATTGTGTTCTTTGACCTGACAACATGTATCATCTCATGCTTTAAATGTTCATCAGCAAATTCCCCACCCAGCCAATCTATCTAATTGGTACCCATGTGAAACAAAATATCGATTTTGCAAGCCAACATTTTCAGGTTAGATCATTCGCTTTAAGAGGACAGAGTGTCTACATAGCTTTTTATAACTGATTGAAAATAAAAGAGTTTCCTTTCAAACACTGGAACTGACCCTAGCCCTAATAGCCCTAATTAGGGCTACTCCTTTTGTTCACTTAGGAATGCTTTTCCCTCACTGGCCCGCTTTTCCCTCACTGGCCTGCTGTCATCAATTAGCAATTAGCATATACAATAATTAAATTGTCAGGCAGCAGGTAAGGTACTGAATGGAAGTAGACTAAACACAGGAACAAGAGGGGTGAAATTGGTCTACGCCAACAGTATGAAATGGACAGTCCATCTTCCAACCAAGCCCAATCTATTCTTCATTTAATTTCACGTAATTATAATTCAAACCTTTTTTTGGGGACTCGTTCACAAGTCACATTGTTGCCTTGGTTTTAAATTAAAAATTAAAACCTTTTCCAAGCTAATGAACAAATAGAAACTGGTGTGTTGCAAGATCAGCTGCCATTTTGAAATGAGCTTGTTTTGTGGTGCTGGAATAGAGCTTTCTGTAACAAGTGCAGGATTTTATACACATTGGATTATAAACATTTGACAATTTCAGAGTTGGAAGCCTGGGTTAGAGTGTGTTTGACTGCACATAGTCATGTTTTTAAAATAATCTTGTTTTTCAAGACCAGAAAGCCTTTAGGAGCCAGAGGTGGAATTGGCCAGTTTAAGAGCCTGAGCTAATGCACTGTTGTTTGACTAGGGGGAGTCCCTGGGGAGTTAATATGTTTTAAGCCTGGGGAACTGATTTGTTTTTAGTTTGTAGAGATTGCTGGGTGGTGTTAAGGTATTCAGATGTTTTGAGAAAGCATTTTTGACTGGAGTTCTGATCTGGCTAACACTGTCCACAAATAAGGCAGTTTTCTCACACAGTAGTATACTTTAAAAAATAATAGTATTTAAAGCAGTGCAGGATTGTCTGAGGATAAGGGGGAAGCTGAAACAAACCAGTTGGAACAGCTTTTTGAAGACATCCAACCAGAGTCTGCAGGGGTTCTAACAGGAGCCAAATATGTTCTGGAAAACAAATATTGCTCTGTGCCATTGGGATGTAGGATAGATTGAGAGCTGTATGTTTTTCTTTTCTTGTTGTGTAATTGGGAATAGAGATAGTAATTAAGGGTATTGTATTTATTGTATTGAGTAGTATTGTTTAAGGGGTAATTGCACGCTATTTTCGGCTGTGATTTTAAAGTGTTTAATATTGTGTCAATAATAAAGTTTTGTTTTAAAAGTACCAAATCCCTATTTTGTCATGCAATCACTCCTGGAGTGAAGTATTCTTTCCGCACAGTCTTACAAAATATACTAAAATATTGGAGTTTCGGTCCAGTATCCAAGCCACTGTTGGGGTCTGGTCTGGTATTGTAATAATTCTCTCACACTTATACCGCTATCCCGCTGTCTCTCCCAACAGATTGACCTTCTTTGGGCATTCCTACATGCAGAATGTCATGCAGGTAAGCATACCATTTGCTGGTTATACCATTTTACAGTAGCCAGTTCCTTCGTAAATTTAAAAATATTCAAAAACCTTTTAAATGCGCCTTTGAGCACCTTGTACCTATAAGAACCAACTTAATTTTTAAGAGTCTCCACAAAGACCTACAAACTGGCCCAATTAGGAAACTCCCAAGGGTGATTTTTAAAAAATAATTTAGAGTGCCCAATTCATTTTTTCCAATTAAGGGTCAATTTAGTGTGGCCAATCCACCTACCCTGCACATGTTTTGGGTTGTGGGGGAGAATGTGCAAACTCCACACGGACAGTGACCCAGAGCCGGGATCGAACCTGGGACCTCGGCGTCGTGAGCCAGCAGTGCTAACCACTCCCAAGGATGATTAATTCAATCTGGGGTGAGGGCAGCACGGTGGCACAGTGGGTTAGCCCTGCTGCCTCATGGCGCCGAGGTCCCAGGTTCGATCCTGGTCACTGTCCGTGTGGAGTTTGTACATTCTCCCCGTGTTTGCGTGGGTTTCGCCCCCGCAACCCAAAGATGTGCAGGCTAGGTGGATTGGCCACGGGAAATTGCCCCGTGATTGGAAAAAATGAATTGGGTATTCTAAAATTCTTTTTAAAAATCAATCTGGGTTGTGACTATTTTGGACAGCACACTGGCCCAGCTCCAAGGCACAGTGCTTCACCATGACAACCACTCTCTGTAGGTGAACTAAGAACTTAAAAATATGGGAGTAGTTTCCATTTTGAGTGCGATTGCGAATTCGGGCGCAAATTGAACTCAGATTTGCACCATTTTTGAGAAGTGCATGTTTTCTTGCACATTCCTGCTCAAACACATCTACATAGTGCCAAAGGCAAATGTTGCCATGAACCATAGCATTTTGAAAACTTTTTAAAAAAAATTCCCTTTAAAAAATATCCTTGATATACTTAGGAATGAATACTTGGTCTGGTTTGATGAATACATTTGAGAGAGGATGTATCACATGTTCAGTCACAATGCCAATCCATGAGCTGTGAGTAACCTGATTTGAAATGACTGACAATGGCTTTTAAAAACTCTACTGAACATTTGTTAGTTACACTGGTGTACAGTAGTCAGTTTCTTAGTAAATTAAACAAAAGTCAAAAGCTTTAAGATGTGTCCTTGTGGCCCTAAAGAATCACCTTATATATTAAGAGCCTCCTCAGGAGGCTAGAAAACAGACACAATTAGTGGAAACCCCCAATAGTGATTAATTTGACCAGGGGTTGTGGCTAGTTTTATGGGCTGGCGTCTAGCACAATATCTTTTGGACTAGCGCAGAAGATTGTGGAAACTCAATTTGCACTGAGTATAATTTGTATTTCAGCTTCTGCAATCTTTACACTAACTTATTGGGTTTGGGGCAAATTGTGCGAAAGCACACAGCACAACCGAGCGGAAATTCCAATGCACAGCACTGAACCCTGCGAGAGCAGAAAACATGGGCGCGATTCTCCGCACCCGCGGAAAATCGCGAAGTTGGCCGTGAAAACGGCCGAGTGTGGGCAGCAGGCAGAGCAGGGTGGCACAACGTCACCCGAGACGCCCGCAGAGCAGCCTGGCCCATCAAGGCCGGGTCGCCCCAGGAAACGCTTGCCGAAGGAGAAACTAGTCGAAGGGGGCGATTCACAGCAGTCCTCCTCCACTCCTGCTGTATCATCTGGGGAATCACTTAAACGTAGTGGTAGGGCCCGTAAGGCAACAAAGATAGACACTGAGTAAGTTGGCACGGGTGAAGGGCACAGTTTAATTGTAGGGGCTAGGGCACCTGTAAATGTTTGTTCACATTAAACGCACTATTCCACCTTACTTGTAATACCGTGTGATTGTTCCACAGCCACAGGAATCGTGATGGTGACCGAGTGTCGCTGGGGTTGACGAGCGGTGAAACTTCGGTGCCGGGTGTGCAGTCCCTTCCCCCCCACCCCCTCCCACAGCTAGCCCACGCGGGCACGTGATAGAGTGTCCGTGACGATCTCAGCAGCCACCAAGGTGGATGGTTCAGCTATTGCCATGGGTCAGACTCTCTCTAACGATTCTGAGCTCACAGCTCTTCGCAGAGCGGGCTGTCATCATTCCACATGGCACTGATCACACCCGCTGACACAGCCATCGATGTTGTACCATGCCGTCTGGACCCAGTGGTAAGGGTGATGTCGAAGTGGAGCAGTGTACACTGAGAGGGGGTGGGGGGGGGGGGCTGTGGTGGTGGCAGTTGTGTGTTGACCCTCTGCATGACTAGCGATGCAGGTGGTGGTTTGGTGTTCAGCGGGGACGTCGCATGCGACGCGTGAACCGTGCTGCCGTCCTCGCCGGGTCTGTCGTGCCGCCTCCTGGACATCACCAACACCTGGGTCGTGTCTGCGTGCTGCGCCCGCCACTCTGCCAGCCTCCTCCTCCTCCTCCTGCTCGCTCTCCTCTGTGCTGGCACCACTGCCACTGGCTTCTCCCTCCGCCTCCTGCAGCAGGTCATCTCCCCTCTGCATCGCGATGTTGTGCAGCGCACAGCAGACCACAACAATGCGAGCGACCCTGTCGGGCTGGTACTGCAGGGCCCCTCCGGAGCGGTCCAGGCACCTGAATCTCATCTTCAGGAGGCCAAGGCAGCGCTCCACCACACCCTTGGTTGCTGCATGGGCCTCGTTGTATCGGGTTTCCGCATTGGTCTGAGGCCTCCGTATAGGCGTCATCAGCCAAGACCTCAGCGGATAACCCCTGTCGCCTAGCAACCAGCCCCTCAGCCGGGGGGGACGCCACTCAAACATCGCAGGGATGTACGACTGCGCCAGTATGTAGGAGTCATGCACACTCCCTGGGAACCTTGCACAGACGTTCATGATCCTCATGTGGGGGTCGCATACCACCTGGATATTCATGGAGTATGTCTCCCTCCTGTTTGTGAACACCTCCGTGTCCCCTGCAGGCGGGCGCATGGGGACGTGAACACAATTGATTGCCCCCTGCACCATCGGTATCCCGGCCAGCAAATCCACGAGCTCGTGAGTCTTGAGTTGCTCGTTCCTCGGGAAAGGTGATGTAGCGGTCCGCGATGGCATAGAGGGCGTCGGTCACATCCCGGATACACCTGTGGACCGATGACTGGGAGATGCCGGAGAGGTCCCCGCTCGGAGACTGGAAGGAGCCGGTCGCATAGAAGTTAAGAGCGACCGTCACCTTGATGGCAACCAGGATCGCGTGTCCTCCCCCCGTTCCACGTGGGGCGAGGTGCGCCACGAGGTGACAGATATGTATCACCGTCCGCCTACGCATCCGGAGTCTCCTCCTGCAGGTGATGTCCGTCATTGTTAGGAAAGAGATCCGGGCACGGTACACTCTCGGCCTTGGTCGTCGCCTCTGGTGCCGTGGCTGCACCCTCACTCTCTCCTCCTCCTCCTCCCCCCCATGCTGCTCGACGACTGGCAACTCCTCGGCCCGTCCCTCTGCTGCTGCAGCTGGCCCTGCATCCACTGCGGGTTGTGGCTGTGGATGCTGCAGCATCTCCAAATGCAGTGCAGCGGCCCCAACCACTGCGCAGAACATAGCCGTTCTGTTCACAGACATTGTGCTAACCTACAGAAGGGTGGTGGGGGGCAGAGAAACGGGACATGTTAGACGGAGGTTAGTCGACACCTCGGCAGCCGCCTGCCACGGGATACCTGTGTGTCCCGGTGGCCTTGTCGCGCTCCTGACACGCGGGCAGCCTAACCCCTGGTCACTTTCTGCATCCAACGGGCAGTTAACTACGTCCTCTTCACCGGTGCATCAGTGGCCTGTGGCCGTAAGCCACAGGGGAACCAGCGGCCGTGTCCTCGTGACCGGCACGCCATGGCACGCTGTCAGACATTTTGTAACCGGGATTGGACGGGTCACTCGCTCACTCCCTCCCTACCCCCCCCACTCCCACTCCCCCCTCCATCTCCCCCACTCCCCCCCTCCGTCTCCCCCACTCCCCCCCTCCGTATTCCCCCTCCGTCTCCCACACTCCCCCCCTCCGTCTCCCATACTCCCCCCTCCGTCTCCCCCACTGCCCCCTCCGTCTCCCCCACTGCCCCCTCCGTCTCCCCCACTCCCCCCCTCCGTCTCCCACACTCCCCCCCTCCGACTCCCCCCCCCCCCCCCCCCCCCCCCCCCCCCCGCTCTGGACCCCCTCCCATTCTCGGGGATGCCTTCCCCATTGTGGCCAGACTCCAGCAGTGCGCTGAGCAGTGCGCTGAGCGGTGCGCTCACCTAATCGAAGCTCTCGTCAGCCAGCACGACTGGTTGACGAACTTCAAAAGCAGGTGTGTTGGCCGGCGTGAAAACAGTGCGTGATGACGTCGGGACTTCGGCCCATCCGGGCCGGAGAATAGCGGGGGGCCAATAAGTAGCGATTCTGGTCGTGTCGGGGGCGCGTTCGAGGCCTTTACCGGGAATGCCGACGTGTAGTTTGTGCGGGGTTCGGAGAATAGCGGGAGGGCGTCGGACCAGCGTCGCCGTGAAAATTCGCACGGCCCGCTATTCTCCGAACCGGCGTGAGTGCGGAGAATCGCGCCCCATGTGTTTGCAGAAGTTAATAATGCCATCAAGTGAGTTAATTGTGTTAATTGGCAACAGTGATTGCAATCTGCAGAAAACAATGGCATTGATTATAACATCTACAGTCTCGGCCAGAAGAATTTGATTATTCCGACTGCAAATTAAATGTGTTTTAAATTTAAATTTAAATGTGCTTAAGAATAATATCAGGTCATTTTCCTGACCATTTGAGGTAAAAATCAGAGTTTGGTTCACAATGCTAAATTATGTTGTTCATCCACTTCAGCCGTGGGTGGTCAGGTTGCTAGTAAATTTACGTTTTAAGATTTTTCTGCCTCTTCCCTAAACTGTTCCTATAATAGTCCCACGGATTATAATGCTGCAACAGGGGCTGCATGGTGGCACAATGGTTAGCACTGCTGCCTCACAGCACTGGGGACCCGGGTTCAATTCTGGTCTTGGTTCACTATCTGTGTGGAGTTTGTACATTGCGTGGGTTTCCTCGGGTGTTCCGGTTTCCTCCCACAGTCCAAAGATTGCAAGTTGGGTGGATTGACCATTCTAAATTGCCCCTTCGTGTCCAGGGATGTGCGGGTTAGGTTATGGGGTTACGGGAATAGGACTTGATGGATGGGCGAGTAGATATTGGCAGAGTGCTCTTTTGAAGGGTCCGTGCAGACTCGATGGGTGAAATGCTCTCCTTCTGCACTATAGGAATTCTATGAACTTCTGATTCATTTTGTTTTATTTTGACAATCATAGAAGGAGATGAAATATAAAGACTATGTCAATATTGGTGCAGAAAGTAATAAAGCAGCAGGTTTAATATTATGACATGAGATGGTTTATGGTAAGATGAAGTGAACACCAAACATGAAATGGAGTCAGGCTGCTGACTTCAGGAACTCACAATCTGCAAGGTTCTCCAATTCAAAAAGAAACACTTCATAAAACAATTGGCCCCCCACCACACAGATTTAAAGAACGATCTGGGGATTTTGTCAAGTAGACTGTTGTTTTTGGCTTGTCACATTTTCCAATTTTGTTCTCAACACTCACCAGTCAACCTCATCAATAAAACCTGTTACTTCAGCAATGAGTAGAAAAGAAATTGAAACCATACATCTATTTTCACACAGGTTCATAGTGATCTATTTTAGGGATAATAAAAAATAGGGCAAAACTGGATCATAACACACTGAGTAAATAACCCAGTATTTCACTGTAAAACAGCCTTATAATAGTACTGTGTTAGGTACGTGAGTGATGAACTGTTACTTATTTACATCATACTGTTTGCAATGATCACAACAAGCTGTGATTATTATACTGAGGAAAGGTCACCGGCCTGAAATGTTAGGCTGGGATTAGATGTGTTGGCATATGGGAGCTGGGGGGGGGGGGGGGGGGGTGTTGGGTTGGGTTGGGGTGAGGAGGGGATGGGGTCGCCACAGCAATAGTGTGGGGAACGTAGAAATATGTTGTGTGCCTGTGAATTTTTTATACGGAATTAAATTATGTTGTAGCTGTGTTTCCTATCTAATTAGCTTCAGCAAATTTCAACTTTCATATTTAAAGGAACACTTCAAACATGCAACTTGAAGCAATCAAAGCTCAGTAGTTGCGAGAAGGAGATGTTGCAATGGAAGATAGATAGTCAAAGTCTGCATCCCATTTCATGGATTCCTTTGATGTGCTGCTGGGGGTTGTGAGGATCAAGAGGGAGATCCCGTTCTCCAGCAACCAGAGAAAGAAACCCACTGTAGAAATCAAGATGATATGGTTGGAGGTTGGTGAGATCAATAGCCGTAGCATGATGCCATGCTGCTGGTTCCAATGCAGGAAGCCCTTCAATGACCAAAGCAGGTCAGGAAGGGGGGCGGGACAGCAATGGCAAATTCATCTATATCCTTATATCATCCCAACCCCCTTCAGCTGCCTTCTCAAGCTTACTGCAGCATATCGCTCCTCACACCCACTTAGCAGGTACACCCCATCCCTTTCTGCCGATACACTTCCACAAATCCCCAACTACCCATCCATCACTGACACTCATGTTAACTTCATGTACGTCATGCCCCTCCCTCATAGTCACTCCCAACAAATGCTCTCCATCAATCAGGGAACACATCCATTACTCTCATTCATAAGTCTCTCCTGTCCCTCTTTGCAGGTGAAGAGTAGACAAAACACCAGGAGAGGCAGAGAACTGGAGTTGTTCCTCCAACTATTTGGAATGAACAGCTGCAGTGGAGGCGGTACTGGAGGCCAGCGATGTCTCAGCTTGCCTGGCAATCAGAGATGGGGAGATTTAGAGAGTTCCAGCTACCTGCTGACAGAATCATATATCAGCCAGCTAGATGGAATTCAAAACTCAGCAGTCATGTTGACTTGCTGTCAACAGTGAGTGAAATATGTTCATTTTCAGAGTGATAACTTCAAATGTTCCCTCCTTGACAGTAGTCATTCAAATCTTTTTAAGTCCCACACGGCTCTCACATGTCCAGTAGGGGTTGGTTAATGTCGCTGCTGACATCACCTCAGAGGAGTTCACTCACCCTGAGGCTGCACCATCACATGTCTTATATAGAAAATGCACTGACCCGGCCAAGAGTACGCCAGTGGGACCAGTTACAGAGACAGTTGGGTTTTCACTTGGCATCTCGCACTTGATAAGGGAGAAGGAGCAGATTGTAGAGTCAAGGACAGTAATGGAGAGTCTGCACAGGAGCACGTAGGACACTCCAAGCTGGATGCAGACACTGCATCCGGGGCTAATCGATGGAAAGGAGAATTGTTGAGAAACAGTAGAGATTGTGTGGTGTGCTGGCGCACAAAGAGATTGGAGAAACCTGCCTCAAACATGACTGGCACCATGTCGGAGGCCAGTGGCAACAAAGGTCTGTGAATAGTTTAGTTTACTGCTTGGAACATCAAATGTGGCAATCAAACCAGTGTATGCAGGTCTCCAAAAAGGACTTGCAGACTCTGAAGTTATCAAATAAATGACAGATACCCAAGTCTTGACCTCTCAGCTCCCCATTTGATTTGTGGCAAAGTGTTCTCCAGTGTTGTTGTGGCAGTGAAGTGTGGCTGGCCCAGGAAAGGGACAATGGTGAAAAGACAGGGAATTCCAGACAAAACACTTCCACTTCTTATTGATTGCCCCCCTCAGTTAGTAACTGACATGCTGCCTTGTGTACTGATGACAGTCTGCCCCTGCATAGTAATAGGCGGAGCAGTCTTTGTCGGGGCCATTTTGGAATCTAAAACAGATATTGACAAAGAACAAATGAACAGTCAGAGCAGAGATGCGAGGAGCCTGCCTCGACCTCGGTTGAAGCCACAGGGATGGAAGCGATAGAAAAAAGGAAGTGTAAAGATTTGTAGGTGCACATAGATTTGTTACACATTCCGTACTGTTAAAGTGTCATTTTCTTCATTTGATGCATATAAAAATTATTTTAATAGTAATCTCTGGGGCGGCCGGGGCGCAGTGGTTAGCACTAGGAGCACGGCGCTGAGGACCCGGGTTTGAATCCTGGCCCTGGGTCACTGTCCGTGTGGGGCTTGCACATTCTCCCCGTATCTGCGTGGGTTTCACTCCCACAACCCAAAGATGTGCAGGTTAGATGGATTGGCCATGCTAACTTTACCTTAATTGGAAAAAAAAATAATTGGGTACTCTAAATTTTAATAAAAAGGGTTTAAAAAAGTCTTTATTGCCACAAGTAGGCTTACATTAACACTGCAGTGAAGTTACTGTGAAAAGCCCCTAGTCGCCACACTCCGGCACCTTTTCAGGTACACGGAGGGAGAATTCAGAATGTCAAAATTGCCTAACAGCACGTCTTTCAGGACTTGTGGGAAGAAACCGGAGCACCCGGACAAAACCCATGCAGACACGGGGAGAACGTGCAGACTCCACATAGACAGTGACCAAAGCCGTGAATCGAACCTGGGACCCTGGAACTGTGAAGCAACAGTGTTGACCACTGTGCTCCCCCTATAACACTTTCCCACGTTTCCCATTTTGCTTACAAGCTGGAAAGTGGCCTTTGCAATCATTTGATAATGAATGTGGAAGATCTGAAGTGACTGAAGTGATGGCAACCAATGGGGAATATGAACAGGGTGCTTGGTTGATTTCAGGACTGCTTTGTGTAAGTGGCTTTGAAGGAGTGCGGAACGGTAAAAGTGGCTTTGCATGAAGTAGCTGGATGAATCCACTGGCGGATTCTAATAATCAGGGGCATTCCTGACATCGTGAACAACAATTTGCACTGTTGGTGGTGCAATACCTTCATCACTCTCTTCTGCTGCTCCTTGAAAAATTCTAAAGAGGCTTTTTGGTCTGCACCTTGGCCCCCCTGCAAGTCTAAACTTCTATGTTGAGTAATATAACACAACACAGAATGTGCATTCTGGAGACCCTAACTGATAGGTACCGAAAGGAGTCTCCAGATCTGTCCAAGTTCCTGAAGCTCATTTTCACCATTCCGATGGCTTGTCCCGTCATGCACCTGGTGGTAAAGTGGAATTTATTGTTGCACTACTGTACCTCACACTTCAGGTTTCAGAGGGCTACCATCAGACACTCTTTAAGTGGGTATTTCCCATCTCCAACCATCCAGTAACTCTGTTCCAGGTGCAAAGATGTTTGGGAGGGTGCCCTGCTGCAGGATGAAAGCATCATTGCAGTTGCCCGGGAATCTTGAGCATACTTGCATAAAGATCTTTAAGTGGTTGCACACCAGCTGCAAATTGACCGAGTATCCAGCTTTGCAGTTGATGAACACTCTCGGAGTATCTATATGGGTTAACAGCCATGTTTCTGCAATTAATTCCAGAAATACGAGCATCCACTCATTCTGATTGGCATCATCACAGGCAAAGTTGCTCTCCTTCATTGAATAGACATGTGGAATGGCAAATTAAGTATTACAGCTATAATGCATTGATTTCCAAGCTCCCGCTGGCATGCGGTGTGGAACTCGTTCACTCCACCAGCGATGGGTCAGAGCATGACATTCGGTTCGGCAGCCGGCGCCAATCCCAATTTTGCTCGGATGCCCAATTTTCCGTCCCATCAGGGAACGGATTCTGGGAAACCCTGTTTCTCACTTCACCGATGCTCCCTATCCCACTGAGTGTTCCCATCATCTTCTGCTTTTATTTCACATTTCCAGTATTTGCAGTAGTTTGTTTTGTATTCTTAGTAAATCGTTATAGGTTTCAACAAATAAACTGGGAACTATATTTATTACAGTTAGGAGCCAGTGAGGGAGAGAAGTTGTTGCAGCTGCTTGAACTTATCTTTTGCTGCTTCTGAGATAATCTGAACTAACTAATCATACTTTATTGACTTCTAACTGTCCTACGTGTGACAAACAGGGGCTTTCAGTCTCAATTCCGATCACTAAAAAATGATTATACGTTTAATTATCTTGGTACAGGAGTCAGACTGCCACTTTACATTGAGTTACTGTTAGTGGTTTCTGCATGCTGTGGAGAATACACATGAATGTCTGGTATGCCGCAGGTCATTTCAAAGGCACCAGTATCGGAGTATTTGCCTGCGTGAAATGTGTCCATTCTGTTGAAAGTGTCCGTAGGCTTCTCCCATTGACAAAGGGTTGTTTAATATGCTAATGTATGTAAAATGCCAAGCCCCCAGCATAATTCTGTCCAGCAGCGTCCATGGTAGCTATCAGGATGGATACATGATAAATACCCTGTAATTACATTTATTGAGCCTCAAACAGCTATTTGCATTAATTTAGCAACCTTCATGGAGAAAAACATCCCAATGCACTTGACAGAGGTGTAATCAATAAAAAGAATGCTAAACCAAATAAGGAGTTATCAGAATCTTTAAATGCCATGGTGAGAGGTTGTTTTTACGCTGGGTCTTAAATGAAGCGAGAGAGGGGAGAGGTAGAATAGTTCAGGCACGGAATTCCAGAGTGAGGGGCCTTGGTGTTTGAAGAAGGCAGAGTTTCCCAAAGCGGGAAAAAGGAAGGGGCCATGCACCATCGGCCTGTGTCAGAAGAATGGAAAGTTTGAAGGAAGGTTAAAGAATTCGAAAAGGCTGAGGCCATAAGAGACTTAAGCAAATTTTAAATAGCAGTCGCTGGTGTGAAGGTTTGGATGTGTGCTGGAAAGCACTTGGCAAGCTGAGGTTTATACTGAAGAGAATGGAAATCCGGCCTGGAGAGTACTGGAATAGGTTATGAGGTGACAAAAACTTAAATGAGAGTTTCAGCAGCAGATGGGCCAGAGCAGGGACGGAAGTGGGTGATTGCAGAAATGCAACTATGCATCTTTGTTACATTGAGAGGCAATCATGTCAAAAATTTCAGCTGAGGGTGAGCAGGGCACTGAAGCAACAGTCTAGTTCATCGTGCGATAGTGCAAGTGAAGAGGGGAGCTTCGGTGACAAGGGTATGAAATTTGGCTCATGATGATGTTTCCAGTCTGCCAAATGTTCAACTGGAGGAAATCTCCGCTCAATAATCAGTTTTTCTCCCACTTTTCCAAAGCTGAGATATGGATCGAAAGGAAGCCTCCCAACATTTGTGATAGGAACAATGGCTTGGGGCATCATTTGGCAAAAGTTTTAGCAAGAATGTTAGCTAAATGTAGAACAGAATGAAGAACCAGTATGGTCAAGCTCCTTGGTCACAGCTATCAGAAAAAATAGCACAAAGAATTCCGACAGGCATAACTTCAGATTGTATCTGTCTCAGAACGTCACTGTAGACCTGCTCACAGGTAGGAGTGAGGTCTCCAATTCTGAATCTACAATGGTGTTGGAGGATAACAGTGTGCCTTCCTTCTAAAAACTCTGCAAATGCCAACCGAAGCTGGCTGGCAAGGTGGGTGAAGGATTCCCACATCTCCCATCGCGAAAAACAACTTATCAGCTTCCTTAATCTGTTTACAAAGGGAGCTTCTTTGAGTGAAAAATAAAAATCTGCCGCTCCCCAAATCTGGGGTGAAGGGACCTCCCAGGCCCCAACTCCAGCCTGAACTAGTGGGACCAATTCTATAGGGTCTATGCAAGGTGGTGTCAGAATGCGACTGCCCATAATTCAAACCCAACTTAGATTTGGAACACACAAACTGCTGACCTAGTTTAGTCCCAGCCCCCCTGACATCAAAGGCTGTACAGAGGCAACCATAAGAACATAAGAACTCGGAGCAGGAGTAGGCCATCTGGCCCTTCAAGCCTGCTCTGCAATTCAATGAGACCATGGCTGATCTTTTGTGGACTCAGCTCCATTTTCCTACCCGAATACCATAACCCTTAATCCCTTTATTCTTCAGAAAACTATCTATCTTTATCTTGAAAATATTTAATGAAGGAGCCTCAACTGCTTCACTGGGCAGGAAATTCCATAGACTCACAACCCTTTGGGTGAAGAAGTTCTTCCTAAGCTCAGTCCTAAATCTATTTCCCATTATTTTGAGGCTATGCCCCCTAGTTCTGCTTTCACCCGCTAGTGGAAACAACCTGCCCGCATCTATCCTATCTATTCCCTTCATAATTTTAAATGTTTCTATAAGATCCCGCCGCATCCTTCTAAATCCCAATGAGTACAGTCCCAGTCTACTCAATCTCTCCTCATAATCCTAACACATCAACTCTAGGATTAACCTAGTGAATTTCCTCTGCACACCCTCAAGCGCCAGTACGTCCTTTCTCAGGTAAGGGGCGAAATTCTCCGACACCACGCAGGTACGGAGAATCGCCCGGGGCCGGCGAAAATCCCTCCCCCACCGTGGCCGTAATTCTCTGCCACCCGGGAATTGGCGGGGGCGGGAATTGGGCCGCACCGAACGGCGTGCCCTCCGTGGCGATTCTCCGGTCCGCGATGGGCCGATGTCCCGCCGCTGAGAGGCCTATCCCGCCGCCGTGGTTTCAACCACCTCTGGTGGTGGAGGGCATGCGTGGTGGAGGGGTTCTCTCCCGCCTCCGCCATGGTGGAGGCCGTGGCGGCGGCAGAAGAAAAAGAGTGCCCCCACAGCACAGGCCCGCCTGCCGATCGGTGGGCCCCGATCGCGGGCTAGGCCACCATGGGGGCACCCCCTGGGGTCCGATCGCCCCGCGCCCCCCCAGGACCCGGGGGCCCGCTCGCGCTGCCAATCGCGCCGCCACCAGAGGTGTGGCGCCAACCATTCCGGCGCGGGCCTAGCCCCCAAAGGCGCGGAGAATGGTTTGGCCCCTTCGTTGGAAAAAATTAATTGGGTACTCTAAATTTATAAAAAAATACATCGTATTCCATTTGCCAGACCCTAGTCCATTCACATAAACTATCCAAATCCCTCTGCAGACATCCAGTATCCTCTGCACTTATTGCACTTGGTCCCCAACTCCAAATCATCTATGTAAATTGTGAACAATTGTGGGCCCCACACTGATTCTTGAGGGACACCACTAGCTACTGATTGCCAACCAGAGAAACACCCATTAATCCCCACTCTTTGCTTTCCATTAATTAACCAATCCTCTATCCATGCTACTACTTTACCCTTAACACCATGCATCATTATCTTATGCGGTAACCTTTTGTGTGGCACCTTGTCAAAAGCTTTCTGGAAATCCAGATATGCCACATCCATTGGCTCCCCGTTGTCTGGTAATGTCCTCAAAAATTTCCATTAAATTATTTAGGCACGACCTGCCCTTTATGAACCCATGGGACCCAGAAGGCCGAACATAAAACGCTACCATAAGGCTGGGCCAAGCATACATTGATCTTGGCCAAGTGTGTGGCCTTGTTGCTGGGTGTCTTCTGGAATGACCAAGACCTTTCCTTCTAAAACAAGGGAACAATCAGGTGCAATAGAAGTGAAAGATAATTTTAGTCACCTGTCGTGGATCTGATGGAGGAGGCCATTATCGCAGATGACATCGCAGGGATGCAGTCATCATCCTGTGAGTAGCCAGCTTGAATGGCACGCAGATAACTGTGACTTCGTGTGCGGAAGCAGCCAGGAAGATCCAAGGCATCCACTGCCTGTGATTCAATTTCTCCGAAAACAGACTCACAGACTGATTCAAACTGTCCGTTGACCTCTGCTTCACTCACCTGGGAAACAAAATCAATAATGAAATAGAAACTATCAATTCAAAGCTCCTTCTTTTCTCCTTTCTTTGAAATGCACAACATAGACATCAGGACCAATTTTACCCCAGTTAAATAACTGTCTTGGGTCAATGAAAGCTGCTCCACCTCTCAGTACTTTCTTTGGATTTTAATCGGTGCTTTTGACGAATAATGTTGGAATTTGTGTCAAAATGAAAATTTGCCATGGTTCTGTCCCTTTTTAATCGCATCATCAAGCTCAGTGCATTTTAGGATAATACAATATAATTCACCGGATGATTTATTTTCCACATTTTTGTGGAAAACCAGTGAGAATATTGCTTTATCCAGTGTTTTTTCCTCATTTACACCCACAGCAATAGCTGACATCTTTTGAGCCCCTGCAATTAAGTGTTGCTAGGAAAGGGGAAGGGAGTTCTTAAATTCCCAGGTTGAGTCTGCACTGCACTTGACTGAATTGTTTAGCAGGCAGAAAACAACACCAGCAGTATTTCCGATTTCTTTTTAATGATAACGAGGTCCGATATGGCATACTGATGCTACAACAAGACGCTGCACTGAAATTCCTCCCTCTGCCTAGTTGTATCAGATACAGAATAGATGTCCCCCCCCCCCGCTCCCCCAACCAGGCCCCCACCAGGAGAGGCCGGCCTGCCAATCGGTAGGCCCCGATCGCGGATCAGGCCACGGTGGAGGCCTTCCATGGGGTCGGATCACCCCTCTCCCTCACCAGGCTGCCCCCGCAGGATGGACGCCGAGGTCCCGTTGGGTAGGACCATGTGAACGGCGCCGGCGGGACTCAGCCTATCTCGGAGGCCACTCGGCCCCTCCCGCATGGAGAATTGCCGGGGGGGGGCCATCTGACTGGCGCTGCGCCGACCGTGCTGGCGGAGAATCGGCGGACCGGCGTCGTGGCGGCGTCGCGTGAATCGCGCCCCCCACCGGCGATTTTCTGACCCGGCCCGGGGTTAGAGAACCCTGCCCCCTGTTTTTGTTTCTCATTGTGGTCAAATGTTCAGCACGAAAAGACAACAGTGTAGCCGGCACTGCTTTTCCCACCAGAGGTGATACAAAAATGTGAAAATTCTGTCCAATGACTCAGGTCAATGATATTAATCTAAACCTGTTTGACTCTGCAGCCTGACCTGCTGAGTATTTCCGCTGTCTTTTGTTTTCATTCACACCTCTCTCTGTTTCCTGTCATTTAGCCAGTTTTGTATCTATAATGTCACTGTCTCTTCAACCCCATGGATTTTAACTTTGCAAATAAATGTACCATATAATACTTTGTGAAACATCTTTTGACAGTCCACATACACAACATCGATGAGATAATCCTTCAGCCTGATTGCATTATGCAATATTCATTCGCCATGTCCTCACAACTGAAGTCAACTCGAGGTGATGGATCAAATTATTTTTATCAGTTTAATTTTCTCAAAGTTTAACCATTGTGAAGAGCTAAAGACAACTATTTGCTCTTACAGAATTCACTGTAACATCTTAAATTTTTTTAAAAAGTGAACTTGTTTTTCACCAGTTAAAACTCCACTTGGAGCCTCACGGCGCCAAGGTCCCAGGTTCGATCCCGGCTCTGGGTCATTGTCCGTGTGGAGTTTGCACATTCTCCCCGTGTCTGCGTGAGTTCCGCCCCCACAACCCAAAGATGTGCAGAGTAGGTCAATTGGACACATTAAATTGCCCCTTAATTGGAGAAAATGAATTGGGTATTCTAAATTTATTTAAAAAAAATAAAAATAAAAAAAATAAAATAAAAACTCCACTTGGTTATCCTTTGTTGTAATGCTGGTCATTGCAATATTAGTTGTGAGTGACTGTGATACATTGGATGACTTAGTTTGGTACACCTGAAACCAACTTAAGCCACAAAACACTTATACATTTCTCCCTGTCATTTTGACGAGCTTCAATAGTCCAACTATCTACAGTTGCCACCAGTACGCGGCATTTCCACTTTCACTGGAAATGTCTCATATCAATGATTCCTCACATACAGTGGGGTTTTATTGTACATTTATTTTCTGATCAATATTGGTGGGATCCCAAACAGAACAAAATTACCCCCAACTGTGCTTAGTCCTCCAAACTTCCAGGGTTGAGACGTTATCCTAGAGACAGCACTATTGGCCTAGATTTTCCACAAAGCAGCAATTACTGTCAGGTTGCCACTCTGATCGTACTTTACTGCACCCGACACAGCTCTGCATCTGAGCCCAGCCCCTCCAGAAATGCAGAGCACAGCAGTCCTCAGAGAATGCAATTGCAGTGGAGTAGCATTTGGGGAAGACTGGACACGGCCACTTTTTATGACACTAGTCACTGAAAGATAAGTTTAGATGTTGAGTATGCATGTTAGCGAGTGGGTGAATGGATGAATAGGTGAATTAATGAATGAACAAATGGATCATGCGGGTAGGTTGATGAGGTAAGTAGGTAGGGTGGGTAAGATAAATAGGTGGATGGGTAGGGTGGGTGCGGTAAGTGGGTAGGGTGGCAGGTGAGAAGGGTGGCAGGTGGATAATGTGGCAGCTGAGTAGGGTAGTGGCTGGGTAAGAAGAGTAAATGGATCGGTAGGTAGTCAGGTTAGAAGGGCTAGTAAGGTTGGAGATTAGTCAGGTTGGGTGTAGTTGGACAGTGAGGTGTAATCATGCCTGGTCGGGGGGTAGTCAGGGGGTTGGTAGGGATAGTTGGATTGGGGTCATTGTTTGGGAGGATTGGGGTTGTCAGGCGGGAAGGATGGCGGATTGGGTGGGTCAGAGTGACTTATTGGGGGTTATAGTTGTTGTTACCCGCATGTTAGTCCAGGACCTTTCTGTCTAACATTTCCTGCGTAACTATTTGGAGAAGCCCATGGAACTCTCCAAAGTCTCCAATTCTCAGTCAGATTTGGACACATTGGGCGCGATTTTCCATTCCTCGATGCCGATTCCGTAATCAGCGATCGGGCGGAGAATCCCTTTTTACAATGGAATGGGGGGGGGGCGCTTGTTTTCGGATACTCCGCCACCTCCAAAACGGTGTCATCAAGGAGTGTGCTGCATGCCTTTGGGATGGCCTCAGGTCGTTACCTGAAGGCCCTCCCCGATGCTCCGCCCCCCCGATGGGCCGTGCTCACAGCCGTGTGGGGGACATGTGGTCTCAGTGTTTGGGAACCCGGCGTCGCGGCTGCGGACCGGGTCCAGCGCCACCAACAGTTGGGCGGGAGCGGTGCAGCTAGCCGGGGGTGGGGGGGGGGGGGGGGTTTCGGTGAGGGCTGGGAGGACTGGAGGGGGGGGTGGCACAGGAGGCACTATCTGGCAGGTCGGGTTCGCGCAAGGCCGGCGCCATCTTATATGGCACAACCGCTACAGGTCGTCGGCGTGCGAAACATGGCCATGGATCCGGCAATTCTCCAGGCGTTTATATCGGGAAGGCCGTGTGTTTTACATGGCGCGGCTGCTTGCACCTCACCGGTAGGAGGATCGGTGCTGGGGCCACGCCGATTCTTCCCACGTAAAACGCTACGGATCCTCCGGCCATACCCTGGAAATGGGAGAATTCAGCCCATTCTTGGAGGGTCTGTGGGGTAGAGAATTAGCCCATTTAATTAACCTGGAGAATAGACTGCCTGGGAGTGGAGAATTACCTGTCAGAAGTTTAAACTTCCTGGCTAATTCCCATGGAGGTTAGCGCATCGTGACTGCTACAGCGTCCAAACGACATCTTGGATGGTGTATCCAGTCTCCAGCAGTCCAGAGACTGGGTGATCTGGGCTTATATTTCATAGAAAGGTAATAAGATGAATATCTGATAGCGCACCTCTGAGAATGTTTTCAGGCTTCAAGCGAAAACTGAAAGTTATCCCAAATCTAATCCAGGCTTCTCGAGATATTTAAGAAATTCCCAGACAGTCTAGTCTCCAGGTTAATTAAATGGGCTAAAAGCTTTCCAATTTTGCTGGCTGTCCTGCATGAATGTTAAGACTATGGACCTAGGCAGCATGGTGGCACAGTGGTTAGCATTGTTGCCTACGGCGCTGAGGACCCGGGTTCGAAACCCGGCCCTGGGTCACTGTCCGTGTGAAGTTTGCACATTCTCCCCGTGTCTGCGTGGGTTTCGCCCCCACAACCCAAAAGATGTGCAGAGTAGGTGGATTGGCCATGCTAAATTGCCCCTTA
Organism: Scyliorhinus canicula; assembly: GCF_902713615.1. NCBI lineage: Eukaryota > Metazoa > Chordata > Chondrichthyes > Carcharhiniformes > Scyliorhinidae > Scyliorhinus > Scyliorhinus canicula. Next base: position 164,778,235 of record NC_052151.1, on the reverse strand, counting down.
ATTGGAAAAAATAATTGGGCACGCTAAATTTATTTAAAAAAAGACTATGGACCTGACAGATAATCAATATTCCTGTTAATGCTCCTCAACTGCCATTTTCGTCCAGGTGGAGAAATGTTCTCTTCTCCCCAAACACAAAATAAAAGGAATTATTTTAAGATTTCACTATTTAATCAACAATATACACAAGTCTCACAAGGTTGTTAATATACTTTTTAAAAAAGGACCAAAACTAACTTATTAAAATCAAAACATGGCTTGAATTCACTCCAACAAAACCAGTTAATCTGGATCGATTGAAATCAGCCTGGGTCTGTGCTCATCGCTAGTTAGGCTGCAGATTCTTTTAGCATGAGTATAGCAGTTAGTGCAATAGTATGTCATTACAAGTGATAATAAATGGATTTGCACAAATTACTATTTAGATGAGGAAGCACTTACACATTTTAAAATGGCAAATAACTTTCACTTTGCTGGTGGTAGCTAATTTTTGAATGTACACAGTTACATATTGTTGTATTGTTCAAGCTTTTTCCCTTCACAGTCCTAATTCTGTCCATGTTTAACCTTTGTTGAGGCATCTCAGGACAGGAAATGACTTCTGATGTCACCTCACATAAAGATGTTGAGATTGGGGAGATTCCTTTTTTTTTTCTGAGGGCCACGTCTCACCTGACTGACACAGCTAGCTTGGCTCAGTGTGCTCACAGCTCTCATGTAGCTCTGATTTCTTGAGCGGAACTTGGGAGAGTTCTCGTTGGCGGATGGATCTAAACTGTGGTTGATGGTCACTTCAATCGCAGATTGTAGGTAGTTCTGGCTGCAAGTAGAAAGAAAACATGTAGAACCGCAAAGTCAGAGAAGGAAAGAGAGAGAGAAAGACATTTGCATTGGTGTAGCATATTTCATGACCTCTGCGGTACGCCCCAAAGTACTTTACTACAGCCAATTACTCCTGGAGTGTAGTTACAGTTGTAATGCAGAATTGTAATGAAATGAAATGGAATGACAACAATAATCTTAACAAATCCCCAATCAAACTCAATGAAGATAGAAGCACTGTCAGATTTCTTTGCTTGGCAGGTTTGCGTCGTTTTATATATTTTTAAAAATAGCTATATTGGATCCATTTGTTTTCTTCACATTATCATTGCCGTAATATTATATTGTCGAATTAATAAGATGCTTATCTCCTTTATTCTGCTACTTTAAGAAATAATTACACCATTCTTGAATGCATCAACATCCTTTATAAAAATTAGACCATTATCAAGAACTCTGATTGCATCATCTTGTTTCTTTTGGATGATGGTCATTGATGTAATTGCATTATTCACAAAGCTAGATGCAATAATAACAGAAGTTATTCATACGGAGAATAACCACATTCTGAGTTTGCACACAAAGAGCGGTAGCAGGCTAGCTTTCCACACTGAGTTGACAACCCATTCAGCTCTTTGGGATGAATGGGGGAAGTACTAAATTTGGGCTCACCCATATTTGCAAAAGAAAAATTAAAGTGAGCATTTAATTCACTGGACCTCCCACCCATAACATGTTTCCTGCCAGCCTCTGGTGAGGTAAGGACTTGGTGGTAGGAAACACATAGTTGGAACAAGCAGGAGGTTCATTCCAAAATTACATTGACATGCAAATGAATTCTCACAAGGGCACAGTTTCCACATTCCAAGGCAATGTGCCTTAACAATGCCCATATAAAACAGCTGCCAGTGTGTTTGCAACCTGTGGCTTGTGAGTGCGGTCTACAAAGTTACAAACAAACAATTCCAAAAGTTCAATGCACCTATTTAGTTCAGTGTAAGATAATAAGAACAGAAAAACTCTGATGAATCTCATCGACTGGACATCCCTCTTTTCTTCCTGCCCATCTTCCTCCAAATAACAAAAAGATCATGTGAGAAATGGGTGTGCTCCATTGCTAGGCGATCATTCCCGCATTCAAGGTTTAAAGGTACACTGATGCACATGGACTTTTAAAATATGAGTTTGACATGAAAGCATTATTGATGATTAATGTATTTCAGTTCTATTATGATTTACTTATTGGCAAAGGTCTTGCTCATGTCATTTGTTTTGCTATTTTAATTGATGACACAATTGATGAATGGGAATCCCATGATCTGTATGTTATTTGGAGGAAGAAGGGCGAAAGCAAAATGATTACGGGCATGATTTAATGGAAATGAAACAGTCTTGTGTCGAGTATGTTTAGCCAGATGTTTCCCAGCACTCGCAGCACCAAGAAAGACCTCGTTATCTGGCGGGACTCTATTTTATTTTGGAGATGACTGCTGCCTCAGGGCGTTGAGGGTCACTGTCCATGTGGAGTTTGCGCATTCTACCCGTGTCTGTGTGGGCCTCACGTCCACAACCCAAAGATGTGCAGGGTAGGTAGATTGGCTGCATTAAATTTCCCCTAATTGGAAAAAAAATAATTGGGTACTGAACATTTATTAAAAAAATAAAACTAATATGCCGATTAGCTGGATCCAGTTCGCAATTCTCGCGAGATAGGGTTAGATAGAGTCATAGATGTTTCAGGGGCCGCAAAGTGGCGCAGTGGGTTAGTCCTGCTGCCTCACGGCACCGAGGTCCCAGGTTCGATCCCGTCTCTGGGTCACTGTCCGTGTGGAGTTTGCACATTCTCCCCATGTTTGCGTGGGTTTCGCTCCCACAACCCAAAAGATATGCAGGGTAGGTGGATTGGCCACCCTAAATTGCCCCTTTATTGGAAAAAATGAATTGGATACTCTAAATTTATTTTAAAAAAGATGTTTACAGCATGGAAACAGGCCCTTCGGCCCAGCTTGTCCATGCCGCCCAGTTTCTATCACTAAGCTAGTCCCACTTGCGAGGCACCTCGAGCCGGGTAAATCCTGGAAGAAGACTCTCCTGGGATCTACCTGCCATGTCCCATCCCAATTCTGCTGAGACGCGATCGGTAGGTCACATAGGTACATGGCCATAATCACAAGAACAGACTGGAATTGAGTTGAGCTATGAGCTGCAAACTGACCTCCAGCCAAAGAGCAATTCTTGTTTATTCTCTTAGTTCCCATTTCTTTTATTTTATTATTTTTGATCCATGGGCCCATAATCGGAATGTTCCTTTGAGCAGAAGACTCAAGCTGTAGCAGCCTTCTAGTCAGAACAGTGTGCTCCCAGGTTTTATGTTTGGAGAGGACAGGCCAGACTCTTCAGGTGAATCCTAGGAAGCGGTTTTAGATGAAATCTGTTCAATTGGCTAACTGGCAACTGGTGGGCTAGCCAGGGACAGTGTTCTGCCTGACAACAATCAGTGATTGGTTCCTCCATGATCCTTTCTGAGAGAGCTTCGCTAAGTGTTTAAAGCTTAGCAGGAGAAGGAACATGCTCTCTCTCTCTTCCCTGCTGAAGTGAACAAACTGCTTTATTGTTCTAAAAACCAGTGAGTGCCTGGCACATCTTTGCTGTAAAACGTGAAATGATCCTGACTCGACAGAGAAAATAGACAACCTTGTCAGAGAAAACCATCTCAAGCCCAGAAGCAAGAAATATCAAAACAAAAGCCTGAACTTCAGAAAGACATTAATTGGAAGTCATCCCAGTGCATCAAAGATCCTTTATCCTTTTATTTTAATATTTTCTTTACCTTTCAATCACCCGTTCTCCTCTGTGTTCTGTGTGTATGTGTGTGAGTGAGTGTGTGTGTGTATATATGTAGAGAGTGGGGGCAGTTAGAAAAGGAGGGTTGGGTATTTGGTAGTCATTTACATTTTCTGTCAGTTGAATTTACTGCACATAATAAAGAATTACTTGTGTTAAAGTTAAAAACCTAAAATTGACCAGACAATAGCCCAGCGTGTCGTGACACAGGCACATCACTGTGAGAGGCTGTTAAAGTCACTACAGCCCTTGACATTTACACCACAAGTTGCTTCCACAGGATATATTAATCATGCAGAGCAATCAGCAATGCAAACGCATATAATTTGAAAGATTGCTGTTTAACACATGTGGTTCAAATGGTCAAGTATCCCAGATGGTTTTACATTAACATTTTAGTCAATGATCAATGCAGAGCAGGGGGAATGCAGATGAAATCTTGTCCTATTCTGAATAACCAAAGCTCAGAGACAGAAAATGCTGACGTTATTTTAAACTGCAACTCTTAGGTCAAGAGGTGATCCTGATTTGACATGAAAGCTGATTGCTGAGACACCCACATACACTAAAAGCCTGGGAAATTAAGACTTGGAAATGGGATGTTGAGCAAAAACTCACATGTTGCTCAGAACAAACTTCTGCACAAATGCAAAGTCAGCATGGGGGAGCAATTAAACACCAAGAGTCAGATTTTCATCTTGGAGGCAGAAATTAGGAGTCAGGGGATGTGTTGACATTGTGATCCCATCTCCTGACTAGTGATGCCTGTCTGGGCCAATCTGCAAGGTGGGTACGATGTAGAGGTGGGCATATTAGGGGCAGCACGGTAGCATTGTGGATAGCACAATTGCTTCACAGCTCCAGGGTCCCAGAATCGATTCCGGCTTGGGTCACTGTCTATGCGGAGTCTGCACATCCTCCCGTGTATGCGTGGGTTTCCTCCGGGTGCTCCGGTTTCCTCCCGCAGTCCAAAGATGTGCAGGTTAGGTGGATTGGCCATGATAAATTGCCCTTAGTGACCAAAATTGCCTTAGTGTTGGGTGGGGTTACTGGGGTATAGGGATAGGTTGGAGGTGTTGACCTTGTGTAGGGTGCCTTTTCCAAGAGCCGTTGCAGACTCGATGGACCAAATGGCCTCCTTCTGCACTGTAAATTCTATGATAATATTAAAAGGCCCACTTCTGTTTGTTAGGTCAATGGCCCAGTTCAATGGATGTGTCAGGCTCTCTAATGCTCCCCTAAACCCAATCCCCCACCCCATCAGCACCATAACTCACCCCACTACCTTGACACCTCAACCCTCTGTACACCACCTTATCCTCCCATACCTCCTACACTTCACACCCTCATTCCTGTAGTGATATGCATAAGCAATTGTACATGTAAATATATTTGACATCCAACCACTAGATAGCAGGCAAGTTATGCCATGTGTCACTGTAACCTAGGGGGAGTCTGTAGGCGAAGTAGTCGTTGTTAGTTGTGTTTGTTCCAGTTTCCAACCCACAGTTTGTTATACAGTAATAAATGCGACTAATCTAAAACTAGAGGTTTTTTAGTGCGCAATCATTGTCCATGCACCAGAACATAACAATTCCCCTTTCCTCTGTCACCCTTTATCTCTCCACACATCCACCTCCCATACTAACGCATGTAATATTCAATATAAATGTAACTCATGAGCCCTATAATAAATTAAGAATTAATTGAAAAGCTCATAACTCTGTCAAGATAAACAACTGTTATTCCAATAAATACTAAAAAAGCATAAAACTCTTAACAGCCCATAATTCTGTCAACAAGAGCTCATATTGTCCTTGAGAACATTCACTGCTGGCAGAATACATCAGTTGGTTTGGGACTCAGCCAAGCATTCATAAGCAGAAGGGTGCAGCGAAGCGTGCTGGGCCCATAATCCAGAGGTCGATGGATTGAAACCATCTTCTGCTAACTGCAATTTTAGTGCCATGGTGGCACAGTGGTTAGCACTGGATGCCAGGGACTTGAGTTTGATTCCGGCCCTGGTGACGGTCTGTGTGGAGTTCATATTCTCCCCGTGTCTAGGTTAGTTTCCTCTGGGTGCTGTGGTTCCATCCACAGTCCAAAGATGTGCAGGTTAGCTGGATTGGTCATGCTAATTTTCCTCTTAGTATGCTAAATGTGCAGGTTAGGTGAGATTATGGGGTTATGTGCTCTTTGGAAAGGTCGGTGCAGACTCAATGTGCCAGTACAGGAAAACTACTTGCGAATCAAGGCACAATTTTTAAAGGCAACCCCAATCTATTAACCCCCCTCAGTGGCCCTACCCACTTAGCCAATTTACCTCTTCCGGGGTCCTCGAGCCCTCCTTCACCCCATTTCTCATGCGCAGGTCACCCCCCCCACCCCCCCCCCCCCCCCCTGCGTGCCCGACCCCCGGCACGGGCAACCTGGCACTTGGGCACCTTGGGCGAAATTCTCCGACCCCCCAGCAGGGTCGGAGAATCGCCTAGGGGCGCCTAAAATCCCGCCCCCGCCGTGGCAGAGATTCTCCGCCACCCGGGAAGTGGCGGGGGCAGGAATCTCGCCCCGCCAATCGGAGAGGCCCCTGCGGCGATTCTCCGGCCCGGATGGGCCGAGGTCCCGCCGCTGGGAGGCCTCTCCCGCCGCCGAGGTTTGAACCACCTCTGGAACGGCGGGCTCAGAGGCACGAGCAGGCCCCCGGGGTCCTGGGGGAGACGGGGGGCGATCGGACCCCGGGGGGGTGCCCCTACGGTCGCCTGGCCCACGATCAGGGGCCAGGCCAGTGCCCTGGGTGCACTATGTTCCTCCGCGCCTGGCACGGCCTTCGCCATGGCGGAAGCGGAAGGGAACACCACATCGCGCATGCGCCGGCAGTGACATCAGCGGCCAGCTGCCGCTGACGTCACTGCCGGCGCATGTGCCGACCGGCGAAAGCCTTTCGGCCAGCCCCGCTGCCGGGGGCGCCGGGTGTTTGCGCCAGTCTTCTGGTGCAAACTGCTCCGGCGCGGGGCTGGCCCCCAAAGGTGGGGAGAATTCCCCACTGGGGAGGCGCAACCCCGGAGTGGTTGGCGCCACTCCCCTACTCCGGCACCGTCTGTCACGCCGGGTAGGGGAGAATACCGCCCCTTGTTAGTGCCTGTCTGACCCCACTAAGGTGTCTGCCTGGCAGTGCCAAGGTTCCCAGGTGCCAGTGTGCCAAGGTGCCAGGGTATCACCATGCTCAGTGCCCGACCACCTGGTGGCCTCTACTCCCCAGCGAGTCCTCCCCAGGTGCCATCACGACCGGTTCATGACTTTGTGAACCAGCACCAAACGGCGCACAATTGAGGTCTCGCTGATGAGGTGGGTGAATCTCGGGCCCCGGGTGAATTGGGTAAGTACATATTTAAATAAGCCTAATGGCTTATTTAAACATACGCACCTGGATTTCGCCCAGCGAGAGCGATACCCAGATTGTGACGCCTCGCGATATTCCGTTGAAAATCCCGAGGCATTTCGAGCGTCACAATTCCCGATTGAGGCCTCTCGTGATTGGAACGATGAGGCGGCCTCCTTGCATTGTTTTGCATTGCTTGCCTTTCCATTTGGAATTTGGATTCCAAGAGCTTCCAGTCAATCTGATTGGCGGGCGGGCCTTCCTCCCAATGAGTCGCGGAAGTCACACATGTTCCTTGTTGTTGCTGCCCCCACAGTATGTTGTTATTGTGGGGTGGACCTTTCACTTTTTGTTGTGAGAGCTTCTCCTGTGCTCTTTGGTCATCTCTCACGGATTCATTCCTAAGTTCTGCTGACCCAATATGAGATATACTTGAATATCTGTACCAGAGTACAGTCTTAGCCTGCATGATAATGGAACTAATATGTACATCCATAAACTATGTGTACTGTGCTCAAGACTGTGCAGCATGATCCTCCTCCTCCTGGTGTCACCTTGAAAGGAAAAGTATAGCCTGTGACCAGATGATGTTAAATCCATACTGTTCACCTCTATGACTTACTCACTGAAATTTATTTACTTTGCCCAACCAAATGAGTCATGGTACGTGTAACTATCTGACGTACCGAAGCAGTGAGTTCTGTTTGATCTGAAACGGTGTGCATCGTATTTCATCTGTATATATGAAGTGTGTAAAAGTGTAAAAATATGACCTAATAGATAATTGAAAACAAAAAACTTTTCTGGAAGAACAAGCTGCCCACTCCCACTTGTCAGCCTTGAAAAACAAAAATGTAGGCTTTACACTGGATAATACAATTTTTTTGTTTGGACAGAATTTTCCCAAAAAATGACCAAGTGTCGTTTTGGGCGGGAAAATTGGATTGATTCCCATTAGAGTTCTATCAAACCTAGTCAATTTTCTGCAACTTGGGGAGATTCACCTGCGCTTGGAATTCTTTTTGGAGTGGGGACCTAAAGACACAAGCACTGCGACTCCTCACAGATCTTCCAACAACCCGACAGTCCACCCCATTTCTACTCACTGGAATTAAATCCCCCAAAGAACTGTAGGCATCAGGCCCCTACCGTGGCCAATTGCTGGTACCCAAGTGAACAATACTATAGATCGGGTCGCCGAAGGCCCATTCATGGCCCCATTTCATTCCCTCTCAACCCCACCTGCCCCGATGGCCATGTTTGCTCTTAGGCCACGTGCCTTGGTGCCCTGTCACTACCTCCTGGCATTGTCCCTTGGCACCCAGACAGTGTCAATCTGGAACCCAGGTAGTGCCGTGACAGGCTGCCTGGGTGAAGTGCGAGGGCACTGCCCTGCCCCGACCAGCCAGGGGCTCCAATGGTTTCCGGGCCACCCCCCACACCCCCTATGGTCGTCACGTCTGGTCTCCTTTCATGAAGGCCACTAGTGATTCCCGCTGGCTTCAACCTTTGGATTGGATTGGATTTGTTTATTGTCAAGTGTACCAAGGTACAGTGGAAAGTATTTTTCTGCGAGCAGCTCAATAGATCATTAAGTACGTGGGAAGATAAGGGAATAAACGAAAATACATAATAGGGCAACACAAGGTAAATCACACAAGGTTGAATGGGCTGAGCATACTTGAATGAGTTTAAAGTCTCATTTAATTCTGTGAATCTGGTTCATGCCTAGTGAGGGCATGAACCAGATTGCATCAGGTGCCGCAAATTGTCCGGCGCAAGCCCCGATTAGGGGCTCGCCTGCTATTCGCCAGGAATAGCGGAAAATGCTAATGTGACCGGAAAATCGCTCCCATATTTTATAATGAAACTGACTTTATTTATTGAGAGGTCTGAAAAACCAGCATAAGTTTAAAAAGTTTTCCGACAGCATTTTAAGTGACCACAATAACCACATCTCCAAGGTGTCCAAATATTTACATAACGTCAGCCTGCATATTATGAAGCTATCAAAAAGGAGTTGTAGCCCACCTGAGACAATCAATTAAAAAAAGTGTAAACAGACCATTCCCTGAACAATTTGCAGGATAATCTGTTAATCAGCTGGGTGTGGACCAAGGCATTGGGCCCAATCACTTTGGATGATGGATCCTGGCCAAGAAGGGGATGCCACCGGCCATGTAATCTAATTACTTTAAACGATGGACTTGAAATGAGGGTTCCCCAGCTTGCTGTAACTATATTTGGTAACTGGCCAGTTTGTGAATGGAGGTCATGTGATGAGCAAACTAACCCTTGGTGTTTAAATAAATTGTTTTCCAGGGCGAGTGAGTCAGGACCAGAAAGACTGAGTTGGTAACAGCAAGAAAATAATCTGCAATCCCTCTCTCTCCCCAGCCATTCTGCTAGCCTCTGCCCTGTCTGTATGTAACCAGTCAAAGCAACACCTGAGGCATTGTCAATGTAAAGGAAGCATCTGCTGACTCTGGAAGAAAAGACAGAATCATTCATCAAGTCTTTGAATTGTTTTGTGCAGAATCTGGAAGAAAAAAAATCAAACAAGGTCTGAAACTGTCCAATACATCAATCTACAAGATCAATATTGTGATGAATGTAGGAATTTCAGATCTTTATTATACTGTTTGTAGCTGATGCAGTAATGGTTAAAAGCCTGGGTTAGTGTGTATAATAGACTGCTGCAGTAGTGTTTTATAAAAAAATCTTGGTTGAAAAGACAAGTAGACATTCTGGCTACAGAAGGGATAAATTTTTAAAAAATAATAAATTTAGAATACCCAATTCATTTTCTCCAATTAAGGGGCAATTTAGTGTGGCCAATTGACCTACCCTGCACATTTTTGGGTTGTGGGGGCGAAACCCATGCAAACACGGGGAGAATGTGCAAACTCCACACGGACAGTGACCCAGAGCCGGGATCGAACTTGGGACCTTGGCGCCGTGAGGCAGCAGGGCTAACCCACTGCGCCAGCGTGCTGCCCTACAGAAGGGATAAATAAGCATCGTAAAAGTAACATCATAATTCATTCTTTTAAAAAATATATTATTCTCCTCCTTTTCACATTTTCTCCCAGGTTTGCACCCACCAACAATAAACAATAAGCAGTAACGAATATAATGTCAATCACCATATCAACAACAACAATTCCATCCTCCCACCAACCTTGCAAACAACTGCCCGCATGTTAACATAAACAAATAACAAAAAGGAATCAGGAATCACCTATAGTCACCATTAACACATACAGTCCATCTCCCCCCAACCCTCCCAAACCTGCCACCCCCAACTAATGTTCGATGTTATCCAATTCTTGAAATTGCATAATGAATAAAGCCCAAGAATTGTGGAACCCCTCCATCCTTCCCTTCAGTTCAAACTTAACCTTCTCAAGAGTCAAGAATTCCAACAGGTCCCCCCACCACTCCAGGGCACAGAGCGGAGAGGTTGTTCTTCATCCCAACAGGATCTGCCTTTGGGAGATCAACGAGGCGAAGGATACAACATCTGCCTCCGCACCAGTTTCCAACCCCAGCTGGTCTGACACGCCGAATATAGCCTCCCGAGGGCCCTGGTGCAGTTTCACATGCACCACTTTAGAGATTACCCTAAAAACCTCCTTTCAGTAATCCTCCAGCTTTGGACAGGATCAAAACATATGAACGTGGTTTGCGAGGCCCCCCCCAGCAACGTTCACACATGTTCACACAACGTTCACCCCCTCAAAGAGCCGGCTCATCCTTGCCCTTGTGAGGTGTGCTCTATATACTCTCCCAACTCTTCCTCCCACTTTGCTTTGATCCCTTCCAGTGGTGCCTTCTCCTCTTCCAAAATAGCCCTTCAATCCTCCAAACTGACCCACAAGCAAGAAATCTTTTAGTGTCTAAATCCCCTTCTCCTCCCATTTCAGAAAATTTACGTCCCACTTTCCAGACTCAAATCTGTGGTTCCCCTGAATCGGCATTTCCCTTGACCCTGCCTCCAACCTGAAGTGTTAGCGAAACTGCCTCCAAATTCTCAAGGAAGCTATTATTACCGGACTCCCTGAGTATTTACCCGGGGCCATTGGGAACGGCGCTGTTGCTTGCACCTTCAATCCCGACCCCCTTCATAAACTCTCCTCCATTCTGACCCACTGGGAATCAACCCCTCTGACCCAGCTCCGCACCTTCTCCACATTTGCCGCCCAGTGATAATACGTCAGGTTCAGAAGACCCAAACCCCCTGCCTGCCTTCCCCTCTGTAGCAGCACCTTTCTAACTGGCCACCTTCCCTCCCCATATGAACAAGGTAATCATTCGTTCAATCTCTCTGAAAAATGCCTTTGGCAGGAAAATCAGCAGGCATTAGAAAATAAAAAGAAATTGTGGCAACACGTTCATTTTAACCCCCTGAACCCGACCCACCAGTGACAGAGGGAGACCATCCCCCCTGGCCAGATCAGCTTTCACTCTCCCCACCAAACCAGAAATGTTGTACCTGCGGAGCCCCCCCACATTCCTGCACCCCCAGGTATCTAAAGTGAGTCCCTGCCTTACGGAATGGCAGCCCCCTCACCCCTGCCCCCATATCCGGCCGACACACCACAAAGTACTCACTCTTGTCTAGATTTAATTTGTACCCGAGAAAAACACAAACACCCGAAGCACCTCCAATATTCCCCCTATTGACACACTCGGTACCAACACATATAACAAGTCATCAGCACATAAGGATACCCTATGTTCTATCCCCCCCGGCACTATCACTTAACATATCCTGAATTTCTTAACGTGATGACCAATGGCTCAATCACGAGTGCAAACAGCAGGGGTGACATAGGACGTCCCTGCCTAGTCCCACGGTGGAGAGTAAAGTTTCTCGAGCTGATGCTATTTGTGCGGACACTCGCCCTTGGCTCCTTACATAGCAGCTTTACCCAGTCCGTGGTTAATGCTCAAACCTAATTGTTGGTTATATTTGTGGATCCTGAACCTCTCAGCGATGACTAAGGGTTATGATGAGAAATTGCCCTGCAGCATCTCCACTATTTCATTATAACCTTTCAAGGCTGGTTTTTGTTGCACCAGACTTAGCTGGAGGATAAAGGTTTCACCCACCCAGTGTGCACCGTAGAGTCACGACTACTACGTCTGCTAAAATTTTGTTCATCTGGACAAAGTATTTTGAACTTTTCAGTGCTGAGCTCCAGTGTTTGGCGCTTTCATCATGCAGTTCCAAAAACAGGTGCCGAAAACTCAACCCATTTTAATGTGGCAAGGCTTGAGTAAGCACAAATGTGCTACAAAGGTTATTAGCACTGCCTCACTTTTTTTTCAAAACAAGGTAACCCTGACCTCAGCAGTTCCTTTTCCTCTGAGTACAGCCAACCTTTCTCTACTCAGTTCAAGTTGCCTTATTTCCTTGCATGGCTTTGGAGACCCTTAACGCAAATCTTTATGGAAAGGGGGAGTGAGCTCTTAAATTCATTGAGGGGAATCGTATCCCTGAGGTTTTCACATGTGGCACGTATCTTGAGCACCTATTTCCATCGGTTAACAGCAAGTTGCTTAATCCTTTTAAACAGAAAAGGTTGTTTGAGTCGCTTCTGATGAGTTTGGAATTCTTTGTGTCATGACTCCGGTACCCACTACTATCTGTTCAGGATGGCAAAAACCTTTGTAGCACATTCGTGCTTACACAAGCTTTGTCAAAGTAAAATTAACTTGCTACTCAGTGGAGAGAGCACGGGGCAGCACAGTAGCATAGTGGTTAGCACAGTTGCTTCACAGCTCCAGGGTCCCAGGTTCGATTCCCAGCTTGGGTTACTGTCTGTGTGGAGTCTGCACTTTCTCCCCATGTGTGTGTGGATTTCCTCCGGGTGCTCCAGTTTCCTCCCACAGTCCAAAGATGTGCGGGTTAGGTGGATTGGCCATTCTAAATTGCCCCCAGTGTCCAAAGAGGTTAGGTTGGGTTACGGGGATAAAGGGGATAGGGTGGACATGTGGGGCTGAAGTAGGGTGCTCTTTCCAAGGGCTGGTGCAGACTCGATGGGCTGAATGGCCTCCTTCTGCACTGTAAATTCTAGAATTCTACAAGCACTGTTTCACAACTTCCCAGCAGAGCACGTGTCAAGCAAGGTTTCTTTTTATAGATGCTGTTTTCTCTAAAATCTGTGCTTAAATTTTCATTTCTTCGATGGTTTCTGCTATTATTCGACACCCTACCTTGGTGAAGCTGTGTTTTTATAGTCTTAAATCTCTTTGGATGTCTGCAGTGTGGATTGACGGATTTTCTTACTCTACCGGATTTCTAAGTTCTTTTTCAGGTGGTTTCGACCTCCTCGTTGCCAGTATTCTTGTGGTATTTTAAAAGAGAATCTTGCAAATTAGGAAGGTACAAGACAGCCAAGAACTTTATTGGGAAGGTGTTGTCACACAGGCTGCTAGTGTAGACTGACTGCTAGCCCATCCAAACTGCCGATGATGTCATCAGTACATCGTATGATCAAACTTTTAAAGTGACCTTGTTCCAACCAGGAACAAACATGAATACACAAATGTGCCTCTTATAGTCGCAGCACTTAAACAGTTAAATTTTCACTGAATCGGTGAGCAGATTCTTTTAAAAACATGTGATCTACCAAGAGGATCAACGAGAGTGGACTATTCTACCCAACTTCACTTGGTTGGAACAGAACTTTGAAGGCTCCGCTCCAAGATAGGACCCAAAGGCAACTAAAAATTGGAAGTGGGTAATTTATCCAGAAAATTATTGAAAGCATCCATATTAGATTTCTTTTGGCATACAGTACTTGAATATTTACATGCGAGGTTGGTACCATTCATAGACTGGAGTAAAATAACTTGGGACACTTTCAAAGCCTTACCCATTGAAGAGTTACAGAGTGTGGTTAGATATTTAGAAGTGAGTGTCAGTCCTAAGGCTAGGAAACTTGAGATTGACAAACTTCTGACTATTTTCCAACTGAACCTGAAGAACAGGAGGCAGGTGTGAAATCTGAAACAGACAGGCCAGGATTAGCAAGGATACAGCTGGAGCAGTGGAAACCAGAGCTAGACAAGCAGGAAGAGAACGGCGAGAGAGAAAGGAAAAGGAGAAAGGGGAATTTCAGGAAAGAGGGATAGGGCTTTCCAGAGGAAAAGGCTTGAAAGGGAGTTTCAGGCGTAAAAGGACCAGGAAATAAGGCAACTTGAATTGAGTAGAGAAAAGTTGGCTGTACTCAGTGGAAATACCACTAGTGAGATAAACTATCCTATCTCATTTCCAAGCTTTGGGCTCTTCAGGTACTCACAACTGATGCCAATTTTCAATGAAGAGAATATTGAAGCATTCTTTGTGTCATTTGAAAAACTTGTAACGAGGTTTAAGAGGCCAGTGGAGACTTCCCTTCTACTGCAAAGCTAATTAATGGGAAATTCCTATGACAATTATTCCCAATGGCCAGAAGAGAGTTCTTCAGAGTACGAGGTGACCAAAAATGCCAGGTAGAAGCGGGTACTGAAGTCATGACGCAAAGATTTCCAAATTCACCAGAAGCAACTCAAACAACCTTTTGTTGCGTTTGAAAGGGTTAAGCAACTTGCTGTTAACCGATGGAAATAGGTGTTCAAGATATGTGCCACATATGAAAACCTCAGGCATGCAATTCCCCTCAAGGAATTTAAGATCTTACTCCCCCTTTCCACAAAGACTCACATTAAGGGTCTCCAAAGCCAGGCAAGCAGCAATTATGGCTAACGATTACGCACTCAAACCCATTTCTCAAAGAAATTCCTTCTCTAATCGCCTCCAAAAATCCAAAAGGGATAAAAGATGAGAAAGTGATAGGAGAGTATGCAGTCATGGGTGGGAAGGCAGAAATGTAAGCACATGGGGCTCTCCTCAGATGGTGCTGAGAACCAGGTGAATTGCCCAGCAATTTGCATGTATTCACTTTAACAAAGCAAGTCACCTCTGAGCTGACTGCTGGAAATTTAATGATAAAGCCATAGGTTTTGTTGGCGTACAGCAGACACCAGCCAAGAGGCCCCAATGTTTGGCACAGCAGACAAGACTGTGTCTCTAACCATGGCAGTTAACTCTTGTAAATGTACTGCTGAGTGCAGCATTCCTCAAGGTTGCTAGGATTTTGTGTTTAAATGGGGAGTGTCCCATTCCACTCCCATTAGGTAAGTATGCCCAGAGTTTTACTTAGAGATACAGAGGCCACCCAATCAATCCTGTGGGGGAATAAACATGACTTTCCCACCTGAGGGAACACTGAATGCAAATGTTTTTGTAAAAGTATTAAAGGGATATGTGTTGTAAGTTTATATCGAGTGCACCTGGAGTGCAACTTTATTTCAGGACTGTTCACTGTCGGGATTGTCTCTAAGTTGACCTGTGGAGGGGATCAACCCGCTCTAACATAATGACCAGGCAACAGCTCAAGGGCAGGTACTGAATGGTCTTAGAGGAGTCAAATGAGATCAAGGAAACAGAACAACTGTAAGAGAAGGTACCTGGCATTTTCCCTGACCATGTGAGAGAAGGCTGAACCAGTACTGCAAATGGATGACTGTAGCCTGGCTATCCAAAATTGTCTTCAGAAATTTTGATGAGTCAAAGGAAAGTTAAGCAGATTTTCATTAGTCAAGGCTCAGCAAGCTGACCCAGTGTTCAAGAAATTAGCACAGGTGGCCTAGATTGATGAAGCAGAGAAAGCGCTGGAGATCTACTATTTAAAGATTGTGATTTTGATGTGGAAATGGAGACATCTCATCTACCAGCCACAAAGGGTGGACAGTCGCCCATTCAACAGTACCACCTCAAATAATGTCAGGAGATATTGAGGATTGTCTATGAAATTCCAATTGTTAGACATTTTGCTATCCTTGGTCATTGAATCACAGAATCATAGAATTTACAGAGCAGAAGGAGGCCATTCGGCTTGTAAAGTCTGCACCGGCGCTTGGAACCCTACTTAAGCCCACGCCTCTACCCTATCCTCGTAACCCAGTAACCCCACCTGACCTTTTTTGGACATGGAGGGCAATTTATCATGGCCAATCTACCAAACCTGCACATCTTTGGACTGTGGGAGGAAACCGGAGTACCCGGAGGAAGATACGGGGAGAATGTGCACACTCCACACAGACAGTAACCCAAGCCACTAAATTGCCCCTTAATTGGAAAAAAAGGAATTGGGTACTCTAACTTAGCTAAAAGATAGATGAGGATATGCAGTCATGAAGGGATTATTATTTTAATGCACTGGAATTTTAAAAAATAGATTTTAATTAAAGTTAGACCTCTGTGATAGGGTTATTTTCTGTTTTTATCATTATTTTTCATTCATATGTAATTTATGAATCATAGAATCACAGAATTTACAATGCAGAAGGAGGCCATTCGGCCCATCAAGTTTGCACCGGCCCTTGGAAAGAGCACACACCTCCACCTTATCCCCGTAATCCAGTAACCCCACCTAACTTTTTTGGACACCAAGGGTAATTTAGCATGGCCAAACCACCTAACCTGCACATTTTTGGACTATGGGAGGAAACCAGAGTACCCGGAGGAAACCCAAGCAGACATGGGGAGAAGGTGCAGACTCTGCACAGACAGTGATCCAAACCGGGAATCGAACCTGGGACCCTGGAGCTGTGAAGCAACAATCCAACCACTGTGTTACCGTGCCGCCCCTGAATGAACAAACTATGTACCTATAATGAATTTACATGTGGACAACAAATTGGAATCGGAATTGAGTGAAAAAGTACTGATGGGTCAGGAACTCAGTCTATGGGGCTTCTGCTGCATGGTCCTCATCCTGGGGAAAGGTCTGCAATGTGCCTGTCAACTGCCTAATTGATATGGACGACTGGCGGACCTTCCTAGGAAGAGGCTTCACAGGGGTCCCACTCAATGGCACAAGGTTTCCCTCAATGTCTCAGCATTTACCTTGCCTAGTGTTATAACCCCAATGGAGGTACTGGGATCAGGACCATACGATTTCCTGTGACCTCTGCAGAATATGAACTTCCCCTTTAAGGGGCGGGACTTCCATTTTAAGGGGGCAGGTTTCCCCTTAACAAGGAGAGCCCCAGCTGCACAAAAACCCGGTTTCAGGTCGGGGAAGGAGACCCTTAGGGGAGTGGAGGAGTATTTGGAATTATATAGTAATAAACCTTGTTCTACTATCATCTGTGCGTCCTGCTTACTGCAGATTCAACACCAACCCTCTTCATAATCTTGAATGTTTCAATGAGATCAACTCTCATTCTTCAAAACTCCAGACAATATAGACCCAATTTTCTCAACCTCTCATGATAGGATAACGTTCCTCTCCTAGGGACCACTCTAGTGACTACCTCCAATCCATCCTTGAATATGAATATGAGGGCCAAAATTACACACAGTATTCCAGGTGGTCTCACCAAAGCCCCATACCATTGTAAGATGATTTATTTACTTACACTCCAATCCAAGGCATAAAACCATAAGACATAGGAGCAGAATTAGCCCTTTCGGCCCATCGAGTCTGCCCTGGCATTCAATCATGGCTCAAGTACAGACCCTGAGTCCTCAACCGCTCCTCATATGATAAGTCCTTCATTCCGGGGGTCATTCTTGTGAACTTCCTCTGGGCCTTCTCCAAGGCCAGCACATCCTTACTTGGATACGGGGCTCAAAACTTGCCAACATGCCATTCACTTTCCGAATTGCTCGCTGTGCCTACATGGTAATTTTTTGTGTTCCTCATACAAGCACGCCCAACTTATTCTGTAAATCATCATTTATAAGTTTCATGCCTACCTTTCTAGTCTTATGACCAAAATGAATAGCTTCACCAGCAGAATGATTAATGCTCCCCTATCCATCATATAGTCCATATTTGGCTGTCCTTCCTTTCATTTATCTAAACTCCTCGGATTGCCCTACACTGACAGCTTGACCTTATGGACTCTAAAGTCTATGAACTCTGGACTATTATTAAGGCCACTCATAAATAGCACAAAGAGATGGAAGAAGCAGTGTCTGATTTGGAGCATTGGTAACAAGAAATCACACGGCTCTGCTGGTATTTCATACAGATAGCTTCCAATTACCTATGGATATTGTGGTGTGAACACACCTGAGGAGTGCAGAAGATGGCGTCACAGAGAAAGTGAGGTCATGGAGAAAGGGAGAATGTTTCTTCCTTCCGATTCGCAAATACATATTCTTTTAACCGTTTTGCTTGCACCAAACTCATTAATAGGTACTTGGCAATACTTGACAATAATATCTAAGAAGACATCTTTAAATCGATTTGAATTGGACTAACTCAGAAAAATAACAGTGGACTACCACAATGAGATTCAGAAATAACTTCAAAACATTCTTGCCTCATTTGGTCTCAATTGATGAGCACTGATACTCCTTTTAAATTGTAGGTCAATTAAGCAAATTATTTTAACACTGAAGCTACAATAAAAAAATTAACTGTAATCTTTCATGAAGAAATTCTGTAAATCAAATTGATATAATTGAGTTGAAGTGTGTTGAGTTACTAAAGTAGAATTAGTAACAAGTGAGTTTGCAGATCTGTTGGGAATTCCTTTATCTGCTAATTTAAGAAAGGCACAACTCTGTTTCTGTTGTATTGCAGAGGCTGATTACGATGCAACAGGGCAGACATTTGTGCCTGGATTAATGGTTGACATCGAAAACACGCATTGGTGTCGTGCCATGTGTAGTCACAAAGAAAGGGAGAATGCCTTTTTAATTCCAGATTCGCAAATTCACATTGCACCTGTTTCATTATTAAGTAGCTTCTGATGTTATGTTCTTGGCTCACTGTCTGCTGCTGATTTTGCCTGAGGTGTTTTCTTTGCAGTTTTTGTCAGTGATGATTTACAATTGCCTTCCATTGACAGGGGATGGCAAGGAGGCAGGTCCCAAGTCTACCTCAGCAAGAATAGGAATCGAACCTATGCTGTTGGCATTGTTCTGTATCACGCACCTGTTATTTCACTAACTAAGCTAACCAGCTCGCTAAACCCAGCATTAGGCTCCTTTCGAAGCATTCTATTCAGAATTTAGTCCCTGAAGGGCCTTCTCCATTCTGAGTTCTCTGAATCTGACAAGGGAAAATAAATTATGTATTTTGTCTCAACAAAATTTCCTGAGAAGTCAAGTGTCATAATATCAACTCATGTATATAATGAGATGCAGACAGGCAGTGATTGACACAGAAGATGACCAGTAAGTATATTACACAGTACAGCCAATTACCAGACAGGACACTACCACTATAAAGCCAGAGGGCACTAGGTTTCCCGCGCTCTCGGGACCCAGCTACTGAGACAGTAAAAGTCCACGAGTAGCAAGTGCAAATACCATGTGTAGCTAGTAAGTCTGGTCAGGCTACTACAAGGTCACCAGTCAGATCAGTATAGTATCGACCCACAGCTGAATATGTATAGCACTTCTATAGTTGAATAAAACAGTGTTGGATCTTCTCCAGTGTTAGACATCCGTTTCTAACTTCCCTGCATAGAGTGCAGTCCATATCGAACCAACCTGCCTAACACATCATCAAGTAAGAGTACTTTCCCCCAAATCTCTCACCCCCGCAATATATGGCTCCAATTAGCCCCTCCTGGAACTTACCTGAGAGTTTTTGCCAGCGAGGCATGGAGCCCAATATTGATCACTTAGCTCAGATCAGCTGCCTTTGAAGGCACAATCAAGTATGTTGAGGAGTTCTGAGAACTAATTCCTACCAATCCTCGGGCCATTTGCTTCAGGTGCGAGCTGATCCTCAAACCAAAATCTAGACTAAAATGGCCTCCCTACTCCAAATGAGAGACTGTCAGCTAAAACTCAAGCTCATGTAATTGAAGGTAAATTGTTGACCTAGTGAGGATATTAATTCAGTGGCAAGAGACAAAATAAATGGATAATACTTGAATTGGAAGGAAGTGACAAGTGGTGGCCCACAAGGATCTGTGCTTGGGTTTCAACAATTAAATATATTTCTTAATGATTTAAATAACACAATAGAGAATCATATATTGAGGTTTGCTATTGACAGAAAGATTGGTGGAATTGCAAGGAGTGTAGACAGAGGCTTAAATTACAAAGATGTACACCTAGGTCAGTGAGTCGGTGAAGTTGTGGCAGATGGATTTCAAGGCAAGATGAATGTGAGGTCATTGTTTTGGATGAAAAACAAAGTAATTCCGCATTTTATTTAAATGGTGGAAAGCTAGGAACAGCAGGGAACGAATGAGATTCAGATGTTCTTGTAGTCGCTAAAACGTGGTGAGAAGGTAGAAGAAATAATCAAAAAAGCTATTGGAATGTTTGTTTTTAAAACTAGAGGAGTAGAATAGAAAGGGAAAGATGTTTTACCAAAGCTGCGCAAAGTGCTGTTCAGACCACATCTGGACCACTGTGTACAGTTGTCAGTATTGCACTAGGGTTACCAAGGCTCCAAGGGTTAATTTTCTGAGAAGAAATTACATAAGCAAGGCTAGTAATTCCTCAAATTCAGGTAGATTATGGAATGATTTATTCTCGATTTTTAAGATTTTGGAAGAATTGGAGTGGATAGAGAAAAATTCTGGCCTGTCTATGATCAGAGGAACATGAACTTAAAATCAGAGCCAGACCATCCAGGTGAGAAGTTAGAAAACACATCTTCACAGACAAAGTGCGATGCGGGACTCTCTCCCACAAAAAGTAATAAACGTCAGCTTTTTAAATTAATTTTTAAATCTGCGATTGACTGATTTTTCTCAGCCAGGGTATTGAGAGCTATGGAGCCAGGCAGCTGAACGGAGCTAGAACATAGAACATAGAACAGTACAGCACAGAACAGGCCCTTCGGCCCTCGATGTTGTGCCGAGCCATGATCACCCTACTCAAACCCACGTATCCACCCTATACCCGTAACCCAACAACCCCCCCTTAACCTTACTTTTTTAGGACACTACGGGCAATTTAGCATGGCCAATCCACCTAACCCGCACATCTTTGGACTACATCTCTAGGATGTAGATCAGTCATGATCTCACTGAATGGGACAATAGACTAGCCTGCTCCGACGCTGACATTGCACTCCTCCATAGTGGGCAGTGACCCTCAAAAGTGCAAATCAGAGTAGTGCTGCAGTACCATTTTTGGGCCAAAAGAGGGCGCAATGACCACTTGATGGGCTCTGCATCAATTGGCAATAATCTAACTGACTCCACGGCTTCAACAACACTTTCATCAAATAACAAAATATTTGGAAGACAAAAGCTATTCAAACACTCTATGGCAATGAGTTCTATCTTACAATAGAAGGACCCATTTCATGTGTACTCTGATTGCTGAAAAGGATGGAATGATTTCCATTTTTATGCAACTGTTAAGGATTGGTATTGGCAGAACAATGCTTTTAACATCTTTATTTCAGAGTGTATACGTTGACAGAGCCCTTATTTGAATATATTCTCATGATAATGGAGAAAAACTATGGAATTATACCAGGAAATATGAGACTTTAAAAAAGACCTGAGTTGTATATTTTTAAAAATGGACAAGGTCACCAAAAATGGCTGAGAATGTACAACTCGTCACTGACAGGAATGGCTGCAGGGGGTTTCTCGAAGGACCAATAAACTCCTTACATAGCACTCCTCCCTGTGCTGAGACAAGGAACTTGTAAAACCACCCAAAGACCGATTGCCATCTCAGTTAAAGAAGAAGAGACATGATGGCCCTCTCATCACCAAGACCGTGGGGATAATGGTCTCGTGGCTAGGCAGGCGAGTACATTCGGTCCGCTTGGAACACACATCTGGGGTTTAAAAGCTTTTTGATTAAACCAGCAGAGGGTGGGTTGAATAAAGACACAGAGCCAGTCATCCCTCTTCACCTGGGTTTGTGACACTTAAGAGGGGGGGTTATCCCAGCCAGACAGTGTCAAATTGAGGAGTCTCGTCTAGATCAATAAACTTGAGGGAACCTCACCTGGGGCTGGTTGCTACAAGCTAAAGGGTTTAATGTCTGCTTCCTTCTTGGGTAAAGGACACACATCTCTTGCCTTTATCCAAAATTCTGGTCTGGCAATTGCTGGTCATTAGTTTGTGTGCAATTCCTGCCCACCGTATTGGGCCTTAGCAGCTTCCTGCAAATAGGTGCATTGTGGACCAATTTATGTGTAAATAAGTCATGTCTAACAGTGAATTGCGGCACTTAAATGGCTACCCATAATTAACTTATAACCTTTTTGTGGAATTTTCTGGTGAGCTGCTGCCTACAGATATTTGGCATCTTCCAGTTCTAAACATGACATATCTTTTCCATGAACAACAAGTAGATAGATGACATTGATGATATTGAACCTATTGATGACAGAAACCAGCCCATCACACACAAAGTGTGCTGCCTCTTGTAGACATAAATAGATAAACCATGACTGCTTGACATTTACATGTTCAATGTTAGCATCTTGCAGTATACTAAACGTGTCTTATATAAATTCAGTCTCAATGAATTTGACCTCTACATTCAAGTTGTATTTGCACAAGAACAGCCATCTCAATTTAAAGACATCAAGAAATAACAAGAGAGAGATGGCAGTCCAACTTTTATGACAAATCCTACCCAAAACTTTAACTTGCATTTCTCCTTTCAAATGCTGACATGCATTGCCTCTATTTCCTGTTTCTATATTCTAGATGCTATTGTTTTCGATTAAATGCATAAATATACGCGGAGTATTTATCACAGATTTTCATTAAAATAAACACCACATTTTTCCTCACTAATTATATGCCTTGTTGAACTCACTGAAGTGTTTAATAAGGAAAACGCAAAAAATTCAATCACTGCCTTCTTCAGCAATTCAGTCTTGCAGCACTGAAATATGAATAGATCTTATATCCTGTGCTCATTGTCTCAATGTTAGGTAGAAATACCAGCAACTTTCACAATTTAATTTTCCTTAGATTATTCATTTGGCAATCTGGGTGCAAGTGGATCTATTTTAGCCTGTGATCGGCCATTGCTGTCACTCAATCTAACTCACCCTCTTTCACAAGCTCAGCAACCCTTCAAGAAAATGGGAGTCAAGTACCGGATTTAAAAATAAATAATTTTTGGAGGTGCGATTCAGCGGACCTGAGTTCAAATTCGCTGAATGGCGCGTTTCGCAGCGTGCGTCTCGGGGACTTTGGTGCTGAGAAACATTGTGCAATTCAATGGCACTTTACCGTTTTCTTTAGCCTCGGAGAGATTTTCTCCCCCAAGACCACATTGAGAGGGAAGCTCGCCAGCAGGAAAGGCTCTTCATAGATCGGCCCCAGGTACCGCCACTAACCACCCCATCCCATCTGGTAAGGCCCCCTTCCCCAAGCTTGACCCCTGGCAGTGCCAACCTGGCACCCAGGAACCCTGGCAGTGTCCCTTCCAGCCTGGCAATGCCCCCAAGAAGACACTGCCAGAGTTCCCAGGTGGCACTGCCCAGGAGGCACTGCCGTGGCCTGGGTGCATGAGGGAGAGCCAGGATGCCACCCTGCTCTGTTCTCAACCACCCGGGGGTTTCCAATGGCCTGAGAGACCCTCCCAGATACCATTACGCATGTTCCACGTTTGAGTGGACCAGTATTAAACGGCACCTTAGTGAGTTTTCTCAGGCATGGCCATTGAGTCCCGGGCGCCAGGTGAATCCGGCAAATGCATATTTAAATGCGCCTAATGGCTCATTTAAATGTGCTGATCTGGATTATGCCCAATGATGTTTTGAGCATCGCGAATTTCGTGATTGGCCTCTCGCGAGATTTAATGGCTTTGTCCTGACAGCAAGTCGGGCGCGACGAGACTGCTAAATTGTGCCGCAGCATTTGTTGTCATTTTCTTCCAGCCACTGCATACGACATACCACACTGGAGCACCACACTCCACCAACTAAATTCAATGTTTAATGGACTATGTGCCACACAGCCTCCATCATGCAGCATTTTATAAATTATGTGTTAGTTCCAAGTGTCTCCATCAGAAGACTGTTATATGGTAATATAATGTGGTAATATGTTGTTATTCTTTGCCTTGTGATCCAAAGTGGTCGGATGAGTTGATGATAAAGAAACCACCAATCTTTAGATTGAAGCAAAACTGATTTATTGAATAACGATTAAATTAAATAGAGTTCGCACACTCTACAGAGCTATAACTACTAATAATGTAAAACTGAGTTTCCCAAACATTAATCCATAATCTAGAATTAACTACTGATGTCCTCATGCTACTTCTCTCTAATCTAAACTATTCCTTGAGCTGTGATCAATACTTCTCCTCTGCTAACTCTACCAAAGATTCCTGAGATCTGGAGCTGGATTCTCCAAAAACGGGGCTATGTCCCCATGCCAGAGGTTTAAGCTGGCGTTTCACTCTTGACTTTCCTTAAAAAAGTCAAGAGCGATTCACTTACCTGCAGGGGACTAGCAGGCCCCCGGAGTTCTTCTCGCAGCTCTGGCTGCGGATACGGGGCGCCGCACTTCCGGTCGGGAGCCCATGGATGCGCACAGCGGCGGCCTGCAGCAGCTGCGGCGAGCACCATGGCAGACTCAGAACGCGGAGACAGCTCCTAAATCTAGGCCCCCCCGTGAAGGCACACGCCAGCAGATCCGAGCCACCCGATCACTGCCCTGGCCACCCATAAGACACCCCCCCCCCGGTGCTCAATCCTCCTGCCCCCCACCAGGGCGACCGCAGACTGAGTCCACAGCCGCTACCCAAGGTTCCCGACGGCCAATACGTGGTTAGAACCACGGCGTCGGGAACTCGGCCAGCTTTGCGCGGAGAATCGCGGGGCAGCCTCTGTCAGTGGTCCCCTGCCCCATAGATCTCGCACGAGCGATTCCCGAGCGATTCTCCAGCACCAGTCCCGATTTCCGGGGAAACGGCCATTCTCCTCCCCCGCGCCAAACGCGATTTTGGCACGGACGCTTGCAGAATCCAGTCCCTGATATTTATACTCAGAACTGGTGATGCCCTCCAATGTTTGAATTACACTGAGATGTAATAATTAACCCTTCACTAGCGTTCCTCATTCATATTATTACAAAGACCTCATGCCCAACTCCATTATTAAATAGGAATAGGAATATGGCAATGTCCCCTTGAGCCTGGTCGGCTATTCAGTTAGAGCACGGCGTGCTTGTATTGTAACTCTCCATTTACATGTTCTATATTGCATGATACCCTTGCCTGACAAAAATCTATCGATCTCAGCTTTGAGATTTTCAATCCACTCAGCCTCAACAGCATTTTGGGGGAGTGTCTTCCAGATTTCCACTTGACATCACCCTGAACAGACTAGCTTAAATTTTCAGATTATAACACGTTCGTTCTGGACTGGTCCACCAGAAGAAATAGTATCTCTCCATTTACCCTTTCAAATCTTTAATCAGCTTAAACACCATGATAGATCATCCCTAAATCTTGAATATTCAAACAAACCAGGACAGACTCTGAAAAACTGCCTTCTTAACTTAATCCTGTTAGTTTTTGTGTACTGGTGAATTTCTGCTGCACCCACTCCAAGGCCAATATATATCATTCCTGAGGTGTGCTGCCCAGAACTGAATACAGTAAACAACTATTGACAATCATACATCAAGAGTGTTTCAGCTACAATGTACTCAATTTGTATTCGGACACATTATTTTTGTTGCCATTTTAAAACATCATTTGAATCTTTAAGTTTCTTTCCTTACGGTAGAATCCATAGAATCCCCACAGTGCAGAAGGAGGCCATTCAGCCCATCGAGTCTGCACCTATTCTTTGAAAGAGCACCATACCTAGGCCTACTCACCTCATAGTCTAACCTGCACATCTTTGTACTGCGCACTTTGTACGAAGCACACAGAGGAAACCCACCCAGATACAGGGAAAATGTGCACACTCCACACAGACAGTCACCTGAGGCCAGAGTCGGTCGCTGGCATTGTGAGGCAGCAATGCTAATCACTGCGCCACCGTGACGTACATTCCTAGGTACATACCTAGTTAAGATTTATTATGTATATTGCACCTAAGACACTTTAAATATTCAACGTAATGGGCAACATCAGGTGCAATAACTACCCTGCTTAAACACAATGCCGTGCTTCCTAAAACAACGAAAAGAACAAAAGGAATGCTTACTTCTGATGATCTATTTTCTGACCAGCAGCTTTCATTAGCGTTTCATGGAGACTAGTAGCTTTTGGCGAACCTTTTGGGCTGGTGTCAGATTCACCACTTTCTTCATCTCCCATTGCTTTGATATAACTGCCACTTCTCATCCTTCGGCAAGGGATCTCATCATCTTTGCCTCCCAGTGGATATCCTCCCCATTCATCCTGGGGGACCTGCAACATTTAAAATACAACAACAACAGTTAATAATCTTTCCATCTTCATTCGGATGCAAGATTGTTTGAACTTGGGAACTCATTGCCTATTTCCAATAGATGGATTTGTCGTATATCATGGGCTCTGGCTCTTCATTAGAGGTCTGACAGTTCTAGCATCAAACATTTAAAGTGGAAACTGTTCTTAATGTTACAATATGAAGAGGATATGAAGAGGAAATGAAATGCTATATTAATATTAAAGGTGACTGTTGAGGTGCGTAGTTTTTAAATATATAGAAATGCTGAATTGCAAAATAAAAAGTAAAATGAAATTAAATATTTAACAACATTCTGGTTAGGCTGGGGTTATTTTCCTTAGATACCGGAGAAGGCTGATGGGGGGGACCTCATTGAGGGGTACAAAATTATGAGGGGCATAGGTAGCTTAGATGGGAAGAAACATTTCTCCTTTGTAGAGTGGTCAATAACCAAGGTGGCATAGATTTCAGGTAAGGGGCAGGAGAATTAGAAGGGATTTAAGGAAAATATTTTTCACCCAGAGGGTGGTGGGAATCTGGAACTCACTGACTGAAAGGGTGGTAGAGGTTGGAACCCTCGCAACCTTTCAGAAGCAGTTAGATGAGCACTTGAAATGCGATAGCATACAAAGCTACGGACTAAGCTGCAATGTAGGATTAGAATAGATGACCAGCACAGGCATGATGGGCGGAAGGGCTTCCTTTTGTGCTGTGAAACTCTATGACTCCAAATGAAGAGAAAGAACCACCTGCATTTCCACCCAAAACATCATATAAACCCAAAATTGTTTTATGTGGCACCTGTTAATAATTCATATGATTTGTTAAAAAACTGTGAATGTTGCAAATTTTGAAAACTAAACAGTAAACTTTGTAAACACAGCAGATACATCAACATCTGAAAGGAAGATAAAATGTATAGCACATATGTCTGAAATTAGATATGAGCCAAATTGCCAATTTAAATGTAATAACATTGTAAGTAGGAATCAGCGGTGCATTTTATTTATTTCATACCCAGTAACTTCTGAGTATTGTGGTTTCAGGAGTATATTACAATATGGTTAGAAAACAAGGAAGCTGATTTTGTATCGAGGTTTTTGCATGCTCTATTGCTATTTATTCCTTTCTAACCGCAATGTTTCGGTTTGAATACCTTTGACCCATCAACTTTGTTCAATGGCCTTATGTCAACTGGACTCTGTTGTTAACTTAGTTCCAGTGAATATTGCACAAAGCTGTCTGGAAATGTTGCTGACAGTGGGATTTGGGTCAAAATTTCTCAGAACCGAACAAGATGATTGAGCCAATATTCATGCTGGCCACAAATCTGAACCTGCCTCTTTTGGGGCTGTAATGTCTTAGGCCAGGCCTTTGAGATTGGCCAATTAGAATATGTGTTGCCTGATTAGTAGCCCAATCAGGGAACCACTTTCTGTTTATATAACAGGGAGTGTCAGATCCTCTGCACTCCCGGTGTAGACAGAAGACTGAATGGTCATGGTTGGTCAGCTGTTGGGTTTGTAAATAAAAGGAATTCTGATGACGGGACTTCTGCCTCCGTGGACTTATTACAGGGGCTCTCCAATTTAACTCTTCTTCACCTTACTGCTCAATTCTTTCCACCTTTGGCTTCCAATCAAACTCAACATCACTTTTGTAGACTATTGTTAAAGGAAGAGGCTATTGTCTAGCATGGACTGACATCGTTTGTAAAGCATTGTCCCAGTTATTTCCGAAATCAAAACTAGAATAGTTAAGTTATGCAGTATAGTACAAGCTGCAATCTCTATTGGTACTTCTAATAAATATTTTTCACATTTTACAGTCCAAGCCAAGAGATAGAATGTTAACTTTACTTCTTTTGACAAATCAGAAGATCGATGCCTTGTCCAGTGCATTTGACTTGAGATAGAAAATACATTGCTAAATATTGGGCAGGATTCTCTGCTCATGCTGGTGGGATTCTCCAGTCCTGCTGCAGTGAATGGGGGACTTGGCTGAGCGGCAAATTCCCCGTCCTTGCTGGCAGCAGTAATGGAGCGGACTGGGATCAGAGAATTCCATCCATCATGTATGCTGGTCACAATCCAGTTCGTAGGGAATGAGGTCGGTCATTGTTATGAGAGTTTTTTTTTTAGAACAGTACAGCACAGAACAGGCCCTTCGGCCCTCGATGTTGTGCCGAGCAATGATCACCCTACTCTAGCCCACGTATCCACCCTATACCAGTAACCCAACAACCCCCATTAACCTTATTTTTTAGGACACTAAGGGCAATTTAGCCTGGCCAATCCACCTAACCCGCACATCTTTGGACTGTGGGAGGAAACCGGAGCACCCGGAGGAAACCCACGCACACACGGGGAGGACGTGCAGACTCCGCACAGACAGTGACCCAGCCGGGAATTGAACCTGGGACCCTGGAGCTTTGAAGCATTGATGCTAACCACCATGCTACCGTGCTGCCCACTTAGGGCAAAGAAAAATATCTTATTGAAACCTAAAAATAAATGTGATTTTAAAAAAAATGCAAGCTTTGAAAGCAACAATTCACATTAATGAATGGGCTGCTGAGTTTGCCATTGTTTACATGCTATGACAGAACTTGGTATGCACATTTTTGTTCCGAATCACACTGATTACTGGCCAAAGTCCTGATGGCCTGAACATTGAAATAGAAACATGAAAATGTGGAAAGAACAAATTACACCAACTATGATGGACTATGATTATATGGCCTCCAGACACAAAGTCAAAGAACGTTGTTGGTATTAGGAAATGCATAATGAGGAGCAAGGAACCATAGAAACATAGGGCCTTGGGACATTCCAGGACACAGTATAGAGGACTTCATGCAATATTCCTTCGTCTTATGTCATGATTTAATTTTAGATGTTGCACATATTACAGTTTCCATAGAATCAATCAAGCCAGACTTTATACGAGGGTGGATTATACGGAGTAAAGGAAAATGATGCAACATAGAATATTTATGTCTCAATTTATGCTCATCCTTGAGTCAACTTTCAACAATTCACATTTAGCAAACAATGTAAACAATGTATCTTAAAAGGTAAGTGAACTTGCTCAGAAAAAATTGGCTTGAAGCACGATGGCATACATTATCTTCTAGATTTCATGAACTGCAAGATGTATTACCACTTAGATGATGGCTTAAAAAAATTTCCTCCCTTCATAAACAATTAATGCAGCTGTTGGACTCTTATCCATTACTTATCATGGCACGGACAACAATATATATTTAAAAAAAGGAGAATGGAGAAAATATATAACAATTCTGAAAAGAATAAAGGTTGGAAGGTTTTGGAGTTAGACCCAACATCAATATCCAAAAAGGTAACATATATTATCTGTAAATTAATGCAGATCTGCTGCATTTTTATGTAGTTTCTGTTTGTATTTGAGATTTACAATATTTGCAGTTTGCCATTATACGCACATATTTTTGGATTGTCTTTGGTGCTGGAATCTAGAGCACTGCTTTGTTAGTTAGAGGTTTATGCATTTAAAAGAATCAGTTCAATTCTTTTCTGGTTAGCCATTAAGTATGGGCTGAACTTGTCTAAAACATGAAACATTTACCCGCCTAATATTAAGCCCAAGTCTCCTCCATTTCTATACATAAATGTTCGGTTTTGTTAGATATGGAAATTAATTTATTCATTTGGTGTTGTACATACTTAGCTATTTTGCCAAGAACACGTAAATGATCTCTATAAAAATATCTCAATGCTCTATAACGAAAGGAAGGCATTCGTGAATCATAGAAATTCATTAGTCTATTTGTTAGTATGAGTACAGCTTTCCACAATGCCATCTACTATTGCAAAATATCCCACTGATCTGTATTTGAAAATAGTACATTTGACAGCAAACAATCACATCAAAGCTCTCCCCTGGACATATCACAGCGACTCATAAAGCCTTCCACATTTTTAACCAATCAACAGCTGGTTTACATGATTGTGAAAGATGAAACAAACATTATTACATGGGTACCAAGGTTGGTTGCCTAGTTACCTGCCATTCCACATTTGATGACAGGTCACTGAACTGAAACATTGCCCAAATCTTCAGGTCTCACAATGGTCGTGCTCCGAAGCTACCCATAAGATATACTGGGGGCCCTCAGATGTCCCAATGCAAGGATTATCCAAGAAATTTCAACTTCTGACGGGCAAGTCCCTTGCTGTCCGGAACATCCCAAATAGTCTGCAACTTTGAGTTAGAGTGCAGACTTCAGGGGGTATCGACTCATGGACAGTTAACAGGAAATATTAGACAGGACAAAACCATGTCTAACTCCTGGGTGACGATACAACTGATTTCCCCCGAATCCTCACTGTACACTCCCACCCCTCACCCCACCACGACTCCGCCAACCTTCTTGACCCTCCTCCAACTCCATGGCCCTCTAAAATCCCGCACTGCCCCCTGACCTTCTGTAAATAATCACTGCGAGCCAACATTTTGAAAGGCGAGCACTTGAACTCAGACAAGCAAGAAAATTGTTCACAAGAAATATTCATTACTTTCAATGCAAGTTATTATTTATAGATATCTGGGCTTGTGTCTGTAGACTGTGAATATCTGCATATCTAACTCAAGGGAAAGGAAGCTATCATTTCCCTGGCGGAGGAAGATTCTAAAAAGCACATATATTATTATTCTATGTGACTAACGAAGGCTTATCCAGGCATGAACAAAAAGTACAAAGCCAGCAATTCAGTTAAGAGCAGCCAATTTGGCTCAAAGTTCAACCATGCACTTATTTCTCAGTCCTGATATGCATTAACAAGTGACTCAGCGCTAAAAAGATTGTGACTAGAGTGGTGATAACTTCAAAGGAATGTCCTAAACTTTTTGACAAGAACACCGCAGGGAATGCCACACTGCAGTATTTAACAAACTTCAGATTGATAATAATAATGACAACATGATTTTTCTCAAGGCATTGCAATCAGTATCAACCTTGAGGAGCTAATTACCCATCAAGGCAAGGCAGCTCAGGGCTGCTGATGTTAGTAATATCTTCCAAAATAATTTTGTCGCTATAGCAACAAAGCATATATTTATTTTTACATGCTACATTGCTAAAGATAAAATAAAATAATTCAGATTTGAATTCAGTAAAGAGATACACTTTTCAGATCTGTTCTTTCTATAATTTATAATGTGATTCTGAGTGCAAGCATAACTTTTTGATGATTGACATTTAACATGGAATAATAGGCTCTCAAGACCCATTCTATTTTTAGATATCTGCTTCAATGATCAAATCTACATGTATTTCTGATCGTTTTAATTAGTCAATTAATCCAATATTGGATGAGGTGATGACACTATTTCTTTTGTGTGATGTCCCTTTAAGAACCAAGCAGGCTGGGAAGCATTTTAAGGAGGAGTTATTGGTTTCCTGATTACGACATCATTAGGTTCCAAGAAATGCCCAGGGTTGCCATGGGGATGAACAGCTAAGGAGCAATGAGTAAACGGTAGCCTGTATTTTATGTTTGGCAGTTTGGAATACTGGGAATTTATGCAGAGAGAAGGCAAGGACAGCCCTCTCTCCAAGTGGAATTGTTTTCTGTTTGGCAGTCATTGTAGAGATCCTGGTGCGATGTTGAAACGGGGGCGTGTTTAATGGGACAGTGTCCCGTTTTGGGCATGTTTAGCAGGATCTTTCTCAGCATTGCACTTTGCCAGATTTTTTGGACCTTGGCGAGGAATGACCCGCTGAGGCCGAACTTAACATTCATTTCCTTTACTGATGAGCTCAGCTCGCTAGTGCAGGAAGGGTATTTGCGGATCAGGGCATCATTTTTAAATGCTGCCCCGATCTTTCGCCCCCTCTCAGCCACCCCACCGCGGCATCCGGACCTCCACTTCACCCACCTTTCATCTGACGGGGTCCTCGAGACCCCCCCCTCCCCGGTTGGAAAGTTTGCACTGCCAGCCTAAAGTGCCCATGCAAGCCTGGCAGCTGTGTCAGCGGGATTGCAAAGGTACCACCTTGCCCAGAGCCCACCCACCCAGGGGTCTCTAATGGCCTGGGAGACTCCCCCAGATGGTAAATAGTGCCATGCAAGGGTGAGATCCAGATTGTGATGTCTCGCGAGATTTTGTTAAATCTCATGAAGCATTTTGAGCATCGCAAATCTCACAAGAGGCCTCTTGCAAGATTTAATTGTCTTATCGCATCACCAAGTCAGGCGTGGCGAGGCCATTAAACTTTGCCCCAAATCTCTCATAGCAGAGACTGTGTGCATGATACAGTTGGAAAGGACAGAACATTGAAGACAGGAAGAGCAAAGGATTGTGGATTGGACAATACCCAATACTCTGTTTAAGTGATGCCAAAGCCCAGCAGACCTTTTAAAGGGACTGGAGAAGGGAGTCACTGGGGATTTTATGACCTCTTGATGCTTACCTTGTCAGTGGTAACTGTGCCATGAGACTTCAGACGGAATATAGCTGCTAGTGAAGGTGACTCATGGGCCAAAACGATTGGACAGAAAGAAAGAGGTTCAACAAAATGTAGGCTCGGTTGGAAAGGTTGTAAGAATGCACATAATGGCAAATTTGTGAAGGAAATATGCAGGTGCCAGTAACTATGTAAGGTGTATCTTTGTTGTATCAGTTTATTTGAAAAATCCTTCACCTGTTAATTGATGTGAAAGGGGAAAATAAATAATAATTATCTAAAACAGAGCACATAGAGTACTGGTAACCACAAAGCCTTGAGAGACTGTTTATTAATATACTTTATTGTCTTGTAAAATACCGATGTCTACTGAAGGTTGGTATTGCTGTCCAGTTGACTAACGTGCAACATAATTGGCTACCAATTATTCCGGGGATGCATGAACTTCAGAAGGATAGCACATGCAAACTTATAATTGGAAGCCTGCCTAATATAATTATTATTGATTGGATGTAAATAACTGTGGTTCCATACTCTATATAATATCTCGCTTGTGATGTAATCAGTGAATTCGTACAACAGCTTGACCGAGGTGTGCTCTTCCCTCAATGTGCTTGAATAAAGAATCGCAACCCATCTGATCTGTGAGGTTGGGAGAGGATTGGCCTCCTGTACCACCATCCAGTTAACTGGGAACTGGAGAAGGATTGAACTCCAGATTTTAACATGATGTTCGAGTTATTTTTTTTTTTAGTTGGTTTGTTCAAAAGTGAACTCTTGCCCAGTGGTTTTCTTTCTAGTTGTGTTGTGAGGATTCCTTTCTTTTAAACAACATTTACTGGTCTCTACAAGGATCGTAACAATAACCACAACAAATAGTAATGAAAATATTTTGTCAAAATGTTGATTATCTTACATGATCCTTTACTTTTCATCTACTTCATCTTTTGTGCTTAGTAATGCAGTATCATCCACATATATTCACATCAGCCATTTTCTGCCTTTGTCCTTCTAAATGGTAGCCATTGCAGGTTTGGGAGCTGCTATTGAGGGAACCTTGCTGAGTTGCTGCAATGCACTTTGTAGATGGTGCACACTGCTGTCACTGCGCAGTCGAGGTGAGGCGGTGGCGTAGTGGCATTGTCACTGGACTGGTAAACCAGAGACCCAGGGTATTGCTCTGGGTATGGTTCTGGGGACCCAGGTTCAAATACCACCACTGCAGATGGTGAAATTGAATTCAATAAAAACCTAGAATTGAAAGTCTAATGATGACAATGAAACCATTGTTGGTTGTCAAAAAAACCCATCAGGTTCAGCAATGTCCTTTAGGGAAGGAAATCAGCTGTCCTTACCTGGACTGACCTACATGTGATTCCAGATCCACACAATGAGGTTGACTCTTAACCTCAAGGGCAATTGGGGATGGACAATAATACTGGCCAAGCCAGCAACGCCCATGGATATGTTCATGTTAGTGGAAATGAGGCCGATCAAGCTTTTGCCTGGGTGGTTTTGGAGCTACACTCATCCAGGTGAGTGGAGTGTATTCCATCACACTCTGAACTTGTGCCTTGCAGATTGTGGACAGGACTTCGGGAGTCAGCAGGTGAGTTACTCATCACAGAATTCCCAACCTCTAAGCTGCCCTTGTTGCCACAATATTTATCTGGCTGGTCCAGTTCAGTTTCTGGTCAATGGTAAACTCCAAGATGTTGAAATTGGGGGATTTAGCAATAGTAATGTCGTTGAATGTTAAGGGATGATGGTTGGATTATTTCTGATTAGAGATGGTCATTTCCTGGCTCTTATGCAGTCCAAATATTACTTGCCACTTGTCAGCTCAAAATTAATTGTTGTCCAGGTCTTGCTACATATGGTCACAGACCTCTTTAGTATCTGAGGAATTGTGAATGGTGCTGAACAATGTAATCAAGGGAGAACAGGCCCACTTCTTACCTGATGATGTAGGAAAGGTCATTGATGAAGCAGCTGAACCAAGTTGGGCCCAGGATTGTTGAAGAACAATCATATTGAGCTCAAAACGTTAACTGTGTCTCTCTCCATCAAGCTTATGTCACACTTTATTTTTATTTTATATTTCCAGCATTTACAGTATTTCGCTTTGTATGTAGGCACTCCCACTGACACAATTTAAAAGGATCGTGAACTACCAGGTTTGTTGCTAAATTATTTCTTCTGCCTTCTGGTCTAATTCTATGTGCTTTCATCTACTTAATTAATGTTGAACAGTCAACGTCGAGTGGTCTGGTTGGTGCTCAAATATTTTTCTGTTCATTTAAAAGCTTATCATGAAAAAAGTTGCTTCAGAACATGAGCTATCTGGCAGGATTTCATTTGGGTTTTTGAGCGTGACTGGGAAGACAAGAAGAGGTCATGTAGGGCAGGGCAGGCTGCTAGAAGATGGAGGAATAGAGGGGACAGAATGGTTTGTGACAGAATGCCATGTCTACTAAACTCTCTTGGGAACAATTCTCTCACCTCAACTTCAGTGAAATATCTTCACTTCACAAAAGAGGTTTTGACTGAAATCTGTCAATGCTGCAGCCAGAACTGGAACCTCAGGGCAGAGAAGGGCTCTTAACCTCTATGCATCTGGCTCCTCTAAGCTGTTGCTGGAAATATAAGTAACATCTTGCAACTGGCAGTGCCACTGAGGCTCTATATACACATAAAGAAAGCTTCATCTCATTCCCTCTCCATAGAAACAAGGCATTGGAGCAACAATAAGCATTTGCACAATTTGCAGACCCGGGGTCGGGATCAAACCTGGGACCTCGGAGCCGTGAGGCAGCAGTGCTAACCACTACGTCACTGTGCCACCCGCCCCATCAGAAAATAGCTTACACTTACCCCTTGAACAATACTACTCAATACAGTAAATACAATAGCCTTAATTGCAATCTTTACTTGCACTTAAACACTAACAACCATCCCAACTCTCAATCCACCTTAAATACCAATGGCATAGAGGAATACTTGCTTTGCAGAGTTATTCTTTGGGAAGAGATCTCTTGACACTGCTTTACAGAAAAGATTTGATTCAAGTTATTAATCTGGCTGTATGTCTTCAAAAGCTTTTTATACTGGCTTGTTTCAACGCCCCCTTATTCTCAGTAAAATCTATATTTCCCTAAATACTGTTAATCTCTTCTAACTAACCTACAGTGAGCAGACCTGCCTTACATGTGCACACAATTACATTCAGCTCAGAACTGAACTGAAAATGCTTTTTCAAAAAGCCTGATGCCTCAGCTCCACCCAGCAATGACATCATCTCACCAAGCTTAAAATTAATTAACTCCCCAGGGCATCCCCTTAATTGAAATAAAATTGCATTAGCCCAAGCTTTTTACGATGAACAATTGCCCCTCTGGCTCCTAAAAGCTTTGTTGTCTTTCAACCCAAGAATCTTTTAAACCTTTTTTTTACTTTAGATTATCCAATTCATTTTTTCCAATTAAGGGGCAATTTAGCGTGGCCAATTAACCTATACACATCTTTTGGGATGTGGGGGAAAAACCCACGCAAACACGGAGAGAATGTGCAAACTCCACATGGACAGTGACCCAGAGTTGGGATCGAATCTGGGACCTCGGCATCGTGAGGCAGCAGCACTAACCACTGTGCCACCGTGCTGCCCGAGAATCTTTTAAAACATGACTTCAGCAGTCAAACACACTGTACCCAAGGGTTTCAACACTTACTGCACCAAATACGTATAATACAATATCGCTGAAATTCCTACATTCATCACAGTGTGTCCTTGAAGTTTTTCCTCTGCGCACCTGAGACTCACTTGCTATGTCGAAGCTCTCAATAGAGCGCTTGTTTCAGGAGTCTCGTATCAGGCATGCGGATCAAGTGGCCTGCCCATCGGAGATAATCAAGCACGGCCAATGCTACGATGCTTGGGATTTTGGCCGGTTTGAGAACACTGACATTAATGCGCCTATCCTGCCAATGGATTTGCAGAATTTTGAGGAGGCAGTGCTGGTGTTAATCCTCGTTTTGAGGTGCCTTCTGTACATAGTGCTTCTTCAATATGCCAGCATGGCCTTCAGTCACTTGACGAAGAGAGAGTTTTAAGACCAGGACCTCAGACACTACACCAAACTCATGGTCTACAGAGCAGTCATGATACATGTCTGAGTTATATAGGAGGTCATGTATCACAACTGCTCTGTAGACTATGAGCTTGGTGTAGTGTCTGAGGTCCTGGTCTTAAAACACTCTCTTCATCAAGTGACTGAAGGCCATGCTGGCACATTGAAGTGAGTGTTGAACCTCGTTGTTGATAGGGGTAGTAGGTTAGCTTATTGTTATCCAGTTGTATTTACTGCACATCACATCAATATACTTGTTATAAATAAACAGTAATTGTGTTTCAACTTACAAACCTGGTGACTGTGGTTACTGGGCAGCCAAGGGCCAAAGACTTTGGGAATTTTTATAAGAATGGTTGGTTAATTCACTTGTGTTGTGACACTGGGACAAGTGGGGCTGGAATTGACCGTGAACTTGCCCTGGGTGTCATGACACAGCTACCAAATGGACTCCATGAAGCCAGGCCGTGGTGCAGTGGCAAGGGGCTCCAATATGACTGGAGACCAGGCATGGATGTATGGGCCTAGAACATGCAATCACAGATAATTCGACTGTCCTCCTTTCTCCTTGCTACAGGATGTCACACCTAGGATTCATAAAGTGCAATGTCGCATGCATTCCCCACTGAAGTCCTGTTCTTTATACACTGTTCTCCTCACTAAAGTCCTGTTCTTCATACACTGTTCTCCTCACTAAAGTCCTGTTCTTTATACACTGCTGTCCCCACTCAAGCCATTTCTACACGATCTCTTCACTGATTTTGCTCTTTACAGCACCTACTTCTCAAATCAGAGTTGTGTTTTGACTGTTTGCATCAAGCAGTTTTTTGATTAAGTGACTGATCCTTTCTTTGTGTTCTCGATGCTCAATTCTTTCGTCTTCAGGTAATATCAAAGAACATGAAGGTAATGGCGTGATACATTGTGTAAAACACTTAACACCTGAAAACATATCATAATAGTGGACTATTTTTAATTTAAAGATATTTAATCCATTTGATCCTTTGATTTGAGCGTTAGCGTTAATGCCATGCCTACGTCCCAAATGACTGTTATATCTCTCACAAAAGCTAAATTATTTATTATTCTGGAACAAACTAAAAGACATGTTTGCCAGGGGAAGTGAAGAAATGCACGTACACTAAGTATAATAGGCATTATTGGAACAGAGCATGCGCTATCTGACCTAGACCTGCCAAATGCTGACAATGGGTGATTAAAATATCCAGAAGTCAGACCTGATTAGAAATGTGCAACAGCCCAGCATACAAAGCTTGAATTTGAGCTCAGGCTTCAGTTCATGGCACAAACTGCTTCAATCTCATTTGTGTGAAACATCTAGCCTTGGAAGACTTGCCTCTTATATATTATTCACTGCAATAAAAACCTGCTTCTGACTGTTGTTTTGAATCATTCTCTGGCTTCCTTCCATTGTACTCCTATGGACCAAGAAACCATTCTCTTCTCAACAATAATCAGTAATGAGGGTTAAATAATGTTCAGGGTTTTCAGGTTTTTTTTGCCAACAGCTATTTCCATATTCAGGAGTAATGTAGGACAAAGCTCAGAAGAGCCAAATCAAGAGGTAAACAATGTGTCTCCATATTATTATGGGCCAGGGTTTAGAGAATACCAAAGTATATCGTGGAGTTCACCTGAAATGAAATGAAATGAAAATCGCTTATTGTCACGAGTAGGCTTCAATGAAGTTACTGTGAAAAGCCCCTAGTCGCCACATTCCGGCGCCTGTCCGGGGAGGCTGGTAAGGGAATCGAACCGTGCTGCTGGCCTGCTTGGTCTGCTTTAAAAGCCAGCGATTTAGCCCAGTGAGCTAAACCAGCCCCTTGATTTGAGAAGTAGGTGCTGAGCTAAACCTGACCCACAACTTTGAATAGATTTTGGTTATGAGGAGCACAAGGGCCCACTTTACAGGTGGGATGCAACAGAGAGGTAAAGTATGTTTAAAACAAAAGTGTTTATTCAATGAATCCAGTTAATATTTTATAAACACACAGTAAACAGTTTATCAACTACCAATACACATAACTCCACAGATACAATACTTTCTAGATAACCCTTAATAACTTTCCAAACAACATCCACAAGTTAAACCCTTTTTAAATAAAGACAGCAGGTTTATATTCTCTACAGAAATAGGTATTACTTTGAAATCATCAAGTGATCTTTAGATTGCAAAGAGAGATCATAACATCTTCTTGCTGTGAATGCAGCTCTCCACCTCTGAAAAGGAAACCAAAAACCAAAAACATACTGCAGCTGCCAGCTCAAAAACGAAAGTGAAAGACAGACAGTCCAGCTTCACCCGCACACTGGCTCCACCCACACACTGACATCACTGCAGCTATTTGGGCAGCACAGTGGCCTAGTGGTTAGCACAACCGCCTCACGGCGCTGAGGTCCCAGGTTCGATCCCGGCTCTGGGTCACTGTCCGTGTGGAGTTTGCACATTCTCCCCGTGTCTGCGTGGGTTTCGCCCCCACAACCCAAAAATGTGCAGAGTAGGTGGATTGGTCACGCTAAATTGATCCTTAATAGAAAAAATAATTGGGTAATCTAAACTAAAAAAAAAATCACTGCAGCTATTTGATAAACACCCATTTCTTAAAGGTACATCCATCTGACACCTTCCACCCCCCCCCCCCCCCAAGAAAAAAATTAATATTCCCACTTTCTCTCTTTTAGTTTTGACAAAGGGTCATCTCGACTTGAAACATTCACTCTTTTCTCTCCCTACAGAGGCTACACGATCCGCTGAGATTTTCCAGCTTTTTCTCTTTCGTTTCAGATTCAAGCATCCGCAGTAATTTGCTTTTATAGTCTTGTCTCTCTCTCTCTGCATGTTAAAAAGGTGATTTCCAGATCACTACATAACTTGAAAAGAAATAACTGCTTTCTGGAAGGAATTCAAACCTGATGTTTTGAAAAGAAATCAAGAGCATCCATATGCTGGTCTTGAAGACAGTAAGAGTGCCATCTACTGGGCCACACCTTTGAAAAGGGTTTTCTGGTTTATGGGATCTTGTTACTAAATTGGAACAACTCAAGGGGGAAAGTTATTAAGGGTTATATATAGAGTACTGTAGCTGTGTGGGCTATTTATATTTGTAGTTGATAAAATGCTTACTGTGTGTGTTTATAAAAATGTTAACTGAATTTGTAGAATAAACTTTATTGTTGATTAAAAGTGCTTAAGATCTCCGTTGAATAACACCTGAAAGGTAGGCGCTTGTGCTCCTCATAATCAAAATCTATAAACAGTTGTAATTCAGGTGAACTCCATGATATACTTTGGAGTTTTCTAAACCCTGGCCTATAACAATGTTGAAAGTGCTCCAAGCTTAATCACTTTGCTTCCCAATGCTAGTCAAGAGCGATCTATCATTCTCCAACACAGAAACAACAAAATATCAATGTTCACAGAATTGATAAGATGGAGACTCACACATCTATGAAAGATTTTTCAGAAGAAGAGGATTTTTTTCCCTTGAAGAACACTTTCTTCGTAGGAACCATAGACACAACAGAGGAACTTCAAGCAATGACCAAGGCTCCTCAACAAATAAATATCATTGACTCTCACAGTGAATGGACCTCGACAGTGTAAGTCACAACTTCCCAATCCTATTCAAGCTTGACACTAGGGCTTCGGCAAACTTAATAACAAGCAAAGATCTTGCATCAATCCCCGGGGAACATGAGATGATACCTGCTGCATGTAAGTTGAAAGACTACAATGGCAATCAGATTACTTCAAGAGGGCCGTGCCATTTGAAAGTAATTAATAAGGAGGTCAAGAAAGTACTACGGTTTGAGAT
Source organism: Scyliorhinus canicula (assembly GCF_902713615.1). Lineage (NCBI taxonomy): Eukaryota > Metazoa > Chordata > Chondrichthyes > Carcharhiniformes > Scyliorhinidae > Scyliorhinus > Scyliorhinus canicula. Next base: position 164,737,367 of record NC_052151.1, on the reverse strand, counting down.
CGTGGACAACCATAAATCTTTGCTGTTAGGTGCCCAAGCCTGCAAGGGCTTGCGGCTTGTCCAAAGAAATTTCATGAATATCAATGACACATCAAGACTGGACGATGACATCCAGCAACTACTTAGTGAATACCTTAACGTTTTTCGAGGTAAGGGTATATTACCCTCCCAATATAAAATTTTGCTCAAGAAGGATGCAAAACCCATCATTCATCCATCAAGGAGCGTACCAGTTCCTTAGCGCGAAAGGCTGAAAGTAGAATTACAATGATTACAGTTTCAAGGAATCATCTCAAGAGAGTCACGCAACCGACTGACTGGGTCAGCTCGTTGGTCTGCATCAAGAAACCTTCAGGTGATCTCAGAATCTGTATAGATCCCAAGGATCTGAACAAGGATATTTGTAGGGAACACTACCCTATCCCTAAGCACGAGGAGATAACTTGTGAGATGGCAAACGCTTGCATTTTCACCAAACACGACGCTTCACAAGGTTTCTGGCAGATGCAGTTATATGACTCAAGTAAATTGCTTTGGACGTTCAATACGCCATTTGGGCATTTAAGTTTCAACCGCATGCCTTTCGGGATCACCTCAGCCTCCAGACTCTTTCACAGAATCATGGAGCAGATGACGGAGGGTACTGAAGGTGTCAGAGTCTACGTAGATGACATCATCATATGATCGACTACGGAAGAAGATTACATTGCTCGATTGAGAAAAGTGTTTCACAGGATCCGCCAATATGAATTGAAACTCAACCAATCAAAGTGTACGTTTTCACATTCATCTTTAAATTCCTTGGGTGATACAATATCAGCTTAAGGTGTCAGGCCACATGAGGACAAAATCTCTGCGATACAGAACATGCAGCAGCCAAAAGATAAAAAAGCTGTGGTTAGATTTCTCGGAGTCATTAACTTCTTAGGCAAGTTCATATCTAACTTGTCAACGAGGACGTCAGCTGTACGAAGCTTAATCAGGAAGACTCCAGAGTTTGAATGGGCTCCATGCCACCAAGACGAATGGGTGGAACTCATGCATCAACTGATGACAGCTCCAATTCTGACTTTCTTGGACCCAACCGGACCTACAAAGATCTCCACTGCCACCAGTCAAGATGGAATTGGTGCGGTGCTTATTCAACAAGACAGCCAAGCAGACTGGGTTCCAGTAGCATAAGCGTCCAGAACGATGACTGTCACGGAGTTCAGGTATGCACAAATTGAAAAAGAGTGTCTTGGGCTGATCGCAAGCATCAAGAAATTTCACGACTACATGTACGGGCTTCCTACGTTTATCGTAGAAACAGATCACAGACCACTAGTCAACATAATTGAACAAAACCTCAATGACATGACTCCTCGCCTACAACGAATGATGATGAAGTTGTGAAGGTATGACTTCACACTAGTCTACACTCCAGGAAAGGATCTCATCATAGCCGACACACTATCTTGATCCATCAATACTGAAAACTCACCTCCTGAGTCCACTGACAATATTGAAGCTCAAATGCAGTTGCGCAAGGAGAATCTTCCGGCAACTGATGAGAAGCTGCAGAAAATTAGTCTACAGACATAAAAATATGCAACCTTGCTCCGAGTAATTCATGATCTCCAACATGGTTGGCCAAAGGGAAGGTGTCCACAGTTCCAGACCATACAGACAGAGCTGTCCGTAGTGGATGGACTGTTACCAGATCGTCATTCCGCTAACTCTCAGGCCACAGATGCTCAGCAAGATTCACGAGGGACATCTCGGAATCGAGAAATGCAAGAGAAGGGCACGGCAGGCTGTATTTTGGCCTGGGATTAATAAAGAGATAACCAAACTGATATGACTTGTGCCATTTGTCAATAACATCAACTGAAACAATGTAAGGAGTCACTCCAGCAGCATGAATTAACTACGTCACCGTGGACAAAAGTAGGCATCGCTTTGTTTCATGCTACAGGTCGGTACTATGTTCTCATCATTGAGTTCTACTCCAATTTTCCTGAAGTGATGAAACTTCCAGATCTCACTCCCCTGTCAGTAATTAAGGCTTGTAAGGAGACATTTTCGAGACATGGGGTTTCACAAACAGTTGTGTCCGATAATAGTCCTTGTCTTGCGAGCTGGGAGTGGACAGAATTCTCCAAACAGTACAATTTTAACCATATCACCTCGAGTCCACACTTTTCACAGTCAAATGGCAAAGTAGAGAAAGGTGTGCACATTATCAAACAACTCATAAGCAAGGCAAATGACTCGCAATCCGACATTCACTTGGCTTTGCTTTCCAAAAGAGCCTCACCATTAAGCTCAGAGCTGTCTCTGGCTCAAATGCTTTTCAACCGTGATGTGAGAACGTTACCCACACTACAAATCAGCAGTCCAGATCAATAGTATGTACTGAACAACATCAAACAACAAACTTATTATGATCTACATGCGATTCCACTGAAACCACTAATGAAGGATGATATTGTTTGACTGCGACATCCAGAAGGAGGATGGTCTGCTACTGCCACAGTAATAAGACAAGCAGCGCCATGTTCATATATTGTCAAGTCTGAAGAGGGTGTACTGTTTCGACGAAATCGGCGAGACTTATTAAAAATGCAACTTCCTAAACCTGTCTTTCCCATGTTGAATTTACATGAGTCACTTACCCAACAGCATTTGAATATCAACCAACCCACTGACATGGATCAGAAGGACAGTAAAACCTCAACTACTCCATGTCAACCAAGAAGGTCAAGCAGAAGAAGACGTAAACCCAATAGTTTGAATTTGTCAACGTTGAACTGATTGATTCATAGGCTCTGTAAAATGCATTACAAACTGCTTTGTTTCTTTATGTACATTTCTTTACAGGATACAGAAAATATGTAACATAAAAAAAGGGAGATGTATATACATAAAGGGTTAATTTGTAGTCAGTACAGTCAGGTGATCATGAGAGAGCAACACTGTCAGGGGGTATAAATACAAGCTCAATCTGTTTTCCCGCTATCTTCGGGTGTGTTGTGGCTAGAGAACAGAAGTGTATAGTTAGCACAGAATGCAAGTATAATATTCATAGTTAATCTAATTACTACTAAAAGTATTGAAGAATCAAACTCACAAGTTAATCGATTAGTCACTCAATAAATTATATGTGATCATTGGACGACTTTGAGTATTCATCATCGTCAAAGTTAAGAACTTCTCGTCATAAACAAATGAGTAACACATATCACCTCAAGTAATATAACACATTTCACATGAATGCAGACAGGCAGAGGGAGGGATGTAGTCTGCATAGTGTAGTGGCATGAAACTGCTGGCCAGTAAATCACAGCTCATAAATATTTGATCTCATTCAATCTGATTAAAGCCCTCATTTCCGTGAATTAATCTCTTCTATTCTACTCACACATTTCTACGATGGACGGTTCACTAACGTGAATAATTGCCTGGAAAACAATCTTGAATGGAAAATGAACCACGGAGAACGCAGCAGTATTACTCCAGTCACACATTTGATATGAATAATTAGGGTGCTCCATTAAGCTTCACTTTATCCCAAGTCAGCAATTTGACATTACATATTGATTTGAAGTACGTTTTGCTCCTTTCAGTAAAATTCTGCTTTCATGTCACTGTGATTGGAGGCTGGGTGTCTGACAGGGAGCAAGATTCACTGACAAATGCAGAGTTATGGAGCCATTCACTGAGGAGGTGGGTGGTGAGGTTGCAGTGAGTTAAGCAGAGGATGAGGTTTGACATGAAGGAAATCTCTTGATTTACAATGCAGCCAGGCTGCCACTGCTTTCTCCTTGTCTTCTAAAATGTGAAGACATTTTGGAAAAAAAAACATACAGTAACAAACTTCAATTTTTTTTCTGTATTTTTAATGATTTGGTTGTTTTTACATAAAATTCTAATATTGATTAATTGATTAAATCAGTGGGACAGTGTCAAGCCAAATAGTCATTGTGTAGATATCTGATGGATAGAGTTAACTCCACGAAGCTCCTGTTTACAGCTTTGGTCCATGAGGTCACCAGGTGTGAGGACTTCAGAGGCAAAAGGCTAGTGGGATTGGGCTAACAGTAGTCTCTCCAAAAAGACTTGGGGCGGGATCCTCCAACCCGCCGCACATTTTCTGGTGCGCACGTGCCCGCCGGCAGGGGCATTCTCCGTCCCGGCATCCGGCCAATGGCGTCGCACCTAGACCGATTCAGCTACTGTTAAGGGGCTAGCACTGGCACCACCAATGAGAAACGGTGCCAGATTCGCCGGTTTCGCGATTTACACTCAGGAGGCTGACAAGCTGCAAACTTCACTCCACACAGACACCATCTCAGCCTACAAGATGGCAGCACGACACGCAGCCCCACGCTTCACGGATGCCTCTCCAGGATGCGGTGGAGAAGAGGCGGATGATCCTGTACCCTGGTCTGGGAAGGAGGCTGCCAGGGGCCACCATTCGCCAGCCCTGGGCACTGGTGGTAGAAGCGGTGAGCGTCGTGGGCAACACCATCTGGACCAGCCAGCAGTGCCAGAAAAAACTGCATATCTTCCTCAGGACGGCCAGGGGGAGTAGGCAGCACTGTGCCCTGGCACCAACTCTCGCCCCACACGTGTAACCCGAAACCCCTCACACTACTCCACAACCCGGAGGGCAGCCTACCCTGCACCACTTGCAGGCACCCCACACCAGCCACCATGGTCGGGTGCCCTGGCTACTAAGGCCACCAGCTACCCAGTCACTTGGCTGCGTCCATCGGACTGCCTAACAGTGTCGTTTTCTGTTTGCCTCCCGCCATCCACAGGAGAAGGCTGCCCACAAAAACTGGGAGCGGGAGAAGATGGAGGGGGACTGCTGGACTTGCGGAACCCTCACCAGGGCAGAGCAGAGGGCACTGTGGTTGGTGACCTGGAGGAAAGAGAGTTCGGCGGCGGGTGACAAGACAAAGCCTGCTGAGTTGCGGTTTCTCATGTGTCAACATGTGTCAACCACCCCCCTCCAGCACCAGCACCCACCACCCTCACTACATCCTCACCTCCACTTCGGGCGTACTCTATTCGCGTATCGACGGCCTCAGCATATTGCCTGAGGCCCGCCACCCGATGCTCCCCCTCGACCAGCCATGTTTCCGACGGCATGGGTCGCGTGTTGTCTCACCCGTCTGGGTCTCGGCATGGTGGCTGCGGCCTCAGCCCAGCGTGCCACAGTTGGGGCAAGGGCCGATCCGCGGGCAGGGGGGATTGTATTAGGGGCTGGGGGCACTCTGGGGGGGGGGGTCCAGGGTGCGCAGGCCGTCCAAAGCGGGGGCTCTATTTTGGACCAGGTCCGCGAACGGCCTCCACCATGTAGCACGGTGTGGCTGCCACCGTGCGCATGCATGGCCACAGACCCGGCAATTCTCCGGGCGTGTTGGCAGTGAGAGCTGGATGCTCTATGCTGTTGGCATTCTAGCCCCCAGCAAAACAGGGAATCGGTGGCCATTCCGCATTGTTTCTGCCGTAAAACACCACCATTCCCTTGCTGGCGTGGGGACGTAGCCCCAGATGTTCCTGAGAATCCAGCCCATGTTGTCACATTAAACACCTGTTCACACTGTTACAACCTGTCTCGCTGCTCTGTCAGATGGGTATGAGAGGTTGTCTGAGTTGGCCAGTGACGGGGGGGGTGAGTGTTGGGATGGGGAATGGGCAGAAGTTAGGGGTGGCCTGGGCTCCAGAGAATACTGGGTCAGGCTCGCTAATGGATATGCATGTGGTAATCACCACTGTTGTGTATATTAGGAGATGTGTGGTAAGACCCTGTATTACAGGCACGGGGATAGTCACTGCCTACTGGCTCCGCCCAGTAGGCGGAGTATAAATATGTGTGCTCCCTGTACAGCAGCCATTTTTTACCAGATGTTGCAGGAGGCCACACATCTTAGAGTGATAAAGCCTCAGTTGTATTCAACCCTCGTCTCCGTGCAATTGATTGTGCATCAATTTATTACTCAAAGGTTTTCAGAAGATGTACCTCCGCATCAAGCCGGATCGCCTGCAGCTGGATCTGCAATCAAGCGATAACAAAAAGGACTTTCAACATTGGCTAGCTTGTTTCGAAGCTTATATCAGGTCTGCACCAGACCCAATTCCAGAAGCTCAGAAGATCCAAATACTCTACTCACGGCTGAGCTCCAACATATTTTCTCTTATCCAGGACGCGCCGACCTACGATGCAGCCATGGCGCTACTGAAAGAGAATTACGCCCAGTGGACGAACACGCTCTTTGCCAGACACGTACTCTCTACTCGTTGTCAACTCCCTGGTGAGTCCGTAGAAGATTTATGGCGTGCCTTCGTTCCCCTGGTCAGAGACTGTGGCTGTCAGGCCGTCACGGCCGCGGAACATTCGAACCTCCTCATGTGGGATGCTTTCCTTACGGGGATAGGGTCAGACCTCATATGCCAGCAACTTACCGTATCTGGATGGATGAAGCTTTTGGTGCTCCTGGAGTCCTGCAGACAAGAGGTCTCGTACCCATCATTTTCACGCTTGTCGAGGTGGTGGCTAGATTGTGCGGGCGAGACTGGTCAATCATGACCAAGGCGAGTCGCGGCTGGTCGTTGCTGGTGTCGAATGATGGGGTGCCTGGGGGGCACGGGTCCTGGAACGATGGTGGCGCCAATGTGCCGTGGGGGAATCAAGCTGGCGGCGCCTGATGATCTTGGGGCCATGCTCCATGCTCGACCTCGCAGAAACCAAAAAACTGCCGCTATCGATGATGGTCGCCTCGTGCAATATTCAGGCCTACACCTGCAGCCGCGTGGCCCACCCCTCCTACGCATCATGGACTCCACAGACGGCCACCCCACCGGGGGCCTCACCTAGCCAATCCTACGCCTGTGCCACGCGCCAGCCAGCCAACCCTGGGGGCCCCCAATGTTACTTCTGCGGGCAACAGAATCGCGCCCGCCAACACTGTCCGGCCCGCAGCGCCCTTTGCAAGGCCTGCGGCAAAAGGGGACACTTCGCTGTGGTGTGCTAGGCCCGCGCAGCAGCTGCTATCGCCCTGAACCCCTTCGCGTATGGACAGTGGGCACCGCCATCTTCCCCTCCTCGGACCACGTGTGGCCCATGGGCGCCGCCATCGTGTCCACCCCAAGATCATCAGGCGCTGCCAGCTTGATTCCCCCACGGCACATTGGCACCACCATCGTTCCAGGACCCGTGCCCCCCAGGCACCCCATCATTCGACACCAGCGACGACCAGCCGCGACTCGCCTTGGTCATGATTGACCAGTCTCGCCCGCACAATCTAGCCACCACCTCGACAAGCGTGAAAATGATGGGTACGAGACCTCTTGTCTGCAGGACTCCAGGAGCACCAAAAGCTTCATCCATCCAGATACGGTCAGGCGCTGGTACCTCGCGGTACACCCCGCCAATCAGGGATTCTCCCTGGCCTGCGGGTCCCACTCCGTGGCGATCCGGGGGTACTGTATAGTCACTCTCACGGTCCAGGGCGTAGAAATCAGCAGCTTCCGCCTCCACGTCCTCCCCAGCCTCTGCGCTGCCCTGCTACTTGGCCTGGACTTCCAGTGTAATCTCCAGAACTGAAATTCGGCGGGCCCCTTCCACCCCTTTCTGTGTGCGGCCTCGCGACCCTAAAGGTCGACCCACCTTCCCTATTCGCAAACCTAACCCCGGATTGCAAACCCGTTGCCACCAGGAGCAGATGGTACAGCACCCAGTCAGGATCTTCATCAGGTCCGAAGTCCAGCGGCTGCTTCAGGAAGGCATCATCGAGGCCAGCAACAGCCTCTGGAGAGCCCAAGTGGTAGTGGTGAATACCGGGTGTGGTGATTGTGTATCAGTGTAGATGCAATACAACGGAGCAAGCACTAGAGGCAGCACGGGAGAGCTATAAATACACAGGGACAGGAAGTGAGGACACACTTCACGGAAGGGAGAACTGGTAGCAGGACACAGACACACAGGCAGGCAGCATTTGAAGTAGCCGTAAGTTAAGCTCTGATGACAGAACAAAATCACAATAAATCATCTTCTCCACCTTTGAGACTACGAGCTTTATTAAGACACAAGGAACAATACACCGGGGAGAAACAACGAATGGTCGTGAACTACAGCCAGACCATCAATCGGTACACGCAGCTCGACACGTGCCCCCTCCCACGCATATCTGATATGGTCAATCAGATTGCACAGTACCGGGTCTTCACAACTGTAGACCTAAAATCCACCTACCACCAGCTCCCCATCCGTAAGGCGGACCGCCCATACACTGCCTTCAAGGCAGATGGCCACCTCTACCACTTTCTCAGGGTTCCCTTCGGCGTCACCAACGGGGTCTCGGTCTTCCAAAGGGAGTTGGACCGAATGATCAACTGGTACGGGCTGCAGGCCACCTTCCTGGACCTAGATAATGTCACCATCTGCAGCCACTGTCAGCAGGACCACGATGCCAACCGTGCCAAATTTCTCCACACCGCCTCTCTCCTAAACCTCACCTATAACAAGGAGAAGCATGTATTCAGCACAAACTGCTTAGCCATTCTTGGCTATGTGGTCCAGAACAGAGTTCTGGGGTCCGATCCTGACCGCATGCGCCCCCTCATGGAGCTCCCCCTTCCCCACTGCCCCAAGGCCCTCAAGCGCTGCCTGGGGTTCTTTTCTTACTACGCCCAGTGAGTCCCAAACTATGCGGACAAAGCCTGCCCACTCATCCAGTCCACCCTTTTTCCCTTGACGGCCGAGGCTCAACAGGCCTTCAACCGTATTAGAGCCGACATCGCCAAGGCCGCGATGCACGCAGTTGACGAGATGTTACCCTTTCAAGTGGAGAGCGACGCATCAGATGTCGTTCTAGCTGCCACGCTCAACCAGGCAGGCAGGCCCATGGCATTCTTTTCCCGCACCCTTCATGCCTCCGAAATTCGGCACTCCTCCGTCATAAAAGCCCAAGCTATCTTTGAAACTGTGCGGCATTGGAGGCATTACCTGGCCGGCAGGAGATTCACTCTCCTCACTGACCAATGGTCGGTAGCCTTTATGTTTAACAACACACAACGTGGCAAGATTAAGAACGGTAAAATCTTGAGGTGGAGGATCGAGCTCTCCACCTACAACTACGAGATTTTGTATCACCCCGGTAAGCTCAACGAGCCCCCAGATGCCCTATCCTGAGGTACATGTGCCAGCACACAAGTAGATCGACTCCGGACTCTGCACGACAACCTTTGTCACCAGGGGGTCACAGGGTTGTACCACTTCATAAAGGCCCGAAATCTGCTCCACCATCGAGGAAGTCAGGGCTATCACCAGAGACTGCCAGGTCTGTGCGGAGTGCAAACCGCACTTCTACCAGCTGCGCCACGCAGCCTGGCGAAGGCCTCCTGCCCCTTTGAACACCTCAGCGTGGATTTCAAAGGGCCCTTCCCCTCCACCGACCGTAACACGTACTTCCTCAGTGTGGTCGATGAGTACTCCAGATTCCCCTTCGCCATCCCGTGACGTCTGCCACCGTAATCAAAGCCCTCAACACCATCTTCGCTCTGTTCAGCTTCCCCGCCTACATCCACAGTGACAGGGGATCCTCATTCATGAGTGATTAGCTGCGTCAGTTCCTGCTCAGCAGGGGTATTGCCTCCAGCAGGATGACCAGCTACAATCCCTGGGGAAACGGGCAGGTGGGAGAGGGAGAACGGGACGGTCTGGAGGGCCGTCCAGCTGGCCCTACAATCCAGAAATCTCCCGGCCTCCCGCTGGCAGGAGGTCCTCCCTGACGCACTGCATTCCACTTGGTTGCTTCTATGCACTGCAACTAACGACACACCCCATGAATGTCTCTTTGCCTTCCCCAGGAAGTCCACATCCAGGGTGTCGCTCCCGACTTGGCTCACAGCTCCAGGGCCCGTACTCCTCCGTAAGCACGTACGATTCCACAAGGCGGACCCGTTGGTTGAAAGGCTGCAGTTACTCCACGCTAACCTCCAGTATGCCTACGTGGCATACTCCGCCAGCTGCCAGGATACTGTCTCCCTCAGGGACCTGGCACCAGCAGGTTCCAGACACACATACCTCCCCGTCCCGGCGCCACACTCCCCTCCCCCCCCGTGCATCCAGCAGCACCCCATTCGTCCTCCCCCTGCCCATGCCCGAGAATGAAGAGGATTTCGGCATGCTCCCGGAGTCAGCGAGGATCAGACCACCACCGGAATCGCCGCCACCACTGCGTCGCTCCCAATATCACATCAAGGCCACGGACCAGCTAAACCTGTAATTGGTTAGGGACTGTTAAAGCACCTTGTACAGGCCTTGCCTCTGTATATTAAACTTGCTCTGTACATAGTTCTCCACCACCCCTGCCGGACTGAATTTTAACAGGGGGTGAATGTGGTAATCACCACTGTTGTGTATATTAGGAGATGTGTGGTAAGACCCTGTACTACATGTATGGGGGTAGTCCCTGCCTGCTGGCTCCACCCAGTAGGCGGAGTATAAATGTGTGTGCTCCCTGTACAGCAGCCATTTCGCCAGCAGCTGTAGGAGGCCACACACCTTAGACTAATAAAGCCTCAGTTGTATTCAACTCTTGTCTCTGTGCATTTGATCAGGCATCAATGCAAACAGTGTTTATTGTACATGCGTTCTAGGCCGCATCGATGCCATTGTCAGAGTGAAGGAGAACTGCGATTTGGTGTCAAATCCGCGCCCCTCCGCATGAGTTCCGGCGAGCAGAGCTCCTCAATGCATAAAATGGGGCTATGTATGGTCTCGGCCGCGCGGTCCCGCCTCAGGCCCCCTATCTAACGCCAGTGCCATTTTACAGCATTGTGTTTCTCGGCTAATCAAGCTGTGGGTCTTTATTCACATTTAGTTAAATCCCGCCCATATTCCATCATTATTAACTCAAGTCTGGTTCGATTATATAGACTAACTGTGCAGAATTTAGGTTATGAACAATTGCACCTTCATGCAGTTTCCGAACACACCCAGAGAATGCAATTCAGATTTTCTTTTCACGCCTGACAATATCCAAAGGGGTTGAAAATGTATACAGTGAGAAAAGGTGCACATTTTTCAATCTTGCATTGAACGGTCACCTGAATTATTCCAATATATAATTACTTCTTTCTATATTTGCTGTTGCTTCATGCAGAGTTTTACAATGTCTGCAGGTCTTCACTAAAATAGAGTATGTGCTTCTCGTGGCACTCCCAAGCTGTGCAGTGCAGAAACAAATAAATTATAGAATAACTGCAGTAAAAGAAGTCCTTTCAGCCCTTCGAGTTTGATCCGACCCTCCAAAAGAGCACCCTAGATCCACGCCCCCACACTCAAGGGGCAATTTATCATGGCCAATCCACCTAATATACACATCTTTGAACTGTGGGAGGAAACTGGAGCACCCGGAGGAAATACACGCCAACACGGGGAGAATGTGCAAACTCCACACAGACAGTCACCCGAAGCCGGAATTGAACTTGGGTTCTTGGCGCTGTGAGACAGCAGTGCTAACCATTGTGCCACCATGCATCACAAGTTAGAGACAATTTGAGCATTGTCTTGAGTTTAGCATGGCTTTTAGTTGCAAGTCAGTTCATTTTCCACATTGCACACCTATAACTAATTTCACAATAAAAAAGAACAGGCTTAATAATCATAATGATCTTCTGTTGATCCATGACTTTAATAATGCATTATTTTTTATTCAAGGGGTGCTCATATAGGAGATCCTATTTTGAACTAAAGTATCCCACAATGAGTGGCAAAATATTTCACCTGAGTGCTACATAGTACAAGTATTAATGATGTGGAGATGCCGGCGTTGGACTGGGGTGAGCACAGTAAGAAGTCTTACAACCTGGTGTTGTAAGACTTCTTACTGTACAAGTATTAAGTAAGAGCAGTTAACCAGTTTATATTCCTTCCGATGGGGAGAGCTTGTGTGAGTTGCTCATGGTGCAAAACTCTGGTTCTTGAATCATCGTTGTTGCTCAAAGTCCTTTAGAAGGTAGGATACATAAAATGGTACAGGTATTCCAGATGTCTCTTTATTACTGAGATACATTGCATTCAAATAATTTAATAATAATCATTTAAATTCCCTCGAGATGCACTCCAGCACTTTAAAATGCTTTCCCAGCAAAGACCACTCAACAGATGCAATAGAGGAATGAGGATTAAATGGAAGCAATAAAAGTTAAAACAATACATCTGTTGAATGGCTATCTCCACTGTTATTATTTTGGGAGGATATTTAACATTCTGCTTTAAATGTATCTGGCTCACTGATTATAGATTAATAGAAAGCAAATTTGATGTTGGGATGCATTAAATGATAAATACGGAGCCAAAATTGTGAGGTAATCTTACAGCTTTCTAAATCACTGGTGTGACCAGAAAGGGTATTGCAGCAATTGAAAGGATTAGCAACCAGAATGGTTAGGAGGATGGAAGGATTCAATTTTCAGGAGTGAAATTATGCAAAGTGTTTCACTGGAAAAGAGGGGGTTCAGATGCAATATGATAGCTGTTTTCATGATTTGTTAATGACCAGATCACCTGTTTCACCTTGTCCTGTAAAGAGAGATCTATACTTAAAGCCGGAATGGGCAGGAGAGTAAATTCAAAACTATCTTCTGAAAGGCGCTGATTTCAATGGAACGTATTCAGGTGGGCCAAACCAAGACAAGTAACCCAGCATTTTAACTGCCAAGACTCACTGAACTAACTCTGCGTAGACTTCTGTCTGATGGGCCGACTAGATTAACTATCTGGCTCCTGGACAGGAATGTGTGTGCAGCCAGGGACCTGTGCGAATCGACTCGAGTAGTCAGTGGGAGGGGCAAGTCTCAAATCACTCCTAAGAGGGGACAGAGTGGGGTCAGAGAAGGAAGGTTTCTGAGGGAAATTAATGGAGGAGGTTGATGGATTGGAGAAGCTGGAGCTGTGGCTATGATGGGCAGGCTAAAGACATCTTTGTGATGATTGAGGGTGAGCTCCTGCTCGCCCTCATGACAAGTAGCTTAAAACCAGGCAACATTCCAAAAATTAATTGGCTTTTCTCTGACTAATCGATTCCTCCCACCTTGTTGTTGCTGTCACCTGTAACTCCTAAGTGATGTGGAGAGAATAAATAGCATCAGCATGCTGTACTTGGTCCACTTTAAGTTGGTTCCTGCCGTTTTTAGTGGGGTCTTTAACGAGAGTCTGACACATCCAGTGAATACAGTTGCCAGAAATGGGATGAAGTTGGGCAATTTTGACATTTTAAACATACACTATCCTCCCACTCTCTCCTAAATAATTTTGATACAGGGCATATACGTGAAGCTTATCTACCTTTCCACCATTAAGACTTTCCTCATCTCATGTCGCGGTTTGTTGTCAACTAACTGACAGAGATTGATCACTATGATTATTGAACCAATCAATTATTGTTCCCATATTTCTTATAAATAAATTAAAACTTGTTGCAACAATGGAGTTTTTTTATGACAATTTAGATTGTTTGAAGCCTGAATTTCCACTTGCAAGTAATTTGTTGCTTAATATGTGAACTTATTCAATCAATTAGACTGTTGAATTAGATTGATAACAATTATACCCAGATAGATTGAAGCAAATTTCATTTGGGATGTGAATATATGAGGAATTAAAATGTGATTGTGTTATTCACATCATGCGTTCAATGCACAGAAAAGGGGTGTTAAGCGAGGCAATAATGGATACTTGTAAAGGCGACTGTGAACATAGGACATACAGTGCAGAAGGAGGCCATTCGGCCTATCGAGTCTGCACCGACCCACTTAAGCCCTCACTTCCACCCTATCCCCATAACCCAATAACCCCTCCTAACCTTTTTGGACACTAAAGGCAATTTAGCATAGCCAATCCACGTAATCTGCACGTCTTTGGACTGTGGGAGGGAACCGGAGCACCCGGAGGAAACCCACGCAGACACAGGGAGAGTGTGCAGACTCCACACAGACAGTGACCCAATGGGGAATCTAACCTGGGACCCTGGCGTTGTGAAGCCACAGTGCTATCCACTGTGCTGCCGTGCGTCTGTAAAGGTGACACATGTCTGATAGGCACTTGTTATGGGTCTCACTCATGGTCAGGAGAAGTATTGTCTGTGGGTTCTGTAACAATTATTCCTTGTGGAACAGAATCCAACAAAAATACTTGGGGGTGTAATGTCCAAATTCTTTTGAAAATAATATAAAGGGTTAGGCATAGACTGAGAGGATCAAATATCTGATGCAACAATTGTTCTTGTAGTATGGATCTAGGTCTTGTCTGAAGGAGTGCACAATTACATTTGAGGAGCAGTGAACATTTATGTTGAAATTTTTCTGACAATATCAGATATAGTGATTCGATACATTGTATATAATCTGTGGAAGGTCTGATTCTTTTGTGCCTGATAGATTTTTATTGTTCTCTGCCTGCTTCATTGTATTTTTATGTACTTACGAGATAAATCTCATGTGGCATTTTGTACAAGTGAATAAGCACACATGCTAAATGCGAACATGAAATATGATGCTGTTGACAGGAAATGTGCAATCAATATTACAGAAAAAGAATGCATTGATTTATGCAACACCCAACTGTCACAACTTTGGAACCAATGAAGTGTTAATGAAGCTACCATTTTCTGTGCAGAAAAGTCTCAACAGCAACAGGTTGAAGAAGCAACGTAATTCTGTTTCGGGGGCAGCATGGTGGTGCAGTGGTTAGCACAGCTGCCACACGGTGCCGAGGTCCCAAGTTCGATCCCGGCTCTGCGTCACTGTCTGTGTGGAAGTTTGCACATTCTCCCTGTGTTTGCGTGGGTTTCGTCCCCACAACCCAAAATAAGTGCAGGCTAGGTGGATTGGCCATGCTAAACTGCCCCTTAATTGGAAAAAATGAATTGGGTACTCTAAATTAAAAAAAATAATTTAGTGTCAGGGATATTCTTGAGAGAGAAAGACTGGCCAGCATGCAGGGAGAACTCATTTGCTTATCCTTGATATGGTAGAGATTTTCAGAATCATCAGGGGAGAAACTTTATTTTCGCTGAAGCATTGGGAACCGCAGAACATTGACTGAAGGTGATTGGTAAATCAGGACCAAAAAAACCTTTTGATGCAGCACACGGTTAGAATCTGGAATGCTTTGCCTAAGAGTGTTGTGGAGGCAGATTCAATTGAAAAATTCAAAAGAGAATTGGATATTTGTCTGAAGAGAAACAAAAATTGCAGGGATCGGAGAAAATGTGGGGGAGTGGGACGAGGTAATGGAGTTAGGATTGCTTAATGAGTGGAGGAATCTGACCGGTGTATTCCAGTACTGTCTAGGAAATGGAATCTCAAACTAAAGACCTTGCTCTGTGTTAGGAAAACAAAGGTAATTTTAAGGGGTTTATATCTGTTTCGGTAAACATTGGAAATAAGGGGCGCAGATTAGCGGAATTCTCAGTGTCGTTTGGGACGGGTTTGGCTGGGTGTTTCCCGTTGGCTATGTCGGTGAGATCGACACTGCTATTTAACCACACGGTCACTTTTTTGGGGCTTGGGGAGTTTCTCCCCTGTCTAGCCCACGTTTTAAAAAACATGTAATAACAGGGGAGCTGAACATGCCAGCCAAACTGGCTCTTCAGAGATCGGACCGCCATTTTGAAAGGGTTCACTGATCTCTAAGTGAGCGTGAGGGTCACCCATAACCCCCATTCATGGGCAATGTCACCCCCACACAAAAGGGCATTATCCCAAACCCCCCAAGTGAGGACACCCCGCTGTGGTGTTGCTGAGGGCCCCTCTTCATCCCCTCCAAGCTTTTGGAGGCCCCTTCATCCTTGCCCTTGAACTCACCACCCTTCATACCTCCCCTCTTTCCCACTTTAATGGGCATGGCCTCTCTCATGCTGTAGCCCTTGGCACCTGGCACCTGGACACTCTGGCAGTGCCCCAGCTAGCCTGGCAGTGCCATCCAGGCACTTGTCAGTGCCACCCTGGCAGTGCCAAGCTTCCCAGGTGCCAGAGGGAGAGCCAGGGTGTTAACCTGCCCTGTCCCCGACCATCCAGGGTCTACAATAGCACGGGAGACCCCCCAGGTGCCGTTCCACCTGGTCCACGTTTATGTGGACCAGTACTAATTGGTACCTGCTGGGGTCTCCTCAGTGAGGCCGACAGATCCTGGGAGCTGGTAAGGTCCGGCGTCTGCATAGTTAAGTGAGCACTTAAGCTCACTTAACTATGTGGGTCTGCATCCCACCCATTGCGGATGGATCCAGATCACGACGTATTGTAAGATCTCTTTAGAATTCGCACAGCATCATGACCATCTGGAATCCTGGAAGAGGCCTCTCACAGCATTTACCAGCTGCATGCCATCCCGGTTCTGGTGGGACGTGACTCATAAATCGTGTCCAAGTTATAGTTTAAGGTGGGATGAATTTAATGTTCCTGTGCCTGTGACTTACTTTTAGATTCATGTTGGGCAACGGTGTTTGTATATCTGGGGGTTGGTTAAGTTCCAACTGGGTTTCCATGGTGATAGAGAAAGCTGCAGTGTGAAGAATAAATATAGGGTGTGATCTATTGGGAGAAGCACTAAGCGAGGCAGCGAGAACAAGTTACTGGGAGCTTCCTGCCGGCCGACCCGGCAAGACCCTGACAGGTATCTAACGTCAATTAGGTCCGGAAATAATCCCCTACGGCTTCACGGCAGAAATGGCCATCCCACCAGCTAATTCGCCTAACCCCACTGAACAGCCCCCCGCTGACATGGGGGAGAGCACATAAAGCACTCCCTCCAAACATGCCATCACAGAGACCTGCTCCATGATTTGGAGATGCCGGCCTGTCCTGGCTGCTGGACGCCGTGGAGTCGTGACGGGACATCCGACCCCTGAGGAGTCAGGGAACCAGCCACAGGGCCGGTAGTGCTGGGAGTCAGTGCAGCGGTCGTCAGCTCGGATAGTGTGACCAGGAGGACCACAGTCCAATGCAGGAAGAAGACCAGGCTGCACGGGTGAGTTGACATCTGAACCTGGCATCAGTCCTGCTGCCACATCCCAGATCTCCACCCTCCTGCCCCCAACAAGTCAGCGGCTGGCACCGCACACTACCCCCTCCCCCAGCACACCATTGAGCCTTTACCCCGGCATACCTGAGCACGCACCAGCACAACGCACCCATGCCCAGCAACAGTGTCCACACCTGTTGCCAGGATGCTGAATATCAGAGCTCTCGCACCCATATGAGGAACGGGCTCTGGAGATTGGGGGGGATGACTGAGGATAGAGTGGACACCGACAGCGAAGGTGGCCTGCACCGCAGGGGTGAGGATCCACTTCCCCGACAACCAGATGACCTGCACCGACATCAGTAGTTCACGTCAGACAAAATTATCCTTTTTCATTGACTAGAAGCCCATTCTTTTGCACGGTCTCCATCTGATTGTGACCCCCACCCCCAGCCCCTCGCTGCCTCCCAAGAGAACACTTCGGAAGAGGGCTCTGAGAATGCCACCATCAATATGTTATGGCTGTCATCCCCACCATTCACACACCTCAGTGGGTGATATTGATGCTGATGCACAAGAGGCGGATGCCAAACCTTCAAGGGAGCCAGCAGTCGGAGGTCTGCTGGATCCCATGGCTCAGCTGCGTTCCAGCCAGATGCCTTGCCTCTGGACAAGATTAGGAATTGATGCAGATGCTAGGGTGCGACCGTAAGATTCAGGAGGGGATGTCATCGACACTCCAGCTAGTGAGTAACCAATTTGAGGAGTCCCAAAGGACACGGGCACAGGAAATGGTTCTGTCAAGCTGCAACTGAGTCAGTGACAGCCATGGCTGAGGGCCTTGACATCATGTCCCAGTTGCAGGGTGACATGTCCCAGAGACTGCCAAGGTGCTGCAGAGTATGTCCCAGTCACTGAGGAAGGGTGGGGAATGGGGGTGCACAATGGGCGAGGGGGTGTAATTGGTGGGGGCAGAGGGGAGAGAGGGGGAGAGAACTGGGAGAAGGGTGACCTTGGGCTATAAGAAGTTGGCGAAGTTGAAGATCTCACTGGCCCTCCGGGCATGCCGGACCCTCACTGCCAATTGGCCTCCTTTCCATGGGTCCTCCCTAGCCTTCTTTTCCAGCCCTTCATGATACCATTCCACCACAAAGCACACAACCTTCTGGAGGTGTCCTCTAGTACACCACTAGAATGGTCCATGCAGCGGAAATGCATTTTCAGCATTCCGATGCACTGCTCAATGACAGCACAGGTGGCAATGGGCCTTGTTATATTGGGTTTTTGCATCGATCTCTGTCCTATCTGCTGGCGTCATCAGCCAGGACCTCAGTGGGTACCTCTTATCCCCAAGCGCCAACCTGTCAACCTGGAGGTGGTCCGAGAAGATGCCAGGCATCTCCAAGTATCCCAGGATGTAGCTGTCTGCACAGTCCCTGCGAAGCGTATACACACATGCGTGATCCAGAGGTGGTGGTCACACACGGGTTGAGCATCAGGGACAGAGCCCTGATTAATGATGGGCGCTCCCTGTTGCCCCAGTGTGTGCAAGGCAACATGCATGCCATCATTACCACCAGGACCAGGGAAACCCCGGTGATAGCGGAGAATCCTGCTGCCCAGGCATCTTGATGGGCAGGGTCCAGCTCGAAGATCATATAGTCAGATGCCTGGACATTAGGGATGCGGCAGACGATCACGCCCTTAGAATTGTTTTCTGCAGGGGTAACTATCTGCAGGGGTAACTCGCCAGCAAGATCGGCTCCTCAGAGAGTGGGCCGCCATTTTGAAAGGGTGCCCTGATCTCAAAGTGAGTTTGAGGGTCCTCCACACCTCCCCACACACCCCACCCCAACCACAGACAACCCCCCTGCAGACATGGGCAATACCCCCCAACCCTTGACCCCTAAGGGGCAATCTCCCCTGCCTCAATGAAGGTTATGGTGACCCTGACCCACACCCATTAATCCTAGTGGGCATCAGGGCAGTGCCCCTCCCCAAGTGAGCATACCCCGCAATGGGGGTGCTAAGGTACCCCCCCCTTGAGGGGCCCTCCCATTTCAGTACCTTTTTCAGGCCCCTTTCTTGACCCCCATCCTTCATATCCATGTTCACTCCCCCTTTTCATGGTCATGGGTCATGGCCCCCTCAGACCCCTTCCCTTGCCAATCTGGCACTTCCCCAGTCACCCTGGCAGTGCTAAGTTGCCACCCTAACTGCTCTTGACACCCTGGCAGCCCAGACCACTCGGGGGGGGGGGGAGGGAGGGGGGGGGGGGTGCCCCAATATCTTCCAAGGCCCCTGGAGCAGCCACATGCCTGGACTCACCTTGTGGAGACCAGTACGAAGTGACGTCCGGGTGAGGCCTCGCCGATGCGGCCGGTGACTCAAACTGGCTGGACATATTTAAAGGAGTCGGTTTCATCATGCCCGCCGATATTGTGCTCCAGATCATGTCTAGCGCCACAGGTCAGCTGGCTGACCCGTGCTTCGGCACCTGTCATGAAGCCCATTTTAGACTTCTCCTGGAGCAACAGAATTGGTACTGGAGCATGATGGAAAAATTGCACCCAATGTATCTTATCTGAGAAAATGAACAATGTATTGTTATTTCAAAATATGGGTACTGAACATCTATTAAGAAGATGGACACTCTATATTTAGAAAATGCACATTATGTGGCATTTGAGTGGACAGACAGTGCATGCCATTTGACCAGATGGACAGTGAGTGTCTTTGGAGAGGATCAACAATGTGTCTCACTTAAGAGGTTGGACAGTGTCTGTAACTTGAGAAATTGACAGTGGGTGTCATTTAGAAAGATTGTCGGTGAGTCTTGTTTGACAAGGCGGAAAGTATGTGTCATTTTGGAAGATGGACAGTGGACTTTGTTTAAGAAGCTGGGGAGTGAGCGGGACTCGAGGAAATAGAAAGTGTATCATTTTATGAGAGGGACAGTGAGTGTTATTTGTGGATATGGACACGATGAGTGGAATTTTATCAGGCCACAGAAGGAAGGTAACAAAATAATGGTAAAGTAACAAAAAAACTGATAACTCAGGATCCTAATGTGACTCCGTCCTGTTCGGCTTTCCCAGGGGTAGGTTATGACTGGAACAGGAAATCTCCCGGGTCACCTTGGAAACTATGTGAAGTGTTTAAAAAGACAATTGGGGTAATTTTGTGCATGGATTCTCTCCTAAACAGCATAAAATTCCCACACTGTCTGCAACCCAGCAAGCTGGAGAATGCAATTTCACAGCAGCAAGAAATTCTGCAGTGAAACTGACTGGAGGGAAGGCTTTGATCAGTTACTCTGAAGAGCTCCAGCCATGGACATTGAGAGACTGCGATTCAAAACGTTTCTTCTCTCAGAGAGTGCTTTCTCTGCCTTACAGGGATTTGCCAACTTCTTGGAAGGCAGGTCACCTATTGAGCACTTCTCTACAATTCAGTTCCACATCCCTCTTGCTAGCTTTCAACAGGGCATGGGAGCATTTCATGTAACTCCACCTTTCACCTCTGTTGAGGATCAAGGGCAGGAAGCATTGCCACCTACCCCAACAGCAGCAGGAGACACACCAACAGCAGCCCAGATGCCCTCATTTCAGCCACTTCAAGGATGCGGGGGATAGAAACTGAAATCCAACTGGTAGGAGACGAATCTTCCAACACAGCGTTCACAGGCAGATCAGATCTCTTGACATGTCGGAGCACATGCCTCAGGAGACTCAGGAGGCTGACATCTGCAGCCTCCTGGACAAGACCTCCTCTCCAGTGGACTAGGTGGGCATGTATTGCCAATGATCAATAAACTACCTGCCACATTAGGATCATCATCCACATCCCCCCAGACCACCAAATGGCATCTATCCCCATCCCTACATCTCTGCTTCTCATCACTTTGAGTACCCTCTTCTCCGGCAAGGAAAGAAAGCAAAAGGGTTATAGCTTGTGTACAAAGAAGAGAAGGACACCATTTGTGGAGGATGAGGCCTGAGTATGAAGGGTCAAAGACCAAGGGTGAGCAGGTGTATTGGATGTTTGGATGGGTATCTGAGGTGCATGGAAAGATAGGGACGAGCGGACCTGAAAGGTGTGTTGACCTGAGGAGTGTTGTGCAGGAGAATGCTGATGGGCAAGGTAGCAAGTGGGCTTGGCACCTGAAAGTGTTATGCCACTCGCTTGTCATGCCCTGCTGACATCATGGATCCTCTCATTGTCTGTGTCCAGGTTGGAGGAAGCATATTCAAGTTGCTGACTTCTTCAGCCATTTTCAACAGATGCCTGTCTTATTGAAGGTATTGCACTTTTTCTCCTGTTCTTGGGAGAACCCAGTGTTGTCCCTGAGCTGGACTTAGAGATAAGAAGTTTGTTGTGTTTTGCACTCTGGGATAACACAGGCTGCAACTCGATACAGCTTTGATCAACAGATACTCCAGATGTTGAAGTAAGTTCAATGTGATTTATTGAACCATTAGCACAGTTCTCTATGAGTTTGACTCTCCTGCTAATCTTGCTATCGTAACTCAGTCTAACTAACCAGCTCTAAGCTACGTGGTGGGTGTGATGCTTCTGATCTGCCCCTGTCCTACTCTCTAAGTGTCGCCTGTGGAAAGAGCCAGAGCATGTGTGCCCTGTCCTTATATATGGGTTGTGTAATGCCCCCTTGTGGTAGTGTCACCTCTGCGTGTCTTGACTGCCCATTGGTCGTGTCCTATTCTATGTGTTCATTAGCTGTATGTCTGCTTGTCATGACGTCTCTGGTGCTCTCTCTAATGTTTACTTAGTCGTAGTGTATTTACATTAACCCCTTGTGTATTTACAGTGATGCATATCACCAAAAGGGTAAGAGTGAAAAGCTCAGGGAACAGTCTTCCCATCTCTCCTCTCCATTCCTGCTGGTTTTGCCACCTGAAAAATGTAAATGCTGCTGAGCTTTCCCGAAACATAACATAGTCCCTTTAAATCTTCCTCTGACAGAATGGACCGTAGCATCCCAGCCCACGTTTCTAATAGGTTGTGGTATCTGGAGGTAGGATGTCAATTGGGTTACTCGGGTAAAGTGCAACTGGAAGGGCAACTTATTGGGATGTCAGGCTTGTGGCAAGAGAATGATCTTGTCATTACGCCCGAGACTAATGCAGTAAGATTTTGCCCTGTGTGACCTTTGAGAAAGTAAGCAGTGTGTGTTATTTGGGAAGACGGACAGTAAGTTTGAATGGTGAAGATGGACATTAAGACAGATTTTATTTGAGAAGATGAACTGTGGGTATTATTTACAGGATGGACACTGTGTGTCATTTATGAGACACTGGAAGCAAGCATCATCCATACCCATTTTTTACAAATGGGCTTATGGCACAGTGATTTAGGTTATCACTTTTGACTTCTTTCTCTCAACCCTGCTGTCTGAACTGGGAGCCACTAACTATGTACATATCAGGTAATGAACTACCCAGCTCATTTGTATTCTGATTGATGCATTTATGCAATAAGACACTAAGAGAGAAATTGGAATCATTATTTATTGAAATATATATAGAGGCATGATAAACAATTGGATGGCAAGCCAAAGAAGGAACTGTTAATATTCATCTGTTAGTTTCTGGGATATAATGTTGAAGATTTAAGGATTGGCTTGGTGATCAAGGAAACGGTTGGTCATAGAGAGAAGTCAGAGGTTTCCTTTGTTTTTGGGATGATCCTGGAGCACATAGGTGGCTTTGGCAGAGGAGAATGAGGCTCAATACCTTGTGCGGTTCAACCAGAACTGATGATCAAAGGCTAATTTATGCAGTTGTAAGCTACTTGAGGAGAGTTTTGTCCAAGGGCGGATGCAGAATGATGTGGCATTGGGAGAGATATAAAGTGGGGTGGGTAGGTGAGTGGTACAAGAATATGATTGGAGGAGGCTTCATCCATGACAGAGACTGCAGAAGTAGGGGGCTGCAGGAGATACCAAGGCTGAGAAGGTGACTTGGTTTTAAGGAGCACACCAATGCGTTTTTCTTTTATAGGGCAAATCATAGAAACAGATAGACTGCTTGGTAAGGACATTTGTGAGCCAAGTTAGAATGTCAATGTTGTGGTGATATGCACCACTGCAAATACACAAGGGGTTAATGTAAATACACTCCAACTAAGTAAACACTAGAGGGAGTACAAGAGACATCATGACATGCAGACATACAGCTAATGAACACATAGAATAGGACACGACCAATGGGCAGTCAAGACACCCAGAGGTGACACTACCACAAGGGGGCATTAAACAACCCATATACAAGGGCAGGGCATACATGCTCTTTCTCTTTCCACAGGCGACACTCAGAGAGAAGGACAGGGGCAGATCAGAAGCATTAACCCACCGCATGGCTTAGAGCAGACTGGTTAGTTAGACTGAGTGACTATAGCAAGATTAGCAGGAGAGTTGAACCCAAGTAGGAGAATTGTTAACTGTTCAATAAATGTGTTAAACCTATCTCCAAGTCTGAACCTTCCTTTGTCAGAGCATACAGCAAGGAAGCAGCTTATGCTACATGAAGAAGCATAACACAACAAATGTAATCATCCAAAATACGAACATGGGTGACTAAGGGGCTTGTGTACCTATGAATGGACATTTTGAAGGGAAATACAGAGCAGGTGTTGATGAATAACATGCTGATTGTCACTGGAGGCAGCAACAAATCAAGTGAGGTGGATAGTCTAGAGGTTATAAGGTTATTCCCCAGCACAAATGCTCGGTAGGAAGGTAAACTAGGAACGCAAATGGAGTAGTTGGGCCACTTCCAAGGAGGCAACCACAAGCTAAGATAGCAAAAATCAGGCGGATCAAACCCGAGATCTTTCTAGTCTCGAGGACTCATCTACTCCTGGTTTTCATCAGCTGAGTCATCAGAGGGGCAAGTGGAATAACATATTCCTGACATATGGCAAAACAACAGCTGTGATGCAGCATGAAAGTAGTACCAGCGTCTGAGCTTGATGACAATGACTGACTATCATCTGGATCATTCCAAACCTTGAAACTGAAACTGCCAATTGAAAAGGTAACTTTATGAAGTTATGTTATCGTTGTTCTTCGAATGTTTCTTCCACATTGGGTGGGACCTATGCAGCGCATTTGAAATATTTACTTGCACTTTCTGCTTTAACCTGCTTTGTCAAAAATCTGCATATTTATTAGCGAGCGCTTTGAATTGACCAACCATGCAAAAACAAAATCACACCTTTGTATCAGGAAGTGTGACTCAGCTGCGGGAATATTAGAAAGTTGTAGACGTGCCAAGTAAGCAAATGGTATAAATAGCTGTACTGAGGTGGCATTCTCATCATTTTGCTGGGTTGATTTCTGAGCCTATTCCTTAAGTTCTTATGTTTGCTGCTATTCATCTGATGGCTTGTTAACACTTTCTTCAAATCAACTCAAGGTTGGTACTGTTATTGTGAGCTACGGAACAGACTCTAATCTTGTTATACATCTGTGTGAGTATTTGGTTGTTGGAATTATGAATTATCAAGCTGAACACCATGGGCTGGATTCTCTGATTTTGAGGTGTAGCTACACCCACAATGCAGTTCGGGAGGGAGCTCCAGGATTCTGACCCAGAAACAGTGAAGGAATGGCTATATATTTCCAAGTTGGAGTGGTGAGTAACTTGGAGGGGAACCTCCCAGGTACTGAGGTTCCCAGGTCTCTGCTGCTCTTGTCGTTCTAGATGGTAGTGGTCATGGGTTTAGAAGGTGCTGTCTACGGAACCTTGGCGAGTTTCTGCAGTACATCTTGTAGATGGTACACACAGCTGCCACTGTTCATCGGTGGTGGAGAGATTGAATGTTTGTGGAAGGGGGAACAATCAAGGGGGCTGCTTTGTCCTGGATGGTGTCAAGCTTCTTGAGTTTTGTTGAAGCTGCACTCATCCAGGCAAGTGGAGAGTATTCCATTACACTCCTGACTTGGGCCTTTTAGATGCTGGACTGGCTTTGGGAGGTCAGGAGGGGAGTTACTCGCCACAGGATTCCTAGCCTTTGACCTATCCTGGTAGCCACAGTATTAATATGGCTAGTCCAGTTCAGTTTCAGATCAATGGTAACCACCAGGATGTTTATTGTGGGGATTTAGTGATGGTAATGCCATTAAATGTCATGGGGCGATGGTTAGATCCTCTTTTGTAGAAGATGGTCATTGTCTTGCACATGTGTGGTGCAAATGTAACTTGCCACTTGTCAGCCCAAGCCTGGATATTGTCCAGGTCTTGCTGCATTTGGACATGGACTGCTTCTTTATCTGAGGAGTCGTGAATGGTGCTGAACATCATGCAGTCATCCGCACACATCCCCACTTCTCACCTTATGATGGGAGTTCATTGATGAAGCAGCTGAAGATGGTTGGGCCAAGGACACTACCCTGGGGAACACCTGCAGTGATGTCCTGGAGCTGAGATGATTGACCTCCAACCACCACAACCATTTTCCTTCTGCCGGAATGACACCAACTATCGGAGAATTTTACTCCTGACTCCCATTGACTTTGTTTGTTTTAGGGCTCCTTGATGCCATTCTCAGTCAAATGCTGCATTGATGTCACCTCTGACGTTCAGCTCTTTTGTCCATGTTTGAATGAAAGCTGTAATGGGGACAGGAGCTGAGTGACCCTGGCGGAACCCAAACTGAGCATCCGTGAGCAGGTTATTGCTGAGTAAGTGCCCCTTATTAGGACCGTTGATGACTCCTTCCATCACTTTCCTGATAATGGAGAGTAGACTAAGAGGGCGGTAATTGGCTGGATTGAATTTGTTCTCTCTCTTGTGTACAGGACATACTTAAACAATTTTCCATATAGCCTTTGCAGTATCCAGTGCCTTCAGCCATTTTGTGATATCATATGGAGTGAAGCGTATTGGCTGAAACTGACATATATGATGCTGGGGACCTCCTGAGGAGACCGAGATGGATCATCCACTCGGCACTTTTGGCTGAAGATTGTTGCGAATGCCTCAGCCTTGTCTTTTGCACAAATGTGCTGGGCTCCTCCATCAGTAAAGATGGGGATAATTGTGGAGCCTCCTCTTCTAGTGAGTTGTTTAATTGCCCACCACCATTTATGGCTGGATATGGCAGGACTGCAGAGCTTAGATCTGATGCATTCACTATGGAAACGCTTAGCTCCGCCTATTACTTGCTGCTTATGCTGCTTGGCACACAAGTAGTCCGATGTTATAGCTTCACCAGGTTGACACATCATTTTTCGGAATGCCTGGTGTTACTCCAGGCGTGCTCTCCTGCACTCTTCATTGAACTATGGTTGATCTCTGGCTTAGTGGTAATGGTACATTGGAGGATATGCTGTACCATGAGGTTGCAGATTGTGGTTGAGAACAATTCTGCTCCTGCTGGTGACTCACAGCACCTCACGGATGCCCAGTTTCGAGTTGCTAGATCTGTTTGGTGTCACAAAACACAATGGAGGGTATCCTCAATGTGAAGACGGGACTTTGTCTCCACAAGGACTGTGCGGTGGTCACATCTACTCATGCTGTCATGGACAGATGCATCTGCAACAGGCAGGTTGGTGAGGATGAGGTCAAGTACGTTTTTCCCTCTTGTTGGTTCCCTCACCACCTGCTGCAGTCCCAGTCTAGCAGCTATGTCCTTTAGGACCCGGCCAGCTTGGTCTGTGGTGGTACTGCCGAGCTACTCTTGGTGATGGACATTGAAATCCCCACCCTGATGGTGGACGGCCTATGGTAATCAGCAGGAGGTTTCCATGCCTATGTTTAACCTGAGGCCATGAGACTTCATTTGGTCCAAAGGTGATACTGAGGACTCCCAGGACAACCCCCTCGTGACTGTACACCATTGTACTGCCAATTCTGTTGAATCTGTCTTCCTAGTGAGACAGGACAGGAATGGTGATTTTGGTGTCTGTAAGGGGACATTGTCTGTAAGGTATGATTCTGTGAGTATGTCAGGCTGTTGCTTAACTAATCTGTGAGACAGCTCTCCCAACATTGGCACAAGCCCCCAGATGTTAGTAAGGAGGAGTTTGCAGGGTCGGCAGTGCTGGGTTTGCCGTTGTCATTTCTGGCACAGGGTGATCCATCTGTTTAATTCCTTTTTCATGAATACAAGTGGTTGGCTTGCTAGACCATTTCAGAGGGCACTTAAGAGTGAACCACATTGCTGTGCATCTGGAGTCACAAATCTGCCAGATCAGGTAAGGATGGCAGATTTCCTTCCCTAAAGGACATTGGTGAACCAGATGGCTTTTTACGACAATGGCTTCATGGTCATCATTAGACTTTTAATTCTAGATATTTTATTCTGTTTAAATTCCATCACCTGCTGTGATGGCATTTGAACTGGGTCCCCCAGATCATTATCCTGTATTTCTGGACTACTAGTCCAGTGACAATACCACTGTGCCACCTCCTCCCCTCTGGACTATTGCTCTGCCCTGGGAACCATCTGAAAAAGTGTCTTAAATCGCAAAATCGAATGGTTCATCAGGCTTACACAAGTAATTGGGAGCCGGTTTATCTCAGTTGGCGAGCAGTAGTTTTGTGATGCAGAGAAACGCCAGCAGCGCGGGTTCAATCCCCGTACCGGCTGAGGTTATTCATGAAGGCACCACCTTCTCAACCTTTCCTGAGGTGTGGTGATTCTCAGGTAAAAAAATCACCAGTCAGTTCTCCTCAAAGAGGAAAGTAGCCTTTGGCCACCTGGGACAATGGCGACTTTATCTTTTACACTAATAATTACCCAGAAAAGTTAGGAAAGTTAAAACCTCTTCTAACATCTGGTTAACTACTGTAAACACTCGAGTCTGTCACCCACAGGACTCCCCACACTCTCCCCACGCCATTCCCCACAACCCCAGCATTCCAACAATCTCCCCTCCGCAGGCCAGCACCCTGCTCAAGAAATGACCCCCTCCCCCAAAACTCCAATCGCCCGTAGATCCAACCATTGCCTGACCCTGCCCCCCCCCCCCCCCTCCCCCCGGGTGGAGCTGACCCCAATCCCCTTGATGTACCGCAGCCCAATGGCCTGGCCTGACGACAGCCGACCTCCTACCTTCCCAAACCGCTAACCTCTTACGATCTGCCTCTGACCCCCCCAAACTCACCACACCCCACCACTGTCCGGTACAAAACCTCCCCACACCCTCAGATCAGTACCCCATGCTTCCCCAAACCTCCAAACCCCTCCCACCCCCATGGACTCCTCAACCCCTGATCTCCAGCCAGGATCCCCTCTGATGCCCACCTCTGCATACCCCCCACCTCCCTGACCATCCAAATCCTATCCACTTACCTGAGACACTCCTCTCTGGCCTGTCAATTGCACTGAGCCCTTTAAACATCGCAGGGGCGTTCCTTGCCGAGGCCAGTTTAAAAAAAGACGAGAAACACCCCGCTAAACATGCCCAAAACGGGACTTTCCTCCCATTAAATAACGGCCAAAGAATTTGATTCAAGATTTAGAACATTTACATAATTAACTTATTTCTTTTGGCATAGTCCATGATTACTTTGGAGGCTGTGTGTGGCATTCAGCTGCTCGCCTCCTCTGTTCCTTTAAAACCGCTGCTCAAATATATCCTGTTGGCATCCAAGTATTTCTAACTATATGTAATCCCAGCACAGGTCAATTACAAAGCAGCAATCTGCTCATCATTTGCAGGCTCCAAGCCACAGACATCACCCAACCCATCCAAACCTTTTCCACTTGCATCTTGTTTCATGCTAGGTTCCACTCACCAATCATCTCCTCCTTGCCAATCCCAATTTGAGCTCTCTCTCTCACAGCATCAGATTGAATGCTCTCACCGTCATCGATAAAATCATTGTTCCCCTGCAACCATTTCCAGCTCTACAATGCAGAATGCCACTGTACATTTTCCAATCTTAAATATTCAGGATTTCAAAAATTGACCTCTGCCCCCAGAGTTATTGCCGCTTAACCCTCTTTAATTTCCTTTCAAGTCTGACTCTCTCTTTTCCTCTTTGAGTGTTGCCACTTTACAGGTGTTTCCCACCCTCTATTGCCACCGTTTCCTTTCCAAATGATACCTATTCCAGAAATGGTCCCATCCCACTGCAGACGTCTGCCAGTACCTGACATTTATTTAGTTCAACTCTAACAGTGAGTTCCATCCATTTGTTCATTGTATATCAACCCACCATTCATATTACCACAGTCCAGCAAACATGCTCATTGAGGGTGGCACAGTGGTTAGAACTGCTGCCTCACAGCGTCAGGGACCTGGGTTCAATTCCTACCTGGGGTCAATGTATGTGTGGAGTCTGCACGTTCTCCCCGTGTCTGCGTGGGTTTCCTCTGTGTGCTCCAGTTTCCTCCCACAGTACAAAGATGTGCAGGCGAGGTGGACTGGCAGTACCTGAATTGCCCTTTAGTGTCCAAAATGTTAGGTGGGTGACGGGGATAGGGTGGGGCCATGGGGTCTCTTTCAGAGGGTCGGCACAGACTCGATGGGCCGTATGGCCTCCTTCTGCACTGTAGTGATCCTATGATTTCCAGGGTTCCAGGCCACTGGGGGATAAGACATTGTCCAAGTACCTCTTTGTTACCAAAATTACAATGTTACTTCATGGGAATGGGTAGTGGTGATGACAGCATGTAACCATAACTCATTAAAATTTAACAGAAACACTGTTTACCTCGAATGGATAATGCTGTAAATGCCAATTGACAACTTCAAGATCCAATATATCCTGTGCTAACCGGGGAATCGGATTTTAGCTGTGCATTACTTTCAATGAATTGGTTAGCATCTGTGGGAGGTTCCTGTGTGAGTGCTTTTCTAATGGAATTGTCAATCTGTTTATACAACATTGTTTAATCTGCTGGATGCTCGACACGAAAGTTAGTTGTTACAACAGCTTAATATTAGTCAAAAAGTGTATTTTTAGATCAATACAATGCTCAGTACATGGAGCATGCTGCACTTCTGGTTTAATGGCTGGTAATGGAGTTGGTGCAGTAATTACTAACATCTATTTATTATACTCATTACATTCATAACAGAGACATCAATAACATAATGGAAATGATGACTCTACTGCCAATATTAGAAAACTGCCACTTACTTGCAGGTAATGACATGGCCTTAAAGATGATTTTATTTCCTGATGGATGAGAGGTTTCTCCAAATTAAGTGATGACTTCCGATAAGCTTCCTTCGCCTGGCTTACAGTCAGTGTGGACCAGGAGCTTCTTTTCATATATTTCCCCTCGGGTGTCATGGGTAACCCCTCACAGGCAGAACATTTAACATCATTGTTGCTTTTTGACATCTTCAAAGTAAGATCACTGAAGGCCCCCTGAATATTTTCTGGATAGTACTGAGAGATATGGTCGATGTGATGTCTGCTCATTGCGCTTGCTGTACGGTATGTACTATCACTGTCTAAGTTGTCATCTGAACTCCACCAGGCAGACATTGAAGACTTATGCTTGGGCTCTGGCTTTCGTTCCTTGCTTTTACTCCTCTTGCCGTGTTTGGGATGGTGGGAATGGTGGTGATCATCCGAATGGCGCCCTTCGCTTTTTGTGCCATTCATGTTTCCTTTTGATGTCCCTTCCAACGAGTGAGATTTGGTGAAAAGTTTTTGGACAGAATGCACAAGGTGCCGTATTCTGCCAGGACTTTCACTTCGCTGTTCGGTGGCAGTGGACGTTCGTTGATACTGCAGGGTATGAAAGCCATCACGCTGCAGAGGCAACTGTTTTTCAAACTGATCCAGCAGATTAGCTGGAATGCGATTAATCTTGCTGCCCGTGTGCGAGACACTCGTGCAGTCGTCCCTGGAATCATAATGTGAGGTGTAGTGCATTCTTGGGAAAGTACTGCTTGACATGTGCTCCCCTACCATCATGGGGATCATACAATCAGAATGTATTGAACTTCTAGGCGAACAACGGTGATGGTCCATTTGGCAGCTGTCAGTTGGGCTGAGCAAGTACGACTGCCTAGAATCCAAGCCATGGTGCATATGGTCATGAGAATGCTCACAGTCATCAGCCACCAGGCCACAAGTGTGTGCTGAGCTGAGCTGGGGATGAGTACGGCTACTAGTTAATCCTTTCATGGTCCTTGATGAAGGAGAATATATGTCTTCATTGAAGTGCTGTGAAGGTGACCATGAGAACTGCTGGTCTGTCAACAAAAGAAAACAAAAAACAAGTTAATATAAACAACAGTAAAGGATTTGATGGCCTTGCACTTTATTAAACACCAGTGAATGTAAATAAATCAATGCAACCTGGACACAACCATTGATTTAATATCCTACATTACTCTAATACAAATGAATGCATGCTATATACATGATTCTATTTCAGCAGTTCATCAGTTTATTGAAGCATGGGGAATTATGTCTCATTTGTTTCAATAAAAATACTGGCCTCAGATATTCCAGATGTTAAAGAAGGTCTTGTCACCAATAAATATCCAAATTATTGTAATCTGCTAAATACCAGTTCTCAAAATATGCACATCTTCTGTAACGCAAAATCACAAACCAATATTACATAGGTTTGAAAATACCTTTACTGGGCTGGATTTCACGGGGCATGTATTCAGCAGAGGGGCATGTAAAATATGAGGGGTGGGTGGCCCATCACCTTCTCGTTCACCCCAAGCTGTCCTCTTAATAAGAGGGATGGGCGGGTGTGGAATAGGCAGTCCACCCACCATATGTAACTAAATAATTAAGGGTCAATTGAGCTTGTTAACAAACCAATTGATCCAATACTATGGTGCCCGTACCATGACATCGTTGGTATAGACAGGCAGCATGTTCATTTTCATCAGTCGGTTTCCGACTAACTTTTTAACCCCTCTGTAAAATCCGATCTTATGTGTCTGCAAAAAACTCAGTTCATACTAAACTGTCAAATTATTGGCAGATGCAATTTCACCACTACAGTCTGTAAACTTAAGAAGACTCCTATTGTATCATAAGATTTTAAGTTTAAATCAAAATTAATACATCACAGAATTTAACAGCTTGGAAGCAGGCCATCAACTCAGCCGCTCAATGTTGGTGTTTATGTTCTGCATCCTCTTGGGAGAACCAAAAAGTTGATGAGAATGGAAAAAATAAAATCAGTAACCTGGCTGGGAATATAAAAGATTGTAAGAGGTTTTAAAGGTATGTAAAAAGGAGAAGAGTAGCTAAATAAACACAAGTCCCTTAAAGGCAGGGACATGAGACATTTTGGATATGGCAGAAATGTTAAACAAATATTGTCTGCCTGTCTTCACAGTAGAAATCACAAGTTATGTACCAGAAATAGAGGGTAAATAAGTGGTTATTGAGAATCAGGAAATTAAGGTAATTAATAACAGCATAGAACAAATATTGCAGAAAATTAAGAGAATTCCTTAGACTTTATGGCCTACATATTTGGGTTTTAAAACAGATAGTTGTAGAGATAGTGGATGCGCTGGTTATGATTTTCCAAAATTCCCTAGATTCTAAAATGGTCCTAGCAGATTAAAGGTAAAAATAAAGCTATTCAAGAAAGGTGGGAGAGAGAAAACAGGAATTATAGGTTTGTTAACCTGACATCAGGAAAATGCTGGGGTGGATTATTAAGGAAGTCTTAATCATTCACATCAAAAGCTGTAATATGATGAGACAAAGTCAAAATGATGTTACAAAAGGTAAATTGTGCTTGGCAAACTTATTGAGCAGAATTCTCCTATTTTGAGCCGAAGTGCAATGACGGGCGGCTCTGGCACTGCCTGTCCCGCCAACCAGAATGGCGGGGTCCTACACCAGATTCTGTGTTTGGAATCTCATTATGCAGAGGTGATCTCTCCTCCGATTTGCGTATTGGGCCAGCAGCTAATTTGGCTGCTCGTCCTCAGCCAATCGGCCCAGCACACTCATATCACTCTCTCCATCCCACCTGTCTTCACCAGACTGTGCAGAATGTCAGCAAACCTGAGGGAAAAGGCTTGCAACCTCAAGAAGACGTTGATTCCACAACTTAACCATCTCCCCCACGCGCTCATCAATATAGTCATCAATATAGTCAGATTAAGTGACAGACACATGGACAGCAGTAAGTTGAAGGGGTGTAGGTTAGATTGATCTTGGATTAGGGTAAATGGCCGGCACAACATCGTGGGCTGAAGGGCCTGTACTGTGCTGTACTGTTCTATGTTCTAAGTGAGTGGGCAACAATTTGACAGTTGGATTATAATTTGAGGAAGCTGGAGGTTATTTGCTTTTGCAGTAAGAATAGAAAAGCAGAATATTTTTTAAAGGTGCAAAGTTTCTAAATCTTGATGTTCAGTGGGATTTGGGTGCACTCATGTAAGGAACAGAGAAAGTTAGCATGCAAGTACAGCAGCAATTGGAAGACAAATGGCATGCTGGCCTTTATTAAAAAAAGTGTTGGTGTACAGGAACAGTACAGGAACCTTACTGCAGTTCTACAGGGATCTGGAGCGGCTACACCAAGAGTGCTCTGTAGTTTTGGTCGCCTTATCTAATGAAGGATGTACTTGCATTGAAGGCAGCATCACAAAAGTTCACTAGATGGGTTTCCGGGATGAGAGAGTTGTCGTTGAATGAGAGGTTGAGTAAGTTTTGTCTATACTCTCTGGATTTCAGAAAGAATGCGAGGCGATGTCGTTGAAACCTACAAGATTAAGATGGGTCTCAACAGGGTCGACACTGAGGGATTCCTTCACCTGGCTGGGGAATCTGGAAGAAAGCTTTTCAAAGTGTGGGTTGTGAACTGTTGGTGGGTTGCTGGCAGGTGTCAGAAGGGTCGCGCCGGCGTTCCCGAAAGATCCCAGTGATATTGCTGAAGATGAAAGCTCTACCTTTAGCAGCACACCCCACCGAGCTGTTCCAAAACATCTGCCCTAACTGTGAACAGAGATTAACACATACCAGAGGGAAAGTGACCCCTCTTTGTGAGTGGCATGAGCGAGTTGTGGAACCTTCTTACAAAGATCTGTGATTTGTATCAATTCGGTTACTGTTTCCACTCACATTGCCGAACAATACTGCGGTGGGAGACGGTGGCGTAATGGTATTGTCACTGGACTAGTAATCCAGACACCCAGGGTAATGCTCTGGGGATTCAGGTTCGAATTCTACCACGGCAGATGGTGAAATTTGAATTCAATAAAAATCTGGAATTAAAAGTCAGATAATGACCATGAAACCATTGTCAATTGTCGTAAAAACCCATCTGGTTCACTAATGTCCTTTAGGGAGGGTGATCTTGATTAATAGGAGAAACAGGGGTTATGGGAAGAAGGCAGGAGAATGGGGATGAGAAACATATCAGCCATGATTGAATGCTGGAGCAAATTTGATGGGCCAAATGACCTAATTCTGCTCCAATATCATATGGTCTTCTGGTCCACAGCAATTTGTTGACTCTTAGAAAATGCCACTCAGTTCGAGGGCAATTAGGGATGGACAACAAATGCTGGCCTTGTCTGCGACACATACGATGAAAGAAAATAGGAAAAAAAAATCTCTTTGGTTTCTGCAGCATAGGATTCAGATAATTTTCTTGATACAGATGTATGACTAGGCACTTGGAGGCAACTGCACTGAAGGACACCTCTGGTCCAACAGGACAAAAAAGTTCTGATTTTAAATCTGCAGCCTTACCATAAATAAACTATTATGAAACTGTCCGTTTCACATCTGGGCAAAAACGCTCAACACCATAAGGTGAGAAGTAGAGTGACAAATAGTTAAAATGGGACAGGCAGATTTTGAAGCACTCCTTGGTTGTGTTTTTAACTGTATTATCAAAATAGCCTAACTTCAGTCTCCTCGTGTCTATATCACTACTTTTCTATATCTCTGCATTAATCTCTCTACATATTTTTGTAATTCAAATTCTACTTTGATATACAAGAGTACTGAAGGAATTGAGACAGATATGATGGCGGATAGAGACACACAGAGAGAATTGAAAAAAATGTTTTGGATTAGGGAAAAAAGAGGCAAATGAGGAGAGGTGGAGTGATTGAGCCAGGTAAGAACAAAAAGAGAAACAAGGTAAACAAATAAATTCCTCGTGATAAAAGGAAAAACGGGAAAAAGAGTCATACATTAGGAGAAACCCAGGAGAAAAGAGACTTTCAAAGCATAAGAGACATTGAAAGCAAGAGAGAGTCAGAGAGAGAGAGAGAGAGAGAGACGGGAGTGTCTTTCCTCTACGCACTCTAGTTACTCTGTGCCGATGCAGCCGGGGGCACGCTTCCTCCTTCCTGTCTCACCCAGCCTGAGGGAGGAAGGTTGGGGAAGACAGGATGCAAAGCCCAAGGAGTGAGTTTGTGAGGACCAAGCAGGCACACCGGTCACATTAAAGGAAAGTGAATGTGGTGTGGGTCCCGACAAAAAGTGTGTCCCGGGAAAAAAATTTTTGAACACTAACCTAGAACGTGGGGCCACAGTCTCAAAATAAGGGGTTCATCATTGAAGATTTCGATGAGGAGAAATGTTTTCAAAGGTGAATCTTTAGAACTCTCTACCCTCGAGTTGAATATATTTAAGGCAAAGATAGACAGATTTTGGTCACACAGGGAATCAAGGGATATAAGGAGTGGGCAGGAGAGTGGAGCTCAGAAAGAATATCATATTGAATGGTGGAGTAGACTTGAGGGGCTATATAGTCCATTTGTGCTTCTATTCCTTATGTCCTGATATCTTCTTTGATCTTTTTGTTACCTTGACTGAACAAAGAACAAAGAAAAGTACAGCACAGGAACAGGCCCTTCGGCCCTCCAAGCCTGCGCCGACCATGCTGCCCGTCGAAACTAAAATCTTCTACACTTCCTGGGTCCGTATCCCTCTATTCCCATCCTATTCATATATTTGTCAAGCTGCCCCTTAGTACTGTTCCAAAGTATTCCTGGCTACTCTCCCACATTCCACCCTACATAAACTTCAGGTCATCCAAAACACAGCTCCCCTATTACCCCTGAGCTAACGGACTTGCACTGGCTCACAGTCAAGCAGCATCACGACATTAAAATTTTCATCCATGCTTTCAAATCCCTTTGTGACTTTACCCTTTCCTAACTTTGTAATCTCCTTAGCCCCACAGCCTGCTAAGATATCTGTGCTTCTCTAATTCTGACCTCTTGTGCATCCCTAATGATAAATGTTCCACTGTTGGAGCCTACACCTTTGGTTGCCTAGGCCGCAAGCTCTGGAATTCCAACCTTACCTCTCTCTGCCTCTGTACTTTAATTTCCTCCTTTAAGACGTGCCTTTTTGACCAAGTTTTTGGTCATCTGACTTAATGCCCTCTTACATGCTTCTGTGTCATGCTTTGTCTTACAACGCTCCTGTGAAGCAACTTGGGATGTTCTATTACATTAAAGATACAAAATAAATATGTCACTGTTGTTATGTAGTCTTTATCTAATCTTTATCTTTCCCTTTCTTCCTTATGTACCTGTCTAGTTTCTAATTAAATGTATCCAGGCTAATCACTGTAACCATTTCATGTGGTAGTGAGCTCAGCGTTCTCACCATTCTACAATGGTCCCATAGTTCAATAAGTCAAAATCCTTTTGAAATGTTAATTTCTAAACAAAATAATACAACTTGAACCTTCATACTCTCACGTCAGAACATGCATGCTCAACCTACAGAACTGGACATGCATAATATTACACCAGACATCACATGACCACTCATTCCCAACCTCTCCACCCCTCCTCGATATATAAATTGAATGGGGCTGGGGGAGGGTCGTATTTTCTACATTTCTTCGCTATTTTATGTGGTCCTATATTCCTTTATATAAGGATACAAAGTAAAATGGAGAAATAGCAAGGAATCAAGATTAAAAATGTATTTTTAAGAATAGCAGAGCAGACTCTTTGGACTAAATTACTTCGAAAAAAAAGTTTGACGTTTTGCAGGGGTGTGAGTGGGGCTGAGATTATTGTGAGCCAGGACAAAGCCCTGTTACTTTTCGAAACAGAGTTGGAATTCAGCCCAAACTGATGCATCTGACTTCTTTTAGATTTTTAAAACTGAATTCCAATTCATAAACTGGCTGGATTTGAACTCCTGTTCACTGGATTACTGCTCCAGACCTCTGGATTACAAATCCATTAACATAATCACTACACCACTGTATTTACACACACACAAGGCATTTTTCATTACAGCGTGCCTTTGTGTGAAACATCATTAACAATAACATTACTCAAATAGTCATACTCATGACTTCAGCCTGTGAGGCACCTTTGGGTCAATTCACTATGCCAATAGAACTATATGTGTGCATGTTGTTGTTGACAATAATTGCACAACACATGCAAAAATATTGCTCAACCCCAACAGAGATTTGTGCTGCAAATTCGTTAGCCTGCCTTTTCATATTGCCATAGTAATATATATTAACCAATAGTCATGCGCCCAGTGCCATAACTACGTCTCCAGATTTTAGTTATACTTTAGCTGTAAATGCATGAGACTAATTCCACTTAACTTCTTTATATAAACCAAGACCTGACATTGCTTTTCTATTAAATGTTTTGCTAGGCTGTGACATGCCATATTACTGTTGCTCATGAACATTTTATTAAGGGTCACAGGCCCAACTCTTAATTGAGCAGCACTCTCAATCTTCATGGCATTTTTCCTTATTTTATTATGATCATGTGTCTCTGAATTATTTTTTTGCTTGTGCCGCCATGCTCCAAACAGGTTGTCCATACACTGGGCTGCATTTTACGGAGTGCTGCGGTCCATGTTCACCCTGCCGCTGGCTAAAAGTCATGATGGGAAGAGGTATGGTGAGGTGGACCCTGCCCATGATCCCGATGGTCGCCCTCTAACAATCTAACATTGGGAACAGTGCTAATTGTTCAAAGCGAGACTTGCATCCCTTTCTTTGGGGGAAGTTCCGCCTCACAATGTTGCCTGCTAATCAAAGGACTAGCAGCTCTGTAGTTCCAGCAGCATCAGTTGGGAGCAGTTGACACTGCTGGGTCGACAGCATGCCGAGGAGCCTAGGTAGGTCCTTGGTCAGGGGTCTCGGTGAAAGCGTGGGTGGCCAGGTTCAAAAGGCCAGGGGCGAGAGTTATTGGGGGGAGCTGACCTTGTGGGAAAGGGGAGGGGGCATATGTGTGGTGCCTTTGATGTGCACAGGAGCACTCCTCCTTTCTTGACACCAGCCCACAAAGTTAAAGCTGTCAGGATTCCTGCATGGCATGGACCTACCTCTGTTCCCTGTAAAATATCTGCAGTGCTCGGATGAGGCCATTCAGTGGCCATTAATGACCACTTAAGGCACAAGGGTGAGTGGGTCATCCAACGCTCCACCCCCACCCCCATAAAATTTCAGATAGGTCCAGGGTGGGTAGATAGGCAGGCAGAGATGCAGGAAGTGGGAAGGACACCCACTGGATTATAGATGCTTTCCAGCGGAACACTAAAATTCAGCCCACTGGGTGCAGAATTGGGGACCAAAACGGCTTCTGATGCAGCGTGAACACTTCCACTATGAATAATGCCAGACACCATTTTGATGGAGGAATTACCTTGCACACAGGGCTAGCATCTTGCAGACTTGTGCAGAGTCGGAAAATCATGATGCCAATTGGCGTGCAGTGCCGATTTGCTGCCAATGCTGGCATTTTGGAGCACAACAGTCCACCTTATGCTCTCTATTGAGTCGGCATGGATGAAGATGTGTTAAACAGCCCCCTTGCCAGTCCAATTTCAGGGGTAATCTACTACTTACAGGTTAGCTGTCAGTTGATTCCTTCCAGCAGTTAGTACGATTCTACAAGTGTTTATACTTTCTGTAATCGTTTCAAGTTGTCAAAGTCTGCAGGGGGTGTGACAGGTGTTGAAGGGTCTTTTCCAGACTTCAACCCTTCTGCACAAACTCGTTACTTCCAGACATGGGTGCCCTGGTAGGCATCATCCTCAGAATACAGCATGATTAGAGAATGAACAGAGGCCACGCTGAATAAACCAGTAGGAGAGGACGAGGAAGAGCATAAAGAGGAAGGTAGGTGGCAGCCTAGATGGCCTCTTTCTTTCTTCACGCTGTACATGAAGAGCTACTTTGGATGACATACTGCAACCCCAACTCCACATTCACCAACAGAGCCACACTCACCTTTCCTCTACCACTGATAAACATCTAGGCCTCAATGTAAATTAAAAGGCACCACCAAATAAGCATTCCAAACAAATTTAGAAATTAAATCTTGTCATATTGCATATAAAGGGACAGCACGGTGGTGCAGTGGGTTAGCCCTGTCGTCTCACGGCGCCGAGGTCTCAGCTTTGATCCCGGCTCTGGGTCACTGTCCATGTGGAGTTTGCACATTCTCCCCATGTTTGCGTGGGTTTTGCCCCCACAACGCAAAAGATGTGCAGGCTAATTGGAAAAAATGAATTGGGTACACTAAATTTATAAAAAAATAAATAAATATTCCATATAAATGTCAACTAATCATCCTATGGCATTCCCCTTACTGACAGTTTTCCCTGTGTCTTTCCTTGTTCTCATTTTCCACCACCTCAACCTGGGAGACAGTGGGTCGGGCTGGTTGGCTGAGAGGCAACAGGAAGGGCATTGACAGAGAGTCAAGGGTAGCCGAATGAATATTGTCGTCCTGAGCAATTCCACAATGGGGCCACCATCACCTTCCTGGGGCAACACCTCAGGAGGACATATTGTGTGATTGCATTGACACCCTGCAAGTCCCTCTGAACACTGCTACCTACAGTCACAATGGCAGGAATCGGAACTTGTTTAGTGGCAAATTGACTTTACGTTACTTTAGTCTGAGCTTCCACTGCAGCACTTAGAATTCTGATGGAAGCTGAGACACAGGCCATCAGATGCTGCTTCATGGTTAGTTCCACATATGTGCTACTGAAGTTGGCCACCACTTCCATGCTGGAAAAAATATGCTCCAAGTTCTGCCGGGCTGCTCCATGCTTTTCAACATTGAAGGTGCGATTTCTGGTAGAGCTGGCAACACAGCAAGTATTCTGTTGTGCATTTTCATCTGTGTTCTTCTGAATGCTACCCATCAAAGTTCTCATCCAAGTCCTCTGCAGCAGAATTCATGTGCAATCTTATACTCTAGCAAAAGGGCAGATTATAAATTGCCCGTATAATTGCCTGACTCAAACCCATTCATTCCTAGTCTCTCACTACATACAGATTCTGCCTCTATGCTATCCTCTTAAATTATGTGCAATATCAGTGTCTGAGCTGTTGACTGCGAATTTGAAATCAAGTGACGGTGTTGTGTCTTCAACATTATTCTTTTCTTTCTTGGTTAAAGCCATATTGCAGTTCTTGGGTATCTCAAAGTCTAAAGGCAGGGTGGTAAGCTTCTGATGCAGGGAGGGAGGGATAGTACCAGATGCATGCTTCCACCATCTACAACTTTCAAGTCAGAACCTATTTTGGTATGAGGCAGAAGTGGGGTGTGGGAAGGGAGATTAGGCGTGGGGACACTATCACCTTCATCAGTCTTGTTGCTAGTCACTGACTTCTAAACTGCTGTTCTAACAATGGCCAGCACAATCTCCTCCATTTGGTAAGGATGTGCAAAGTCGCACGTCCCACTCCATGTTACCTTCTGCTGTCTCTGACTGTGTGCTATCTTGTCCTGCAAGAGAAAAGGAATGGTGACAGTGAGCATCAAGCAATGTGTGAGGATGATGTAGGTATCATGGTCAAATAGTTAGCAGCGTGTGCAAGTTGGGAGATTTTGAAGCCGTGCTAAATGTGCAATGGAAGATGTAAATGTTTGGTATGAGTCTTGATAGAGGTTGCTAAAAGGCGAGGCCAGGCAACGTCTGTGAAGAGAGAAACAGTTAGGACTAGGATTCATGTTCTCACAAAATGCGGTTGACTATGGATGCTCAGTCATTGAGCATATTGAAGAATGTCTGAGCCTTGGGTAGAGTTGTTAGGATGTGGCATTTGAAAATGCATTCACTGACTTCGACCACTTTTGTGAGGGCATTGAATTTCTTGCGAAATAACCGTCATTAACATCACGGCTTTCGGCTCCTGTTGTTTTTTCAGTGCATCTGGTATCCTAGGGATACAGGGCACCTCTGCAACTTTTCATTTCCTCCATCAATGGCTTTAATTCATGTCAGAAAACTTTGCAACCCACACTCCTCATGTAGTGTCATTCTTCACTGTTCCCGGGTCAAATTCAAAATCTTGCATCATGGACAACACTTGCTGCAGCCACAATACTTTAGGCTAACTTTGAACAGCACAGGCTGGCTTCAAGTGGAGTTAGAAGGTTACAATGCGGGGGTCCCCTACTGATGGTGCCAGTTCATGAGCAGTGCAGTTCCTCAGGTTAAATCACCACCAGTCAGCTCTCCCCCCTGAAAGGGGAAAGCAGCCTATGGTCATCTAGGACTGTGGCGACTTTACCTTTTTACCTGTCCTTGATAGCACCCAGTAATCATTGTAATGAGGAGGCAGCATGAAGTTGGCATGCTGCTGTCTGCATTTCAGTCACACAGGTGAATCAATCAACCTGATCCTCACACCTGTTTTCAGGGACTATCCATTTTTGCCTCCACTCTTTCGACCCCGATTTGACCCTGTGAAATCGAGATTTCATTTCATGCCCTTATCTCATTCTTTCCCGGTTAAACTCTTTACCGTTCAATGCAGGCTTTCAAAAACCAGACTTCATGTGCATAACTGTATATAATCCTGCTCTTCTAACCTTGCCGGTGTCCTACATTATGAGCCTCGGCTCTTCCCCCGGGTTTACAATTTCTTTTTAACAATGTGCCTTTGAAGTTTGTTGCAGTAAAAATCACAATTAGTAGCCTAGCTAATTGCTTTTTCATTGTCATGTAATTTTCTTTTATTGCCTAGTTTATTTGATTCCATTCACTTTTAAGACTTGTATTCCCCATGGAACAGTTAATTCTTTTAATTTCTATTTCATATTTTTCTACATTTTCCGAGATGTTTAGGAAAGCACATTTAATTTTGAACAGTTGAGTAATTTTTATGATGGTTGCTTTCCAAAACAATATCAAGACCTTTGAAATAATCTGAACCAATACCGTCCCCTCTCGTTTTTACAATGATGAATATTAATATTATTCTGTATTGTATAAAATAATGACCTGATAAGTCAGTCGGTATTTTAAAAAATGCATTAAATATGAGGCAGCATTGCTTCAAACAGCACAGCAAAAATATAATCACCCGCAGACCAACCTTCTTCAACTATAAAATATTCCAGTGACACAAACCTATATTTAGGAAAGGTCAAATTTTCCCTCAGATGGCACAAACCTTCTGCATATACCAAAGTGTTGGGCCATTGGGTGATAGGATGAGCTTCAAGCCCCTGCCTTTCATCGTGCCATTCGTATATCCATATTAGTACATGTAGCAGGTTAAAAAAAAAACACAACTATGAAATGAGAGTCAACACCAATCGATAATTGGTTAAAATTATGATAATTTGATGAGGAAATGTACACTTTTTTATGTTACTGTGAGTTTGACTACTCGCTATTGATATGTATCAGAGAATACATCTCTGCTGGTGAAGCATCACGCAATCGGTAGTGACGTCAGCAGTGAGTGTTTATGTGGGCTTCAGTTCTCCATCTTAGATTGTCTGAGCAACTTCCCTAATAAACCTCTCATTGAGTTTGGAAGAATCCAGAATGTGGTATCTCCATACATTTTCTCTGTGCGGCAAACTCAAAGATATAACAGATATTACTAAGTACAATAACAGTGTCACCTCTGGCTCAGTTGGTAGCAACCCAGGACTTGAACACAACATTTAAGGCTTATATTTCAATGCAGTACTACTCAGGGAGTTCTGTACTGTTGGAGGTGCCATCTGTTGGATGATGCTGTCTCAGTTTGACATAAAAGATCCCATGACACTATTTCAAATAAGAGAAAGAGAGGAATTTCTGTGGTGATCTGGACAATATTTATTGCTCAATCAACATCACAAAAAATATATTATCTGGTTATTAACACATTATTGTCTGTGGAGGTTTGCTGTGCACAATTGGTTGCCATGTTTCCTGCATTACAACAGTAATTATGTTATGATCTCAGCTGATGTTACTGCTGGACAAGTCAGATCCAAATATTATTTTTTGTTTGGAAAAGTGGAGAGCAGTTACTGAGCACATTCACAGAGTCTGCACAAATGGCTGCA
The DNA here is from genome assembly GCF_902713615.1 of Scyliorhinus canicula. Lineage (NCBI taxonomy): Eukaryota > Metazoa > Chordata > Chondrichthyes > Carcharhiniformes > Scyliorhinidae > Scyliorhinus > Scyliorhinus canicula. The sequence continues at coordinate 164,694,102 of NC_052151.1, read as the reverse complement.
ACATCTGAGCTCCCCAGCATCAGATTGGTGGGGTACCCCAAAGGCATGCTGGGGAACTCTTCTTGGAACTACAGGTCAATTGCTCAGAAGTGCAAATCTATGCTGGTAAATTGCCCAGTGTTGTAAACCATCCAAAAAATGTGATTTAAATGGCAAACTTCATATGGTTCCTACAGGGTTACAATAATAGTCACACAGGAAAACCTCTTCTATCTACTGGGTAACTGTTGTACAGACCGAGACCGAACCCCCCCTCCTCCCCCCATGGGATTTTGCCTGACCCCCTCAAGGGATTCCCTCCACCCACAGGAGAGTCCTCCCTGCCCCGCTCCCTTCCCCAGGCCCAACTATCCCCAACCCGAGGCCCAAACAACCTCCTTCCTGCAGGCCCGACTGGAATTGACCTGACCCCCCAACCACCAGGTTGGGTGACACAGCATTCAAAAAAAACCTTTACAAAGTAATTGGGCTCGGAGTGATAATCCAACACTGATTGCCACTCCGAAGAGGTTGAGATCAAAGAACAGAACATTTATTTAACAAGAAATGATTAACTATATTACAATACTCCTACATCTCAACTATGTCTTTACAGATATATATACATTTGTTAAGGTAACACAAGTTTCAAACCTAACTTATACTCTAATGTTCACAGTAAATATACAGTCCGTGTAAACGCATGGTAGAACTCCACACTCTAAAACCAAGTTGTTATAGATTTCTCATCATCAACCCTCCAAGACATTTGTTACAGTGAGCCAACTGGTCTCACAGAAACTCTCTTTCTCACAAGGTTTTCCAATTTCCATGCTTGAAGAACTCACTTTGGAAATCAGTCCCAAATGGCGCTATCTCTCTGAAGTTTCCAACAACATTCCACCATTCTGAACTCTCCTAATTTTTTGTTCCCTGGATCTGATCATGTTTTCCAGTCCCACCTTCCACATACACTCAGGTTTCAGCCAACAGAAAACTAACATAGTAAGGAGTCACCAATATTTGGCTCTCTCTCTTCAGATCTGGCTTCTCGCAAGCCTATTTTGTTTTAAGTTTGCTTCCTGCAGCTCTGCTTCTTGCATTCCGTCTTTCTTCTGCTGCTCATTTTTAACTTCACAGAACATGACCCGTCTCAAATTCCTGTTCTCGTTCCTTAACTTGACTGTCTCCTTGGGACCTTTCTGTCACCAGTTCCTGGTTCTGGAACCTTCTGTCTTTGTTCTGCTATCTTCCCTTTATGCCACTATCAGCACTTCCACACTGCTTTAACGCTTCCTCTGGCTTGTGACCTGCACATCTTTGTTGTAATCCCCTCCTAGCTTCTACCTTTCACTCACTGCTCCAGCTGCTCTGCCTCCTTGCACAGTATACAATATAGCACATTTCTCCTTTAGCACTGAAGAAGATTCACACGGACTTAAAATGTTAACTCCGTTTCTCTTTCCACAGATGCTGCCAGACCAGCAGTGTTTTTCCAGCATTTTCCCTTTTTATTTCTTTGTCCTGACCAGCACCTTCCAACTCCCATGTCCTGCTTCTTCTGGCACTTGCTGCTGAATGGAGCTCCTCTGTGGAGGTGTAGAAGGTCGGCTGATCTTATTTTTGTGCTGTTTGACATTTGGGTCTTTTTTCCCTTCAGTGCAGGTATGCTGAAACAGTTTCCAGCTAAAATCATTTTTAAAAATGAACTGCACATGTGCCCGGGGCCACTCACCGGCCTGAAGACGAGGACATGCACAAACTACACGAGGCCACTCTCTAGCTGGCGACATGCGCAGAACTCGAAGATCGGGAAAAAAAACGACTTGTACATCTGCACACATAGAACATAGAATGATACAGCGCAGTACAGGCCCTTCGGCCCTCGATGTTGCACCGACATGGAAAAAAAAACTAAAGGCCAATGTAACCTACACTATGCCCTTATCATCCATATGCTTATCCAATAAACTTTTAAATGCCCTCAATGTTGGCGAGTTCACTACTGTTGCAGGTAGGGCATTCCACGGCCTCACCACTCTTTGCGTAAAAAACCCACCTCTGACCTCTGTCCTATATCTATTACCCCTCAATTTAAGGCTATGTCCCCTCGTGCTAGCCACCTCCATCCGCGGGAGAAGGCTCTCGCTGTCCACCCTATCTAACCCTCTGATCATTTTGTATGCCTCTATTAAGTCACCTCTTAACCTTCTTCTCTCTAACGAAAACAACCTCAAGTTCATCAGCCTTTCCTCATAAGATTTTCCCTCCATACCAGGCAACATCCTGGTAAATCTCCTCTGCACCCGTTCTAAAGCTTCCACGTCCTTCCTATAATGAGGCGACCAGAACTGTACGCAATACTCCAAATGCGGCCGTACTAGAGTTTTGTACAACTGCAACATGACCTCATGGCTCCGGAACTCAATCCCTCTACCAATAAAGGCCAACACACCATAGACCTTCTTCACAACCCTATCAACCTGGGTGGCAACTTTCAGGGATCTATGTACATGGACACCGAGATCCCTCTGCTCATCCACACTACCAAGAATTTTACCATTAGCCAAATATTCCGCATTCCTGTTATTCTTTCCAAAGTGAATCACCTCACACTTCTCCACATTAAACTCCATTTGCCACCTCTCAGCCCAGCTCTGCAGCTTATCTATGTCCCTCTGTAACCTGCAACATCCTTCCGCACTGTCTACAACTCCACCGACTTTAGTGTCGTCTGCAAATTTACTCACCCACCCTTCTGCGCCCTCCTCTAGGTAATTTATAAAAATGACAAACAGCAACGGCCCCAGAACAGATCCTTGTGGTAAGCCACTCGTAACTGAACTCCATTCTGAACATTTCCCATCAACTACCACTCTCTGTCTTCTTTCAACTAGCCAATTTCTGATCCACATCTCTAAATCACCCTCAATCCCCAGCCTCCGTATTTTCTGCAATAGCCGACCGTGGGGAACCTTATCAAATGCTTTACTGAAATCCATATACACCACATCAACTGCTCTACCCTCGTCTACCTGTTCAGTCACCTTCTCAAAGAACTCGATAAGGTTTGTGAGGCATGACCTACCCTTCACAAAACCATGCTGACTATCCCTAATCATAATATTCCTATCTAGATGATTATAAATCATATCTTTTATAATCCTCTCCAAGACTTTACCCACCACAGCCGTTAGGCTCACCGGCCTATAGTTACCGGGGTTATCTCTACTCCCCTTCTTGAACAAAGGGACCATATTTGCTATCCTCCAGTCCTCTGGCACTATTCCTGTAGCCAATGATGACCTAAAAATCAAAACCAAAGGCTCAGCAATCTCTTCCCTGGCTTCCCAGAGAATCATAGGATAAATCCCATCAGGCCCCGGGGACTTATCTATTTTCACCTTGTCCAGAATTGCCAACACTTCTTCCCTACGCACCTCAATGCCATCTATTCTAATAGCCTGGGTCTCAGCATTCTCCTCCACAATATTATCTTTTTCCTGAGTGAATACTGACAAAAAGTATTCATTTAGTATCTCGCATACCTCCTCAGCCAGGGCCAGCGCGTGCACACAGACCGCTGAGACTAGCTGGGAACCATAGTCCCCAACTCCAAGGATCCAACGATCACTTCCAAGGTAAGGATTTTTTCTTTTCGGTTTATAACAATTACACTTCAAAAATAAGTGATTGTCAAGTGCTTTGTCGTTGTGTAATGGGCTATATCACAGAATTGTTACGGCGTAGAAGGAAGCCATTGATCCCATCATATCTGCACCAGTTATCCAGTCGAGCACCCTGACTTAAAACCATTTTCCTGCTTTTTGTGTCCATTCAAATCATCTTCAATGTTTTCTTGAATGCCTCAATTGAACCTGCCTTCAGGCAGTGCATTCCAGATCCGAACCCCATCATATTGGACTTCTTTTACAATTCACTATTAAATCTGTGCCCTCTCCTTTTTCGAGCAGGAACAGTTTCTCCCGATCTACTCTGTCCAACCCCCTCATGATTTTGAACCTCTCTATCAAATCTCCACATAGTCTTCTTCTCTCCAAGGAGAACATTCTCTAACTCTCCAGTCTATCCTCATAAATGAAGTTTCTCACCCCGTAACCATTCTTGTCAACCTCTTCTGCACTCTATTCAATGTATTCACATCCTTCCGATTGTGCGGTGCCCAGAACTGTATACAATGCTCCTCCTGAGGTCTAACTAGTGTCTTGTATAAGTTCAGCATTGCGTCTTGCTCTTGAACGTTTTTAATAAAGCCCAGAATAGAACATAGAACATTACAGCGCAGTACAGGCCCTTCGGCCCTCGATGTTGCACCGACCTGTGAAACCACTTTGAAGCCCATCTACACTATTCCCCTATCAGCCACATGTTTATCCAATGACCATTTAAATGCCCTTAATGTTGGCGAGTCCACTACTGTTGCAGACAGGTTATTCCACACCCTTACTACTCTCTGAGTAAAGAACCTACCTCTGACATCTGTCCTATATCTATCTCCCCTCAACTTAAAGCTATGTCCCCTTGTGCTAGCCATCACCATCCGAGGAAAAAGGCTCTCACTGTCCACCCTATCTAATCCTCTGATCATCTTGTATGCCTCAATTAAGTCACCTCTTAACCTTCTTCTCTCTAACGAAAACAGCCTCAAGTCCCTCAGCCTTCCCTCATAAGATCTTCCCTCCATACCAGGCAACATTCTGGTAAATCTCCTCTGCACCCTTTCCAATGCTTCCACATCCTTCCTATAATGCGGCGACCAGAATTGCACACAATACTCCAAATGTGGCCGCACCAGAGTTTTGTACAGCTGCAACATGACCTCATGGCTCCGAAATTCAATCCCTCTACCAATAAAAGCTAACACGCCGTACGCCTTCTTAACAACCCTATCAACCTGGGTGGCAACTTTCAGGGATCTATGTACATGGACACCGAGATCTCTCTGCTCATCCACACTACCAAGAATCTTACCATTAGCCCAGTACTCTGTCTTCCTGTTATTCCTTCCAAAATGAATCATCTCACACTTTTCTGCATTAAACGCCAGAATCAGAAGGTTGGGCGAGATAGGAGTTGCTGGATTTCAAGTAAGTAATTTTGAGCCGAGTGGCAATCTGACTCAATTGCCACTCCATGGGAAGGGAGGTGGTAGTATAGTGTCATTGTCACTGGAATAGTAATCCAGCGACACAGGGTAATGATCTGGGGACCCTGGTTCGAATTCCAGCAGGTGGAAACATTTAAACGCAATAAAATATCTGGAATTTAATGTCGAATGATGGTCATGAAACCATTGTTGATTTGTAAAAACCCATCTGGTTCACTCATGTCCTTGAGGGAAGGAAATCTGCCATCCTTATCTGGTCTGCCCTACATGTGATTCCGTTCACACAGTAATGTGGTTGACTGAAATGGCTGAGCAAGCCACTCAGTTGTATTCAACCGCTACAAAAACACGAAAAAGGAATGAAACCGGACGGATTGCTTGGCATCAACCCAGGCCTGGAAACAACAACGGCAAACCAGCTCTGACAGCACTGAAAAGTCCTATTTACTAATATCTAGGGCTTGGGCCAAAGTTGGGAGACCTGTGTCACAGACTAGTCAAGCAACAGCCTGACATAGTCATACTCACAGAATCATACCTTACAGACAATATCCCTTTACAGACACCACTATCACCATTCCTGGGTATGTCCTGTCTCACGAGCAAGACATACCCAGCAGAGGTGGCGCCACAGTGGTATACAGTTGGGAGAGAGTTTCCCTTGGGGTCCTCCACATCGACTCTGGACCCCATGAAGACTCATGGCTTCAGGTAAGACATGGGCAAGGAAACCGCCTGCTAATTACCTCGCACCAGCCATCATCAGCTGATGAATCAGTACACCTCCATGTTGAACACCACTTGGAGGAAGCACTGAGGGTGCCAAGGTCACAGAATATATTCTGGGTGGGGGATTTCAACGTTCACCACCAAAAGTGACTCGGCAGTACCACCACAGACCAAGCTGGCTGGTCCTAATGGATATAGCTGCTAGACTGGGACCGCAGCAGGTGGTGAGGGGAGAAATAAGAGGGAAAAATATTTTGACCACACCTTCACTAATCTGCCTGCTGCAGATGCATCTGTCCATGACAGTAATTGGAGATGACCACCACACTGTCCTTGTGGAGACAAAGTTCCGTCTTCACATAGAGGATATACTCCATTGTGTTTTGTGGCACCACCACCGTGCTAAATCAAACAGATTTAGCAACTCAAGACTGGACATCCATGAGGCGTTGGATGCCATCAGCAGCAGCAGAATTGTTCTCAATCACAATCTGCAACCTCATGACCCGGCATGTCCCCTACTCTACCATTACCACCAAACCAGGGTATCAACCCTGGTTCAATGAAGAGTACAGGAGAGCATGTCAGGAGCAACACCAGGCAATCCGAAAAATGAGGTGTCAAACTGGTGAAGCTACAACACAGACTAATTGTGTGCCAAACAGCATAAGCAGCAAGTAATAGATAGAGCTAAGCGATTTCACAGTGAACGCATCAGATCTAAGCTTTGCTGTCCTGTCACATCCAGCTGTGAATGGTGGTGGACAATTAAACAACTCACTGGAGGAAGAGGCTCCACAAATGTCCCCATCCTCAATGATGGAGGAGCAACGACATCTGTGCAAAAGACAAGGCTGAGGCATTCGCAATAATCTTCAGCCAGAAGTGCCGAGTGGTTGATCTATCTCGGTCTCCTCAGGAGGTCCCCAGCATCACAGATGTCAGTCTTCAGCCAACAGGATTCACTCCACGTGATGTTAAGAGACAGCTGAAGGCACTGATATTGTAAAGGCTATGGGTCCTGACAATATTCCAGCAATAGTACTGAAGACTTGTGCTCCAGAACTTGCCGTACCACTAGCCAAGCTGTTCCAGTACAGCTATAATACTGACATCGACCCGGCAATGTGGAAAATTGCCCAGGTGTGTCCTGCACGCAAGAAACAGGACAAATCCAATCCAACCCAGCCAATTACTGCCCTTACCACCCTATCAGTCTACTTTCAATCATCAACAAAATGATGGAAGGAGTCATCAACAGTGCTAACAAGTGGCACTTACTCAGCAATAACCTACTCATGGATGCTCAGTTTGGGTTCCACCAGGGTTACTCAGCTCCTGACCTCGTTACAGCCTTGGTTTAAAATTGGACAAAAGGGCTGAATGCCGGGCTGCACGGTGGCGCAAGGGGTTAGCACGGTTTCCTTACGGCGCCGAGGTCCTAGGTTCGATTCCGGTTCTGGGTCACTGTCCATGTGGAGTTTGCACATTCTCCCCGTGTTTGCGTGGGTTTCGCCCCCACAACCCAAAAAATGTGCATGGTAGGTGGATTGGCCGCGCTAAATTGCCGCTGAATTGGAAAAAATTAATTCTATACTCTAAATGCATATTAAAAAAAAGAGCTGAATGCCAGAGATGAGGTGATGTGGCTGCCCTTGACATCAATGCAGCATTTAACTGAGTATGGCATCAAGGAGCCCTAAAACAAACAAAGTCAATGGGAGTTAGGAGTAAAATTCTCCGATAGTTGGAGTCATTCCGGCACAAGGAAAATGGTTGTGGTGGTTGGAGGTCAATCATCTCAGCTCCAGGACATCACTGCAGGAGTTCCTCAGGGTAGTGTCCGAGCTCCAACCATCTTCAGCTGCTTCTTCAATGACCTCCCTTCCAGCATAAGGTCAGATGTGAGGATGTTCACAGATGACTCCACAATGTTCAGCACCATTTGCGACTTCTAAGATCAGGGGCGGGATTCTCCGACCCCACGCAGGGTCGGAGAATCGGCCGGCAGCGGCGTTATTCCCGCTCCCGCAGGGTTTTTAAACCTCCCACCGGCCAAAACCCGGCGTTGTGCAAATCCCGCCGGCAGCCTCTGAAAACAGCTGGCGCCGGCGGGATGTCATTATATTTTTAGATTCCCCAAATCTCCGGCCCGGATGGGCCGAAGTCCCGCCGACGTGGCCACGGGTCACGTCGGCGAAAATCACAGTTGCTTTAAAACGGCGTCAACCATTGATGATGGTTGACGCCGTAAACGGTCCATGTCCAAATGCAGCAAAACCTGGACAATATCCAGGCTTGGGCTGGCAAGTGGCAAGTTACATTCGTGCCACACAAGTGCCAGGCAATGACCATCTCCAACAAGAGAGAAACTAACCATCGCCCCTTCAATGGCATTACCATCGCTGAATCCCCCACAATCAACATCCTGGAGGGGTTACCATTGATCAGAAACTGAACTGGAGTACCACTATTAATACTGTGGCTACCAGAGCATGTCAAAGTATAGAGATCCTATGACGAGAACTCAGCTCCTGACCCCCAAAGCCTGTTCGCCATCTACAGGGCACAAGTCAGGAGTGTAATGGAATACTCTCCACTTGCCTGGATGAGTGCAACTCCAACAACACTCAAGAAGCTTGACACCATCCAGGACAAAGCAAGCCGCTTGATTGCTCCCCCTTCAACAAACATTCAAACCCTCCACAACCAAGGAACAGTGGCGGCCATGTGTACCATATATAAGATGTACTCAGTAACTCACCAAGGTTCTTCAGGCAGTACCTTCCAAACTCACGACAACTACCATCTAGAGGGACAAGAACAGCAAATACCTGGGAACCCCAACACCTGGAGGTTCCCCTCCAAGTCACTCACCACCCTGACGTGGAAATATATCGCCATTCCTTCACTGTCGCTGGGTCAAAATCCTGGAGCTCCCTCCCTAACAGCATAGTGGTTGTACCTATGACTCAGGGACGGCAGCAGTTCAAGAAGGCAACTCTCCACCACCTTCTGAAAGGCAACTAGGGATGGGTAATAAATGTTGGCCTAGGCAGCGGCACCCAAATCCCGTAAATGAATTTCTTTAAAGTTATGATCCATAGGGATCACAAAAGGATCTTGAAACAATTTGGATTGAAGTCAGTAGCAATCTGATGCTGACTTAATTTTCCTCCTACAGTAAGGTATCTAACAATAGGAGCTACAATTCCATGGAAACACAGGTGCTAACGTACGCACATTCACATGACAATATTAGGACCAAGAATCTCATGAAAGATTCTTTTGAATAGAATTGGAAATAGAATTGAAGACAAACCTAACATTGAGAAACAATGCTGGCAGTAGTTTCTCGAAGGATTGACAGAGGTGAGGAATTTTCAAATGAAAGATATTTTTAGCCATGTTTGTAAAACAAGTATGGCCAGTCAAAGGATTATTTTGCTGTCAATCTTGGGTATGTTTTAGCAAATGGGAGGTATTTTTAAAACACAAAAATATAATCATATTAATAAATATAATCTAATTTTAAAATCACAACATGTTAGAAAAAGTGAACTCCTACGTTTTCATTGCCAAAACTTTGCCTTTCAAAAATGCTACTTTCCACTTTAAATTCAAACATTTCCTTTCCACTAGGACATGTTGTCATTCCTTGAGCCTAAAGTGCTTCCAATATTTGAATAGCTGTTATCTGGCAGATTAACTGTCTGCTTTCTGTGCACCAAACCTAATCTCACCACTCAGGTCTCCTAAAACCCCTCCTGACAGATGATAAGAAAAGTATATGTCATTTGATAGGCAATACCTCTCTCATTGTAGCCTTTAATATTCTTATTCCCTGCCTCAAGTTTTATTGTTAGCATTGTAGTGAGCGCTCCTCTTCACTTTCCTGAACTTTGAAGTTGACGTTCAACAATTGCTCTGCAGTATTGCTCCTTCCCCTTACTTAAAAGCAATACGGACTTGTTGCATATGGTTGAAGAGTTTGGATTGTGGGCACTTAGGGGAGGTAGTTAGGTTGTCCACAGACCAATACCAATAAAAACCCTTCCATCCTCCCAGCTGGCTCTTGGGAGTGACTCAATGGCTGTTGGGTGTGCCAAGTCCTCTCCCGTAACAGCCTCCCCGAACAGGCACCTGGAATGTGGCGACTAGGGGCTTTTCACTGTAACTTCATTGAAGTCTACTCGTGACAATAAGTGATTTTCATTTCATTTCCTGGATGGAAGACACTGCAGCCTCTGCTCAGCACTGTTAAACTTCTATGGTATTTCTGTAGTGATATATTTTTTTTAAATTTAGAGTACCCAATTTTTTTTTCCCCAATTAAGGGGCAATTTAGCATGGCCAATCCACCTAACCTGCACGCAGACATGGGGAGAATGTGCAAATTCCACATGGACAGTGACCCAGGACCGGGATTCAAACCCGGGTCCTCAGCGCCGCAGTCCCAGTGCTATCCACTGCTCCACATGCCGCCCATCTGTAGTGATATCTTGAAAGCATATCTTGATGTCTTCAACTCCAATTTTACTGTGTTCTCCACTCATATCTCCTCCAACTCCACAGTGCCACCTGTATCCTCTTTATATAAACCTACAGTCTCTCAACTAATAAGTGTGGCCTATTAAACAGTGAAAGCTCCAATTATAACTTAAGCACTGTGGAACATTAACTCTTTCCTAACAAGCAGCTCCCACTTGAGTTTTGGTAAGAACAAGAAGTTGGTTTTGGTAAGAACAAGGAAAGATGTGGATGTTAATCTTTACTCCATAGCTCGCAACATTTGCGTTACAACTCTTAGCCCTATTGTGCCAAAATTCTGAAGGAATGTGTGGTGATGTGCATCACTGTAAATACACAAAGGGTTAATGTAAATACATGTAGACTAGCTAGATACTAGAGTGAGCACCAGAGACATCACACACACACACTCAACCTATAGATCAGTTAGATAGGACACAACCAATGGGCATTCACGATACACACAGAGGTGACATGACCACAGGAGGGCATTACACCAACCCATATACAAAGGACACCACACACATGATCTGCCTCTTTCCAGTGTAAAAAGTCAGTGAGTACAGACACAGGGTTGATTGAACATCTCTCCCACCACGTGGATTGTAGCAGACTGGTTAGTCAGTCTGGGTAGCTATAGTAGGATTAGCAGTAGTGTCGAACCCGAGTAATAGAAGTGTATATAGTTTAATAAACATGTTGAAGTTATCTCCACGTCTGAACCTTCCTTTGTCAAGTGCACCACTTATGCCACACTTAGAGCATAACAACACAGAATGCATCATCACTACTATCACAGTAACTTCATTTGAAGCCTACTCGTGACAATAAGCAATTTTCATTTCATTTCATCAGGAGTGCCTCAGTGGGGGGGTGGGGGTCATTGGGGATCAGGGGGGAGGCACCCAGCTATCAAACACCAGCAGCAGCATGAAGTGGCCAATTAACTACCCATCAATGAGTGGATCATTCATGGCCTCCACCACAACTGGTAAAATACCATCATCCATGGGTATGGGGACTGGCACAGTGTTGCTGCCATGCCGCCTGATCTTAGATCCATCCCACTCACCATCCCAACCCCCACCATCCAGCCCTTTACTGGGCATTGCATGAAATCTCATCCCATATTCATCTCAGGCAGTTGTCAACCATCTTGGAAAGCTGCTTTAAATATGTATTAGACCCCTTTATGTGCAAATGAGGGACTTGATGTCTGTGTAAGGTTTCCTCAGCAACTTCAGTGGCCATAAGTGGAGCAACAGCCCAACCTGCTTTGGTGGGATTATTGCACAGGCGATCATTTGCCATGAAAAGATAATTTGCTTTTTGACATAATATTTCAGTAGAATGAGGAAAAGAAAGAAAACTTCTTCTAGTTCCATTGCATTTATGAGTGTAGCTGTTGGCCTGTGATCAACCTTCCATGCTTCCGTTCTTATTCTCTCCCTCCCATTTACAGGATATGCCAGAGGCTCAACTGAAGCAGAAGTTCCAAATTGGAACACCGCATTGTAAAAATTGGGGCAAAACTTATACCCTAAGTTCCCCCCCGCCGCCCAAGTTCACAGATATCTTCTTAAGAATAGAGGCATATATTATTTTCTAAATGGGAAAAGGCTTCAGAAATCAGAAATACAAAGGGACTTAGGAGCCCAAGTTCAGGACCTAGTTCAGGAATGGCCTGATTCTGCTCCTATGGACGCCATGGAGGCCAGGAGGGATTCCTGTTCCCCAGAAGGTCCCGGAGGTTGAGCCACAAGGCAGCCGGTGATCCCTGAGATAAGTTGGCGGCAGCTGTCAGCTCGAAGAGTATGACCTGGTGGACTGAGCTTTTGTACAGGAAGCAGGTCAACGAGTATGAGTGAGTAGACACCAATGCCACCCCCCCCCCCCCCCCCATCCCCACCCAAGGAAGCATTCAACTCCCAACTCCCCATGTGAACCCCAGTCCTCCCTTACCCCTCCCCCCTCAACCCCATCCACCCGCCTTCACACACCCCCTCCCACCACTGTGAACCATGCGTGTGGCTAATGATGCCCTCTCTGTGTCTCCTCAGGATGAGCTCTCCCATAATCATCGGGAGAGGGTCCAGACAGGTGGAGGGGTTTACTGAGGAGAAATTAGAGAAACTGTGGCTCATTTCATTACAAAACAGAAGGTTAAGAGGAATCTAGTAGAAATGAGAGGTTAAGCTATCTGGGGGTACAACTAGTTTCTGAGTCAGTAATTTGAAGGTATAAGTTTAAGATCATCACCAAAAGTCCAGTATCAAATAAAAGCAAAAGTTAAAAGCGAGTTACTATGGATGCTGGAATCTGAAACGAAAATGCTGGAGAATCCCAAGCCGTCCGATAGCATCTGTGGAGAGAATGTTTCGAGTCTGAATGACTGCTTCAAAGAATAATGGTAAGGTGTAGGAACAACTTTATGCAAAATATTGTCATACTATGCTTATTTTTAAATCCTTTCATGGCCTCACCCCTCCCTATCTCCATATCCACCTCCAGTACTGCAACCCTTCAAGATTTCTGCACTCCTCCAATTCTGGACTTTTGTGCACCTGCTATTTTAATTGCTCCACATTAGCGGCCTTGTTTTCAGATTCTGAGGCCCTTAACTCTGAATTCCCTCTCTTAAAACTCACAGGGAGGTCATGTGCTCAGTTGGTAGCATTCTTGCCTCCGAGTCCGACTCCAGGATTTGATGGCCAAGGAGATGCATTCATAACGTGGCCATGCAGTTTGAGTTTCAACTTTTAAATCCTTCCAACGTACACCAATTGCAGGCGGTAAGTGTGGGAGAGATTCTTGATCAGGCATGTGATAGAAAGAATGTTGGGGCATTGACCTTCATTATTCACAGTTCGAGGATCCAACATACATGTCCATCCTTGGAGTAGGCCGATTGGTTCAGTTGGCTGGATCAGATGGGTATCAACATTATGGGATTTCATTCCCATTCCGGCTCGAGGAATTTGGGGTCTGCCTCCTTGCCCTACCCGTGGTGAACGTCGTGGCATTGTGGGCCAGACTTGCATTTGGGCACAGGCCACAAGAAGAAGAAACCTCCCAACCTTCTTTTTTCTCCTTTGAGATACTCCTTAAAGCTGACCACTTTAACCAAGATTTTGGTCACCTGCCCTAATATCTCCTCATAATATATCTCCAAACTAATTTAAGATGATTGGCAAAAGAACCAACATGCTAATAAATATTTTTTTAAATACCATGTGGTTAGGATCTGGAATGTATTGTCTGTGAGGGTGGTGGATACAGTCAACTGTGGCTTTCAAAAGAGAATTGATGTTCAAGAGAAAGAAAATGCGGAGGGCTGTGGAAAAAGGGTGGAGACTGGGAATAGCTGAAGTGCTTTGTCAGAGAGCCAGTGTGGACTGTTTTGTAGGGCGTGATTCAGTGGACTCACGTAAAAGTCCATTAAACGGCACATTTTGAAAGGTGTTTCTCGGTGCCTTCAGCTATTCAACGGCACTTGATTTTTGAGCTTCGGCAAAGAACTCCCCATCGAGGCCACTCTATAAGTCATTTCATCAGAAAGACTACCCGCGAATTGGGGCGCCATTTTTAAAGGCAGCCCTGATCTTTCGACCCCCTCAGCGGCTTCATGAGCCCCCCCACCATACAACTTGCCTCCTCAAGGGTCCTTGAGCCGCTCCCTCACCCCACCACTTATGGACAAGCCACCTAGTCCCTGGCACAGGCTACTGTGACACTGCCAACCTGGCATCCTGGCAGTGCTCCTACTAGCCTGGCAGTATCACCCAGGCACGCTGGCAAAGCCAGGTTGCATTGCCAGGGTAACAGGCTGCAGTGTCAAGGTGCCAGAGAAAGTGCCAGGGTGCCACCCTGCCCTGCCCCTGACTACCTGATGGCCTCACTTCTCCAGCGAGACCCTCCAAGGTACCATCACAACTGGTTCATGGCTTTGTGAACCAGCACCAAATCAGCACCAATCGCTGGTGAGGCTGGTGAATCCTGGGCCCCTTGTGAATTGGGCAAGCTTAATGGCTCATTTAAATATGTGCACTTGGATCTTGCCCAGAGATTCCGTTCTCGACGGAATCGAGTCGCAATTCTCGACGAAGGCCTCTCGCGAGATCAACAGCCTCATACCAGCACCAAACCAGGCGCAACGATGCCGCTGAATCACACCTCTAATCTTTCTACAATTGTATGATTCTATGCGACTCAAGTGTCAAATTTGCTTGATATATTCAAATAAAGTGACTTGGGATGATTTATTACAGTAAAGTCACTACATAAATGCAAATTATCATTGTTGTAGTCATCCTGAATAGATCTTCCCCCACAAGCATGTTAGACATTTTTGACAATGAAACTAAATCAGTGGATCTAGTGCAAACAATTAACCTGAATTTTCAGAAAGTATGTGATCAAGTTCATTAAAAACATTCTCCCAACACAAGCAAACCAAATTGTGTCTTGGGAAGCATTTCACAGGTATTTTCAATCTATGTCAAAATGAATTAGCAGGAGTGGGAAACCAGGCTGATTATACCTTCCTGAATCTGAACCAAACTGCAATTCCCCAACTGCTCCTACAGCTTACATAATTTGACTTAGCAACAACTGTCGGGTGATCATTTTATTTGCCGTAGCTGTGGGGAGCCAGCCATAACTTTCCTTCTGCCAGGCTGCACTGCCCCTGAATAAAACTGCCAGCTGATAGATAGTAGAAGGACAAACATTACAAACGACATCAAGGCACTTTCAACACAAAAGATAAGCCGAGGTGGCAGGGTTTTTAAGGTATCAGCCAACCACTAAATAATACTATCCCTTCGCTCCCGGCATTTAGAAGCTTCTGGTACACAGCTTTGGGAAGTGGACCATGGAGGTCACTATATCCGATTTCAGCTCTGCATGAATTCTCCTCAGTAACAAGCCGCGGATAAAACAACATCAGGACGTTAAATCATAAAATCTACTGTTAGTTCACTTTTCTCTGAACTCTCATCTCTCTTCTTGATGTGTGGGCTCTGACAGATAATGACAGGCTTGCTAGTATTACTCCGAACATCGTCCAAAACATGTGTTGTGTTCCTCATTAGCATAAACAAAGGGCTTATGTTTTGGACAGCAGCTCTGGATTTGGCAGATCACTCAAAATAATAATGTTTTAAAATTAATTTATGGGATGTGGGCATCGCTGATTAGTTAAGCATTTATTGCCCATCCCTAGTTGCCCTTCAGAAGGCGGTGATCATAAAATTATAGAATTTACAGTGCAGAAGGAGGCCATTTGGCCCATCAATTCTGCACTGGCCCTTGAAAGAGCACCATGCCTAAGCCCACGTCTCCACCCTATCCGCACAATACAACAACCCCACCTAACCTTTTGGGCACTAAGGGGAAATTTAGCCTGGTCAATCCACCTAACTGCACATCTTTGGACTGCCTTCTTGATGAGTTGCCTTCTTGAACCGCTGCAGCCTTCAGGTGTATGTACACCCACTATGCTGTTAGGGAGGGAGTTCCAGGATTGTGCCCCCGCAACAGTGAAGGAACAGCAATATATTTCCAAGTTGGGGTGATGACTGACTTGGAGGGGAACCTCTCGGTTGTGGGGTTCCCAGGTATCTGCTGCCCGTGTCCTTTTAGATGGTAGTGGTCAATGGGTTTGGAAGGTGCTGCCGAAGGGACCTTGGTCAGTTACTGCAGTGCACCTTGTAGATGGTACATACAGCTGCCACTGTTCATCAGTGGCGGAGGGTTTGAATGTTTGTAGAAGGGGGACCAACCAAGCAGGCTGCATTGTCCTGGATGTTGTCAAGCTTCTTGAGTATTGTTGGAGCTGCACTCATCCAGGCAAGTAGAGAGTATTGCACTCTTGACGTGTACCTTGTAGATGGAAGACAAGGGGGGGGGGGGGGGGGGGGGTCAGGAGGTGAGTTACTATCCGCAGGATTCCTTGTCCTTGACCTGCCTGGTAGCCACAGTATTAATATGGCTAGCCCAGTTCAGTTTCTGATTAATGGTAACCCTCAGGATGTTGATTATGGGGGATTCAGCGATGGTAATGCCATTGAATGTCAAGGGGCCATGGTTAGATCCTCTCTTATTTTTATTTTTTATTTTTTTTATAAATGTTTTTTTATTGAGTTTTCATATTTTATATATGACAAATTACAAGTTATTAGAGAGAGAGAAAAAAAAAGGAAAACACAAAAATTTTACATGAATATTTACAGGTAAGCCTCTTCATAACAATAATTGTGGCCGCCCCCTTTAGCCAGCATACATATTTTACATTCCCCAATATGGCCGAGGCACATGTTTATAGGCATTTATTTATAGTTTGGTTTTGGGCCTTGGCTTGCCATCAAACCCCCATACCGAGCCCGTAGCCCCCCCCCCCCCCCCCCTCCCCCCGGCTACCTTCCCCCGATTCCCGCCCATTTTTCCCTGGTTCTTGGCCACCCGACTATTCTTCCTCATGTACGTTGGCCACAAACAGGTCCCGGAACAGTTGCATGAATGGCTCCCACGTTCTGTGGACGCCGTCGTCCGACCCCCGGATGGCGAATTTGATTTTCTCCATTTGGAGAGATTCCGAGAGGTCGGACAGCCAGTCTGCAGCTCTGGGTGGTGCTGCTGACCGCCAGCCAAACAGGATTCTACGGCGGGCAATCAGGGAGGCAAAGGCAAGGGCGTCCGCCCTCCTCCCCAGGAATAGATCTGGCTGGTCTGAAACCCCGAAGACCGCCACTATCGGGCATGGCTCCACCCTCACCCCCACCACTTTGGACATAGCCTCGAAGAAGGCTGTCCAGTACTCCACAAGTCTGGGGCAAGACCAGAACATGTGGGCGTGGTTGGCCGGGCCTTTCTGGCACCGCTCACATTTGTCCTCCACCTCCGGGAAGAACCTACTCATACGGTTTCTCGTTAAGTGGGCTCTATGTACCACTTTTAGTTGCGTCAGGCTGAGCCTTGCGCACGTGGAGGTGTAGATCCTCTCTTATAGGAGATGGTCATTGCCTGGCACTTATGTGGTACAAATGTAACTTGCCACTCGACAGTCCAAGCCTGGATATTGTCCAGGTCATGCCGCATTTGGACATGGACTGCTTCATTATCTGAGGAGTCACGAATGGTGCTGAACATCTTACAGTCATCCGCAAACATACCCACTTCTGACCTTATGATGGAAGGAAGGTCACTTTTGCACAAGCGAACAACATTGCCTTGTGGAGAGAAACCGGGGCGGGATTCTCCGGTCCAGGAGTCAGCCAATGGAGTTTCCCATTGTGACCACCCAACGCCGTTGGGAAACCCACGGGCGTGGGTGCGCTGCCAGCGGACTGGAGGATCCCACCAAAGGAGAAACCCGCTACACATATTTCACAATTATTCTGCCAATGGCAGCTGTATTTATCATTTATTTAAAGTAACTTACCTTCCAAAATTGTTTTGCTGATTAAAGCTGAATTCTTCTGATCATGAACATTGACATGCACCATTTCAAGTGGAAAACAGTCATTCAACATTGGGCTTGTTCATCATCCACCATATTGGCAAAGCTAGAAACAGATTCATTCATGGCACAAGCCTGAAATGGGCGGTTGACTCTTTGCAGATGGAAAAAGGGGCTGCCCTGAATACTGAAGTGTTCAAGAAAACCTAGATAATCTGAGGTTTAATCGTACTGTTGCAAGCTACCAAAAACCTGAGCTTTTTAAAACAAAATACTCCAGCCTCCACGCAGCTCCCTCCCTTCTCGTCTCACCCAGTCCCCCTCTGCCTCTCACTCAATCTCTCCCCTCTAATCTCCGATTCCACCTGCCTTTCTTAGAACCGACTGGAGGGCAGCTGTCAGTGACAGTGTCCAGAATTGAACTCTCAGGATACCCAGGAGGTGAATGCAGAGATAGCTGGCCTCTTGTAGATAAGGCCCAAGTCCAAAATAGGACCTACATTGAACTTCAAGGAACAATCCCTTACCCACTCCTGCCAGCAGACTGTCATGAAAAAACTTTCTAAGTCCCTTGTTTTATTTTTGTCCCAAAAGATTCACAACATTTCCTCCAGCTGATTTATTGCACCAGATTCAGGAGAAAAATGTAACTCAGCACCAAAGACGGATTCCTGACTGTTTGAAAACCTCAGCTTCTATAGGTTAGAATAGACTGAAGCCTCTCTACCCATATTTCCCCCAAATTGTCCAGAAGTGTCTATGTAAACCTGTCATGCAGCAATTAAAGCTTTTCACCAGTGGAGGCACTATAATGCCTCTCCCACCTCCTCAGCCTGCATTGTAGAGAAACCTGTGTGTGCCTTCTTTGCTTCCTAAAATGAAATGTATTTTGCTATTTAACTAAAAAAAGTACAACATCAACTATTATGTAAAAATAATGGCAGAATATGTGACTTTGAAATTTGAACAAAATTACATCCTACACCTCTCTAGCCCAACTTGAACTAAAAACTACACTTCATTGGCCCATATCTTCCTGGATCCCCAGCGTCACATTTGGGGGTACCCCAATGATGCGCTGGGAAATCCCTCCAGGAAGTCCCATGTAAGGGTTTACCCGACAATTGCCCACAAGTGCTAACTGCTCTGTACAATTGCGCTGAGCTGGAACAGAAGTGATTTAAATTGTTAACCTAGAATAGTTCAGCCAGTTGTACCTTGATAGTTACTCTGAAAGAGTGAGAGGAAAATAAATCACTTCTAAGTAACTATTTGAAAAACCCAGACCCAGCCTCACATGGGTCACCCTCCCACACACACGACCCCCGGGGATCTGGCCCACCACATCCTAACATCACCCCCAACCCCCCCGGACTGACCCCTCTTACCTCTCTGTGCCCCAGTTACTCCATGTCAATGCAGCCAGGGGCATGCTTTGCTGCTCATGTCTCACCCAGGCTGAGTGAGGAAGGTTGGGCGAGACAAGGGACAGAGGCTTTGCAATTCCAGCGTGGGTAAATCCATCGAGAGTTGCATTCCGCCGGAGATTGCCACTCTGAGAAAGTTATAGGCCAATATATCTGCAACCTTACGGTGGATGGTTGTGCCTAGGTTAGTTAATTTTAAGGTCACTGTTAACCATCACCTACAGCCAGTTCCTCAGAATAGCCTTGATAATGTCACATACAAAACCACTGTGTTGGTGCTCATGCAAGCATTTCAACATATATAAGTATCATTTTCCATTGTATAGTTTAACCCCAAGTCCAATTTGGACAGCATAGTAATTAAAATAATGACTCTGTCTTAAAAGTCAAGGAATTCTGTGACATTTCCTGTACACAAGATAAAATTGCACAAGATTTTGTTTCTCTTAAAAGATTACACTGGCACCATCATTCTGCTGAGGTAACCATCTCAAAAGTAAAAGAAATGACTTTGACATGAATTAAACGGAAATCCTCGGTAGGCAAACTGGGTTGAAAGGAAATTAATCATGGGGGATAGGTGGATGGCACGGTAGTACAATGGTTAACACTGTTGCTTTACAGCGCCAGGTTCGATTTCCGGTTTGGGTCACTGTCTGTGCGGAATTTGTACGTTCTCCCTGTGTCTACGTACGTTTCCTTGGACTGTTCCAGTTTCCTCCCACATTCTGAATTCTTCCTCTGTGTACCCGAACAGGCGCCGGAATGAGGTGACTGGGGGCTTTTCACAGTAACTTCATTGCAGTGTTAATGTAAGCCTACTTTATTATTATTAAGTTTATTATTATTCAAGAGTTTAAGAAATTTATGTCCACTTAATGCCCAAATCATACTTCAGCTGGTATCCAGCAGCAGACAGTGCTATGCTGTATGTGCGTTCCGGTTTTCCGGGAGATATTTCTCATTCAAAGCCACTCAGTGCCTGATCAAGGACATGAGAGTGGCGGCCAGGGGGGCAGAGGCTGAGTGTCACAGCTGACACCTCCGCCCCCCCCCCCCCCCCCCCCCCACCCATCCTCTCAACCCCTACCCCTTGATTCACTTTCTGCCTTCACTTACCTGTGCCTCTTCAATCTGAGGCCTCTATGCATGTAGTATTGGCAGCAGTCACCATCTCGTCAGTGATGCTGCTATGCACAATAGGGCTGCTGGCAGCCCTCAGTGGGGTGGACTTCTGTCCTGGGTGCCTTAATCCTGTGGGAAGGCCTTTGCCAGCTTGTTAGAAAGGCCCGAGAGGCGTAAGTAGCAGGCCTTGCAAGAAATGTGATGAAGGGCTCTCGTCGTCTCTGCAGACAATGATCCAGGCCCATGCTGCCTCCAGAAGATTCCATCCAGAATCTCTGACAGTGCAGCAACCTCAGTATTGCACTCGAGTGTTTGCTTTTATTTTGTGCTCAAGTCTCTGAAGTGAGATTTGAACGCACAACCTTTTGACTCAGCAGCAAGACAGCTGCCAGGCAGCCATGACTAATACCTAAAATAATGGAATAGATTATCAGAAGTAAGATTTAAGATTGTGTGTGCAATGATAATTTAGTAAATTGCAGTCAGCTTGACTTTGCTTCTGAAGAATTTGCATTTCTATAGCAATTTTAGTGCGTTAAAATATTCCAAATCTCTTCACAAGTGTGCTATCAAACAAAATATGAAAGCAAGTCACATATGTAAGACAATATTGGGACAGATGATCAAAATCTTAGCCAAAGAGCTATATTTTAAGGACCATAATAAAGGAGGAAGGAAAGAATGAGAGACAGAAAGGTTTTGGAAAGGCATTCCAGAGCTTAGGGCTGAGGCACCTGATTGCACAATCATCACTGGAGGAACAATGAAAGTTTGGGATGTACAAAACACCAGGATTGGAGGAGTAGTTACAAAGTTGTTGTTTTTTCTCTTCTTCGGGGCAGCACGGTAGCATTGTGGACAGCACAATTGCTTCACAGCTTCAGGTTCCCAGGTTCGATTCCCGGCTTGGGTCACTGTCTTGCGGAGTTTGCTCATTCTCCCCGTGTGTACGTGGGTTTCCTCCGGGTGCTCCGGTTTCCTCCCACAGTCCAAAGATGTGCAGGTTAGGTGGATTGGCCATGCTAAATTGCCCATAGTGTCCAAAATTGCCCTTAGTGTTGGATGGGGTTACTTATGGGGATAGGGTGGAGGTGTGGACCTTGGGTGGGGTGCTTTTTCCAAGAGCCGGTGCAGACTCGATGGGCCGAATGGCTTCCTTCTGCACTGTAAATTCTATGAAAATCTCAGAGAGTTCTATAGCAAGAGGGAGCTACAATAAATAGGAAAGGGCATGGCCATGGAGAGATTTTAATTAGAATATTAGAATCAAGGAGTCTCTGGACCTGGGGCCAATGTAGATAAATGGGCATGGGATGATGGGTGAACAGGTTTTGGCCTGAGTTAGGATAGGAACAACCGAGTTTTAGATGAATTCAAGTATGTGAAGAATGAAGAAGAATGGAAGGCCAGCCAGGAGAGGATTGGAATACTTGAATCCAGGGTTTAAAATAAGTAATGGATGAGAATTTTTGTTGAGACAGGCAAGGAGTTGTGTGAAGTTATAAGGTGGAAGAAAGGGATCTTGGTGATGGAGCAGATTTGAAGTTGGACGCTCATCTCAGGATCAATTAGGATGACAAAGTTGTGAAAAGCCTAGTTCAGCCTCGCACACGGACCAGAAAGAAAGGCCTGAAGGCAAAGGCTTTTGTCCTCCCAATATCTAGTTGGTGGACATTTCTGTTCATCCTGGACTGGTTATGGAACAAGCAGCAGGATAAATCAAGACAGTGGAGGGGTCGAGGGAGGTGCTGATAAGATAGAGCTTGGTTCCATCAGTGTACGTATGGAAGTTAATGTTTTTGGTGGATGTTGCTGTGGGGCGGGGGGTGGGGGGGGGGGGGGGGGGGGGTGGGGGGGGGGGGGTGGAGAGAGGAGAGGAGGAGACCAAGGATAGATTCCTGGGGGGTGAGGTTGGGGGTGGGGTGGGGGAGGCAGAGTTAATGAATCCAACGTAGGAAGAAAAGTAATTGCAGATGGCTTTCCTGATTATGATTGGATAAAGAATAACAGATCAGGTGAGCACCATCCCACTCAGTTGAATATTGCAAGAGAGATATGAAGGAGGATGGTTTGGTTCATGCGGTAGAAGGCTGCAGATAGGTTGGGAAGGGTGAGGAGGGTAACCCTCACATAGGATGATAAGCCCACTTGCAAAATAGCATTTGACAAAGGTTCACAATAAAGTATATTAATTCAATTCAAATCTATAGTTTAGCATAAATTTTGCCAATGGGTGGCAAAAAGAAAACAATTGATAGGTAGGGAATGATTAATTATCAGACAGAATATGTCCAAGCCCGAGGAGTTATTCAGTGGAGTGCCCAGGTCTCAATTCAGATGCTCAAAATCACCAGGTTTGCAGTAGCCACAAAATTACTTCGATTAGCAGTGGGTTCAGAAGAGGCAACTCAAAAATTACACAATTAATAAGATAAAGTATTAAGTACAAAATAGTTACAGATGAAATAAAATGCCAGCAAATTTAATGTACTGCTCAAATGAAGGAAAAACAATGAATGATAATAAAATAACCAAGGACAAAGCCAAAGGAGAACAAGGAGTCATAGTGGCATTGATGCTTGGTATGGCTAACAAATCTAGAGTTAGAACCAACAGTGCCCATATAATGGTGAACTACATAGCTAGAGCTCAGCCAGACAACTTTGTGACAAACCATTCATTGCTCTGGTTGGACTGTACCTTGATCACAGCGTCTAGCTTTTTTCTTGATGACACAAGGGTGACATTCATCACCTGACTGCAGTACAAAGAATACCTAATGGGATGGTCTTGAGTGTCAATGTTCTGAGCTATCAGATCAGAATGCAGAGATTTGGGCTTCTCAGTATGGAAAAGAGATACCTGCAATGTGACCTGATAAATATAAGGTAGTTTTGTGAATAGAAAAGACAATTGTGGATGTTGACTTCAATTAAATCGAGGGAGTAGGTCAAGACAAAGCAAGTTCAAGCAAGTAATAGTAAATATGGAACTCATCAGGAAATCCATCACACAGAGAGTGATCAACAGATATATAACGCTTTGGGAAGACTCTAGATTTAGATTTTGCTGATGGATGAATTAAGATAGTCCAAACAGTGTTCCTCATCCATAATTTCAGGCTCAGAGTGTTGGTGCGTTTGCCTTACTATAAAAATTCATCCTGTTACATGTAGGAAGGTGAGGTATACAAAAACAGAAATTTAATTTTGCAATCATTCCCACTGTGCTCTAATGTGTGTCATACCTAAGGAGCTACAAACATGAAACAGAAAGGCACAAAAAAACAAACACTCTCAGGAAGCTAACTACAGGATCAAAAGTTTGAGCTTTGGTTCCCCCTATACGTTTCTCATCTAATTCAAATGGAAAACAAATAAGAGAATGCATAAGTGTTGATGATAAAGGCATAAATGGCCTCATTTCCATGAATGAGGTGACAAAAACTCTTGGTTTGGTCACATTTGCAGCACTGTTTTAGCTGCGGCTAGAACAGAGCGCAAGGATTTAGAAATTTGGCGCAAGAGATTTCTTAAAATTACTAGAAAACAATTTTGTCAATCTGAACAACATTAATTGGGTACAAAGTGCTATGGACGTAAAAGAAAAAATACAGACATCAAACACACCTCTCATGCTAATTCATGGTGAGTTTAACAGCAAGGTTTGAAGTACTGAAGACATTACTGTAAAGCTTTGACAGCACTGATGTGCCAATGTACCTACAGTGTACTTTTAAACCATGAAACACTAAATGATCACAGGCCTCCTTTTTCTCACCCTAAAGGCAGAAGATAGTTGCTAATGGCATTCAATTTAACTCTTTGTCAGGAAACAAATAACTTGGGCTTTGAAGTGATTCCTTAAGCAATTCAAAAGCGCTACAGCTGAGACATGGTGAGTAATAAATTCTGAAATTAAATAAAGGATCACCTTGTTCACACACCCTGACATATTGAAGTTGTTCCTGGGGGGCAAGTGAACCAGACGGTTCGATGCAAGGATCTGTACAGCTTTCGTGAGGACATTCAGGATGTATCAACATTTAGCACCAGTTGCGACCTTCTAGTAGAGAAATTGTGATGGTTAAAGGGCAAACAAATTAAACCAAAGAATACATAACTCATGATGGTTCTTCTGGAGTTTAGCGATCGTGACCACACATTCAGGTATATCACTAAGCAATGTGGATGCCAGATGTGAACTGAATTTGAATTTTGCAAAGATGACTTCTATAGATGAAAGGCCTCTGGTTACATATTAACTAGACCCAAATATGAAAAAAGACACCTGGGGAGGAGCCCCCACAGGGGAGGAGCCCCCACAGCACCTGTTGAACCATATTACAGTAAAAAGTCTAGCCTTTCAGGGGTGGAGAAGAGAAAATTTAAATTGGTTGAACGAGCAGCACTGCTAAGAGCATATACAATGACAATGGATCAATCTGCACTCCAGATTGCACAGTCCTATTGTTGCAAGAGGAAGGGCTGCAACAGAGCAATCACTATTAAAACAATTGTAAAGTACGAGGGAACAAATTCAAAATAACTCTAACTTCATTCATAATTATTTCAAGAAAAAAACCTCTGCAGACTATTAAAGCAAACTATTCTAAAAACAACAAAACAGTTTATAGATCACTTTTATGTTGTGTGTTTAATATGTATACAAAAGCTATTTGAATATTCTGTGTCTATAGTGTTGATTAACTGTCTTCTATGTTAGACTCTTGGGAAGTGTAATAGTCGCATGAGACCTTCCAAATACTTCTGTCTGAAGGTCAAAACCTGATTATGACTGATAAGGGAGCTGTTAAAAGTAATTAGACTGAAAAAATCATTTTAACAAATTACACATGGAAATCAGTTCTTACGATAATTCATCTGTTCGGAAGCTATCCTTGACAGTTGCATCCAATCACATCCATCTAATGTAATTGCAGCATTTATAACCAAAATAATTTAGCCATTTATCATAAAAGTTCTATCTGTAAGTGGCTGCACCATATGAGATGCCAAGACACAATGGGATCAGGAGGAGCTGCAGCACATTTGGCCTTGATCAACAGGATTTTCATAATGCCGCAGTTGTGAAAGGCTTTTTATTTACAGTTCCAGAACAAGTGCAAGCACTCCCACACAATTACTCTATTTCTTTTTATCTCAAGAACTGTCCCAATGTTAAAAGTAAATTGCATATATTCATTCCGGCTCTTGATGTGTGTATTTCACTCCCCCCAATCCTAACACTCACTGATGGTCTGAGAAAATAACTGCCTTCAACCTGTCATATCTGGACCATTATTAACATATACGTAGATTCCTTGGCTTCAAGATCTGCAAAGCTGTGTTTCTAGGAGGCAGTTAAAGTTGTTTCATAACTGACCATATCTGCCCCAACCTGGAGGAAGTTCCTGACCTTTCCTAAACACCTTCACCATTTAACGAAACAGAGTTTGGGAACTGTACGTGAAGGAGAGTTACTTTTTCAAACCACACACCTTCATTTTCAGGAAACCTTTGATAGTGTCACATTGACGGCTATTGGGAAAAGCAGAATTGCGAGGCCTTGGCAGCCAGATAGTGTGACTGCGACTAAACTAATAATTTCTCTGGCAGAGGTTCCTCAGTAATAGAAACAGATCTACATGAAACAAGGTCTTTGGCTGAGTTCCCCAGGAATCCATATCAAAATCATTGCTATTTCACAAATTTGCGATTCATTTTTAAAATTCATTCACGGAATTGGCTAGGCCAACATCTATTGTCCATCTCGAATTGCCCATGAGATGGTGGTGGAGATCTACCTTTTTGAACTGCTGCAGTCCATGCGGTGTAGGTACACCCATAGTGCTGTTTGGGAGGGATTCAAAGGATTTGGACATAAAGGAAAGGAGACATATTTCCAACAGGATGGCGAGTGGCTTGGAGGGGGACTTCCAAGTGGTGGTGTTCCCAGGCGTCTGAAGCCCTTGTCCATCTAGATGGTGTCAGGAATGTGAAAAGTTAACAAGATTAACAGTGAATTTGAGGTGAAAATAAAATAACAAACAAGTAACAAGAGTAACTGGCATAGAGGAATACTGAGATTCGTAACAAGATTAACAGGAGTCTTGAGACATTGAGGTACGAATGGCGATATCAGAAACATTGTCTGTCAGAGGTCAGTGGGGCTATACAAATGGTAACCCCAAAGCAAGGAATTTGAATGCGGTAGAATTCACAGAGGGAAATATCAAAGAGATTGAACAGTACAACTCATCAAAGAGGCAGGCTAGTTTTCATCCAACAGCCAGTCAGGTAGCTCTTTATGTGATCCGAACCATGGAGGCCTGTTTTGGCTAACATTTAGAGCCACAACAGATTGCAGTGACAGTTTTGTGCCTTTTCTGAACCAGGAAGAGGCATTTCCCAGATGCATCAACAAAGCGGTATTGTGTGGTAACTATTAACTGGATTTAACCGATAGAGTTACTACAATTGACTGTTGTTTGGGAAAAAGGGTATTTCAGTTGAGTTCAGGGAACGTGGGCATATTTTCAGAACAAGAAGTAACCTCAGAAAAACGGTGGGTTTAGTTATTCATATACTTAAGTGTCATGGTGCATATTAGTCTTTTGTCGTGTGTTTTTAAATTTTCTTTTACTGTAATAAATACTCTTTACTGGCAGAGCCTAACCTAGGCCTCAAAAAGACTATAGAAATAGTTTTGTCCCTGGAAAATACAGGGAATGGGATGCAAGGACTTAAAGGGATGATGGATAGTAGTGCCCCCAGGTTGTGGGGAGAGTGCTGGCAGAGAGAAGCCAGCATATCTGGGGATGGCACTTACATGCCTCACCCACCATCAACCCAACATTCAAAAAGGGCATCTTGGCATTTCACAAATGGCCGAATAACCCCAGAAGTACCCAGGAAATGTCCCCGGTGGTTCACAAGTGTCAGCCGCAGGGCTGCAGTAGATGCTGTCGAAGGGCATAACCCCAGCAAGGCTGCCAGAATCAGCAGTACAGGTGCCATCTATACCGGAAGCCAAAACCACCTCAGGTGCTTGCAAGAATACCAGCCCTCAGAGGCCGAAACAATGCACTTGTCACTACCAAGGTCTCCCAGATAGGGATAAGGCTGCTTGTCAATGGTCATTCCTTAGAGATGGAGGTGGATGCTGCCATCTCCGTCACTTGGGAGCAGACATTCCAGTGTCCCTGAACTGGTATTGTGTCTAAGGGACACCAGAGCCAAACGAACCACCGACAGGGAGAACGTTTGAAGATTATGGGTCCACCATCACCCTGGTAGCTTATGAACACTCATGGTCATGTGAGGATCAGAACCTAGTCTCATGGGCAGGGATTGGTTCCAGAAGATCCGACTGGACTGGCTGAAAATTTTTAAATTAGCGATCGGTGGATTGTACGAAGTTCTTAACAAATCCTCAAAGTATTCCAAAAGAGCCTCGGCAAAATAAAAAGAACGAGGGCCAAGATCTATGTGGATCCCAACGCCTTACCAAAATATTTCAGGGCTTGGCCAGTCCCATATTCTTTGCCTGCGCAGGTAGAGTCGGAAACTGAGCAGCTCCAAGGCTTTGGGATAATACGGACAGTACAGTTTGCAGAATGGGCTCCGCCAGTAGTCCCCGTCCTCAAGCCCAACAAGTCAGTCTGCCTTTGCGGAGATTACAAACATAAAGTCAACACAATCTCACAACTGTATCCAGTGCTGTCTATGGATAATTTGTATGCCAATGAGCCATGAGTACTGACAGCTCATACTAGATGAAATGTCTGGAAACTAATCGCACTTAACACTCACAAGGACCTTCCAATATCATCATAGAATTTACAGTGCAGAAGAAGGCCATTCGGCCCATCGAGTCTGCACCGGCTCTTGGAAAGAGCACCCTACCCCCTACCCAAGGTCAACACCTCCACCCTATCCCCATAACTCAGTAACCCCACCCAACACTAACAGCAATTTTGGACACTAAAGGCAATTTATCATGGCCAATCTACCTAACCCGCACATCTTTGGACTGTGGGAGGAAACCGGAGCACCCGGAGGAAACCCACGCACACACGGGGAGGATGTGCAGACTCCGCACAGACAGTGACCCAAGCCGGAATCGAACCTGGGACCCTGGAGCTGTGAAGCGATTGTGCTATCCACAATGCTACCATGCTGCCTCTACGGATCTCATCAGCTTGTGCCATCTTTCAGCACATCATGGAAAATATTCTCCAAGGGCTGTCTAGTGTGACAGTATATCTTGATGACGTATTAATCACAGGGGCCACCGAACAAGAGCACCTAACCAACTTGCAGGAGGTCTGGCAGTGATTTTCCAATGCATGTCTCAAGAGAGAGAAATGTGTATTCCAGGCAGGCACAGTGATCGACCGAGGTAGATAAAAAAGGCCTCCTCTCGTGGAGAATAAAGTTAAGACCATTAAGGAGGCGACGATTCCATGAAATACAATAGAGTTGGGATCTTTTCTAGGCCTAATAAATGACGATGGATAATTCATCCCACATTTGGCCAATGTATTGTCACCCCTGCAGATGTTACTGAAAAAAACATCAAAGGTAGTGATGGCAAGCACCGCAGGATGAAGTCTTTACAGACGTAATATAGCAACGGCCGTCCTCTAATATACGGCTCATTCTGACCCCAAAAAAGAACTAATACTGCCGTGTGATGCCTCTCCACGAGGAGTGGGTGCAGTCTTCTCATATCGATGAGACGATGACATGGAGAAGCCCATTGCCTATGTGTCCAGAACCCTGGTGGACACTAAATAAAGCATAAATATTAATTCCCAGATTTAAAATGAAAGAAACATATAATTTCCAAACTCAGTCATGAGTTTGCAAAACACAGAAGTCTGATAAGAACATTACATTTTTCCAAGGACAAGGGTTGAATCCATGGCAACGAGGAATAAGAATGAAGCATTGCATGATTCTCACGCCATTTGAGATTAGGGTAAATTACATTCCATGATTATGCGAGCTGAAACATTTTAGACTGTGTTGCCTTGTTATTAATAGATGGACAGCTTGCTATCAAATCAAATGTGTTTGAGCCTAACCCAAACCAATTAGGATTATATTGGGGTGTGATCGAATCGCTTAAGACAGATATGAAATAGTATATCCATGGACAATTTGGCCACAATTTTGTAGAGAGACAGAGAGACAAAGGAGTAGAGAAAAGTAGAGTAGAGGAAGAGTAGAGAAAGAGTAGAGAAAAGCGGGAGACAGAGAGAGAAAGCCAGAAAGTAAAGGAAGAGAATTAGAAAAGAGTTCTGTATTCATATTTCATTTTAAGACTTTGACTTCAGACTTTGACTTTTAAAGTTGTGTTCAGGCTATTGTCTCAGAAGATAATTCCTGTGATTCTTTGAAGAAAATCAAATTGTCTACAAACTACCTTTTAAATGATTTTCAAGTTGTAACCAATGAACTCCAAATAAAACAATTCTTATTTGCACCTGACAAGTTTTTAACTTGAATTTCTACTGAGTTTCAGCAATGTACAAGAACAACCGGTAACCCTGAATTGAATAAACTTCACAATCCTAAGATCCTTCAACTTGGCGTAGTCGGGTGGCTTCTACACTCGTACTAAAACAGCTAGATCCCTCTACACCTCGGAATTCAGCAGCCATTCTCAATTTAAGTGATACTCTGCTTTTTAAAAACAGTTTCTTCCCAAAGCAAACAACTTCATATTTTCCCACATTATATTCCATCTGCCAGATTCTTTCGCACTCACTCAACCTATCTACATGCGTCTGCAACCTCCTTATGTCCTCTTCACAAAATATGTTCCTACCTATCTTTGTGTTATCAGCTATTTCAGCCACCGTGCCTTCATTCTTCGGAACTAAGTAATTAATATAAATAGTAAAAAGCAGAGGCTCCATCACAGGCACCTGCCAATCATAAAATGACCCAGTTATGGATACCCTCTGTTTTCTGCCAGTCAGCCAATCTTCAATCTGTGCCAATATCATACCCCATACACCATGAACTTTTATTTTCCACAATAACTTTTGATGTGGCACCTTAGCAAATTCCTTCTGGAAATCCTAATACAGTACATCTATAGATTACCCTTTATCTACAGGGCACAGTTGTCCTTCAAAGAACTAAATTATTTTGATAAACTTTATTTCCCTTTCACAAAACCATGCTCACTCTTCCTGATTATCTGGAGCTCCGCAGCTATAACCTCCTTAATTATCAAATGTTTAAAGTGCCCAATTCTTTTTTTCCCAATTAAGGGGTAATTTTAGTGTGGCCAATCCACCAACCTGTGCATCTTTGGGTTGTGGGGGTGAGCCCCATGCAGACATGGCTTAATGATCTATTCCAACACCATCCCCATGACTGACATCAATTAAACTGGTCTACAATGTCCTGTTCTCTCCCTCCCTCCATTTTTGAATAAAGAGGTTACATTCGCTCCATTTCAGTCTGATTGGAAACTTTCCAGATTTTTGGAAATTTAACACAAAAGTATCTACAACTTCATTAGCCAGCATTTTAAGACCCGAGGATGAAGTCCATCAGGACTGATCAGCCTGCAGCTCCATCAGTTTGCTCAGTTCTGCTTCCCTAGTGATTGTAATTTCACCACGTACCCCTGTCCCTTCAATCTTTTGATTTATAGATATTACTGGAATATTTTCGTGTACGCTACAGGAAAGTCAGAAGCAAAATATGTGTTCATTTATTTCACCATTTCCTTATTAGATACTATTAGCTTCCCATTGTCACTCTGTAGTGAACCTGTACTTTGCTTGCACTTTTCCTTTTACAACAGCTGTAGAAAATGTCTACAACTTATGGATGGCAAGGTAGCACAGTGGTTAGCACTGTTGCATCATAGTGCCAGGTTCGATTCCCGGTTTGGGTCACTGTCTGTACGGAATCTGCACGTTCTCCCTGTGTCTGCGTGGGTTTCTTCCGGATGCTCTGGTTTCCTCCCACAAATCCCTAAAGATATTCTGTTAGGTAATTTGGACATTCTGAATTTTCCCTCCGAACAAGCGCCTGGGGCTTTTCACAGTAACTTCATTGCAGTGTTAATGTAAGCTACTTGTGACAATAGAGATTATTATATCTTGCTATTGTTTTTACATTTCTAGCTAGCTTCCTCTCATACTCTAATTTCTTTCTCTTGATTAACCTTTACGTCATTTTCTGCCAATTTCTATGTTGCACCAATCGTCTGACCTTTATTAGTTAGAGGCAGCATGGTTTTGTGAAGGTGAGGCCATGTCTCACGAACTTGATCGAGTTTTTTGAAGAAGCTACGAAGATGATCGATGAATGAAGAGCAGTGTATGGTGTCTACATGGACTTCAGTAAAGCCTTTGACAAGGTCCCCCATGGCCGACTGTTACAAAAGGTGAAGTCACAAGGGATCAGAGGTGAGCTGGCAAGATGGATACAAAACTGGCTCGGTCATAGAAGACAGAGGGTAGAAGTGGAGGGGTGTTTTTATGAATGGAAGGTTGTGACTAATGGTGTTCCACAGGGATCGGTGCTGGGACCTTGTTGTTCGTAGCATATATAAATGATTTAGAGGAAAATGTAGCTGGTCTGATTCGTAAGTTTGTGGACAACACAAAGATTGGTGGACTACAGATAATGAAGAGGATTGTCAGAGGATACAGCAGGATATACATTGGTTGGAGACTTTGGCGGAGAAATGGCAGATGGAATTTAATCTAGACAAGTGTGAGGTAATGCATTTTGGAAGTTCTAACACAAGTGCAAATCAAACAGTAAATGGCAGAACCCTTAGGGGTATTGACAGGCAGAGAGTTCTGGGCATACATCCACAGGTCAGTGAAAGTGGCAACGCAGTTGGAGAAGGTAGTCAAGAAGCAATGCAGCATGTTTGACTTCATTGGTCGGGGTATTGAGTACAAAAATTGGCAAGTCAGACTGCAGCTGCACAGAACCTTAGTTCGGCCATATTTGGCATATTGCGTGCAATTCTGGTCACCACATTACCAGAAGGATGTGGATGCTTTGGAGAGGGTACAGAAGAGATTTACCAGGATGTTGTCTGGTTTGGAGGGCTTTAGCTATGAGGCGAAGATGGATAAATCTGGATTGTTTTCACTGGAACAACGGAGTTTGAGGGGAGATCTGATGGAGGTTTACAAAATTATGAGTGGCATAGACAGAGTGGATAGTCGGAAGTTTTTTCCCAGGGTGGAAGAGTCAATTACTAGGGGACATAGGTGTGAGGAGGAAAGTTTAGAAGAGATGTGCAAGGCAAGCTTTTTACACAGAGAGTGGTGAGTGCTTGGAGTGCGCTGCTGGGCGAGGTGGTGGAAGTAGATACGATAGCGACGTTTAAGAAGCACCTTGATGAATACATGAATAGGATGGGAATAGATGGATATGGACCCCAGAAGTGCAGAAGGTTTTAATGTAGACATGCATCATGATCTGCGCAGGCTTGGAGAGCCAAAGGGCCTGTTCCTGAGCTGTACTGCTCTTTGTTCTTTGTTGCTCCACTCATCTTTACACGTATGACGATATGATCTATTCAACCTTGCTGCTAACCATTACCTTAGTGATGGCCAGCCTAATGATGGTGACTTAAGGATGGTAACAATGATGGTACCCTTCAGAGTAGCACCAACCACCTCTGTCTATCTGCCAACCTATCCTGAATGAGAAAGGGGAGTTTGTCAGTGAGTGTGGAACAATGTGGCTGTCATGGTCGATTAGTTGGTAGTGTGTGCATGACATAAGATGGGGTGTGAAGCTTGCAACAGTCAATCTGTGATGGTGAGTTGGAATTATGAATGTTAGGCATAATTGTTGATTGATAGATTGTCGGTTGGTGACTGATGAATGCATGGTTGAACAGTAGTTGAGGTTTGTGGTCTGGTTGCTGGATGTGGCATTTTAAAATACTTTAACTGACCTTGATCACGCTACTGTGGGCAGCACAGTGGCATAGTGGTTAGCACAGTCGTTTCACAGCGCCAGGGTCCCAGGTTCGATTCCTGGCTTGGGTCACTGTGCGGAGTCTGCACGTTCTCCCCGTGTCTACGTGGGTTTCCTCCGGGTGCTCCAGTTTCTTCCCACAGTCTAATGATTGCTGTTTAGGTGGATTGTCCTTGCTAAATTGCCCTCAGTGTCCAATAAAAAAAGGTTAGGTGGGGTTACTGGGTTACGGGGATAGGGTGGAGGTGTGAGCTTAAGTAGGGTGCTCTTTCTAAGGCCCAGAGCAGACTCGATGGACCGAATGGCCTCCTTCTGCACTGTAAATTCTATGATTCTATGATCACAAAACAGCACAGCTCCTCAGGGCTTGATTCCAGGCATTGACCGCCACAACTATATAGTCCCACATCCTTTTGAAAGTTTATATGAAGGTTGTCCTGACCCCTGTGAATACAGCACACCTCTCCTCCTCCTCTACATCCTTGACTATGGCGCCCAAGACAATGCCAGCAGATCTCGGAGCTCACTGTCTTCCATATTGTGCCATTATTACGTTTTTTTGCATGTCAGAATGAATTCCACATTGACTCAGAGCACTTATTTACCTCCGCTTTGTGAGTTGCAGGCTGCTTTTGAGCATTGGAGGCTAACTTTAACTGGTGCTAGCCTCTCATTATTTTAGGTTGCTGAGGTGTGCAGCAGCTCAATGGCACAATCACACTTGGTTGCTTGCTGAAATCTCGCTAATTAGTAGGCATCAAAGAAATTGGGATGCTGCCTGCATTAGAAGTGGGACTAATCCCACATTGCAATTTTGCACCTCTTTTTGGGGAATATTGAATTTAGCTCCTTAAATTTTACAACATTTTTGAGAGGGAGAAGCGTGAGTCACAAAGCAAGGTTTTAATATTAAATAAGGTCATCTTCAAAAGAATGGCAAATGAATTAAGCATTGCAGCCTGGGCTATACTTTAATGGGTATATCTATGATCAAACAGTAGTAAGTATTCAAAGGTTTTGGTGCAAACCAATGCCAGTACATAATTTTAAAAGGCAAAATCTTTACTTGTGCAGTTAAGCAACAACACGGTTGTGGTAAGGGGCAGTATTAAGCAAAAAGAAAATAATTTTTCACAAATACAAGGAAAACTGGAAATTCAGCAGAAAGGAAAAGCTATAAAAAGCAACTTATGAATCCAGAGAAAGTAATAAGAGGTGAAAACAATTTGCAACAGATATCAAAACTAACAGTAAGAGCTTTTTCTAAATATATCAAGAAAACGATAGCTGCAGGGTGAATATGTTTCTGTTAAACACAGGTGCAGGTGAAAATATAATGGATTGTAATGAAATAGCAGACTTGTTAAATGCATACTTCAAATCATTTTTCACAGTAGAGGAACTTTATGGATTTATTATAAGTAAATTAAATGATAATGGAGAAAATAATATTGCTTAAGATGGACAAATGATGGTTCCCATGCCAGGATACTAAAAATAATTACAGACACATTTAGACATAATGGGTGTGATTGTTCTGAAAAATTTCTAAGATCATTTGTGGCAGGTTTTTCAGGGAGTTCCTTTCGTTTTTTTTTATAAATAATTTTTATTGAAATTTTTACAAAATACAAAACATAAACATCTTAACTCTATTAACATACAACTGCGGTAACACCCCATAAACAATGCAATGCCCCCCAGCTTCAAGAGCAACTTCAAACAAAAGAAAAGAACAAAAACAAAGAAAAAGAGAAAAGAAAAAAACAAAGGAGAGAGATAGCACCCTCCACAAACCCATGTGCACAGTTCTCCCTCCCCCAATCCTTACCCCCCCCCATCCTTACCCCCCCCGGGTTGCTGCTGCTGTCGGCCTATTTCCCTACCGTTCCGCCAGGAAGTCCAGAAAAGGCTGCCACAGCCTGAAAAACCCTTGTACTGATCCCCTCAGGGCAAATTTCACCCTCTCCAATTTAATGAACCCCGCCATATCCGAGATCCAGGCCTCCACGCTTGGGGGCCTCGCATCCTTCCATTGGAGCAAGATCCTCTGCCGGGCTACTAGGGACGCAAAGGCCAGAACCCCGGCCTCTATTGCCTCCTGCACTCCCGGCTCCACTGCAACCCCAAAAATTGCGAGTCCCCAGCCTGGCTCGACCCTGGATCCCACCACCCTCGACACCGTCTTTGCTACCCCCTTCCAGAACTCCCCCAACGCTGGGCACGCCCAAAACATATGGGCGTGGTTCGCTGGGCTCCCCGAGCACCTAGCACACCTGTCCTCTCCCCCGAAAAACCTACTCATCCTCGTCCCAGTCATGTGGGCCTTATGCAGCACCTTGAACTGTATGAGGCTAAGCCTCGCACAGGAAGAGGAGGAATTCACTCTCCAGGGCATCCGCCCACGTCCCCTCCTCAATCTCCTCCCCCAGCTCCTCTTCCCACTTCCCCTTCAGTTCCTCCACCGAGGCCCCGTCTACCTCCTGCATTACCCGGTATATGTCCGAGATCCTCCCTCCTCCAACCCACACCCCCGAGAGCACCCTATCCCGCACCCCTCGTGTGGGCAGCAAGGGGAACCCCTCCACCTGCTCCCTGGCAAACGCCCTCACCTGGATGTACCTAAACATGTTCCCCGGGGGGAGCCCAAACTTCCCCTCTAACTCCCCCAAGCTTGCGAACCTCCCCTCCACAAACAGGTCCCTCAACCTCCTAACCCCTGCCCTGTGCCAGCCCTGAAATCCGCCATCTATGCTCCCTGGGATGAACCGATGGTTCCCCCATATCGGGGCCTCCATCGAGCCCCCCGTTTCTCCCCTGTGCCGTCTCCATTGCCCCCAAATTTTGAGGGTAGCCGCCACCACCGGGTTCGTGGTATACCTCGTTGGAGGGAGCGGCAACGGTGCCGTTACTAGCGCTTCCAGGCTCGTGTCCACACAAGACGCCACCTCCATCCTCTTCCACGCCGCCCCTTCCTCGTCCATTACCCACTTACGCACCATCGCTGCGTTGGCAGCCCAATTGTACCCACAGAGGTTAGGCTACGCCAGCCCCTCCCTATCCCTGCCTCGTTCCAGGAACACTCTTCGAATCCTTGGAGTCCCATGCGCCCACACAAATCCCGTGATACTGCTGTTGACCCTCCTGAAAAAGGCCTTCGGGATAAGGATGGGGAGGCACTGGAACAGGAACAAAAACCTCGGGAGCACCGTCACCTTGACGGAAAGCACCCTCCCTCCCAGTGACAGCGGTAACATAGCCCATTTCTTAAACTCCTCCTCCATCTGCTCCACCAATCTTGTGAGGTTGAGCTTGTGCAGGGCCCCCCAGCTCCCCACCACCTGGACCCCTAGGTACCTGAAACTCTTCCCTGCCTGCTTCAATGTGAGCCTACCAATCCCCTCCTCTTGATCCCCCGGATGCACCACAAACACCTCACTCTTGCCCAGGTTCAGCTTATACCCCGAGAAACCCCCGAATTCCCAAGGATCCTCATCACCTCCGGCATCCCCCCCACCGGGTCCGCCACATACAGCAACAGGTCGTCCGCGTACAGCGACACTCGATGCTCCTCCCCACCCTGCACCAGGCCCCTCCAGTTCCCTGACTCCCTCAGTGCCTTGGCCAGGGGCTCAATCGCCAACGCGAAGAACAAGGGGTACAGGGGGCACCCCTGTCTCGTCCCCCAATGCAGCCTAAAGTACTCCGACCTCCTCCTATTCGTGGCTACACTTGCCATCGGGGCCTCGTAGAGCAGCCTCACCCACCGGATAAACCCCTCCCCAAACCCAAACCTCTCCAACACCTCCCACAAGTACTCCCACTCAACCCTATCGAAGGCCTTCTCCGCGTCCAACGCCACCACTATCTCCGCCTCCCCTTCCACAGCCGGCATCATAATGACATTGAGGAGCCTTCGCACGTTTGTGTTCAGCTGCCTTCCCTTCACAAACCCCGTCTAGTCCTCATGTATGACCCCCGGCACACAATCCTCTATTCTAGTGGCCAGGTTCTTTGCCAGCAGCTTAGCATCGGCGTTCAGCAGCGAAATTGGCCTATATGATCCACACTGCAGAGGGTCCTTGTCCCGCTTCAGGATCAAGGAAATCAGCGCCCGTGACATAGTTGGGAGCAGTGCCCCTCCCCTCCCTTGCCTCGTTAAAGGTCCGGACCAACAGGGGGCCCAACAGGTCCAAATACTTTTTATAGAATTCAGCCGGAAACCCGTCCGGCCCTGGCGCCTCCCCCGACTGCATGCTCCCTATCCCTTTGACCACCTCCTCCAACTCAATCGGCGCCCCTAGTCCCTCCACCTGCTCCTCTTCCACCCTCGGGAATCGCAACTTGTCCAGGAAGCGCCCCATTCCACCCTTCTCCACCAGGGGTTCAGACCGGTACAGTTCCCCATAGAAGTCCCTGAAGACCCCATTGACATCCACCCCTCTCCGCACCACCCTCCCAGCTCTATCCATCACTCCCCAATCTCCCTGGCCGCGTCTCGCTTCCGGAGCTGGTGCGCCAGCATCCTGCTCGCCTTCTCCCCGTGTTCATACACCGCCCCCTGTGCTTTCCTCCACTGGGCTTCCGCCTCTCTGGTCGTCAGTAGGTCAAATCTGGCCTGAAGGCTACGCCTCTCCCCCAGCAATCCCTCCTCTGGGGCCTCCGCATATCTCCTATCCACCTGCACCATCTCACCTATCAGTCTTTCCCTTTCCCTCTGCTCCCCCCTCTCCCTATGGGTTCGGATGGAGATCAATTCCCCCCTCATCACCGCCTTCAATGCCTCCCAGACCGTCCCCACCCGAACCTCCCCGTTATCATTGGCCTCGAGGTATCTCTCAATACACCCCCGGACCCTCCCGGCCACCTCCTCCTCTGCCAACAGCCCCACCTCCATGCGCCAGAGCGACGTTGGTCCCTCTCTTCCACCAGCCCGAGGTCCATCCAGTGCGGGGCATGATCTGAAATGGCAATGGCGGAGTATTCCACTTCCTCCACCCTCAACACCAGCCCCCTGCTCAGGACAAAAAAAAATCAATCCTCGAGTAGGCCTTATGTACATGGGAGAAAAACGAGTATTCCCTGGCCCTTGGCCTCGCAAACCTCCAAGGGTCCACCCCCCCCCATCTGTTCCATAAATCCCCTCAACACCTTAGCCGCCGCCGACCGCCTACCCGTCCGGGACTTGGATCGATCCAATGGGGGGTCCAGTACTGTGTTAAAGTCTCCCCCCATGATCAGGCCCCCCCGCCTCCAGGTCCGGAATGCGGCCCAACATACGCCGCATGAACACCGCATTGTCCCAATTTGGGGCATAAACATTCACCAACACTACCCGCTCCCCCTACAGCTTGCCACTCACCATCACGTACCTCCCGCCACTGTCAGCCACCACCTTCAACGCCTCAAACGACACCTTCTTCCCCACCAGGATCGCCACCCCCCTACTCTTCTCATTCAGCCCTGAGTAGAATACTTGGCCCACCCACCCCTTTCTCAGCCGGACCAGGTCCACCACTCTCAGGTGTGTCTCCTGGAGCATGGCCACATCCGCCTTCAGTCCCTTCAGGTGCGCAACTACTCGGGCCCTTTTGACCGGCCCATTCAGCCTCCTCACATTCCAGGTTATCAGCCGGATCCGAGGGCTCCCTGCCCCCTTCCCCTGCCGATTAGCCATGCCCCATCCCTTGCCCACCCCCGGCCAGCGTCCCCCGCTTCTGCCAGTTTCCCATGGCGGCAACTCCTCCCCTCCAGCACCCCCTGCGTCCTCCAGCTCCTTCCTGACTGTTTCAGCAGCAACCCGATACCCCCGCCCCTCTCCTCTCCCCCCCCCAGGCTAGGACCCCTCCTAACCACGCCCCCCCCCTCTACAGCACTCCCGTGAGCCAGCTATCTTCTGCTGACCCCGGCGGCTCCCGCCCTACTTTCGGCTCCTCCCAACGTGGGACTGCCCTTCCTCCATTATGCCTGTCAACAAGTCCACCCTCCCCTGCTCCTGCGCGGGAAAAGAAAACCCGCCCCCTCCCTCTCCCAGCGCGGGAACCCCGCAGAAAGCCCGCGCTTTCGCCCTGCCGGGCCCCGCCTCCTCCAGGGCCACTCCCATTGTCAGTCCCCCCCACCAGCTCCCCGAACACCCCGTTTACCCCTCAGTCCGGACCCGTCCACCCAACCACTGCTTGAAGACCCATAAAGAAAACAC
Organism: Scyliorhinus canicula; assembly: GCF_902713615.1. Classification (NCBI taxonomy): domain Eukaryota; kingdom Metazoa; phylum Chordata; class Chondrichthyes; order Carcharhiniformes; family Scyliorhinidae; genus Scyliorhinus; species Scyliorhinus canicula. The sequence continues at coordinate 164,654,546 of NC_052151.1, read as the reverse complement.
CCGTACGACATCACCCCACCCACCCTAAGGCCACCCCACATCTTACCCTAAACCCCGCAAATACAGATACAGTATAAATAAATACAGTATTATACAGCATCCCCCATCCGGGGGACCCTCAGTTTGAGTCCAGTTTCTCGGCTTGCACGAAGGCCCATGCCTCCTCCGGGGACTCAAAATAATGGTGTTGATCCTTATAGGTGACCCACAGATGCGCCGGCTGCAGCATTCCAAACTTCACCTTCCGTCTGTGGAGCACCGCCTTCGTCCGGTTAAACCCGGCCCTCCGCCTCGCCACCTCTGCACTCCAGTCCTGGAAGATCCGCACCTCCGTGTTCTCCCATTTGCTGCTCCGCTCCTTCTTGGCCCACCGGAGCACACCCTCACGATCCACGAACCGGTGGAACCTCACCAACACCGCCCGCGGCAGCTCGTTCTGCTTGGGCCTGCTAGCCAGAATTCTGTGGGCCCCCTCCAACTCCAGGGGCCCCTGGAAGGACCCAGCCCCCATCAGCGAGTTTAGCATCATCACCACATAGGCCGCTAGGTCCGACCCCTCCAGCCCATCCGTGAGGCCCAGGATCCGTAAATTCTTCCTCCTCGACCAGTTGTCCAGCTCCTCGAACCGCTCCTGCCATCTTTTATGGAGCGCCTCGTGCATCTCCACCTTCCCCACCACGGCCACGACCTCGTCCTCCCTTTCGGAGGCCTGCTGCTGCAGCTCCCGGATCGCAGCCCCCTGGGCTGTCTGGGTCTCCATCAGTTCCCTGTTGGTTACCTTGATGGACTCCAGCAGCTCCACCTTCAGCTCCTGGAAGCAGCGCAGCAGAGTCGTCTGCAGCTCTTGGACCCACTTCTTCAGCTCCTCGAAGCTTTCGCCGGCCCCCATTTTGTTTTTCGGGTCCCGATTTTTCCTGGGTGTTTTTTCCGTCGATTTCCTCCATGCCCCGCTCCTGGTCCGGACCATGGGACCACTGGGGCGACTCTTGGCCTCTTCCCCCATCGGGATTTGCCTCCTCAGCTCCGTTGGGGGCCTTTAAAAAAGCCCCGAAGTCCGTTGATTGCGGGAGCCGACGAACGTGCGGCTCAACTGCGCATTGCCGCCACCGGAAGTCCCCAGGGAGTTCCTTTCTGGCTATGCTGGCGAGTTCCCCACCGCTATTCAATGACACTTAGTCACTTTTTTGGTACCAGAGGGAGTTTCTCACTGGTTTAGCCCACATTTAGAATTTTTATTAGCATTGGGGATCTGAACTCAGATTGGGCCTCCATTTTGAAAGGGTGCCCCAATCCCTTAGTGAGCTTGTGGGTTCCCCATTCCCCTCCACCCAAAAGCAATGTCACCCCATACACATAGGCACTACCCCACACAACCTCACGTCAGGACACCCCGCTATGGGGTCCCTGGGGGCCTCTTTCCTCAGGTCCCCAAGTCCCCTTAGAGCACTCCCATCACCCCCCAACCTCCCGGAGGCCCCTACCTATCTGCCCTGCACAACCCCACCCTTCAAACACCCCTTCCACCCTCACTTCATGGGCATGGCCCCCCCTCACCCCTGGCCATCGGTAGTGCCACCCTGGCACTTGGGCAGCCTTGCACTGGCACCCTGGTACCCAGAGAGTGCTCCTGCCAGCTTGGCAGTGCCACCCTTGCAGCTTGGAGGTGGAAACTCCCCGGGTGCCGTTCCGCCTGGTCCACATTTGTGTGGACCACTGCTGACCGGCACCCAGCTGTAGCCTCCCTGGGGAGGCCGGGGGATCAACAGAGGCTGGTGAATCCCGGGCAAGTAGATCTTAAGTTGGTTTATGACCTATTTCCGCAGCAGTGTCATTTGCTGCCGTCCCTTTTGGGCAGAGTTCTGACTCCGACGTCTCGCAGGACCTGGGTGAACCTTGCGAAGCACTGAGGCTGTCGGGAGGTCAGCTGGAGGTCTCCTCTGGGTTCTCCAGCTGTGTTGTGCTGTCGCTCAAGAACAACATGGCATATTGTACTGTAAAAAAAATTGAAACATGCACTTTTGCACTGGTAAATTGCAAATGTCACTTCACTATTTAGGAAGGGATCGAGAGAGAACCTAGGTCTGCCACTTCAACATCAGTTGTGGGCAAATTACTGGAATCAATCATCAGGAATAGACTAATCAACATTTGAATAAATATGAGCTGATCAAAGAGTCAGCATGGATTTCAAAAGAGTAAGTTAAGACTAATTTAATTAAATTTAGTGCTAAATATTTAGTGCTTATTAACATGGTAGATTTGAGACTATCCACAGTAACTTCTAGAAGGCTTTTTACAAGGTTCCACACGAGATTACTTGCAAAAATAAATGCCCACGGAACTTTGTGACAGGGATTGATAATTGGTTGACAGAGAGGATGAATCAAGTAGAATATACAGAGTGTACTCTGATTGACAGGATGTGATAAATGGTCAATGGTGTGCAAAGACCTCAACTATGCATCATAGATTAATAAATTGGACGAAGGAAAAGAATATCGGGCAGGATTCTCCCAGCCCCGCGCCGGGCCGGAGAATCCCCGTGAACGGGCCACGCCGCCCCGACGTCGGCACGCGATTCACCGCAGTGCAGAGAATTGGCACCATTGGCGCCAGTGTGGTTGGCGCAGCGCAGGTTGCGGGCCGCTCTATGTGGCCGGCCCGCCGATTCTCCGGTCCGGATGGGCCGAGCGACCGTAGGAAAAGAGCTGCGTCCTGCCGGCGCCGTTCTAACCTGCTCTGGGCTGGCGGGACCTCAGCGTGTAAGGGTCGGGTGGCGGCCTGTGGGGGGGTGGGGGGATCTGACCCCAGGGGGGCCTCCGATAGGGCTTGGCCCACGATCTGGACTCACCGATCGGCGGGCCAGCCTCTGTGGCTGGGAGCCTCCTTTCCTACGCGCCAGCCCCTGTAGCCCTGCGCCATGTTGTGCAGGGACGGCGCGTTGAAGGAGGCCACTGCGCTGTGTGCATTGGCGCCAGCACCACTGCGCATGTCCTCATTGGTGCCGGTGCAACTGCACATGCGCTGATCTCGCAGTGCCCAGTTTGCGCCAGGATCTGCAGCTGGAGAGGAGCGATCTGCTCCAGTGTCATGCTGGCCCCCTGTAGGGGCCAGAATTAGACGTGGGAGCAGCCCGTTCACACCGTCGCAAAACATGACGCCGTTTACGACGGCATGGACACTCTGCCGCGGGTTTGGAGAATCCCGCCCATTATATTTTCCAGTGTTCAAATGGCACTAAGTCAGGAGACAAAGGAAAGTGTCTGGATGGGAGCAGCAATTTACAAAGACATCAAAAAAATTTAACTGTGGCAGAATGTGAGGAAACGCGAGTCGTCAACTTTAGATCCAAGAAGGTCAAATTGGAATATTTTTTCATTGTGAGATAACTTTAAGAGACCGTAAGTGAAAAGTCATTGAAGGAAGTGATATCATGAGCTGATTCGCCGTCGACGTGATCGTCCGTTTCTCCGTCAGCGCACTCATGCCTGTGGATTTCTTGACGCCATAGGGGGGCCCACAATGGAAAATCCCATTGGCCGCCTGGCGGGAAGGAGGATCCCGCTGCCGGAGGGGGGGTGCGCCCGACCATAAAACAGGTGCGATGGGATGGAGAATCCTGCCGCATATCTCATGTGACCCAAGAGATGTGTGTGCAGACCAATCATAGGTAGTGTATAAACACCCTCATGTACTTACTTTGTGTATATATGTTCCAGTTCTAGTTACAATAAATAACCTACGTGGTTACTGTATATTGTGTGTATTCCTATGACTCTTCTATCTGGCACATTGAAAAGCAACAAATAGTATAACATAGTGGTAGCATTTGAAGATTTTTGAGGAACATTACGTCGAACATTATGACTCCACTGGGTAAATTCTGAACACCAAGTTCAATAAAGAACTAACTGATTGTTTAACTTGACTACCTCGCAAGTGAAGGATTGTAGAAGGCCTCACCACAGACCCGCCCGGGAGGTTGAGGAACTGGGTAACTACTGTGGCCACACTGCAGCTGGATCTGCATTCAAAGGGCAACCTGAATAGCTGTGAAATTGGTGTGGCGGAATGTACTGACAGAAATCAGGGAAAACAGGACGCTGCCATCGCTGTCAGTGGATTCTTTTGCTAACTCGCTTCATGGATGATTCCGAAAGTGGGGGAATGGCTCCAAAGCATCATCAGAAGGGTTGTGGCTGAAGTATTATTTTAAAACTGAGCTTTAAAAAAACTTGTGCTTTTTAAAATAAAGGAGTTTTAACAAAAACTGGCACCTGAAAAAGAAACACAGCTTCTAAAAATAAACTACAGCCGGCAAAGAAGAAGGGCTTAGAAAAAAGACAAGCTTGTGGGGTCACTATGCAAATGGAAAAACCTGTAAAGACATTTGTATTTATAAAGAAGCCAGCACATCAAGAAAACACCATTTAAATACCCACTCGTGACTTGGAAAGCATTAGATATCGTGCACAAATTTAAATTATTTTGTGAATGGATGGAACTTTGACTACTATATCAGGCGTGAATGAACCAGAGAAACGAAAAATTAATATTATCTTGGGCAATGACGGAATGCACTGGAACAACGCATCAGAATTGATGGTTGAGATCACAAGGAGCCGAGCAAGGTATGGATACTCTTGAAGATCAACTCGAAGCAAGCGACTGGAACCATCGTTTAGAATTGATGATATACTAGCAATGACAAGTTGAGTCCATTGACCAGTCTGAGTTGAAACAAAGCCCAGGAGTGTGACTTTTTAGATAATGAATTGTCAAAATAAATTTTGAAACTAGTCACTACATCGATCCCAATACAGGCCTTTTACAAATATCTACCAGATGAAGAAAGGGTATAGAATCGATGACACACTACATGATGATGAAAGAAAATTTGATGCCCTTCCCAACAGCTGCAGGTGTTGGGAGTTGCTATGGCAATTAGTGTGGTAACTGAGGCACAGGAATATGCCAAGCATTTTCACACAATTCACCATTGTCTGATGTACCAGGACTTGTGTGAAGCAAGTGACATCCATGAACAACCAGCAAGGCAATGCAGGAGGCCAAGCTCGGAGCTTGTATCAGGAAATGGTGGCAGGCCAAGTGCAGAGGGAAAACCTGCAATCCAATTAGTGTGCTATGCCAAAGGTGTGCCAACACGTAGCACCAGGTTATCAAGGAAGCAAAAAGTGAAGGCGATTTGAGTATTTGTTTTATATTGTGAATGTGGTGTCATGTGACAGTACCTTTAAGAAATGGGTGTTTAAGAAATGTTCCTTTAAGAAATAGGTGTTTATCAGTGATGTCAGATTGTGGGTGGAACTGGGCTGTCTGTCAGCTTTTTACTTTCTTTTTAGGCTGTTTGCTGCAGGGTGTGTTCTAGTTTTGTTTTCAGAGCTGGATAGCTGCAATCACAGCCAGAAGGGGTATTAATCTCTCTCTCGGTAATCTAAAGACTGTAAATCAACCCTTTGGTGATTTAAAACTAATAACTGCTCTCAGTAGTTTAACCTGATTTGTTAACTCCACTCGTTTCCAGCCCTCCACGGTTCAAGCTATCGAACTGTAACTGTGGAAGTCCGTAACCTTTGGTTGATTGGTGATCGGTCACATTCACTGTGTTGACAACCAGCTCTCTTCTCCTTCAAGCAGTTTTTTGTAAGTGGCAATTTCAATGTCCAAGGCAAGTTTAGTGTTCATCAGATCTTGGTACTCTCGGACCTGGCGAATCATTTCCTTGTTAGCTTTTTCAATGGCTTCCTGTAAGTCGGCATTTCGTTTTTTTTAGCTCCGGAAGAGCCATTTTTAAGTCTTGTGGATGTTAAAAGGACAGCTTAAGGATTACTTAGTGTTGTATTCTTTGGAATTTGTATTTGAATTAATGGTTGCTAAGATGTTCACTGTATGTTTTAAAAAGGTTAACTTGAGTTCATAGAATACACATTGTTTTGCTTTAAAAAATACTTTTCCATTTCTGCTGTACCACACCTGTCGAGTAGGCCGTGTGCTCCCCATACCACAATCTATTAAAAGTTGTGGGTCAGGTGAACTCCATGATACACTTTGGGGTTCTCCAAACCCTGGCCCATAACAGTAGATCGACACATTGATTTACGCAACCTGAGACATTTGCCATGATTGGGATTGTATGTCTGCACAAGACTGATGGCATCCACTTAAATTCATACTTGATATGGGAGCAAGTACCTCTTCCTATGTTGAAGACTATACATGTACAGAAATGGTAATCTATGGTACAACCAACCACAGCTAGACTGATTACTGGTCATGATTATGCATTGGAGAGATAATCTTGCACTGAAGCTATGGGAAGTTGCAATGGGTAGAACTATTCTATATTGTGGACACAGTTGGACCAGCTGTAGCAGGACCTCCAGTATGCCAAGCTTTACGGATCATCACAATGTGTGAAATCAACGCTCATCAAATGTTACAGAAGATTGCAGAATGGAATGCATTAGGTTGCTTAGAGACCTGTAATTGCTTTATCCGGACAGGTTCAACCTAATTGGTGACTTCAAGGGGGATGCCTTGTTACACATAAGGGAGGATGCAATTCCTATTATTGATGCAGGCTAAGTGGAGTTGAGAAACCACAAAGGGTGGAAAACATTAGTGGGAGTTATCTATAGGCCTCCAAACAGTAGTGGTATGGTAGGGGATGGCATTAAATAGGAAATTAGAGATGCAAGCAGCAGAAGCTCTATATAATCATTGGTGACTTAAATGTACATATACATTGGACAAACAAAAATTAGCAATAATACTGTGGCAGATAAATTCCTGGATTGTGTACAAGATGATTTTTGTAGTCAAGTGTGTGTAGGAACCAACCAGGGGAAATCCATAGAATCTCTATTGTGCAGAAGGAGGCCATTAGGTCCATCGAGTCTGCACCGACCCTCTGAAAGAGCACCCTACCTATGCCCACTCCCGTGCCCTCTCCCTGCAACTGCACCTAACCTGCACATCCCTGGACAAGAGGCAATTTTATTCAGCATGACCAATCCATCGAACCTGCACATCTTTGGACTGTGGGAGGAAACTGGAGCACCCTGAGGAAACCTACGCAGGCACATGGAGAAAGTGCAAACTCCACACAGTCACCCAAGGCCGGAAATGAACCCGGGTCTCTGGCGCAGTGAGGCAGCAGTGCTAACCACCATGCCGCCCCTGTACTATCCTAGATTTGGTGTTGAGGACTTAATTAATAATCTTGCTATAGGGAAACAGTGATCATAACATGACAGACTTCTTCAGTTTGAAGGAAAGTGAAGAAGTCTGATCTGAAACAAGGGTCCTAAATCTAAACAAAGGAAATTCCAAAGGTATGAGACATGAGGCACAAGCAGATTGTGGAACTTCATTAATACAAGATGGCGGATCGGCAATGACTATATGCATTGCTACAGTTATACATTCCTTTCTGGTGCAAAATTTTCAAATTGGAGCCACGTTATTTAAGAGTTCTCCACAATTATACATGCCATCCCTGAAAGATGAAGAAATAGCTACAAATGTCATGCCTGAATGTATATTCGTGAAGCAGTTACCAGACGGAATCGAAACTCTGGGTCGATTAGCATATTGATGGTCCATCTCCGGGAAACAAAGGACTAACACTCAGGTAGTTGATGATACTGTTGCAGATATCCTGGCGCCAGTTCCCCAAACCGAAAGCACAAACAAAGCCAGGCCAACGGCCACCTAAGACACGCCCAGCCATCAGGGCACCCAAACCTTTATTGGTCAAGATGAATACCAGTGATCAAGAAGCGGCCCAATTAATTGGGTCCAAGTTTAAGGCCCGCCTAAAAGCACGCGAAGCCCCTCCGGGTATAAGAAGGAACCCCCACGAGAGATTCGCTCTCTTGGACTTGGCTCACAAAGCGGAGAGCCCCGTCCACCAGCATCACCAGAAGCAAGTAAGTTCAAGGTCAAAGCTCGCTACCAGGCGGACGACCTTAGCTGTTCCCCTGTACCTCATCGAACCCAACAACCTCAGATCCGAACAACGGCCATTGTTCCTCTGACTGAGTGGGCACCCAAAGTTAAGTATAGGCATTAGCGTTAGAGATAGTTTAGTTTGTAGTACTTTGTGCATGAGTAGATCTGTGTGTATAAATAAATAGTATTGACTTTGAATTAACTAACTGTGCATTGGCTCTTTGATCAGCATTCGGGTTTGAACCTTGTGGCGGTATCAAGAGATACCTGATGACTCTAAAGCAAACATAATTAGGATTAAGGAAGGCGACCATATTGACTGCTATATTTATAGCAAGTAAACAGAGCAACATATCTAATACTGGGACTGAGATCCTAGATTAGTAAGTAGACCAACCTGATAAAGTGTTGGGCTAGTCCATATTGATCATGCTGTTTGAGTTTATAGGGGTGTGGGAGATCACCCCGTTTACACACATTGGGTTAGCTACACTTGAGACACCAGTCACCTTCAAAATTCAGGAAATCTGAGGATTTAAAAAAAAACTTCATCTATGGGATGTGGGCTTCGCTGGTTAGGCCAGCATTTATTGCCCAACCCTGGTTGCCTTTCAGAAGGTGGAGGTGAGTTGCCTTCTTGAAGCGCTGCAGTCCCTAACGTGTAGGTCAGTCCTTGGTGCTGCTAGGGAGAGAGTTCCAGGATTTTGACCCAGCAAAAGTGAAGGAACGACAATATATTTCCACGTTGGTGAGTGACTTGGAGGGGAACCTCCAGGTGGTGGATTCCCAGGTATCTGCTGCTCTTGTCCTTCTAGATGGTAGTGGTCATGAGCTTGGAAAGTACTGCCGAAGGAACGTTGGTGAGGTCTTGCAGCGCATCTTGTAGATGGTACATACAGCTGTCACTGTTCATCAGTGGTGGCGGGTTTGAATGTTTGTGGAAGGGGGAGTGATCAATGTTGTTGGAGCTGCACTCATCCAGGCAAGTGGAGAGTATTCCATTACATTCCTGACTTGTGCCCTGGAGATGGTGGACAGGTTTTGGGGAGTCAGGAGGTGAGTTACTCGTTGTAGGACTCCTAGCCTTTGACCTAACCTGGTAGAACAGAGCAAGTCCAATTCAGTTTCTGATCAATTGTCTCCCCAGGATGTTGATTGTGGGGGATTCAGTGATGGTAATGCCATTGAATGTCATGGGGCAATGGTTGGAACCTCTCTTGTAGGAGACGGTCATTGCCTGGCACTTCTGTGGCGCAAATGTAACTTGTCACTTGTCAGCACAAGCCTGGATATTGTGCAAGTTTTGCTGCATTTGGACATGGACTGCTTCTTCATCTGAGGAGTCGTGAATGGTGATGAATATTTTGCAGTCATCTGCAAACATCCCCACTTCTGACCTGATGCTGGAAGGGAGGTAATTGATGAAGCAGCTAAAGATAGTTCGGTCGAGGACACGACCTTGAGGAAACCCTGCAATGATGTCCTGGAGCTCAGATGATTGACCTCTAACCACCACAACCATCTTTATTTGTGCCAGGTATGATACCAACCAGATGAGGGTTTTCCCCCTGATTCCTACTGACTCCAGTTTAGCTAGGGCTCCTTGACGCTATACTCAGTCAAATTTCCATGAAATCTCAGGGCAAGGGTAGGTCGGGCAGTTGCCAAATACTGCCAGCAGCACCCTTTGTTACATAACTATCACAATCTCGGCATGGAACCTTTTATGCAGCCTACTTGGTGCACCATATCTTTTTTTTTTATAAATGTTTTTTATTGGGTTTTTGAACAAGGTATAATTACCGTTATGTACACAGGATAAGGAACATATATATATATATATATATATATATATAAACACACATATATAGAAGAGAAGGGCACACCCAAACATACCAAAGAGAAGAAAATAGTACACAATAAAAAAAACCAATAAAAAATGAAATTGAATAACTGGTAGGGTATTGTGCACCAGCTCAACAGTGGCAGCTCTGTACACCTGGCTAAATTATTTACAACACGTAAGTAGGCGACTGTTTGCGCGGGGGGGGGGGGGGGGGGGGTGGGGTGGGGGTGGGGGGGGGGGGGTTGGGGGTAGGGATTGGGGAGCCAAATATATATTTGGGTGCCGGGGAGATAATTACAGTGTGTGATACTTGGCTGTGTTTTGTGTTGTTATCGCCTGCTTCTCCCGGACGGATCTCGCTGCCGTCTCGCGCTCGCCTCTGCTTCTGCTGCTCCTCCCGTCCTCCGTCTTTATTTTCCTCGTTGCCCGCTCCTGGAGATGTCATGCTCGTTTTGATATCCCGTGCCTTCCTTCCGGCTCCCATTTCCCTGCCCCCCCCCCCCCCACCTCGCTGCTGGTTCTCCTCGCTTGTTCCCCCCTCATCCACGGTGCGCCTTTCTTTCCTCAGGTTTCGTTGTCTCCACCACCCCCCCCCCCCCCCCCCCCCCGTGGTTCACCTGTCTTTCCTCAGGTTTAGCTGTCTCCACCCCCCCCCCCCCCCCCCCCCCCCCCGTGGTTCACCTGTCTTTCCTCAGGTTTAGCTGTCTCCCCCCCCCCCCCCCCCCCCCCCCCCTCCCTCCCTCCCGGTCTACCTCTCCCTTTAATGCCTTGGCTACTTTCCCATGATTCTTGACTACTTTCCCCTGATTCTTGGCTACCTGGCTATTCTTCCTCTTGTTCGTTGGCCACAAACAGGTCCCGGAACAGTCGCGTGAATGGCTCCCACGTTCTCTAGAAGTCGTCGTCTGACCCTCGGATGGCGAATTTGATTTTCTCCATTTGGAGAGATTCTGAGAGGTCGGACAGCCAGTCTGCAGCTCTGGGTGGTACTGCTGACCGCCAGCCAAACAGGATTCTACGGCGGGCGATCAGGGAGGCAAAGGCAAGGGCGTCCGCCCTCCTCCCCAGGAATAGATCTGGCTGGTCCGAGACCCCGAAGACTGCCACTTTCGGGCATGGCTCCACCCTCACCCCCACCACTTTGGACATTGCCTCAAAGAAGGCTGTTCAGTACTCCACAAGTCTGGGGCAAGACCAGAACATGTGGGCGTGGTTGGCCGGGCCTACTTGGCACCGTTCACATCTATCCTCCACCTCCGGGAAGAACCTACTCATATGGGTTCTTGTTAAGTGGGCTCGATGTACCACTTTTAGCTGCGTCAGGCTGAGCCTTGCGCACATGGCGGCGGAGTTGACCCTATGCAGTGCTTCGCTCCAGAGTCCCCACCCTATCACAATCCCCAGGTCATCCGCCCATTTCTTTCTTGTTGCGTCCAGTACGGTGTTGGCCCTTTCTATCAGTCGGTGATACATGTCACTACAGTTTCCTTTGTCTAGTATGCTTGCGTGCAGTAGTTCTTCCAGTAGTGTCTGTTGTGGTGGTTGTGGGTATATCCTTGTCTCCATTCGTAGGAAGTTTTTCAGCTGCAGATACCTTAGCTCGTTCCCCTGGCTAGCTGAAATTTCTCTGTCAGTTCGTCCAGTGTTGCGATCCTGTCGTCCGTGTATAGGTCCCTGACTGTCACTGTCCCTCCGTCTTGCGTCCACCTTTTGAAGGTGACGTCAGTCAGTGCTGGTGTGAACCTATGGTTGTTGCAGATGGGAGCTTTGTCCGACATTTTGGTCAGGCCAAATTGCCACCGCAGTTGGTTCCAGGATTGGAGGGTGGCTATCACCACCAGGCTGCTGGAGTGTTTTTGGGTGGGGATGGGAGTGCTGCCGTGGCGAGGGCCCGGAGGGAGGTCCCCACGCAGGAGGCCTCCTCCGCACGCACCCACTCGGCCTCTGGTTCCTTGATCCATCCCGTTATTTGCTCGGCCGACGCCGCCTAGTGGTAGAATTGTAGGTTCGGGAGGGCTAGCCCCCCCGGATTTTGTTTTTTGTAGGACCTTCTTTGGGATCCTAGCATTCCCCCCCCCCCCCCCCCCCCCCCTCCCATACGAACGCCGTGATTAGTTTGTCCGGCGCTTTGAAAAAGGTCTTGGGGATGTAGATCGGAATGGATCTAAACAGGAAGAGGAACCTGGGCAGTACGTTCATTTTGATCATCTGGACTCTCCCCGCGAGGGAGAGTGGGAGTGTGTTCCATCTTTGCAGGTCCTTTTTTACTTCCTCCGTCAGGCTGGTGAGGTTCCATTTGTGGATCCCTTTCCAGTCATGGGCTAGTTGGATCCCCAGGTAGCGGAATTAATTTCGGGCTTGTTTGAACGGCAGCCCCTTTAGTGCTGCCGCCCCTACTTGCGGGTGTACTGGGAAGATCTTGCTTTTGCTTATGTTGAGTTTGTAGTTAGAGCATGCTGCTCTGTGGGTCCGAAATGTAGAGGAGCAGGTCATCTGCATAGAGTGAGACTCTGTGCTCTCTGCCTCCCCTTCGGATCCCCCTCCAGCTTTTTGCTGCTCCGAGCGCAATTGCTAGTGGTTCGATCGCTAGGGCGAACAGCAGTGGGGACAGTGGGCATCCTTGTCTGGTGCCCCTGTGCTGATGGAAGTATTGGGAGTTGGTATAGGAGCTTTACCCAGGAGGTGAACCCTGTTCCAAGCCTGAACCGCTCCAGTACCTCTATGAGGTATTTCCATTCGACTCCTTCGAAGGCCTTTTCTGCGTCTAGGGAGACGATCACGTCGTGTTCTCTCCCCGGAGGGGGTTATTATCACGTTCAGCAGGCGCCTGATGTTCGAGGTAAGCTGTCTACCTTTGACGAAGCCCGTCTGGTCCTCTGTGACCACCTCAGGTACCTCAGGTACACAGTCTTCTAGCCTTTTGGCTAGGATTTTGGCCAGTATTTTGGCGTCTGCGTTCAGCAGTGAGATGGGTCTGTATGACCCACATTTCGTTGGGTCTTTGTCTTTCTTAGGTATCAGCGAGATTGAGGCCTTTGCTAGCGTGGGTGGCAGTGTGCCCCTAGCTAGCGAGTCTGTGAACATCCCCCACAGGTGCAGGGCCAGCGCTGTCCCAAATTTTTTGTAGAAGTCTTCCGGGAATCCGTCTGGTCCCGGCGCCTTCCCCGTCTGCATGGAGCTAATGTTGTCCATGATCTCTCCCAGTGCTAGTGGTGCTTCCAAGCCCCATTTTCTGCCCTCTCCCACGACTGGAATGTCCAGTCCATCAAGGAACCGTTTCATCCCAGACTCCCCCCTTGGGGGCTCTGAGGTGTACAGCTCTTGGCAAAAGGCCTTGAAGGTTTTGTTAATCTTTTCTGGATCTGTTTCTAACGTGCCTCTGGCACCCCTGATTTGTGCAATTTCTCTGGTGGCTGCTTGCTTTCCCAGCTGATGTGCCAACAGGCGGCTGGCTTTGTCTCCGTATTCGTACAGGGTCCCACGCGCCTGGCTGAGTTGGTGCACTGCTTTCCTGGCGGAGAGCAGGTCAAAGTTCCTTTGTAGCTCTTTCCTCTCCGCCAGGAGCTCTACGGTCGGGGCCTCGGAGTACATAGAACATAGAACAGTACAGCACAGAACAGGCCCTTCGGCCCTCGATGTTGTGCCGAGCAATGATCACCCTACTCAAACCCACGTATCCACCCTATACCCGTAACCCAACAACCCCCCCTTAACCTTACTTTTTAGGACACTACGGGCAATTTAGCATGGCCAATCCACCTAACCCGCACATCTTTGGACTGTGGGAGGAAACCGGAGCACCCGGAGGAAGCCTACGCACACACGGGGAGGACGTGCAGACTCCGCACAGACAGTGACCCAGCTGGGAATTGAACCTGGGACCCTGGAGCTGTGAAACATTTATGCTAACCACCATGCTACCGTGCTGCCCCCCTTTACGGTCTACCTCCAGTATGGAGTCGACCAGCTGCTGCGTAGCCACCCTTTCCTCCCTATCTCTTCGCGCTTTGAAAGCAATGATTTCCCCTCTTAGTACGGCCTTTAGCGCTTCCCAGAATGTGGAGGGTGAGACATCCCCCTTCTGGTTGTTCTCTGTGTACTCTGCTATGGCCCGTGCTATCCTTTTGTTGAAGGCATTGTCAGCTAGTCTGGCACCGTCCACCTCCATGTGGGGCATTGGGCCCTGCCCGTCTCTAGCCGCACATCCATGTAATGTGGAACGTGGTCTGATATCACAATTGCGGAGTATTCCAGTTTGTCTATCCCTGGAAGCCCCGTTTTCCCCACCACAAAGAAGTCAATTCTGGTGTATACGTTGTGTACTGGGGAGAAGAAGGAGAATTCCTTCTCCCCCGGGTAGGCGAACCTCCAGGGGTCCACCGCCCCCATCTGCTCCATAAAGTGACCGAGTTCCCTTGCCATGTTTGAGGCTTTCCATGTTTTGGGGTTTGATCTGTCTGTCTTTGGATCCTGTACACAGTTGAAGTCCTCCCCCCATGATTAGTCGATGTGTCACTTTGTATGGGATTTCTGCCATGGTCTTCTTGATGAAGCTCGTGTCGTCCCAGTTGGGTGCGTACGCGTTGACTAGTACTACCGCTGCCCCATCCAGGGCCCCGCTGACCATGACGTACCGTCCCCCCGAGTCCGTAACCGTCTTTGTCACCCTAAATATCGTCCTCTTGCCGATCAATATCGCCCCCCCCCTGGTCCTTGTCCCATAGCAGGAATGGTGATGTGACCATCAATTCACAAGACACATGGTTGGAAGTGAACAGTGGTTTTTTTTTTTTTAATTTAGATTACCCAATTATTTTTTCCAATTAAGGGGCAATTTAGCATGTCCAATCCACCTACTCTGCACATTTTTGGGTTGTGGGGGCGAAACCCACGCAGACACGGGGAGAATGTGCAAACTCCACACGGACAGTGACCCAGAGCCGGGATCGAACCTGGGACCTCAGCGCCGTGAGGCGGTTATGCTAACCACTAGGCCACCGTGCTGCCCTGTGAACAGTGGTTTTAATAGTCTTACAACTGAGCCTGCCTGTGATGAGATGAACTGGCAGCAGGCTCACAACTGCAGATCTTTATACTTCCAGTTAGTGGGAGGAGCCATGGGCGAAGCCAAGGTTGGAGCCCGGTACAAACTCCTCATCTCCCCCTCTGGGCATAGCTGCTTGTATACCGAGTTTACAGAGACACAACACATACAATATAACACAGTGTGAATTACTAGGATTGTGATTCACCACATTCACCCCCTGTAAAAACATCAAGTCCAGCGGGGTTGATTGGTTTACAAATTGAGTCGGTCCGGCGGTCGGGTCGTCCTCTGAGATCTACGAAGCACCGGGGTTGCAGCCTCTTCTGGTGGCTGTGTGATGGCGGTCAGCGAGGGTACCATGGCGGACTCCAGGGGTGATTCGGTCCGAGCTTCGTGCCCGACTGGTTAGACTGGTGGCGGGGAGAGCCGGAAACCCATAGACGCAGGGGCGCAGAGCACGGGCAGTGAATCTGTAGGCGTGGGGGCGCCGGGCAT
The DNA here is from genome assembly GCF_902713615.1 of Scyliorhinus canicula. Lineage (NCBI taxonomy): Eukaryota > Metazoa > Chordata > Chondrichthyes > Carcharhiniformes > Scyliorhinidae > Scyliorhinus > Scyliorhinus canicula. The sequence continues at coordinate 164,639,184 of NC_052151.1, read as the reverse complement.
GGGGGGTTGGGTGGGGTGTAGTGTGAGGGGCGCCTCGGCGGTCGTGGTGTCGCAGGCGCCGGGTCCCAGAGGGAAACAGTGTCCTGACGGCCATCAGGGTATTTGATGAACGCGTATTGGGTGTTCGAGTGGAGTAGAAGCCCTCTCTCCACGAGTGGGTCAGTTTTGTGGGTCCGGACGTGCTTCCGGAGGAGAACCGGGCCCGGTGTCTTCAACCATGCTGGGAGCGAAACCCCCGTGGTAGTGCCCCTGGAGAAAACAAATAGCTGCTCGTGAGGGGTCTGATTGGCGGAAGTAAATAGAAGGGACCTAATAGCATGGAGTGCATCGGGGAGGATCTTCTGCCAATGAGAGGTCAGGAGCTTCCTGGACCGGAGGGTCAGTAGGACGGTCTTCCAGACCGTCATGTTCTCCCTCTCCACCTGCCCGTTCCCCCTGGGGTTGTAGCTGGTAGTCCTGCTCGAGGCAATGCCCTTGTCGAGCAGGTACTGACGCAGCTCATCGTTCATAAAGGACGAACCCCTGTCGCTGTGTACATAGCTGGGGCAACCAAACAGGGTGAAGATGCTGTGCAGGGCCCTAATGACTGTGTGGGAGGTCATATCGGGGCACGGAATAGCAAAGGGGAAGTGGGAGAACTCGTCTATGACGTTTAGGAAGTACACATTCCGATTGGTCGAGGGGAGTGACCCTTTGAAATCGATGCTCAGGCGTTCAAAGGGCCAGGAGGCCGTTACCAGGTGGGCCCTGTCTGGTCTATAGAAGTGCGGTTTGCACTCCGCACAGATTGGGCAATCCCTGGTGATGGCTTTGACCTCCTCGGTGGAGAAAGGCAGATTTCGGGCTTTGACGTAGTGGGCGAACCAGGTGATCCCTGGGTGGCAGAGGTCATTGTGGATAGCTTTGAGGTGGTCGTCTTGCGCGCTGGTGCATGTGCCGCGGGACAGGGCATCTGGGGGCTCGTTGAGCTTCCCCGGTCGGTACATGATATCGTACTTGTAGGTGGAGAGTTCGATCCTCCACCGTAGGATCTTATCGTTTTTAATTTTGCCCCTTTGTGAGTTGTCAAACATAAAGGCAACCGATCTTTGGTCAGTGATGAGGGTGAACCTCCTACCTGCGAGGTAGTACCTCGAGTGACGTATAGCTTCCACGATGAGTTGTGCTTCCTTTTCGACCGAGGCGTGTCGAAGTTCCGAAGCGGAGAGGGTTCGGGAGAAAAAGGCGACTGGTCTCCCTGCCTGATTCAGAGTGGCTGCGAGAGCGACCTCTGAGACAACGCTTTCCACCTGGAAGGGGACGGATTCATCCACTGCCCGCATGGCCACTTTGGCGATGTCCTTGATGCAGGTGAAGGCCTGGCGAGCCTCATCTGATAGAGGAAAGAGTGTGGCCTTAAATAGTGGGCGGGCTTTGTCCGCATACTGAGGGACCCACTGGGCATAATATGAGAAAAACCCCAGGCACCTTTTGAGGGCCCTGAGACAATGAGAGAGAGGTTGTTGTAAGAGGGGGCCCATACGGTCCGGGTCGGGGCCCAGGACTCTGTTTTTCACAACATAGCCGAGGATGGCTAGCCTGGTTGTGCGGAAAATGCATTTCTACGTGTTATACGTGAGGTTGAGTTTCTGGGCAGTTTGGAGAAATCGATGGAGGTTAGCGTCGTGGTCCTGCTGATCATGGCCGCAGATGGTGACGTTGTCCAAGTACGGAAACGTGGCCCGCAGCCCGTACTGGTCCACCATTCAGGCCATTACTCGTTGGAACACCGAGACCCCATTCGTGACGCCAAAGGGCACCCGGAGGAAGTGGAAGAGGCAGCCATCGGCCTCGAACGCCGTGTAGTGGCGGTCCTCCAGGCGGATTGGTAGCTGGTGGTATGCATACTTCAAATCCACCATGGAGAAGACTTTATAATGTCCGATCTGATTCACCATGTCTGCAATTCTGCGGAGGGGTACGCATCGAGGAGCATGAACCGATTAATGGTTTGGCTGTAGTCCACTACCATTCGGAATTTTTCCCCGGTATTGACGACCACCACCTGATCTCTCCAGGGGCTATTACTGGCCTCTATGATCCCCTCACGAAGAAGCCTATGGACCTCGGTTCTAATAAACAACCTGTCCTGCAGGCTGTACCGCCTGCTGCGAATGGGTAAAGAGTGGAGGGAGGGGTCGATTTTTAGCATAGTGAGTGGGGGCAAGGGCCCGCCAAAGCTGAGTGTGAGGCTTTTGAGGTTGCACTGGAAGTCAAGTCCCAGTAAGAATGGGGCGTAGAGTTCGGGGAGTACGTATAGCTGGAAGTTCGAGTAGCTCATGCCCTGGATTGTTAGGGTCGCGGCGGTGCGCCCTTGGAGGTTAATGGAGTGTGAGCCCGAATCGAGGGAGATAGTTTGCCGTGCAGGGAAAATAGGGAGCGAACAGCGTCTTACCAGATTTGGGTGTACGAAGCTCCTGGTGCTCCCGGAGTCAAAGAGGCATGGTGTCCTGTACCCGTTGATTTTAACGGTCATCATTGAGTTGCGGAGGTGTTTCGGACGCTACTGGTCCAACGTGACTACGCAGAGATGCGGGTAATCGGCGGTTCGATCAGCTGTGCTGGAGTGGCCCCGTGATGACTGCCCTCTGAGTTCGTAGACTTCGAGGTGAGTTTCAGAGTTTGAAGAGGATGGATCCCAAGATGGCCGCCATCGTGGATCGCACGTGGCGGGCGGCGAGGAAGATGGTGCCCAAGATGGCGGCCCCCATGAGTTGCATGTGTCGGGTGGGGGCGGAGTCGGAGTACAGGCTGCAGCATTTCGGAGCCTGCAGGCCTGTGAGTTTTGGAAACGAGTGCTCTGGGCTGCTGGAAAGTTTGGAGAGGGGGATTTCTTTGCCAGGCAGACTCGGGCATAGTGTCCTTAGCGACCGCAGCTGCTGCAGGTCGCGTTGCGGGCCGGGCAGTACTGCCGTGGGTGCTGGGGCTGTCCGCAAAAATGGCACACTGGGGCTGCGTAGTGGGTGGATGGCCGCGTGGCGCAGGCCTGGGGCAGTCGCTGGTCGGGGGCCCAGGATCGGATCGCTTGGTCCATGGGAAACGAGGTGAGGCTGCAGAACGAGACCTCCATGGTAGTAGCCAATTCTACAGTGTCCACCAAGTTCTGGGCCCCTTTTTCAAGCAACCGCTGGCGCACATAGTTTGACCTGAGCCCTGCCACGTTCACATCTCTGACAGCGAGCTCCATATGCTGTTCGGCTGATACAGCTTGGTAACTACAGTCCCAAGCTAAAGCTTTTAAATCCCGCAGGAATTCATCCAGCGACTCCGCGGGGCGCTGGCGGTGGGTCATAAAAAATGTGGCGCGCGTAGACCTCGCTGATGGGCCTCACGTACATTCGATCTAGCATGGCTAGGGCCTCCGTATACGAGGTAATACTGTTAAGTTGAGTAGAGATACGGTGGCTCACCCTTGCGTGCAGTAGACTGAGTTTCTGCTCCTCTGTAGTTTCTGATGTGCTTGATTCAGCCAGGTAGGCCTTGAAACATCTGAGCCAGTTTTGAAAGATTTCTTTCACCTCTGTAGCCTGCGGGCCGAGTTCTAGTCGATCAGGTTGGAGGGCTGAATCCATAGTCGTTTTCTTCAAGTTTCCTAAGACTATTAAATTGATGTGACCATCAATTCACCAGACACGTGGTTGGAAGTGAACAGTGGTTTTAATAGTCTTACAACTGAGCCTGCCTGCGACGAGATGAACTGGCAGCAGGCTCACAACTGCAGATCTTTATGCTTCCAGTTAGTGGGAGGAGCCATGGGCGGAGCCAAGGGTGGAGCCCAGTACAAATTCCTCATCTCCCCCTATGGGCAGAGCCGCGCAACTGCTCGTATACCGAGCTTACTGAGACACAACACATACAATATAACACAGTGTGAATTACTAGGATTGTGATTCACAACAAATGGTTACACCATATCTTTAATGGGACCGTAAGCAAACTTATCACCTTTTTTGACTTGTAAGTAGTGGATGAAGATGGATGTGTTGCTGAGAGTGTGCCAATATTTGCAGGAATTCCCCACACAGTTTACAAGTTTGAAAGCCACTAACTTTAAATCAATGTTTGCAGATTTGGTTCTGAGCTGTACACTAATACTTTGTCAAGCTTGAGTCAGGGACCCACAGGTCTATATTATAAAGCTTTTAGAAACAGAAAACACTATAGAGCTTTCACCTCAGCGACAGCAGCATAATCTCAAAGCTACCAGCCACTCATTCTATTAGTTCTCTGGAATGTACGTTGACCACAAAAGCGCAGAATCACGGAATCGTTAATGTGGAAGGAGACCATTTAGCCCTTTGAGTCAGTACTGGCTCTAAGAAAGAGTATTCTACTAGTCACACTTCCCTGCCTTATCCCTGTAGCCTTGCACGTTCTCTCTTTCGAATACCTTGAACAAACCTGCCTCCACCACCTGCTCAGCGGGTTTGTGCCAGGCTCTAACAACACCCATGGGTGAAAAAATGCTTCCTCACCACACTCAGTGAATATATTTCCCTTCTTTTGCTCAAACTGCAATAAAATAAGAAAGCAATTTTCTCCTTAACTTTACAAAGAATGAAGTATATGTCCTGAGCTTTACATGTATATAGTTTAGGGAGGAAACTGCTTAGTATTCAACAACAATAAAAGAATATAAAATCACATACACTTCATCCAACATTTAATCAAAATGACAGTCCTATGATAATCACAGAAAGCCCTTGTCATGATCTTGAAGGAGACCATTAACTTAAAAAAACAAAATGTGAACTTCCAGTTAGTACCTGAAAGAACCATGCCACCAGGTTTCACGTTTTACACAACAAGTCCTATTGTACAAGAATGAAACAACGCAAATACTACTAACTTAAAATGATATTTTTAAACCCTTATTACTTAAGCCCCAAAATCATAACAGACTACTTCCCATTCTGTATTTTTAAATTTCACCCGGGTTCTCCTATACTTTCTGGGAACTTGAGGTTTTACCACTTCTCGGAGCAAATAAAGGTATGCCACAGTTCTCAGGAATTGACTTTTTATTTCCCTCAGTTTCCCAGTCTGATACTTCAACTTTCAGAGCTTTCTCCTCTCCAAGAATTCCACTGCCAATCGCCTCCACTAACTTTAACAGGCAGGTCTGACAATTTTAATTCCTCTTGAATTTGGACTTTTCATTCCGTCAATTTCCCTCAATTTGTTTCTTGAGCGACCTGATTTGACTCTCATTTCCTAATTCTTAAATTGCATTGGTTAAGAAGATAAACCTTTGGTCCTGTCACTCACTAAGGTCCCAGATGTGTCCGAGCCCTCACCACTCCATTATTAGCTCGAACTTCCAGCAAGTTGCAGGACGGCAACCTTTGGAACTGAACAGTGCAGGTAAAGGCCTAACTGACAGTGTATTCCTAAAGATGCTCCATTCTGCAAAGATGGACAATGATTTTTTTTTCTCAGTTTGTTATTAACTGTTGCTTGTTCTTGCAGTTGGGACGCTGAGCTCGCACTGTTAATATGAGTTTACAACTTAGTAACATGAGTACATTTTCACCTTTGTGTACCACTACATAATGGTTCTCTAATACAATTTGTCCCAATGAAATGAGCACTGTGCATGACAAATACTGATGCATTACAGACAACATAATTCCTCTGCAAAGTTGCCAGCTCTTGCACATTAACTTGTGGAATTTAAATATTGCAGGAAATGGTAATATTTCAAAATCCCAAATAAATAATCACCCAGGGTTTTTTTAAAACACTTTCATATTATTTTAATATTGAGGTGAATCTAATGGAAGTCCACTAAAATTAGTTATGGCCTTGAGAGATTGTTCCCACTAAGTTTTGTAAGGAGTGAAGACTCTGCTTTTAGTTGACAAGTCCAGCATCTGGAAGGAATGGGACACAAAAAGCTGGAGTTCTTGCTCTGTGACCCTCAGCTCGTACAAGTATGTGGTGACACAGAAGAGATATAGCACACATGTGCTGACTGTGTTAGGAAGGCAAAAAAACTGAACCTTGTGAGAGGAGTGCTTTTTAAAAAAGTATTTAAAAGGGCCCCAAAGTAAAATCTCTGTTACAAAAACATAATTCTGCTGGAAATCTGGAAAAAACAGAAAATACTGGAAAAACAGCAGGTCCAGCAGCATCTTTGGAGAGAGGAATGAGTTTAGGGGTGGGATTTACCGACCAGCCTACCGTGTATTTTTTAGCAGCAGATGCGGTCCACCTGCGGGATTTTCTGGTTCCGCTGTTGTCAATGGGATTTCACAGCTTTAATTATGTCACATTTTGAGAATCTGGTGCTTATAAGATTTTCTTTGGCTGTTTGTAGACTAATTTTGTCGGTAATATGACCGAGGTAATTTATAGATAACTTGAAAAAGTTACACTTTTCCCTCTTAATTCTCCAAGTGTGTTCCTGTGCACTCAAACCGGTAATGAGTATATAATCTCAGTAACATTACACTCCATTTAACCCACTTAGAATTTGATTTATGGATATTTGAAAAAATGCAGGAACAGATGTTTTTCCAAAAGGAAGATTTTTGTAATGAAACAGACCTTTGTGCGTCATTATGATGTGTACTGGCTGTGATTCAGCACCCAGATTCATCTGAAAATATGCCTGTAAAAAAATGGTTTACTCAATTCCTGACCTTCAGAAAGTCCAGTGAACAAGTCTTCAATCAATTGTAGTTGATCTATGTACTAGTAGGTTTTCCTCACTTGAGCCATCCTATTTTAATACAGGTGGAACATACTTCTCCATTCACCTGAGGAAGGAGCAGTGCTCCGAAAACTAGTGTTTGAAACAAACATGTTGGACTTTAACCTGGTGTAAGACTTCTTACTGTGCTCACCCCAGTCCAACGCCGGCATATCCACATCATTGATAAGCATAGAGAGATAAGAGGTATTAATGGGATTAGCATATATGAAAATGGATAAATTACCAGGATCGGATAACATGAAAGCCAAGCTCTTTAGAGAAGCCAGGAAGGAAATTGTGGAATGTGTGACCATCATTTTGCAATCTTTACTGGATATAGGTGTTCATTTGAGGAGGCTAATCAAGACAAACAAATTCCCTGATAATGAGAGAAAGCCGAGAGGTGTATGGGAAGTGAGGGGCCTTGGATTGAATATCCACAGATTACTGAAGGTAGCAGGACAGGTCAATAGGGTGGCTATGAAGACAGATCAATTCCTTTTCTTTATTGTTTTTAAAAATAAATTTAGAGTACCCAATTATTTTTTCCAATTAAGGGGCAATTTAGCATGGCCAATCCGCCTACCCTGCACATCTTTGGGTTGTGGGGGTGAAACCCACGCAAACACGGGGAGAATTTGCAAACTCCACACGGACAGTGACCCAGGGCCGGGTTTCGAACCCAGGTCCTCAGCGCCGTAGGCAGCAATGCTAACCACTGTGCCACCGTGCTGCCCTCCTTTTCTTTATTAACTGATGCGTTGAATATAAGAGTAGAGAAGTTATGCAGGAACTGTATAAATCATTAGTTATGCCACAACTACAATACTGTGTGTAGTTCAGGTCACCTCATTATAGAAAGGATGTAATTGCACCAGCGAGGGTACAGAGGAGATTCAGGAGGATGTTGCCAAGACTGGAAAAATGCAGCTATGAGGAAAGATTGGATAGACTGGGGTTGTTCTCCTTGGAACAGAGGAGGCTGTGTGGGGATTTGATTGAGATGTACAAATTGTGAGGGGCATTGGTTCAATGGGAAGGGCCTAGTTACCTAAGCAGAGAGGTCAGTAACTAGGGGGCATAGAGTTAAAGTGATTGGTGGAAAGATTATAGGGCAGATGAGGATTGTTATTTTCATCAAGGAGGTGGTGGGGTTCTGGAACTGATCACCTGAAAAAGTAGTAGAGGCATAAACCCCCATCTCATTTAAAAGGTATCTGGATATACACCTCAAGTGCCTCAACCTGCAAGGCTATGGACCAAATGCTAAAAAGTAGGATTAGGCTGGGTGGCTTGTTTTTCGGCTGGTGCAGACAGGATGGGACAAGTGGCCTCTTCCTGAGCCACATATATTGTATGATTCCATGGTTCTACCATTGGAGGAAGCACTGCGTGTGGCAAGGGCACACAATGTACTCTGGGTGGGAGACTTCAATGTTTATCACCAAGAGTTGCTTGGCAGCTTTCCAAGTCCTACAGGATATAACTGCCGGACTAGGACTGTGGCAGGAGGTGTGGGAACCAACAAGATGAAATAACCTACTTGGCTTTTTCCTCACCAATCTACCTGCCGCAGATGTATCTGTCCATGACAGTATCAGTAGGAGTGACCACTGCACAGGGCTTGTGGCGATGAAGTTGTGTCTTCACATTGAAGATATTCTCCAGCATGTTGTGTGACACTGCTACCATGCTAAATGGGTTAGATTTCAAACAGATAGTCTATCAACTCAAAATTGGGCATCCATGAGGTACTGTCGGTCACCGCCAGCAGCAGAATTTTATACAACCACAATCCGTAATATTATGACCCCAGTTTATGTTACAATTGGATGGACGGGCAGCATGGTGGAGGAGTAGTTAGCACTTGTAACTCATGGCGCCGAGGTCCCTGGTTCGATCACGGCTCTGGGTCACTGTCCACATTCACCCAGTGTTTGCGTGGGTTTCACCCCCACATCCAAAGATATGCAGGGTAGGTGGATTTCCCATGCAAACACTGGGCGAATGTGCGGCTTAATTGGAAAAAATGAATTGGGTACTCTAAATTTTTTTTTTTTAATAATAATTAAACGGGCAGTTCCCATAATGGAATCCTGGCTCAAAAGACTGTCTTTATTATATTTTAGAAAATGTGGAGGAACAGATTTAAAGTACTGCTATTTAGGTTTAACAACAAGAAAAAACATATTTAGTCAACAAAGAAAATTGGATTTTGATACAATACGCTTTTACCCAACTTTAATTTAACAATTACACACAGACTTTAGGATTAACCTGGATTACAAAATACATCTTAATCTACTGTGGTGTCATTAACACAAAGTCCCTTTGAAGAACACAAGATGACTGTGGGCAAATATACTCTTCACCCTTAACCCCACGTGAATGTTGGTGAATTCCCCTCAAAATCCTCCCAAATGATTGGCACGTGAGAGTTTCTAAATTCCAGTCCAAATGCTTTAAAATCATTTTCATAATCATGCTTGCCCTTAAGGTTTTTAGTCCAAAATCCAGTCCAAGTTTTTCAAATTACACTTTTAAACAAAGTTTCCACTCCATTTTTAACAGTGAATCCAGTCCAAGCTTTTACACCAACCCGTTTAGGTTTCCTTTGTCTTAACTGATTTTTCATAAACTCTGAGATCCAACCACTAATTTCCATAGTTATTTCAACTCACCTTCCACAGACTGTAGTAAACTCTCACAAACCTGAAAATCACTTCAGATATCTTTCTGGTGACTCAGCCTTCTTCTCAACTCTGCCTGCCTTTACTGAACAGTTCTCTGTTCTCGGACCTTTAACCTCAGATTGGAAACTTTGAATTTCTCTAGTTTCCTTAATTTGTTTTCATCATATCTCTGCGCTTATTTTCTTCATCATTATTCCATGGTATGGCTTTTCTTCCAGAAAAGCTGAGAGAGCTGCCTTCTCTCTCATTACCTATCTCCAACTGTAACCAAATTAGCTAAACTAAAACTTAAAAGCTTCTCTACCTTACAAGACCCCAGATGCTAAGCAACACCCACATAATCCTGCTGGCTAATTTATTCTTCATGCCATTGGCCTCTCTACACACAACAGAATCACAATTGGAACTGAACTAACCCCCAAATATATATACATAATTTCCCTGCATGAATCTAAATATAGGTTGTACACTTCCAGGCACTGTTACATTACATTAACCATACTTAAAACTTTAACTTAGGTCTAATATTTACCAATACAAATATACATCCCTTAAAACTACATTTGTTTTCCCAATAGTAGCCTCATGGCCCAAGATATCCCCCACTCTACCATTACCATCCAACCAGGGGATCAACCCACATTCAATGAAGAGTCTAGGGGGCAAACCAGAAGCAGCACCAGACATACCCAAAAATGAGGGGTTAACCTGGTTAAGTTACAAACAACAGAAACAGCATGTGATAGACAGAACAAAAGGGTTCCAGAACAATGGACAATGGATCAGAACTAAGATCTGCAATCCTGCACATCATGTTGTGAATTGTGGGTGTTCTCCCCGTGTCTGTGTGGATTTCCTCCAGGTGCTCCGATCTCCTCCCACAGTCCAAAGATGTGCAGGTTAGGTGGATTAGCCATGCTAAATTGCTCTTAATGTCCCAAAAAATGTAAGGTTGGGTTACGGGGATAGGGTGGAGTCGTGGGCTTAAGTGGGGTGCTCTTTCCAAGAGCCAGAGCAGACTCGATGGGCCGAATGGCCTCCTTCGGCTCTTTAAATCCTATGATTCTATGATTAAACAACTAATTGGATGAAGGGACTCCACAAATAGCCCCATCCTCAATAACAGGGGAGCCCAGCACATCAATGTAAAAGACAAGGCTGAAGCCTTTGCATCCACCTTCAGCCAGAAGTGCCAGATGTATAATCCATCTTCCTGAGGTCCCCAGCATCATAGATGCCACTCTTCAACCAACTCAATTTACGCCATGGAATATCAAGAAGCAGCTGAAGGCAGTGAAAATTCTGTGTTCCCTGATTGCACTTTGACAATGGTACTGAAGACTTGTGCTACAGAATTAGCTGTGCCGATAGTCAAGCTGTTCCATTACAGCTACAAAGTTGCCATTTACTCAGCAATGTGCAAAATTGCCTAGGTATATCCTGACCACAAAAAGGCAAGACAAATCCAAACTGGCCAATCGGTGCCCTATTAGTCTGCTCTCAATCATCAGCAAAGGGCTATCAAGTGCCACTTATTCAGCAAAAACCTGCTCACTGATATTCAATTTGGGTTTTGCCAAAGTGCCAGAAAATCCAGCCTAAAAACTAAAACTTGGCTGTGCAGCTAGAGAGCTACACACTGGTTTTCAGTCAGAGGCTGGCTACTCAGAGTATTGATTACGAGTATAGATCGGCTAATGCGCCTATCAGTAGTCAACGAAGAGTGAAAACTGCCTCCGATTGGGCAAGCTGGGAGGACAGCTTTTTTTTCAAATTTACAACAGCCAGACCTACTGTGGAACTTCTGGATATCTATTCCGGAACGCCAAGGTTCAGTTTGGGAAACGCTGATCTACAAGAACAGCAACTCAGTAAGGCTACTTCAACATCTCTTTCCAAACCAACAACCTCCACCACCTAGAAGGACAAGAGCCACATATGCATGGGAATACCAGCACCTGCAAGTTCCCCTCTGAGTCACACATGATCCTGACTTGGAACTATATCACCGCTCTTTCACTGTCAAAGACCTGGAACTCCTTTCTCAACAGCAATGTGGGGTGTCCCTGCAACACATGGACTACAGCGGTTCAAGAAGGTGGCTCACCACCACCTTCTCAAGGGTAATTAGGGATGGGCAATGCTGGCCTAGCCATTGGCTCCTACAGCCTACGAACAAATAATATTAAAGGTTTTACTCTTCTGAAATATTGCACTTGAGGTTTTTGCCCAGAACTGAGAATTGTGAGCTGAATTTGGATTTCCTAACCCAGCACATACAATGTGTGTCTGAATTCCCAGGATATATTAATGCTGCTCAGTAGTTGGATTGATGGAATATTCTAGCAGTTTCTCTTCAAAAGCTTTTCAAATTTATTTGAAGAAAATCTAAGAGAATAAACCTTAAAATCTTACTTTAAGTGAAATTTATATTGAGTATTATTTTTAGACAATAAGGCTATGTGCATGTGAAAAGACAGACTATTGATTATACCATCTCAGATCATTTTGTTTTGTGTGCCGTACTTCAGAGAGCGGCTTAAACTCTGAGAGACATTCCCTTTTCCCATTGTGATTGAGCTTATTTTTCAAAATAAAATTAAATTGTGAAGTAAGCAGCCTCTAATTATCACATCTTGTTGTCATCTGTGACGTTGACAGAAGATGCAAACATTCTAATTACTGAGAGTTGCTAGGCACAGAAAAGGGACAAACAAACAATGGTTTGTTTTTCCTCATTTAGTTTATCTTTATAACTTGAAAGCCAAACAAGTTGAGTTCTGAGTACTTACAATTGTTTGAATTTTCTTCCCACTGACAGGCCCTCAGAATCCACCAATGGGCCAAACCTCGCGTTCAACCCTCTCTGCGCCAAATCCAAGTTTCCTTTCCACAGCGATGGCAGACTAGATTGGTAGCACAGTGGCTAGCACTGTTGCTTCACAGCTCCAGGGTCCCAGGTTCGATTCCTGGCTTGGACTGCTCTCCCCATGTCTGCGTGGGTTTCCTCCGGCTGCTCCGGTTTCCTCCCACAATCCAAAGACGTGCAGGTTGGTTGGATTGGCCATGTTAAATTGCCCCTTAGTGTCCATAAAAATGTTAGGTGGGGTTACAGTGTAACAGGGATAGGGTGGAGGTGTGGGCTTAAGTTGGGTGCTCTTTTCAAGGGCCAGTTCGGACTCGATGGGCTGAATGGTGTCCTTCCGCACTGTAAATTCTATATCTTTTTGCCTCCATCATCCAAACTCCAATTCTGCCACACCCTAGCCTAGAACCATTCCCGAGTGCTACCAAACTTCAGAATTGCTCCTTCACTACCTAAATACTGGACTGGATCCTTAGAGCAAAGATGGTGAACAGGTAATTTAATAAATGTATTCACAATTGTGACAGTTTCCGTAGATTAAATCTGGTGGCCCAGGATTCAGTTACCAGAGGACTCAGATTTAAGGTAACTTTAAAAAGGACCAGAAGCTAAGTGTTAAATATCTTCAATTTGTTTATCAGTTTGCCGTGTACATTGTTTTCAGCTTTAAAATGCTAAAGGTTAAAAAATTAAGTACATGCAAATGAATGCGTAAAATATAAAAACAGCTCATTTACAGATTTAACAGGATAACAAGTTGCATTTACATAGTGGCTATGACATGAACTAAAGTTTTAACGCACTTCACAAAGATGTTATTTAAGAAATGGTTCGCAAGCCAAGGAAAGTGTTATTAGGAGGAGGTGACAAAAAGCTTTGGGCGCGATTTAACAAAAATAAAAAACAGAGCTCGTTCTGGCCGGGAATGAGGAGTCATTCCCTGCGCAATTGAACAACATTAATTTTTTTTGGCCCCCAGTGGGAAATGCCCGGCTGAGGCCGCACTTAGCCTAAACTGAGGAGCTTCGACGAGCAAAGTTCCTCAGTGTAGGAAGAGATCGGGGCGCTGTTCCAAAATGGCATCCCGATCTCTCGCGGCCCCCCCCCCCCCCACAACATGATCCCCGAACGGAACTTCCTCAACAACTCAACTCACCTGTTGGCCGTCCTCCAGCACACTCTTCTCCCCACCACATACTGCAGGGCAAGCACTGCTGGGCCCAATCCCCGGTGTGGGCAAAATGCCAGCTTGGCACTGCCACCCTGGCACCACCCCTGCCAGACTGGCAGTGTCAAGGTGCCTGGATAGCACCAGCTGTGCCAAGGTGCCGGTCTGGCCAGAAGCCGACCACCCGGGGCCGCCAATAGCCTGGGTCATTCTATGGCAGCACGGTAGCACACGTGGATAGCACTGTGGCTTCACGGCGTCAGGGCCCCAGGTTCAATTCCCCGCTGGGTTACTGTCTGTGCAGAATCTGCATGTTCTCCCAGCGTCTGCGCGGGTTTCCTCCGGGTGCTCCGGTTTCCTCCTACTGTCCAAAGACATGCAGATTAGGTGGATTGGCCATGATAAATTGCCCTTAGTGTCCAAAAAAGGTGAGAAGGGGTTATTGGGTTATGGGGATAGGGTGGAAGTGAGGGCTTAAGTGGGTCGGTGCAGACTCGATGGGCTTCATGGCCTCCTTCTGCACTGTATGTTCTATGTACCTGGTCCCCGTTTGTGGGGACCAGTACTAATTGCCATTCGGCTGGGGTCTCCTCAATGAGGCCGGTAGATGCCGGTTGGCCATTCGATCCGACATCAGCAATGTTAAGTGGGTTTTTTAACTCTCTTAAACATGCAAGACTGGGTGCTGGCCATTGTGGGCAGGGCCCATATCTCGACGCCTTGCGTGGCATAATGGCCATCGGGAATCCCTGGGGGGATGTCTCCCCGGGATCTACCAGCCACATCTTTTGCCGATTCTGGCAATGAGGTGTGTTTCAATGAGGAGCACCTTAAAGGGGGAAGAGAGATTTGGAAAGTAGGAAGATTTTAAGGAGCGTTTCCAAGAGTTTAGGGTTCAGAAAATTGAGGCAAGGAGGATTAAAAAAGTTGAGAATTTTAACTTTGAAGTGTTGGGACCCAGAAACTACTTTATATCAGGAAGGACAGAAATGGTGGGTGTTAGGATAGGATGCAGCAGGGTTTTGGATGATTGAATGACTTGATGTTCATGGAGAGTATAGGATGGGGGTGGGGGGAGGGGAATTGGCCAAGATAGCATCAAAATAGACAAGTCTTAAATCCAATAATGTGCAGAGTTGCACAATTCAGAGGCGGCATGTTGGCGCAGTGGTTAACACTGCTGCCATACGACGACGAGGTCCCAGGTTCGATCCCGGCCCCGGGTTACTGTCCACGTGGAGTTTGCACATTCTCCCCGTGTTTGGGTGGATCCCTCCCCAACAACCCAAAGATGTGCAGGTAGGTGGATTGGCCACGCTAAATTGTCCTTAATTTAAAAAACAGTTACACAATTTAATTTCCAAAGCAGACAGTAAAAATCCCAGAGTGCATAATCAGAAAATGGCATTTGATTTAATGACTGTAAATCAGCGACCCCGGTGTTATCCCTGACACTGCATACACATCCCTCAATGGCAGCTCATTATTCACCAGAGGGCAATTACTAACAAACTAACTAATAAAATAATAATTCACCTGAAGATGCTCTTTTTATGATGCTGGAGCATTTCATTAGCTGTTAGCTGAGCTGTTGGAAGAAACAATGCCATGAAAGTGAGATTTCCACTGAGGAAAAGCGGAAGAAAGAAGATATGAGGCAGCTTGTAGAAATACTCAATAGATCCCCATTGTTACATATTGCAGAAAGTTTGGCAGCCAAAAAAACAAGTTGGAAAACGTGACTCACAATAGAGATGAAACAGATTCCAAAGCACTGGAAGTCCCAGAGGATTGTCGAGCCACTTTTGAAGGTAAGATTTCTCAGGATGTTGGATACATTTTTGATTCTGTTTTTCTTTGATTTTCCTTACTGACAATACACAACCATCCACAGCAGGGATTTTTTTTAAAAAACTGACAAGAAAAGCAGAGAATCAAAGGCTTAAACAAGCCGGGCAAGGGGGACTGGTTTAGCTCTCATTACAAATTTCACTTTAATGATCCACAATATGTTGGACTTGTTTCGACCTTATAGGCAACAAAATCATATCTACTCAGAAGCTCAATCATGTGAATGAGAGTTATTCAGGGCTTCTTCATTAGTTCTCAGGCCAACATTTGAAAAGAGCACAGCATTTGTAGTGATGTGTCTTTTCGAAGTAAGAAGGGAGAAACAAGTTGCCGCTCAGCACCCTCATGGGTTGCTGTTCTTCTTCATTTTCCTCACTACAACACTCACCTCACTTCTGGCAAGTTACCCAGGGTGGGGATATTCTACAGGACCAATGGGAAACTGTTCAACCTTCACTGGCTTCAATCCAAAATGAAAATCACTCCAACCTCAGCCATTGAGCTTCAGGATGCAGACGACACGTGTGTCTGCTCACTCTGAAACTGAGCTCCAGGTCATTGTCACCTCTTCTTTAAAGCACAAGAAAAGGAGCCTTTCACTAAACATCTGGAAAACTAGGCCTTCTTCCACCCCATTCCCACAGCACAACATCTTCCCCCAATGATTAAGATCAACAGCGATATTCTGGAAAATGTGGACCATTTTCCATATCTTGAGAGCCACCTCTTTATGAAAAGAGGACAAAATTCATCCGATGTGCTAGCTCAGCCTTCAGCTGACTTAGGAAAAGAGTTTCTGACAATCAGGACCTCAAATCTGAGAATAGGGTCATGGTTTACTGGGCAGGAGTGGCCCCCAATCCTCCTATATTCATTGAAGACTTGGGCAACCACAGTAGGCACTGGAGAATTACCATCAGTGGTGGCTTCACAAGATCAGCCAAACCCAGTGGCAAGAAAGGCAGTCCAACAGCAGCTTCCTTTCTCAATCACAAAATCATAATCTTTATTATTGTCACAAGTAGGCTTACATTAACACTGCAATGAAGTTACTGTGAAAATCCCCTAGTCGCCACACTCCGGCGCTTCTTCGGGTACACTGAGGGAGAATTCAGAATATTCAATTCACCTAACAAGCTTGTCTTTCGGGACTTGTGGGAGGAAATCGGAGCACCCAGAGGAAACCCACACAGACACGGTGGGAGACTCCGCAGATAGTGACCCAATCTGGGAATCGAACGTGGGTTCCTGGCGCTGTGAAGCAACAGTGCTAACCACTGTGCTACCGTGCTACTACTAATCACTTCATTGGGTAGGACTTGTAGTTTGTATACCTGACACCAGAATCCTGAAATAGCTTGTTATATTTCAGAACTTGATCATTGTACCAAACTCTCAAGAGGTCAGCGGAAATGCTTTTGGAATGTCCTTGAAGCATCGCGGAAATGGTCAAACATCCTGTCGGCTCTCACTGAGTCACTGGCTTGTGACCAACCAAAGTGCAGGTGACTCGCTCGGGAAGGCAGCAAACACATCGAGAGGCTTCTGTCAGGAACGTGCCGAGGTGAGGTCAAGGTGGGGGAGCGCATAAACCTCCAAACAACTGATCTACCCAACCCTGCCCCGCACATGGCAGTCAGCAGATGGCACACTGAACTTATCAGCCATCCCCAGAATGGAAGCAAGTCATCCTCGTGGCTGAACGACTACCTAAGCATAAGATGGTAACTAGTAACAGCCTTTTGCAGTCTACAGCTATCTCTACTGTTTTTTGTTTTTTTTGGTTTTTTTTAATTACTTTATCTGAGTTACAAAGCCAGGGCTCAGAGTGTGGACAGAGGCGAACCCCTAATCCAGCTCCTTGCCTTCTCCAAAAACCAATTCAAATTGAATCCAATTCATGGTCCCCATAAAGGAGACATACCAGATCTGAGCCAAAAAGCTCAATCTACGCTCAATCTTTGCCAAAAGGCCGAGAAGCGATAGCTATCTCTACTGTTAAAAAGATTTTGGGCAGTGAAAGACTTTTAGGAGAAGACACAAATAAAGAGGTTATTGGTGGGGAAGAATAAGATACCTGTCCCCATTGACATCCTTCACTTAAAATGCCAACGTAAGAATGCCACCTTTTCCAAAATAATAATTTTATTTTAAGAACAAAAAATAAATCGGAATACGCTATATGACCCCTTGAGCTTTGTTCCTCCATTCAATAAGATCATGATTCATCTTTTGCCTGAACTCCCACTTTCCCATCCTACATCATTATGCCAAGTACGCCAAGGAACATTGAAGGTGATACTCGCTGATTTAATTTATTCAGATGATACATGGAATCTGTTAATGACTGTCAATGTTAGATGTTCACTGTAATGATGCATTTTCAGAGACTTCATTAGTGAACAACAAAGGATTTATTTATACGGATGTCTGCAGCTAGTTCTGGAATGCCTCTGCCTAAGAGAACCGCTCCCCCCCTGGGGTGATTGCCCACTCTGAATTCCGATTGGTCACCCAGGCCAGGTGACCCTTAGTCTGCTGTGGACAATCACCACATACACAAAACTTTCTTGTTGCGCAAGTCCCCCCAATTGGAGATCCATTTTCAATGTACAGACTCCTATTTTTGAAGTACCGCAGTAGAGGCAAAATAAAAATTGACCAGCTGCACTGTAACATCCCACACGGGACCTACGTGCAGGAATGTGTGTCTTCCTTATGCTCCTTGAGGACTATGAATTCCCTTGCTAGGAGGCGGGGTATCTAAATTAGCCAACGCATATAAGATTGGCCAATAAGGCACCGACCAGAGAAGAACCCAGTAGGGATCTACTAGGTAGTGTATATATTGTTTGTGTAAATAAAACTTTGTTCTTATTTTACTCACTGTGGACTCCCCGTGTGCTTATTAAAAGCACAAAATGGGAAATAACAAATTGGCAGCCACATGGCGTGATGTATTTTGAGCTGCTGATTAGCGACAAACCCATTCCTCATCCTGGCAAAGATCACTTCCACCCCTGTATTTTTGCACATAACTAGAAGTTTGTATTTTCTTGGCTAATATAGCGTATTACTTAAGACAGGAAGCAACATAAATTGCACAGTACCAGCACTCAGCAATTGAAAAAACTTGAACATAAAAGCACACTTGATGACTCAACCTTCTCCCAGCGAGAAAATGAGCCTTTCTGCGAGTGCACAATTAATAGAACCTTGATTTGATTTAGAAGAGTCTCACTCACAAATTTATTCAAGTGCTTTCCATACTTTCTTTCAATGCAAAGAAGTGAAGACAATCTCACTTCTCACAAATACATTGGGGCAAAATGGACGTGTATTTCAATAGCTCCTTGAACGAACTTCAAGAACTCCGAACTGAAAGCCAGAACTGAGCAAGAGGCATGGTGCCACAAAAGAATGAACAGCACTGTGGATTAAATTCTCTTTTAGACTCACAGCATTCTTGATCTTTTCTATGAAGTCCTTTGGAAATGGATTTTGATGTCAGGCAAAATCCTGTCATTCATTTGCCTCTCTTCCATAAAATGTTGTGTAAGGTTGAGACAAAATGAGACCAAAGGTTGAGACTATTCACCTCTCGGGCCAATATTTCAGTCCATAACAATAGACTCAAAATGCTAGCTCTGTTTCGCTCTCCACAGATGTTGCCAGACTTGCTGAGTTTTTCCAGCATTTTCTGTTTTTATAACAAAAGCCAATGTCGTCCTTACACTACAATGAAACACCTAGCTATTGATCAATAGCAGCAGTTTTCTTTGGCCAAGTTCTGCATTTCTCTATGCATGATGAAAACGCAAACAATGCCTACCTTTCAAAGCAAGACTAAGTCAATTCAGCTTGTCAAATCTGTCACCCAAAGAAATAAAAGCTAGAAGCAGTGGTCTGGACATTCTGGTCAAGTAGTGATTCAGAGTGCGGCACTTTCTATCGGCTCACAGATTTTTGTCGAGACTAACATGGCAAAGTGACTGAATGGATTTGATTACCCTTTGTTGGTCCCTTCAGCTGGATGAACTATTGTTTGGAAAATAATTGAGGGGTTTATTTTTAAGGACAGAATTGTTGGCCTCCAAATGGAATTTTAGTTTGCTTTGTTTCATGGGCGGCACAGTGCCAGGGATACCATGACACATTCCCGGCTTGGGTCACTGTCTGTGTGGAGTCTGCACGTCCTCCCTGTGTCTGCGTGGGTTTCCTCCGGGTGCTCTGGTTTCCACCCACAAGTCCCCAAAGATGTGCCTGTTAGGTGAATTGGACATTCAAATTCTCCTTCAGTGTGCCCGAACAGGCGCCGGAGTGTGGCGACTAGGGGATTTTCACAGTAACTTCATTGTATTGGAAATGTAAGCCTACTTGTGACACTAATAAAGATTCTTATTATAAAGCCACCTTGAGTAAGACCTTCAGCAGATACAATACATTGCAGTTGATGCCCCATGTCCAAGTTGAGAGGATGGTATTCCTTTTGTTTTGCCTGGATCCACTTCTTCCTCCCACATAGTCAACTTTGCGCGTGGGAAAAAATACGTCCATTCGTTCATAATTGTCAAACACCAAACATCAGTTGTACAGCATGTGGGAGTTAATAACACTTGCATTTTGAATTGGCAGATCTGTGCAGGTATCAGGTCAAGCAAAGGCCATCTGAATTGTTAAACTCGAATACTGGAAAACCACTGGCTTAGCTGGTAGGTGACTGCAGCCTCACTCAACCTTCAACCTTCCCCACATCTTGTGTTCAACTGACATTCAAAAGTTTGCGTTTCTCTAAGCATTAAAAAACCAGAGCAAATATTGAATACAAATTTAAAGAACAATTCTTTAATGCAAAGAAAACAAGATGTTTGAAGTTCTGTAGTAGTCAAGTTCTGGAGAATAGTAACAGTGGGAGGCATGGCAATGGTAGTGTCTCTGGATTAATAATCCAGAGATCCAAG
Source organism: Scyliorhinus canicula (assembly GCF_902713615.1). NCBI lineage: Eukaryota > Metazoa > Chordata > Chondrichthyes > Carcharhiniformes > Scyliorhinidae > Scyliorhinus > Scyliorhinus canicula. The sequence goes on along the minus strand of NC_052151.1, from coordinate 164,618,909 downwards.
GTAATGCTCTGGGAACCTGGGTTCAAATCTCACCACGACAGATAGTAAATCAACATCGGACATGTGGGAGTCTTTCAAGCGACAACTGATTAGGATTCAGGAAAATCACATTCCTGAGAGTCGAAGGAGAAGTGTGGGAAGTTTGAGGAGCCTTGGATAACGAGGGATATTGCGAGCCTCGTCAAAAAGAAAAGGGAGGGGTGGCACAGTGGTTAGCACTGCTGTCTCACGGCACCGAGGTCCCAGGTTCGATCCCGGCTCTGGGTCACTGTCCGTGTGGAGTTTCACATTCTCCCCGTGTTTGCGTGGGTTTCATCCCCACAACCCAAAGATGTGCAGCGTAGGTGGATTGGCCACGGTAAATTGCCCCTTAATTTAAAAAACATTAATTGGGTACTCTTAATTTATGAAAATTTTTAAAAATGAGACTTGTGCATGGTCTAGAAAGTTTGGGGCAGTCAAAACCCTTGAGGAGTATAAACTAAGTAAGAAGGTACTGAAGCGGTAAATTCGGAGGGCTAGGAGGGGTCATGAAAAGTCCTTGGCAAGTAGGATTAAGGTGAATTCCAAAGCTTTTATTATTATGTAAAAAGAAAGAGGGTGGCCAGGGAAAAGATTGGACCACTTGAGGACAGTGGGGGGAATCTATGTGCTGAGCCAGAGGACATGGGCGAAGTACGAAATGAATACTTTGCATCAGTGTTCACCAAAGGGCAGCAGGGTAGCATGGTGGTTAGCATAAATGCTTCACAGCTCCAGGGTCCCAGGTTCAATTCCCGGCTGGGTCACTGTCTGTGTGGAGTCTGCACGTCCTCCCCCTGTGTGCGTGGGATTCCTCCGGGTGCTCCGGTTTCCTCCCACAGTCCAAAGATGTGCGGGTTAGGTGGATTGGCCATGCTAAATTGCCCGTAGTGTCCTGATAAAAGTAAGGTTAGGGGGGGGGTGGTTGTTGGGTTACAGGTATAGGGTGGATACGTGGGTTTGAGTAGGGTGATCATGGCTCGGCACAACATTGAGGGCCGAAGGGCCTGTTCTGTGCTGTACTGTTCTATATTCTATGTTCTATGTTCTAAAGAGAATTTGTGGAAGATGATTCTTGGGTGGGGTGTGTGAACAGTCTGGATCATGTTAACATTGAAAAGGAGGAGGTATTGGTCTTTTAAAAGATATTAAGGTAGGGGGTGGTTTAGCACAGTGGGCTAAATAGCTGGCTTGTAATGCAGAACAACGCCAGCAGCGCGGGTTCAATTCCCGGCCTCCCCGAACAGGCGCCGGAATGTGGTGACTAGGGGCTTTTCACAATAACTTTATTGAAGCCTACTTGTGACAATAAGCGATTATTATATTATTATATAAGTCTCCTGGCCTGGATGGGATAGAGCCCAGAATACTGAGGGAAGCAAGGGAGGAAATTTCTGGGGCCTTGACTGACATCTTTGTATCCTCATTGGCTATAGGTGAGATCCCAGAGGCATGGAAAATAGCTAATGTGGTACCACTGTTTAAGAAATGTAGCTGGGATAATCCTGGAAACTATAGGCCGGTGAGCCTTACATCAGTAGTAGGTAAATTATTGAAGGGAATTCTCCGAGGCAGGAATTAGACCCATTTGGAAACAAATGGACTCATAAGTGATAGACAGCATGGTTTTGTGAAGGGGAGGTTGTACCTCACTAACTTGATCGAGTTTTTTGAGGTGACAAAGATGATTGATGAGGGGAGGGTGGTGGATGTTGTTTACATGGACTTCAATAAAGCCTTTGACAAGGTGCAGTAGCAGTAGAACATAGAACAGTACAGCACAGAACAGGCCCTTCGGCCCTCGATGTTGTGGCGAGCAATGATCACCCTACTCAAACCCACGTATCCACCCTATACCCGTAACCCAACAACCCCCTCCTAAACCTTACTTTTTTTAGGACACTACGGGCACTTTAGCATGGCCAATCCACCTAACCCGCACATCTTTGGACTGTGGGAGGAAACCGGAGCACCCGGAGGAAACCCACGCACACAGGGGGAGGACGTGCAGACTCAACACAGACAGTGACCCAGCCGGGAATCGAACCTGGGACCCTGGAGCTGTGAAGCATTTATGCTAACCACCATGCTACCGAATGTGACTAGTGGTGTTCCACAGGGATCTGTACTTGGGCCTCTGTTGTTCGTGGTGTACATAAACGATTTGGAGGAAAATGTAGCCGGTCTGATGAGCAAGTTCGCGGATGACACCAAGGTTGGTGGAGTGGCAGATAGCGTTGAGGATTGTTAGAGGATACAGCAGGACATAGATAGGTTGGAGACTTAGGCAGAGAAATGGCAAATGAAGTTTAATCTGGACAAATGTGAGGTAATGCATTTTTTTAGGTCTAACATAGAGGGGAAATATCCCGTAAATGGCAAAACTCTGAGGAACATAGAAAGTCAGAGAGATCTGGGCGTACAGGTCCACAGATCTTTGAAGGTGGCAACGCAAGTGGACAAGGTAGTCAACAAAGCATACAGAATGCTTGCCTTCATTGGACGGGGCATCGAGTATAAAAACTGGTAAGTCATGCTATAGTTGTGTAGCACCTTGGTGAGGCTGCACGGAATATTGCGCACAATTCTGGATGCCACATTACCAGAAGGATGTGGAGACTTTGGAGAGGGCGCAGAGGAGGTTTATCAGGATGTTGCCTGGTTTGGAGGGTGTTAGCTATGTGGAGAGGTCGAATAGACTCGCACTGCTTTCATTAGAAAGACGGTGGTTGAGGGGTGACCTGATAGACGTCTACAAGATTATGAGGAGCATGGATCGAGTGGATGGGCAGCACTTTTTCCCAAGGTGGAGGGGTCAGTCACGAGGGGGCAACATTTAGCGGAGATGTGCGAGGCAGGCTTTTTAACGCCGAGGGTGGTAAGTCGAACACATTGCCAGGGGAGGTTGTGGAAGCAGATACATTAACAGCGTTCAAAAGGCATCATGACAAACACATGGATAAGATGGGAATAGAGGGATACGACACAAGGAAGTGCTGAGGTTTTGGCAAAGGTTGGTATGAACAGTATAGGCTTGGAGGGCAGAAGGGCCTGCTCCTGTGGTGTATTGTTCTTTGTTGTTTGTTCTTTGAACGATTGTCGTAAAAACCCAGGGCGGTGTTCCAACCCCTCCCCTGCCGGGTGGGAGAATCGCCGGGGCACCGCGCGACTCCCGCCACGCCGCCCCGACCCCCGCGATTCTCCCACCCCCTGAAACCAGCGCCATGTGAATCGATTCTTCGGCCCGGATGGGCCAAGCGGCCTCACCGACACGACAGGGTCCCGCCGGCGCCGTCCACCCCTGGTCGTTGCTGGCGGGAACTCTGCGGGAACGCTCGGGGGGGGCGGCCTGTGGGGGGGGAGATGATGGGGGCTCCTTCACCGGGGGGGGGGGGCCTCCATAAGGGTCTGGCCCGCGATCGAGGCCCACCGATCGGCTGGCCGGCCTCTTCCCCCGCCCTGGGCCTACATTCTGAACACTCACACCATATTGCGTCGGGGCCGGCGCACGTAAGAAGATCCCCGTGCATGCGCAGGATGGCGCGGCCCAACTGTGGATGCGCAGAATTAAGCTGCCCCAACTGCGCATGCGCGGTTGGCGCGGCGCACCGTGTAAGGAGGCTAGAGAGACATGAACTGCTCCAGCGCCGTGCTGGCCCCTTGTGGGGGCCAGAATAGGTCATGTCCGGGCCCTGTTCGCGCCATCGTGAAACGCGACGGAATTCACAACGGCGCGGGCACTTGGTCTGCGGAGTGGAGAATCGCCCCCCCCTCCCCCAGTCTAGTTCACGGATATTGTTCCGGGAAGGAAATCTTCCGCCCTTACCCGGTCTGGCCTACATGTGTATACAGCTCCACAGCAATGTGGTTGATGCGCAATAAGTGCCGGCCCAGTCAGCAATACCCAAATCCCATAAACAATTTTGAGAAAATTCTAACATCACCGATGAGAATGCTCCAGGCAAGGTTGCATTTAAAACACATCTAAATCTAATTTGATCAATTGCACCGAAATTTGAGGAATTCTGAATTCCCTAGGCTTTGCAGTCTTGTACCTCCTCGGTCAGCCTGCTCTCCCCTTACACATCCTCACCACCCTTTTGTTTGGGAATCTCTGGTCCAAGCGAATTACCAAATGTGAAAAAGCAGTTCAACAATCACCATTAGACACTTGATTACCTTTTCAGCTGTACAAAGCTAGATTTCTTTTCAATATGAGTGTGTTCTGCAGAGGATTAGGCATTGGTAGACCCCACACTAATACACCACGTATTCACTTCAATTTAATCAATGAAGTGCTGCTGCTGTCTGCTTTACCAGTGCAGAACATACGAGCATAGCGTCAGACAGGCAAAAGGCATAAATGATGTTATTTCAAACTGTTCTGTTTCTACAGTTTATTTATTGAGACTTGTATTGACCCTGAGCCCACTCGACAACACTGCAGTCTCCACAGACAACAGTTTACAGCACTAGTCTCACCAAATCCTACTCAATAGCACTGCAGTCTCCACAAACACAGCTCGAGAGCATTGCAGACTCCTCAGACCCTCCTAGGCAGCACTGCAGTCTCCTCAGACCCCACCCGACAACATTGCATCTCCCCAGACCCTTGTCAAGAGCACTGCATCTCCCCAGATCTCCGACTCAATAGTACTGCTGTGTCCCAGACCCCAATCAACAGCACTACTGTCTCCCTAGACCCCACTCAATAGCCCTGCAATCTCAATACACCTACTTGATACTCGACGACACTGCCATCTCCCAGACCCCATTCGACCGCACTGCAGGCCCCAGCCCCCACTAGACAGCACTGCAGTCTCCCCACACCCCACTAGACAGCACTGCAGTCTCTCCACACCCCACTAGACAGCACTGCAGTCTCTCCACACCCCACTAGACAGCACTGCAGTCTCCCCACACCCCACTAGACAGCACTGTAGTCTCCCCACACCCCACTAGACAGCACTGCAGTCTCCCCACACCCCACTAGACAGCACTGCAGTCTCCCCACACCCCACTAGACAGCACTGCAGTCTCCCCACACCCCACTAGACAGCACTGCAGTCTCCCCACACCCCACTAGACAGCACTGCAGTCTCTCCACACCCCACTAGACAGCAGTGCAGTCTTCTCAGGCCATACTCGACAGCATAGCCCTCCCCAGACCATATTAGATAGCTCTGTAGTCTTCAGAGTCCCTCATAGAATCATAGAATCTTTACATTGCAGAAGAAGGCCATTCAGCCCATTGAATCTGCACCGGCCATATTTAAACCTAAACCTCCATGCTATCTATGTAACTCAGTAACCCCACTTACCTATTGGACACTAAGGTGCAATTTAACATGGCCAATCCACCTAACCTGTACATCTTTGGACTGTGGGAGGAAACCAGAGCACCTGGAGGAAAACCTCGGAGACACTGGGAGGATGTACAAACTCCAGGCAGACAGTCACCAGGGGCTGGAATTGAACCCGGGTCCCTGGAGCTGTGAGGCAACAATGCTAACCACTGTGACACCCTGCCACCCATCAACAGCACTGCGTCTCCCCAGACACAGCTCGACAGCACTGCATCTCCCCAGACACTACTCGACAGCACTGCGTCTCCCCAGATCCAACCCAACAGCACTGTGTCTCCCCAGTCCCCACCTGACAGCACAGCATCTCCCCTGTCCCCACCCAACAGCACTGCGTCTCCTCAGACCCTACTCGACAGAACTGCATCTCCCCAGACCCCACTCGACAGAACTGCATCTCCCCAGACCCCACTCGACAGCAATGCATATCCCCGGTCCCCACCTGACAGCACTGCGTCTCCCCAGACCCTACTCGACAGCACTGCGTCTCCTCAGACCCTACTAGACATCAATGCATATCCCCGGTCCCCACCTGACAGCACTGCGTCTCCCCAGACCCTACTCGACAGCACTGCGTCTCCCCAGACCCTACTAGACAGCACTGCGTCTCCCCAGACCCTACTAGACAGCACTGCGTCTCCCCAGACCCTACTAGACAGCACTGCTTCTCCCCAGACCCTACGAGACAGCACTGCGTCTCCCCAGACCCTACTAGACAGCACTGCGTCTCCCCAGACCCTACTAGACAGCACTGCTTCTCCCCAGACCCAACTCGACAGCACTGCACCTCCCCAGAGAAAGCTCGAGAGCACTGAAAACTTCCCAGACCACACTTGACAGCACTGCAGTCTTCACAGAGCCCATTCGATAGCACTGCAGTCTCCCCCACACCCCACAAGGTGGCATTGCAGTCTCCCCACAGCCCACTAGACAGCACAGCAGTATCTCCAGACCCCACTTGACAGCACTGCAGTATCTCCAGACCCCACTAGGCAGCACTGCAGTCTCCCCACAGCCCACTAGACAGCACTGCATTATCTCCAGACCCCACTTGACAGCACTGCAGTATCTCCAGACCCCACTTGACAGCACTGCAGTATCTCCAGACCCCACTAGGCAGCACTGCAGTCTCCCCACAGCCCACTAGACAGCACTGCATTATCTCCAGACCCCACTTGACTGCACTGCAGTCTCCAAAAGCTCCACCACTTAGTCCTGCCAGTCTCCCAAGGTGCTCCAACAGCATCTTTGTGGAAGTGCCATTGTGGATCTGTGGAACTCAATACTGACAGCTGGCTTGTGCCTGTTTATGGTTCTGGAGAAAGACACTTCAGATAAGAATGGAATGGATAAAATGCAAATTGTTCAACAGAAGTGTCTCTGTAGCCTCCATTTGTTGACTTGAAGAGCTTGCGTGAATACTGATGGCAGTCTCCAGAAGGGGTTGGCTACTTGTGCACTGTCATTTCCTGGAGTTGCTCCTTGCACTTTTAGAATGTGGCTCCACTTCTTCATAAACAAATTAACATACCCTGGAAAACTTTGTGCACCTCCCTCTGCTGGTGAACAGTGTAACTTTCTGGTGCAACATTAGAACAATGAGCAATGTGGAAATTCAGTGTTATTATTTTTAAGCCGAATCACCACCACCATGCATTTGACCATTTCCAGTCACTCCAAGAAATGGGTAATGTGTCCATTTTAATACTACCATGTATCTGGCTCTTAAATGCTCTCTAAAATGGCCTAGCCACTCAGGTGTACTGAACAGCTCCAGCAAAGTCAAACAGCACCCTTGGTGTATCTACGCCACACAGACGGCAATAGCTCACCACCATCTTCTCAAGGGCAATTAGGGATAAACTTCTAATACTGGCTCTGTCAGCGATGCTCATATCCCATGAAACAATATATAAAAAGTACATACCCCGATCACAATTCAAAGACTCTCTGAGAGGGTGGTCACTTTTGGGGTAATTTAATATCGCATTTATAACAGTGAAGTGGTAATCCGGAAATTGAGAGTTCAAATACCACCAGGATAAATTGTGAAATGGAATTCAATATTCTGATAACTGAAGATTAGCTTTGGGAAAATGACCATTGAAGCTGCCATAAAGACATTAATGTAGTCAGGGAAGGGAATCTGAATGCTCTTTCAGATCCCATTTACACAAATTGTTTTGGTTTTAATGCTGTGGTTTGGTGGTATTGTCACTAGACTAGTAATCCAGACACCCAGCGTAATTCTCCCGGGGCCCAGGTTCGAACCCCACCATGGCAGATGGTGAAATTTGAATTCAATAAAATACCCAAATTAAAAGTCTAAAGATGACCATGAAACCACTGTTGATTGTCGTAAAACTGCATCTGATTCACTATTGTGCTTCAGGGAAGAACATCTGCCCTCCTTACCTGGTCTGGCCTACATGTGACTCCAGGCCCACAACAATGTGGTTGACTCCTAAATGCCCTCTGAAATGGCCCAGCATGCCACTCAGTTCAAGGGCAATTAGGGATGGGCAACAGATGCTGGCCCAGCCAGCGACACCCACATCCCATGAACGAATTAAAAAAAACACAATTGTGTTCTTGAGGAACTAATGTGCAAAACCCAACGTGGTCTCACCAGCAAACTAAAAAAAAAAGTGAACCATTTCCATTGACAACAGGAGTTATTATTACCATTATTACGGGGGCAGCACGGTAGCATGGTGGTTAGCATAAATGCTTCACAGCTCCAGGGTCCCAGGTTCGGTTCCCAGCTGGGTCACTGTCTGTGCGGAGTCTGCACGTCCTCCCCGTGTGTGCGTGGGTTTCCTCCGGGTGCTCCGGTTTCCTCCCACAGTCCAAAGATGTGGGGGTTAGGTAGATTGGCCATGCTAAATTGCCCGTAGCATCCTAAATAGTAAGGTTAAAGGAGGGGAGGGGTTGTTGGGTTACGGGTATAGGGTGGATATGTGGGTTTGAGTAGGGTGATCATTGCTCGGCACAACATCGAGGGCCGAAGGGCCTGTTCTGTGCTGTACTGTTCTATGGCTCTATGGTTCTATTATCTGACCCTTGATGCTTAAGTGTAATATTTTGCTTTGGGAGTGAATCCCTTCCTCGTCATATGTCGACTAATTTCTGATTCTTCCAAAAGAGTTAAATACTATTAAGCTTTACAGCAATTTTCCATATAAAAACAGAAAGTGCTGGAAAAACTCAGTAGGCCTGGCAGCAGCTGTGGAGAGACAAACAGTCAACATTTCAAGTTCAATATAGTTCCTCGTCAGAACCAAAGCATGTTCTGTTTTTATTTCAGATCTCCTGCATCCGCAGTTGTTTGTTTTTATGGGAAAATTCCATGATGCACAAAGTAAGTCATTTGAAAACTTCTGCTAGATTTACAATATTATGATAATTTAGGAATGATTTTAGGTTTGGAGTGTGTTATTTGTTTTGGGAACACGCCAATATTCAAAAGTCGGTACAACAGATTAGGATTTTCCTTTGTGATTTTGGAATGAAAAGAGCTAAATTCTAACTATATTTACCTTATTCTTACTTGTTCAACAAAACTGACTCCCACAGAACAGATTGTGAGAATTCAACATGCTTCAAACATACAGCCAATTGACTGGACTACCCAAGGAACCTTAACATCTCTTGTAAATTATTCAATAATAAAACCTGAAAGAATAATGCAGAGTGACCTTCATACAGAGACTCTAATGTGATGGTGTAATTTAAATTCTTACAAAGCAATACAATTGATAAAAATGAAGAGGAATACAACCCTCTGCTAAACTGAATAGATCAATCATGATTGTACTGCTACAATGCAAGATTAGAGTGTTCAAAAATGTCATAAAATTCCATGACCTTGAAGTTCATCAGAATAGAATTACTGCTACACATTTGGGTTTCCAATGTCGGATCGACGGTTCTACTGATTTGGTTTTGGAGAGCAAGCAAACTATGAGCAAAGTAAACCAACTTTACTTTGAAGAAAACAGCGGGAGAAGATTTGATATGCAAGTTTGAAATCATGAGGGGTTTAGACAGAGTGATTAAAAGAGACATTGGGTGGGATTCTCCGACACCCGCGCCGGGTCGGAGAATCACCGGGGGCCAGCGTCAATCCCGCCCCCGCAGTGACCGGATTCTCCGCCACCAGAGATTCGGCGGGGGCGGGAATCGCGCCGCGCCGGTCGGCGCCCCCCCCCCCCCCCCGATTCTCCAGCCCGAGATGGGCCAAAGTCCCGCCGCTGTCAAGCCTCTCGGCCTGGCCCATGATCAGGCCCCACCGATCGGCGGGCGGGCCTGTGCTGTGGGGCCACTCTTTTCCTTCCGCCTTCGCCATGGTCTTCACCATGGCGGAGTCAGAAGTGACCCCCTCCCCTGCGCGGGTATGACGTCAGCAGCATGCGTGGACTTACGCTAGCCGGCGAAGTCCCTTCGGGCCCGGCTGGCGTGGCGCCAAAGGCTGTCCATGCCAGCCGGCGGGGTGCCAACCACTCCGGCACGGGCCTAGCCCCTCAAGGTGAAGGCTTGGCCCCTAAAGGTGCGGAGAATTCCGCACCTTTTGGGGCAGCCTGATGCCGGAGTGGTTCACGCCACACCATCACGTTGGGACCCCCCGCCCTGCCCGGTAGGGGAGAATCCCGGCCATTGTTCCCATTGGCGAAGGATTGATAGCCAGAGGAGCCAATGGAGATATGAAGAAAAGTTTTTTTTAAATGCAGGGTCTGCTATGCATTGCCGGTTGCCAGAGACTGTGGTGGAGATAAATTTAATCGGGCTTTCAAAAGGGAATTGAAGAGGAACAATTTGCAGGGCAGCACGGTAGCACAAGTGGATAGCACTGTGGCTTCACAGCGGCAGGGTCCCAGGTTTGATTCCCTGCTGGGTCACTGCCTATGCGGAGTCTGCATGTTCTCCCGTGTCTGCGTGGGTTTCCTCTGGGTGCTCCGGGTTCCTCCCTGTGGTAAACCACTGAACATTCATGTATTATGGCACACTGCCATTGTACTCCAGTCATTACAGTAAATCCCGGTCTGCTAGCTCCACCCAGCAGGCTCTGTATAAAAGTGTACGCTCTCCTGCACTACCCCCATTCTTGGGTCCAGCTGCAGGAGACTTAACATCTAGCACAATAAAGCCACAATAGTTCACCACTCATCTCGTAGTCATTGATGGGACATCACTCCCACAGTCCAAAGACGTGCAGGTCAGGTGGATTGGCCATGCTAAATTGCCCTTAGTGTCCAATAAGGTTAGGAGGGGTTATTGGGTTATAGATCATAGATCATAGAATTTACAGTGCAGAAGGAGGCCATTTGGCCCATCGAGTCTGCACTGGCTCTTGAAAAGGGCACCAAGGTCAACACCTCCACCCTATCCCCATAACCCAGTAACCCCACCCAACACTAAGGGCAATTTTGGACACTAAGGGCAATTTATCATGGCCAATCCACCTAACCTACACATCTTTGGACTGTGGGAGGAAACCGGAGTATCCGGAGGAAACCCACGCACACACGGGGAGGATGTGCAGACTCCACACAGACAGTGACCCAAGCCGGAATCGAACCTGGGACCCTGGAGCTGTGAAGCAATTGTGCTAACCACTGTGCTACCGTGCTGCTGGGGATACGTTGGAAGTGAGGGCTTAAGTGGGTTGGTGCAGACTCAGTGGGCCGAATGGCCTCCTTCTGCACTGTATGTTCTATGTTCTAAAAGGATTAATGAACTGCTGAGGGGACTGGAGATCTGAAATAACAACAAAATGTACTGGAAAAGCTCAACAGGTCTGGTCGCTTCTGTGGAAGGAGAAACAGAATTGAGTCCAATATGACTTCTGTTCTGAAGAATTATACTCAAAACATTAATTCTGTTTCGTTCGCCACAGATGCTAACAGACCTGCTGAGATTTTCTGTTTTTACATGGAATACTCCTGTAAAGCTTTATTGTTTAACTGCCCATCCCTAACTGCCTTTGAAAGAGTGGCTTGTTAGGCCATCTCGGAGGGCATTTAAGAGTCAACCATACTGTTGTGGATCTGGAGTCACATGTAGGTCAGACCAGGTAAGGACAGCAAAGAATCAAAAATCAGTCAACATAGGACAACGAAGGAATTCACTGCCGAAGCAAATAGAAAAAAATATACTGAAGCATCAAGGGTCAGATGGTAATAATAATAACTTTGGTTGCCAATGGAAATTGTTCACTTTTTTTTTAGTTTGCTCGTTGTAGTGATCTCTGTAGTGTGTACATAAGGGGTTAATGTGTAATCAGTAGCACCAGATGATCACTAGAGGGCCGGACCAACAGGGGTATAAAAGCAACCACATTGTGCCTCTCTCTCTCTCTCTCTTTTGGATGGACTGTGACCAAGACATGAGTATCAGATGGTTAGTGCAGTTACTGTAGTTAGATCTTGTTAACCTTATCACTAGTATCAATGTTAAAGTAAAGAACTCACGCAATTATTGTTATAGTTACTCAATAAACCTTTTGTTACTACTGGACGAGTTTGAGTCTTCTTCATCGAGATTCTGAAGACCTCATCAGTAACCAAGGTTTGAGTAACACATATTACACTTCGTAGTATATCAAGACACACAGAGAAGTGTAATAAAAGATAATAAAGGAGCGTAATGAAAGACTCGTAAGACCACATTTATTGTCATTCAAAAGCTGCCCCAGAACATAACTGGGGCCAGCTGAGTTGCTCTAACAGAGAACTGAAATGGACATGAGGGGCCAAATGGCTTCCTTTTGTGCAGTAGCAATCCATATTCTATGAGCATTATATTCTGCTCTTTGTAAATTCTTTCAAATTTTGGGAGCATTTAATTGGCTGTGTCTGCGTCCGCTGTCCAATTCCAGATGGCAGTACTGCATATTCTATATTTCAGATCGATTCAGAGATGATGCACCAGCTTGTGTTGGTGGGGACTTGGTTCACGGTATTTAAAACGTCCCCCGCAGGTTCAGCTCAGCTACTAGCTCTTTCTGCAACTTTGTTTATTTTTCCCTGTGTCTACACCCAGGCCTAACCAATCAAGTACAAGTGAGCACCAACAGTAAACAGACTCATATAATCAACCACAGAACAATTGAGCACTACAGGCAGGTGGATGCCTGAGGTGGGAAGACAAATTGGAGGCCTCCCTGCACTGGACAGACAGCAGCCTTACCTGGAGAGGTGGGCTTTGCTGAAGTATATAGGGAAGACCCAATGATCCTCCGACCAACAGAAGCCCATCTACAAATTGCTGCTGGGCTAATAACTCAGTGGGGAGCCTGAACAATGCCAGGCAGGTCCAGCAGCTTTACCAGTGTTGGTAAGCTAACTGGCCGATAGTTGCCTCATTTCTGTCTCCCTCCCCTTTTGAATAAAGGAATTATATTCGCTATTTTCTAATCTAATGGAACCTTCACCAAATCTCGCGATGTTTGGAAAAATAAACGAGGATGAAGTCCATTAGGACCCAGGGATTTGTTTACCCGCAGCTCCAAAAATTTGTTCAGTGCACCTGCCCTGGTGATTATAATTTTCTTCAGTTCCTCCCTTCCTTCCATGCCCTGATTTGAAATGAAAATGAAAATCGCCTATTGTCACGAGTAGGCTGCAATGAAGTTACTGTGAAAAGCCCCTAGTCGCAACATTCCGGCGCCTGTCTGGGGAGGCTGGTACGGGAATCGAACCGTGCTGCTGGCCTGCTTGGTCTGCTTTAAAAGCCAGTGATTTAGCTCAGTGAGCTAAACCATTTCTGGAATATTCACTGTATTCTCTGTAGTTAAGACCGATGCAAAATACCTGTTCAATTTCATCAGCCATCTCCTTATTTTTCATTATTAATTCCCCGGACTCAGTTTCTATAGGACCGACACTCACTTTGTTAACTTCCTTTTTAAATCTCTAATTTTTTAAACCTCCTATATGTCTTTATATTTCTTGCAGTAATACTATGCAGGGTGGTACGGTATCACAGTGGTTAGCACTGTTGCTTCACAGCGCCAGAGTTCCAAGTTCGATTCCCAGCTTGGGGCGGAGTCTGCACGTTCTCCCTGTCTCTGCATGGGTTTCCTCCCTGTGCTCCAGTTTCCTCCCACAAATCCCAAAAGACATTGTTAGGTCATTTGGACGTTCTGAATTCTCCCTCCGTGTACCCAAATAGGCACCGGAATGTGGCAACTTTGGACTTTTCACAGTCACTTCATTGCAGTGTTAATGTAAGCCTACTTGTGACACTAAAGATTATTAAAATTATAACTTTTATTAACTGCTCTCCACCTGCCATGCCACCATCAATGATTGATGCAAGTCCCTCTGCTCCTACAACCCCTTATTTTATATTGTCTCTCTGTGTTCGTCCAACCAACTTCTCTATGTATTTTTGAAATTCTACAGTGCCTCCCTCACAGTTTACAATATTTTGAAGTTCTGTATTATTTGTAAATTTTGCAAATTTTCCCTGCACACTAAGATCCATTAATATATATCAGGAAAAGCAAGCATCCCAATAACAACCCCTGTGAGACACCACTACAAACCTTCCTCCAGCCCGAAAGATATCCATTGACCATTACTCTCTGCTTCCTATTATTCAGCTAATTTTGTATCCACATTGCTACTGCCCCTTTCATTTCATGAGTTATTCATATCTCCTTAAATATCTGCCACTGCATCTCTATTGACCTATCCCTCAACCACATTTGCCAGTTTACTTTATCCAGCTTTGCTTTCATGTCCTCATATTGCCCTTTTTTATGTTTAAAATACCAGTCTAAGACCCACTCTTCTCCTCTCAAATTACATGTAAAATTCAATCATATTATGAGCAGTGCTACCCAGGGTAGTGGGTACTGTGTGGTCATTAATTAATCCTATCTCCTTGCACAATACCAGGCCTAGTATGGACTATATTCGCTGGTGGGCTCCAGAACATATTGTACCAAGAAGATAGCCCCAAAACATTCTATGAGTTCCTCTTCTAGGGCTACCTTTGTTCCTTTGATTTTTCCAGTCTACATGCAGATTAAAATCCCCCATGGTTATCGCTGTACCTTTCTGAGGGATGTCCACCTTGGTGAATGCAACATTTACCAGTTGTATTCTAGAATATCATCAAACACTTCCGGTCAGGTATAAATAGCATTAATGTCAACTGCAGTTCAATTGACAGCACTCTTGCCTCTGAGTCCCACTCCATGCCTTGCATACAAAAATCAATGTTGACACTCCACTGCAGTACTGGGGTGCCCTGCGCTGCTGGAGGTGCTGTCTTCTGGATGAAATGTTAAACCGAGGCCACATCTGCATGATAAACATCTCATGGCACTATTTTGAGGAAGAGCAGGGCATTAGCCCCAGTCTCCTTGCCGATATGCATCCCTCAAACAGCATAAAAGTAGATTGTCTGGTCATTATTAGCTGTTTCTTGGAGTTTGTTTTGCACAAATTGGCAACACAAAGTGTTTCTTACATTGCAACACTGACTACACTTCAAAAAGTACTCAGTTGTTTAGCATTTTGAGACACCTGGTGGTTGTGAAAATGCTATATAAATGCAAGCCTTTCTTTTATTGCTCCAAAAGTGTAATCTCAGCAGGTCCTGGTTGGGCAAGATAGATAACTTTTTCTGGTTCTCGGCAGCATTCTGTAAAAAAAACAGGAATAAGGATACTCACCATTACAAGTTGAGTGTGAACCATTATCTGCTGCTCACCAATACACACGCCACAGAACTAGGTCTCATGTATAAACCAAACAGACCTCATACACTATCACTGAGGTATAGTCCACTGCACTGGAACCACTGCTCTTCTGGGTGTGAAGTCAACGGAGGGCACAAAAACTGTACAATGGCTGATTGGCAATCTTCCTCTCCATGTATTAACAGATACTATTCTGAGGAGATGGTGGAGGAAATCAGCAGACCCACTCAAATTGACAGGAACGTTGTGAAATATATTACAGTGAAAATGTTTTTCTCTGCAGTTGAGGGACATCACAACCTGACAATATTATAAATCTGTGAAGTTCCATTATTCATTTACACTTTGAACATCTTTATATGACTTGTTTAACTCGCTGTGTCCTGTGCTTTGAGATCTGTGAGGTAAAACTGGCTTCAATTCAAAACTATGCAGGGGTGCTGGTGGGGGGGAGGGGGGGGGATGTCAAAGTACACCACATCTGTCAGAACTGGTCAGAAGACCTAGGGCGAGATTCTCCCAAAACGGGAGAAATCGTAAAGCTGGCGTAAAACCCGGGCGGGTTTTACGGCAGCGCGCCCCTTCTGGACCGGGGACCGATTCTGGTCCCCGGTCGGGGCTAGCAGCCCGACGCCGTAGGCTCCGGCAAGACGGGCTTAACGAAAATCGTTAAGCCCGCTTGCCGGAGTTAGCGCCGGCTGACGCGTCATATGACGTCAGCCGCGCATGCGCAGTTTGGAAGACTCCAACCCGCGCATGCGCGGGTGACGTCATCGCGTTTTTGCGCGAAACCCGCGCATGCGCGGGCCGGGTTGCCCCTCAGCCGCCCCGCGAATGGATACTGCGGGGCGGCGGAAGGACAAGTAGTGCGCGGGCATCGGGCCCGCTGCCCGCGATCGGTGCCCACCGATCGCGGGCCCATGGCACCCTTGGCACGGCCGTGGTACGGCCGTGCCAATCGGTGCCATGGTTATTAATAGCGAGTTTGTGACGCCGTTTTCACGAACGGCAAGACCAGGTGTGTTTGCCGTTCGTAAAAACGGCGGAAAGGGCTGGGACTTCGGCCCATCTAACAGCTGAGAATCGCTGCCGGCCGTAAAAAAACGGCGGCAGCGATTCGGGTCGGGATTTCGGCGGGGGGGGGGGGGGGGAGAATAGCGGGAGGGCGGCAAAAATGTCGGGAAGGCCCTCCCGCTATTCTCCCACCCGTCGTGGGGGGCGGAGAATTTCGCCCCAGGTCCTTGATGACTTAGTCCACTAATTGGAATATACTATATGGTGTGAAGCTAACTAGACCAAAAGGTTCAAGCCTATGCTGTTACTGATTTAGGTGATCTCACCCAGAACATAACGAGGCTGTTTAGCACAGGGCTTGGGGCTGTTTAGCACAGGGCTAAGTCACTGGCTTTGAAAGCAGACAAAGCAGGCCAGCAGCACGGTTCGATTCCCGTAACAGCCTCCCCGAACAGCCGCCAGAATGTGGTGACTAGGGGCTTTTGACAGTAACTTCATTGAAGCCTACTTGTGACAATAAGCGATTTTCATTTTTTGAGTGGTCATCCAGGAGATCTCTGCAGCCGGGGTCAGTGAGGGTGTTAAAGAATCATCAGTGGCATTTGCCTGTTATCCGGTAATTTCAGATGGAAAATGCGCATCCTGAGATATTGGGCAAGTATAAAATAGTTTCAGCTTTTCCCTCCTACAGATTGCAAAATGCTTGGTGACATCAACAAGTCCCACACATGGCGCTTGAAGGTGAGGCATTGGCAAGGTGCTGTTACCTCCATGGTCTGTATGTTAGAGCTGGTGAATGAGCTCAAGTGTGAGAAATCTTTTTTGTGTTAGTATCAGCAAAGCATGAACACAGATTTTTCCAAAGCACCTTGGAATATCTCTAATGCTTTTAATGCTTATGCAGTTCAAGTGCTAACATGTTTTGATTTGGTATGTGACCACTGGCAAAATGAGCACCGCAGCTTGATGTTTTTTCTTAAGGAATGGTCATGAGGCACACATTTTAAGCAAATACTGAGGTTTCTCTCCTGGGAAGTGTGGGAGACCTGCTCCAATCTGGGTGATAAAGCACTTCCGAAATCTCAGAGCTCACAAGAAAAGTTTTGAAAATGATACACATTTACAGATGTTATGGACCAGGGTTTAGCGAACCCCAAAGTGTATCATGGAGTTCACCTGACCCACAGCTTTTAATAGATTGTGGTTATCGGAAGCACATGGGCCTACTTTACATGTGTGATGCACCAGAGACCCACAGTACTTTTAAATTAAAACAATGTTTATTTATGAAACCAGTTAACCACTTTATAAACCCACAGTAAACATCTTAACTATCAACCGCACAGATACAATATTCTATAAGTAAACCTTAATCTTTCCTTCTTGACATCCATAAGACAAAAGACCCTTTTTAACACAGAGAGCAGTCAGCATTTTGAAATAACCCAATTGATCCGGAGACAGTCTTTAGTTTGCAGAGAAAGATCCTTATATAGCTCCTTGCTTTGCCTGCAGCTATCCAGCTCTCAAAACGAAACTAACCACACCCTGTAGAAAACAGCCTAAAATGAAAGTGAAAGCTGAAAGGCAGCCCAGCTCCACCCACACTCTGACATCACTGCAAAATAAACACCCATTTCTTGAAGGTACACCAACTACAGCTATTCTATAAAACACCCATTTCTTAAAGGTACTCTCACATGACACGGGGCATGGATAAGATTTGGAAAAACAAATAAATTAGAATAGCCCAATTATTTTTTATGGCTAATAAAACAATGGCCTTGAATCACTTGAACTCTTTACCTCAAATACAATATAACAATGGCAGGTGACATTTTCATCTCTGCTTAACTGAGTTCTGGTTTCACATTGAATCATTGATGTGTGCATTTTGGTCGTAAGGCTTCCTCTGACAGACCTCCACCAAAATCCTGTGCCAGTCATTTACATAGCTCCATGCATTTATGCCAGTGATGTATGTGTTGGTTGTGATATATGGCCTAAAATCTAGGAGCATTAACTACAAGCCAACGGATTGTAGCCAATGGAGGCAAACCCCTCCCATCCATTGACTCTATCTATAATTCCCGCTGCCTCAGAAAGGCAGCCAGCATAATTAAGGACCCCACGCATCCCGGACATACTCTCTTCCACCTCCTTCCATCAGGAAAAAGATACCAAAGTTTGAGGTCACGTACCAACTGACTCAAGAACAGCTTCTTCCCTACTGCCATCAGACTTTTGAATGCACCTTGCTATAACTGTAACATTATTCTGCAGTCTCTCCTTCCTTCCTTCCTAATGTATGGTATGCATTGTTTATACAGCATGCAAGAAACAATACTTTTCATTGTATACTAATACATGTGACAATAATAAATCAAATAAAAATAAAAATATTGTAACTGATATTTATAGAGTCCAAACTGCATTTGATCAATGCATTTGGTCAGCCACAGTGTAGCTGAAATTTTTCAAACCATATTCTCTTTCCCTTCAGGCAGTCCATTGAAATTGAGAATGATTTGCTTCCACTCCGGTTTGATGGGTCCTGATATGGTTACGGCTATTGTGCGATCTGTAGACTCTTCCACCTATGGGGTTGACAGTGCTTGAAGAGTCAGGTAGATGAATTGTTTGGAGGTTTGTGCGCTGTCCCCAACACTTTGATTTTACGCCTGCTTGTTCCCGATGAAATCGCTCAATGCGTTCAATGCTTTCCTGAATGAATCTTCTCCATTTTGTTCAATCATAG